>NC_136065.1:407415138-408145972 GCF_964261635.1 Lissotriton helveticus
CAGGCTGCCTCTGGGGGTCCTGCCGGTGCCCTGTAGTACATGGCTATCCCCCGTTTTGCCAGGAGTAAGGCTAAGGACACAAATCTGTACTGCACCTTTTCTGTCTTCTGCCTGCAGAAGACCCCTAAGGCACATGCCTCCCATGAATGTGCATGAGGTGGACCGTCGCCTCGAGAACCCGATGTATTCTGCCCCAATATGGCTGAAGCACAGGACAGTCCCAAAACATGTGTTTGAAGTTTGCTTCAGGTGTTTGGCATCTGGGGCAGGCAAAATGCGTGTCCGGGTAAAATCGCTGGAGCTTATGCGGTGTTAAGTATGCGCGGTGCAGAATATTGAATTTTATGTTTTTTAATCGTGCGTTATGCGAGACCTTCTTTGGGTACTCTAAGGCTTTTTCCCATTCTTGGTCATTGAGCACTCAACCTATCTCGTCCTCCCACTTCTGGCGTAGGACCTGTAGAGGGGCCGTGATCAGTTCCCTTATTGCTTTATAGTGCCAGGTAACTAAGTGCCTGCCTCTGCCCATAGGGAGGATTGTATGTATCACTGGGTGTGTCGGTCGTTCCCCTCAGTAAGATCCTAACATTGCCGTGCACTGTCCACTAGCCGTCTGTGCACCAGGAATTGCCCTGGGGGAAGATCATAACTATCCCGCATTTGGGTATACGTTTTCAGTTGCCCGTCTTCAAACAGAGCCTCTATCTCTGCGACGTCGTGCTCCGTCCATATCCGGAGGGCTCCGGACGTGTAATAGTTCTCCTTCTGTGGAAGTCACACTAATGGGATCAACGGGGAGTATAGGGGTCTACCCCCTGACATTCGGTGTATGCGCATCATGCATTTGGGGGCGATCGACACTTGTAAGGGGTGTGTACTCGTTGGCTTGGTTCCCGGCAGCAGCAGTCTCCGGATGGCCGGGAGAGGTATCCGACCGCCGTTAGTGAATGTCTCCTCTATGTTGGGTTCTGCCGTCCAATGGGACAGCCACTGAATCTGAGACGTCAGAAAATAGGCCTCAAAGGAAGGGGCCCCCATACCCCTCTGTGTTATAGGCAAGTAGAAGGTTCGTAAAGCAACTCTGTGTCTACCGCCACCCCTATCAACGTTGTAAGTAATGTATCTAGTTCGTTAAAAAAGGAGCGAGGCGGAATCACCGGGAGATTGGTGAAGGCGTAGAGCAGCCTGGGCACCATTATCATCTTTGCTAAGGCTACGTGCCCAATGGGAGCCAAGGGAAGGGTCTTCCAGAAAGTCACTGCCGCTCGAAGGCCCGCAAATGTTTTTGGGTGGTTCCCCTCGTAGAGGTCCTTGGGCGAGTGATATAGTCTCACTCCTAGGTATTGGGGTGCCATAGCACTTCAGCCGAGTGTTTGGGGCAATATCGTGATCTCCGAGGGAGCAAGGTGAGGGCTGAGAGGAAAGATCGTCGATTTTCTCCGATTAACTTTAAGTCCGGAGACCTCTGCGAAGGTGTGTAGTATCGTCCATATTGGCGTAAGATCACTGGTGACTTCCCGCACATAGATCACCAGGTCATCGGCGTATAACAATGTGCAGTGAACCGTGCCCGCAATTTGGATACCTCAGGCGTCACCCTCCTGTTGCAGGTGAATGGCCAAGGGTTCCACTGCTAAGGTGAAAAGCAGGGAGGACAAGGGGCACCCCTGCCTCGTTCCCTGCTCCACCGCAAGTGGGGCCGAGATATACTTTCCTATCTTTACCCTAGTGGTAAGGCTCTTATAGAGAAGTTGCATGTATGTCATTAGAGTTGGGCCAACGCCTATCTTTTGGAGGATTGCGAATAACTAGGGCCATGTGAGGGTATCGAAGGCCTTTTCAAGGTCTAAAATGAGGTATGCGGCTTGTAGGAAGTGATCCCGTGCTCTATCCTGTATATGGAAGCGTCTGCGTATGTTCTGTGATACGTTGCTTCTGGAAAGAAAGCCATTTTGGTTAGGGTGGATCAATTGCGGGAGGACCTGGATGTATCAGTCTGCTAATATTTTCCCCGGAATTTTACAATCCGCGGTAAGTAAAGTTATGGGCCTGTATGAGGACGGAAGTGTGGGATCTCTGTCAGGTTTGAGGAATGTTACCAAGGTAGATTCCCTGAGCGAGCTGGGAAGTTAGTGTCTCTTCAATGCATCGTCGTACATGGTCACGAGACGTGGCGACAACTGTCCCAAGAAAGCGGCATAGTACTCGAGGGAAAGTCGTCCATTCCCGGTGCTTTACGGCGTGCCAGCGTCCTGACCGCATTAGTGACGTCCGGGGAGGTTATCTTTGTGTCTAGTGCCTTTCCGTCCTCCAGTGAAATGACGGGTAAGGGAGTGGAGAATTGGGTTAATGTCGGGTGTGAGAACTGTGGCTGGGCGCGATAGATGTCTGTGTAATAGTCGTGGCAGGTGCGTAATATATCTGCTTGTGATTGTACCAGACTCGTCCCGTTGTGCTGTGATAGGTGGCATATACGTGTCTTGTTTCGCGAGCCAGCGAGCAGTGTACCTGCCCTATTTCCCTCTATGTGCTCGGGCAGCATACGCTATAAAATTGTATTTGCGGAGGTCATCCATGGTTCTCGCGTATGTTGTTTTAGCAGTCGCCACCTGTGTAGGGGTAGCCTCCCCCGCATCTAGTTTCTTCATAAGTTCCGCTAATCGCAGATCCGCTGTTCGTAGTGACTGCTCTAGCACCCACCAGACACCTACTATGTGCTGGATAAAGTGACCCCCTGGCCTCTGCTTTGAAAGCATCCCATTCTACTATTCTGAATGCGGCTGTGTTCGCGTTTAGTAAAAAATATTCCTGGATGTGTTCCCCGTGTGTATGACAGGACGCCTGGTCTGTGAGACAATCCTGGGGCAATTTTCACGTGGGCACTGGGGGATACAGTGGCCTCCATCTAAGGATCACAGTGTGCGCATCATGGTCGGATAAAACTCTGCCTAGGTTGTCAATGTGCTGTATTTGAGGGAGTAATGCAGCTGAGCAGAGGAATCTATTGAGCCTCAACCTGAGGTTGCGTGGGACGGAGTGGAATGAGTAGATCTTAGTGTTTTGATTCTTTTCACACCATGCATCTGTAGGAGAGTAGGGTCTGCTTCCTATGGTCACCCCCACTTTTTGCTATGATTTTCTGTTTTTTCGACTTTAGTGTGGCTGTGGGCCTGCTAATCAGACCCCAGCCCAGCTGTTCTCACTCTAAATTGATACCATGTACTTTAGGTACATACCTAATTGGGAATTAGGTCACCTTTGTGAGCCCCTGTATAGTGTACCATAGGTACCCAGGGCATAGGTGCATCCAAGGCCTACCGGGGGCTGCAGCATGTATTATGCCACCCCTGGCTGGCCATCCAAACTGACACCACAGGCTGATCACTCAGCCTGGGCAAGGTGGTGTAATCACTCCTTGCTTAGATATAGTATACCTATACCTACCCTAATATATAGACTCATATATACCTATAAGTCACTCCTATGGCAGGCCTTGACAATCCTGAAGGCAGAGTGCTTGGTTTTATGTGAGAGGGTGCCCTAGCATGAGCTGAGCCCCTCTACAGCTTTCGAAACCATGTCCTTATAGCTGTTCTATGATATAGCCATACCATATACTCTTAAGTGCATTATAATCCTTGCAGTTAATCCTAACTTTGGTTTGGCTTTATCAAAATATGTCGTGTAAGGTGTCAAACACTTTGGAATACTACCCTCCCCACCACCCCCTCCTCAGGGTCCGCCCACAGGAGAGACCTAGCAGGTAATCCAGCCCCTTAGATTAGTATAAAGATAGGAGCTGTGTCTCTAGACATTAGATTATCCTGGACTGAAACTCTGAAACGGAACTCTTGGACCTTCGACGTTCTATATCGACTAGAAGACTGAAGAAATCTCCCTTGTGGTCAAGGAGTGACCACCCTGTGCAAACAGGCACCACCAGTAACTTGCCGGTTTGCTTTGTCGACGCTCCTGCCGGAACCCGAAGACTCAGGAACTGGACTTCCAGACTTCTCCGACTCCGATCCACATCCACAGCAAAGCTAAGACCTGTGGCGGACACGAGAGACGTGGGACCGGACACCCTGGACTACCTGCATGTGACGGGGCGGGACGCCACTGTGAGGAATACGGTGAGGAACATGATGCTTCACGAGACTGGTGGTCAGCTGTTCCCTTGTCGCCCCTTTCTGTTCCCATTCAAGAGCCTGCCTCCCCTCATCCGGAGGAGTGGCCACTTGCAGACACTGAGCACCGTTGGGGATACGAGGAAGAAAAAGGACAAGGCGCCTTTAATTCCGCCTTTGAGGAAGACGAGACTCCGCCCATATGGAGCGTCGCGGAGCCAAAAGGAGGCGGACCCCGGAAGACATCGGACGGCGTTTCCCCGGAGGAAGAAGGCGGTACAGAGTGGAGAGTGAGAGCTGAACCGAAGTGTTGCGAAGAAGAAACCCCGACGAGCCCAGCTGTGGACATTAAGCCAGGAGGCCAACGTCTCGGTGAATCGCCCCGCCACGTTCCCGCGGGAGGAGCATGGCTAACAAAGGTACGGGGCAGAGTGGCGGGCTGGGTAGGTCTAAGTGGTCAGCCTATCAGTTAACAGCCAGTGTGTACATAAGTGTATAGACTCCTTGTTCCTTTCCCCTCACGAGCACGAAAGGCACAGTATCGCACGTTGTAAATACACTCCGCACTTGGTTTCCCTCACTCCCGGCCCCCCAAACGTCCTACGCTGGACATCCCAGTGATTGCTTTCCTTTCTCCTTTCTTTACGGTCCCGACCCATACTGAGGACACCGCCTGCGAAGGACATTGCTGAAACCTCCGGTCTGGTGGACACTCCTCCCCTGCGTGGCCGAACCACCCTGGAACTCCCAGCATTCCCCAAGGGCGTAAGAACGGAGCCGGACGAGTTTGCACGACTAAGACTCTCTAGTAGAAGAAGAAAAGCATATATGAAAATAAAACCCTCCTTGAAATCATTACTACAAGTGTCAGACACAGTCCCTTCTACACCTCCTGCTCCCGGTCCGGTACAATTGGTGTCAGAAGTGGGATTACCATCTCAGTCCGTCTGTGATCCTGAGATGGACGCCCTCATACAACATCTCGTAAAGGGGCAGGAGAAACTGGAATGGGCGGTGGAGCGTCAGCTCTCATTGGCGTAAGCAGACCGGGACTTATTTAAAAACACCATCACTGCCCAACTGGAAAGCATGCAGAAAAACATATCGCCTCCAACCGGCTCTGTTCCCGTAGAGAGTAGGATACATGTTCCCAACCCCTCAGGGATTGCCCTGCAGAAATACGTACAGGGGGAAGACCCTGACGCCTTCCTCATGAATTTTGAACGGGCAGCTAGAGCGTTGGGATGGCAAGAGGAGAAGTGGCCCTTTTTTCTAGCCCCCTTGTTGACTGGCGATGCGAAGTTTGCATACCAGGTAGCCAACCCTGTAGGCAATGCTCCATACCACTTGATCAAGAACGTGATACTGGATCACTTGGGGTTAGACCCTGAAGCGTATCGAGTACGATTCAAAAAAGAAAAGGGGTCACCTGGGGAGAATCCAAAAACCCTTTTCTGCAGACTCAAAATGATGGCCGACAAGTGGTTGAAGCCCGAGGCCAGCACCAAAGAAGACGTCCTGGCCAAAATTTACCTGGAGCAGTTCATGGAGGCCCTTCCGTATGGGTCTCAAAGATGGCTGAGGCAACACTCCGGTCTCACGGTAGAATAGGCCATCGAAATGGCAGCCAATTATGCCCGAGCTCAACCTCGTGGCTCGGGATGAGAACAAGAGAGACATACCAAAAGTATGCCCCCAGCCAAACCCGAAAAGAAAACGAAAATGATGATGGAACAGTTAAGACCCAGACCATCTAGGATGGAATCCCCTATGTTACGTGGGCCCCAATGTTTCGAGTGTGGGGAGTGGGGCCACATTGCCCGCTTATGTCCTAGAAAACATCCAACAGAAGAGCCAATGGAAGTGGGCTATCTACCCAAAACGGTTCTATACTCCGCAGAGATGGGAACCTCATTCTACGTGAGTATGAGGGTAAATGACCATGTAGTGAAAGCCCTTTTAGATTCAGGGTGCATACAGTCAGTGGTCCAAGAACGCCTTGTCCATCCCAGTCAGTATGTTCCCGATACCCTGGTTCATATCCGTTGCGTCCATGGGGACGTCAAGCCCTATCCCCTAGCCCACGTTGCTATACGCCCAAAAAAATAAACCAGCCTGTATAGTAAAAGTAGGAGTAGTGGACTCCCTTCTAGAGGACATGATTCTAGGGGTAGACAACCCCATGTTCCTTGCCCTGTTTCAGGGGACTCTATTTAAACGCCCCCTGACTGTAGAGGGTCCCAAGACAGCACCCATAACCCCTGAACCATGGATTTTGGATCGCAGCTTTAGATTCTCCCAAGCAGAGGACAGAACTCTATACAATGCCTGGGAAGCCGCTCATGCTGCACAAGACGCACCAAACCCCTCCTTTCCCAGGTTTGTCATACAAAAAGACCTCCTATATAGGGAGGCGGAAGCGGGAAAAAGCCTTCAACTCCTAGTTCCCTTATCCTTCCGTGAGCAAGTCCTATTCTTTGCTCATGCTCATCTGACAGCCGGACATGCAGGCAAAGAAAAAACCACTGAAAGCATCGTGCGGCATTTTTATTTGCCAGGCATCTACAGGGATGTGCAGGAGTACTGTAAGAAGTGCGAAATATTCCAGCGAAAGAACACACACAGACCCCCGGCTGCGCCATTACACCCAATGCCCATTATCGGTGTACCCTTCGAGCGGGTAGGGATGGATTTAATCGGACACCTGCCCAAGTCGTCTAAAGGACATCAATACGCTCTTGTTATTGTAGACTACGCAACGAGATTTATAAAGGCATTTCCCTTAAGGGCTCCTACCACCGCAAACGTGGCAGAGAAGTTTGTGGAACTGTTCACCCGTGTAGGGTTTCCTAAAGAGGTCTTAACAGACCAGGGGACTCCCTTTAAGTCACGCATGATAAAGGAGGTCTGCAAGTCCCTGAACATTCGACACCTGAAGACATCGGTCTACCATCCCCAGACCGATGGTCTGGTCGAGAGGTACAACCAGACGTTGAAATCCACACTAAAGAAGATGCTGTCCACAGAAGGGCCGGCTTGGGACCGCTTGCTTCCGCTAGCGTTAGAAGTCCTCAGGGCTAAAAAACAGAGCAGCCTTGGCTGCTCAGCTTTTGAACTCCTGTACGGACGTCTACCGAGGTCATTGTTGGAGATGACTAAAGACACCTGGGAAACACAAGAGGCGCAAGAACAGAAGTTGCTCCTGGAATATACACTGCGATTAAGATCAAAACTGGGAAAGCTGCGCAACCTTGCATACACCAACCTGGAACAACAAAGACAAAAACAGAAAAAGTATTATGACCAAGGAACCAAACTGAGAAGACTTAGAATCGGGGAATGGGCACTGGTGCTCCTACCGTCTATTTCCAACAAAAACGAATGGGTGGGACCCTATGAGGTGATTGAAACTATAGGGAACACCACGTACAGACTTCGGCTTTCCCCATCTAAAACCCAAAGCTACCACATCAACTTATTGAAGAAGTGGATTGGTCCGGTTCCGCGCGATACCAACCTGGTGCTCCCTACGATGCCAGAAAAGGCGTCAACATTAGAATACCTAACCCAGACCTTACCGACCGGATGAAGAAGGACCTACATGACATCATACAACCCTTCTGAAACATCTTTTCTGACCTCCCAGGGAAGACAACCTTGGTGGAGCACCGTATTGAAACGACCCCAGGAAAGATAGTGAAGCAATGGCCGTATAGGATCCCTGCGTCCAGACGAGAAGCCGTAAGAAAGGAGGTACTGGATATGCTGAAACTAGGTGTGATCCAGCCGTCCAGAAGCAGTGGGCCTCCCCGATTGTGATGGTCCCTAAACCAGATGGATCAAAGAGAGTTTGTATGGATTTTAGAGCCCTTAATGCCATCTCTATATTTGATGCATACCCCATACCCCGCGTCGACGAGTTGGTGGAGAAACTAGGGGACGCTGTCTTCATCACCACCCTTGATCTCACAAAAGGGTTTTGGCAGGTGCCCCTCCATGAAGAAGACCGAAAGAAGACCGCCTTCATCACCGATGACGGACTGTACGAGTTCACGGTTCTTCCTTTTGGATTACACAGGGCACCTGCCACCTTTCAGCGTCTTATGAATCATGTGTTGAAACCCTATCCATCGTTTAGTTTGGCCTACTTTGACAACATCGTGATTTACAGCAAAACGTGGGAGGAGCCCTTGAGGCATCTACGCATCATTCTGTCAGCACTACAACAAGCAGGGTTACACGTCATCTCAAAAAAATCCCGTGCAGCCTTCACCAGAGTCAACTACTTGGGATATGTCCTGGGGGAGGGTACTATTGCACCGCAAGCGGAGAAGGTAAAATCCATTCGGAACACATGTTTTCCGAACAACAAAAGAGAACTACGAGCCTTCCTGGGACTGGTTGGCTATTACAGGCGGTTCATTCCTAAATTCGCCGCTCCCCTCACGGACCTCCTACGGAAAGACGTCAGACCTAAGGAGATACAGAACCCCTCTCGGGAAGCCCAAGATGCCTTTGAAGGGTTGAAACACATCATAACAACCGCCCCGGTCTTAGAGTCTCCCAATTTCACTAAAACCTTCATACTTGCCACTGACGCTTCAGACGTAGGTATAGGGGCTGTGCTGTCACAGGTGGGCAACGATGGTGTAGAGCATCCCATTCTATATACCAGCCGTAAGTTGTTCCCCAGAGAGTGTAGATATTCCACTGTGGAACGTGAGTGCCTGGCCATCAAATGGGCCATTGAAAGTTACACTATTATTTGGAAGGGAAAGCATTCATCCTACAAACCGATCATGCTCCATTAAAGTGGATGTACCAGAACCGAACATTGAATTCCAGATACTCAGGTGGTTCTTATCTCTCCAGCCCTACTCCTTTTCTGTGCAACATAAAAAGGGCACGGAAAACGGGAATGCGGACTATCTCTCAAGGGTCTTTCCTCTCCCCGATCGGGAGATTCCAGGGGGGGAGATGTGTGACGGGGCGGGATGCCACTGTGAAGAATACGGTCAGGAACATGATGCTTCACGAGACTGGGGGTCAGCTGTTCCCTTGTCGCCCCTTTCTGTTCCCATTCAACAGCCTGCCTCCCCTCATCCGGAGGAGTGGCCACTTGCAGATACTGAGCACTGTTGGGGATACGAGGAAGAAAAAGGTCAAGGCGCCTTTAATTCCGCCTTTTAGGAAGACGAGACTCCGCCCATATGGAGCGTCGCGGAGCCAAAAGGAGGCAGACCCCGGAAGACATCGGATGGCGTTTCCCCGGAGGAAGAAGGCGGTACAGAGTGGAGAGTGAGAGCTGAACCGAAGTGTTGCGAAGAAGAAACCCCGAAGAGTCCAGCTGTGGACATCAAGCCAGGAGGCCAACGTCTCGGTGAATCGCCCCGCCACGTTCCCGCGGGAGGAGCGTGGCTAACAAAGGTACGGGGCAGAGTGACGGGCTGGGTAGGTCGAAGTGGTCAGCCTATCAGTTAACAGCCAGTGTGTACATAAGTGTATAGACTCCTTGTTCCTTTCCCCTCACGAGCACAAAAGGCCAGTATCGCATGTTGTAAATACACTCCGCACTTGGTTTCCCTCACTCCGGGCCCCCAAACGTCCTACGCTGGACATCCCAGTGATTGCTTTTCTTTCTCCTTTCTTTACGGTCCCGACCCATACTGAGGACACCGCCTGCGAAGGACATTGCTGAAACCTCCGGTCTGGCGGACACTCCTCCCCTGCGTGGCCGAACCACCCTGGAACTCCCAGCGTTCCCCAAGGGCGTAAGAACGGAGCCGGCCGAGTTTACATGACTAAGACTCTCTAGTAGAAGAAGAAAAGCATATATGAAAATAAAACCCTCCTTGAAATCATTACTACAAGTGTCAGACTCAGTCCCTTCTACACCTCCTGCTCCCGGTGCGGTACACTGCACTTTGCTAACAGCGCAATGATCAAGGCACCCTCGAAGTTGTGCATTGGGGTTTGAGAAGCCCCAGACCCAAGCACCATTTGCACCGAAGCTCAGCCCTCCACACCCCACGAGTGCCGCGTGGGGTCTGCTCCTGCATTTCAGCTCCATGCGTCTTCCCGGTTGCTAGCCCTTTGGCTAGTTAGCCCTCCGAAGACTTTCTTTTAAAACTACACTACTTGCCTGGTTGCTCCGGGCTTGCTCCAGCTTCCCTGCGAAGGAGAAGCTCCACAGGCCTTGCTGGTCTGACCTGAAGCCAATCTTCCCTTCCTGCGTGGATTGCGTTTGCCAAGGCTTGTTGGGTCCAATCTGGATACCAACACCGCAGTCAACTAGATCCTTCGCGGGACAGCTCGAATCCAGCTCCTGGTAATCGCCGACGCCTCCTGGTCCTCATGGCTGCAGAGACAAGCTTCACCTCTTCACCTGATTACATCTCGACATCGCCTGGTTCCTTCCTGGCTCCTTCCTGTTCACTGGTTAGTGACCCAGACTCTGTCCCCTCTGCGTTCAGGTTCTTCTCATCTTCAATCCAGCCTTGGATCCACCTGGACACTTTTCTCCTGGTCGCCTGCATCACTTCTTTGCAGCTCTCCATAGGAAACAGCGACAAAACCCGACACGAAAGAATACCTATGCACCGGCTTCCCTGGGTGAGGTAACTCTAGTACTCCGGTGCTCCCGTGGGTGTTGACTCTCGAAGTGTCCTAGTTTAAAAGGGTTTTACCGTAGTCCATCTGGAAGTGTCCTTAATCTACTACTTTGTAACTTTTACGTCCCCCTTTTAACTCTATGGTAACTCGCAGCTGTGTTCCCACACTGCACGCGTCTCCAGTGGGTCTCCTACTTCCTAACCTTTGGTTCTGTAGTGTAGTCCCAGCGATTCCCTAGGCCCTAGGCCTATTCACAATTCCTGAAGTGGTCCTTATACCATTTACTTAGTATATGGTTTGTGAGGCCCCTAGGGCAGAATTGTATTTGTGCAACTTATAGTATGCTAAATGAGTAACTTGTAACGTATCTCGAACTCTGACCTCATAAAGAGTACAGAGGGGTTGCATTAATAATAAATACATATATATTTGATATATACCTTGTGTGGTGTCCTTTCATTTGGTATTCAAGGGATTATATATGGTAAAACAGCTGGCTTCACATGCTCTCTGAAGCTTTAGCCTAAGACTGCTGGTCCATGCTACCACTAGGATAGCTGATCTATAAGGTTGACTTTACAACCACCATCATAAGGGTCGTTTAGACTGGTGCAAGGTGCCCACTAGAATAGTGGACAGCATATGCCAGGCTATCTTCTCAGAATGGTTTGCAGCGGTTGGGATAAGAGCTTGCTGTTGTTCTACCATATAATCTTAAGATATCATTTGAAAGATCACATTAAGGTACCTAGAGGTACATATAAATCAAGTCTTATAATACTTAAGTTCTACTGAACTTAGTTGTTGTAGACAAAAGGGCCTAGCACACCCAGACTACAACTCCTAGATAGGTTCTAGTAGGTAACACTTAGTGTAGGTAGGTGCACACACCACACCTCAATAGAAAGTGTCCTTAAGAGGAGAGCCAAGTGTGTCTCTCCCAGCAGAAGTTGACCCTCCCAGGGCACCTTCTCACTATGATACATTTACTTTTAATGAACTTAGAAGTTTATGTTCACTCAGGAAACTGAGACAAGGACAGAGTCCAAAATTGAGACACCTGATAGATCTATTAGTGGAGTATGATACCGAAAAGGCAGCAACCCCAGATCAGACAGGAAGTGGAGGGGAGCATCCCTCAACAGAGGATTCCCATGATAACCATCAAGGGGGTACTGATGATGAAGAGGATGATGATCAGGTCCAAGTTGGGGAACTGAACCAGTTAAACCTAAGACTACATGGGGCTGGAGGGGAGAGAATCAAAGCCAGGCCCCCAGGTAGGCTTAACACTGAGCACAGAAGGGGGAGATCAATTTCCAGTGGATTCAACCACTCTGGTGACTCAATAGGGTCAGATGCCTCAGCTCTCAGGAGAATGACTTCCCCTGAGAGAAGAGAACATAAGGCAAGGATGAAAGAAACCAAGCTTAGAATCAGGAGGCAAGAAGTTGCCCTTGAGAAAGAGACTCTGGCTCTTGAGCGAGAGAGAAAATTGAATGGGTTAACACTCACTGGTGGCAGCAATATCCCTAGGAATAGGGAAGGGTCATATGACCATAGAAACCTAAGTAAGATTGTCCCTCCCTACAAGACTGGGGATGACATCCACAAGTGGATAACTGCTTTGGAGAGGGCCTGTAAAGTACAACAGGTACCCCAGAGTCAGTGGGAAGCTATATTATGGCTCTCCTTTTCAGATAAAGGCAGAGATAAGCTCCTCACAGTTAGTGATGAGGATGCTGACAACTACACTGTCCTGAATTGTGCTCTGATAGATGGGTTTGGCTTAACCACTGAGCAGTATGGGTTGCTGTTCAGAGACACCCAGAAGACACAGACTCAGGACTGGACTGACTTTGTAGATTGTGCCACTAAGGCTCTGGAAGGCTGGTTACTGGGCAGTAAGGTCAAAGACTATACAGGTTTTTTTTAATGTGTTTATTGGGTTTACAGCAAGTAAAGCAGTGCAACTCAACAATCCCCCACCCCCCCGGTCTGACAAGAATTACATTAACTGTTCGAGCAGCTGCGCGACAATCCCCTTTCTAGTGAGTACACAGCCATTTAGTCAACAACCCTTAGATGGACAGGCGGCGCTCACATCGCATCCGCAAGCATACCCGCCAGTGGTAGACACAACCCCTCCTTCCAAGGGGGGAGCCCCCCTCAGAGCATCGCAGACGCAGTCACAGCCCTGCGCGCTAGTGCAGCAATCTCTTGCATGCAGGTATGGTTTAGAGCCCCTGGTCATTCCCTGTAGCAGGAGCATCACTCCTGTTGGTGAGGTGAGCTGGGTAAAGCCCCCAGAAGTTTTCCGGTCGGGCAGTAGGCGGCAACAGCTCACTATAATTCTCAGACTGCGTGCAGCAGTATAACATGTCATGCGCCCAGCGCTTGGATGTGGGTGTCGGGCCTCTCATCCAGCAACTAGCCACCACCCTCTTAGCCATGAGCAGTCCCATGTCCACTAATCGCCGTGTGGCTCTGGGAAGTTTCTTGGTGTATCCCAGTAGTGCCATCGCCGGGTCAGGCGTAAGTTCTGTTTCTACTATTCCACTTATCTCGTGGAAGACCTTGTCCCAGAAGTCCCATATGTCCGGGCATTGCCATGCCAGGTGTAGGAAATCTGCATCAGGAGCATGGCACCTCTCACAGTCCGCAATATCACGCAGACCATATCTGCACAGACGCGCCGGCGTGTGGTACACCCTGTTGAGGAACTTGAAGTGAACTAGTCGGTGCCTGCCGTTTAGGGATAACTTCCTCGTGTTAGTGCAGCAGTATCGCCACATCTCATCATCGATAACTATCTGTAGGTCATTTTGCTACGCCAGGCGTGCCTTCGTGTATGTGTTTTCACTGTGCGCCTGCGCAGTCTTATATAGGTTAGACAGCAATTTCTGAGGAGTCTAAGTCTTGATGACATTCGTGAGCTCCAGTACTTCAGGCGGCTCAGCCATGTCCTCACCCAACAAGTCTGTAAGGGCGCGGCGCACCCTGTGGAACTGGAAGCGGGTCAGCAGTGACACGGCTGCTCCATTAGATGCCACTTGTTCCCAGGTTTTGGCTACCCCGTCCTGAAACAGGTCTCCTGCCACTTTAATGTCAATCTTGTGTAATGCAAGGGCAACTCCTTTTTCTTTGATGGGAGACAGCCACCGGGCCCAATCTATCGGCATTATTGGGGTATATAACAGAGCGCCACTCTGTAGTTGTAGAAGAGTATGCCATGCATGATTGGTTGTGACTATTGAGTCCAGTATACCAGTTCTACAGTCAACCGGCCGAAAAATCGTGGACGGGAGCGAGAGAGGGCTAGCAAAGAGCGTTTCCATTCGGACATGTGGAATGCTGCCCTCGCCATGGAGCCAGGTATGTAGGTGCGCAGCCTGCGCCACTCTATAGTAAAGCTCTAAGTCCGGGGCACTAAGCCCCCCCATGCTGTAGGGCAACGTGAGCAGGGTCCACTTGGCTCTGGGTTGCTTCCCTGCCCAAGCCAGCTTTATCATGAGTTGGGTAAGTTGCTTGAAAAAAGATTTGGGTAATACTATCGGGAGGTTCATGAACAGGAACAGGAATCTGGGCAATACGACCATCTTCATTATAGATATTCGTCCTAGTAAGGAGAGTGGAAGCCTACACTAAGCTTCGACGTCATCTTCCAGCCTGCTGAAGGCCGTGCCGTAGTTTGCACTAAATAATAACTCAGCATCAGTATGGAGTTGTATCCCTAAGTACCTGACTGTGTCGGTGGTCAATTGTAGTGGATACTCCATTTCGATGTTCTGCGTGATGGGGGTTAAAGGGAATGCAAGTGATATCGACCAGTTTACCCTTAGGCCTGATAAGGCGCCATAGCGGACCACCTCTCTCAACACGGAAGTTAAATTGTTTTCAGGGTCTCTGACGTACAGCAAGGTGTCGTCAGCGTACATGGACACCACTATCCTGTATGTAGGGAAGCCTATGCCTTCATTGCCATGATACTCATGGAGTGTGCAGGCCAATGGTTCAGCGACAAGGGCGTATAGCAGGGGCAAAAGCGGGCACCCCTGTCTGGTGCCTCTGCAAACGGGGAAGTCGTCAGTCACCAAGTTGCCCAGTCAAAGCCTAGCCCACGGGCTGTTATACAGTGCCCCTAACATCTGAAGGAATGGTAACCCCAGGCCCATCCGCTGTAACACTAGGCGCATAAAGGGCCATTCCACTGAGTCGAATGCCTTTTCCATATCTAGGAACACAGCTAGAGCCTTCCTATCTTGTCGCACATGTTGTATCGTGCCTAGGACTGTGCGGATGTTATAAATTAGGTTCCTGCTGGGGATGAAACTGGTCTGCTCAGGGGCGACCAGTCGGGGCGCCAGAAGCGCCAAATGATTAGCTAGCACTTTAGCGAATAGTTTAGTGTCTACATTCAGTAGGGAAAGAGGCCTGTACGAGTGGCACTCATCGCGCGGCTTGCCCGGCTTAGGTATCACGACCAGCAGGGCCTCCCTCATAGATTGCGGCATGCTGCCCTCTACGCAGATATTATCGAAGAGCGAAGAGAGGTGCGGGAGAAATTTGTCTTGAAAGGCCTTGTAGAACCCCACCGTAAGACCATCAGTCCCCGGTGCACTACCAGATCGCATACCGGCCAGTGCTTCCGTGATTCCGTCTTTCTCTATCGGTGCATCAGGAATTCCCTGTGTGTGTTAGTCAATGATGGTATATTAATGTGGTCAAGGTAGTCAGTGATGTCTTGCTCAAGATCTCCACTTTTGGACCTATATAGTTCTGCATAAAAGGCCTTAAAGGCTCGCGCTATTTCTACTTCCTCCGTCAGCACGTCTCCGGTTTCCGATTTAATCTGTGAGATTTGTTGCCTCTTCCTTTTCCCACCAATAATCCTGGCCAGGACCGAACTGGGTCTCTCACCTTCCCCATACGTTCTCGCTGTTGCGTACTTTCCCATATGCTTCACTTCTCTGTCTGCTGCCTCATGGTACTCTGCAAGGAGTGTCTTGATCTCTTCCCCTACCGTGCTGTGTGTCTGTCTGCTCTGTCTATCCTCCAGGGTGGCTAGCTGTCGTTCAAGGTCAGTCAATCTCTGTCTAATGGACTTAAGCACTCCTGAGTGCTTGGACATTGCTATGCCTCTGATGTATACTTTGAACGTTTCCCAGACTACCTGGAAGCTATCTACAGAACCCACGTTAGTGTCAAAGAACACGTCGATAGCCTCTGCCGATTCCCCCCTAAATACCGGGTCCAGGAGAGAGTAGGGAGGGAATCTCCATATGAAGGGCGGGATGACTTTACCTGGGATGTCCAGCACTAGAAGCACTGGTGAGTGATCTGACAGGGTCCTGGGAAGAATCCTGCTGTCCCTAACCGGAGTAGTGGGTATACCCTCCTCTCTCCAGGTGTCTACACTGCCACACGTCCTCAAGACCTAGAATCGTGTTGATGCTTCTCAAGGTTAGGGCTGCCATCGAGGGATGGCGGGGAGGGCCCACCGATCTGTCGAGCGCGAGGTCAAGGACCAGGTTGAAGTCCCCACCCCACAGAATACGGTCAGTGTCATATTGTTTGGCGATGGCAGCTAGGGTTTGGAAAAAGTCGGGGGAATCATGGTTAGGGCCATAGGAGTTGATAACCACCACGTCTATGTTGGGTCCCGTGCATCTGGAGATGACAAATCTACCCTCCAAGTCTGCTTTCAACAAGTGTAAAGTGAGGCCAGACTTCGGGTTTACCCAGGTGAGCACTCCCCTGGCATGCGACGTGAAACCAGCCGTCGTTATATTATCTTTCAACCCTCTTCAGTGTAGCATTGTGCTGGCCATGGGGAGGTGGGTCTCCTGCAGTAGAGCGACGTCTATGTGTTGGCACTGCAGATAGCTGAGGAACTTCCTGACCTTGCGGTGGTCATTCAGACCTCGCACATTCCAAGTTAGGGTTCTGAACATGGGTGCGTGCGCATCGTTGCTCGCGTTGGCCGTGTCAGTCATTCAGGTTGTGT
Source organism: Lissotriton helveticus (assembly GCF_964261635.1). NCBI lineage: Eukaryota > Metazoa > Chordata > Amphibia > Caudata > Salamandridae > Lissotriton > Lissotriton helveticus. The sequence goes on from NC_136065.1 coordinate 407,431,885, forward strand.
AAGTGCATGTTACGAGTGTTTGTCGCTCCTATGCCCGAAGTCTTTGGTTTGTCCAGTGTCAGAAACAGTGCCCCCAACATACCCCGAACTTCCCTTGCCCAAGGACCCCACATCCCCCCTCGCACAGCAGACCAACCCCAACAAGGCCTCACAGGAATATCCCCCTCCCCCCTATCCCCAACTTTTTTTTTTTTCATTTTCCAATCTTTATTTCGACCATTAGGTCATAAAAGATATACATACAGTAAAATCACATGAATTCTGCCAGATTAATAAAACATCAATACATGATTTTAAGATCAACACACACAATAAAACCAGTTATTTTAAAAATTGAAGCGGTTCTAAAGTCTACCCAGCATTTTTTAGAAGACACTTACGCGTATACCAAACATTCGTGAAAAATTTGGAAAGTGCAAAAACGGTAGGGCCAGAAACATCGGATTTTAAAATCCTGTACATAGGTGTGTATTCCCTGCCGCCCAGATTCTTAATCATGGGAAGCAGCCAATACTTTCTGGCTGCCTTGTAGGCTGGGCAGAAGAAGACCACATGCAGATCATTTTCCTCTTTATCAATGCAAAGAGGACAGTACTTGGTGGAAGGAACTTGTGACCAAGTGCTTGAAAAGGACCGGAAGGGCAATGTGCCGTATCTCCACTGGAGAAATAACTTTCTGGTGAGTGTCGGATATATGGGATCGAAAGCCTTCTCAAATCTGTAGAGATCCTTGGTTTGGAGGAATTTGGAAGAAAGGGACCCCTCTGTCTGGGTAGCTAGGGCCCTTATCCTTTTGTGTTCGTGGTACAGAATCGCCAGGGATCTTTTAGAGATTCCTGGTGCTGCATTTGCTGGTTCAGTCCACAATTCAGGGAGCCCCAGATCAGTGCAGATTGACTGGATGTTTTTGACCCAGGGAATACTAAGCGCCTTAGGGTGTTTTAATAGTTCGGCCAATTCCGCCCTATAGTCGGCGAGATCATCACCACTCCATAGCCTACGCCAGAAGGCAATGGGTCTTAAACTTATCTCGTCGGCAAGTGGCCGTATCCCTAGATCGAGCCTCAGAGGAAGGAGTGGGGTACTAGGGGGAAGTGCGGTTATTTGTCTTATAAACCTATTTTCCGTAGTAGACAGGTTCCGACATGGGATGTGACCCCACAATTCAGCCCCGTACAAAATCGCCCCCCTGGCCTGGGCCTTATATATTTGGATTAGGGCCCCCAGTGGGCGGTAAGTCGAACCGGTCATCATCCGGGATATACCCCCGGTAATTTGAACTAATTTAAGGTTCGCCCTGCTCTGATGGGTCACCCAGGTCATATTTTCGTTGAGCGTCACGCCAAGATATTCAAACGTAGATACTCGTTCCAGCCGCTCTGCTCCCAATTGGGGATTCGGGAGCTGTTTGGGGCTCGGATTCAATACCATATATTTGGTTTTTGTGGCGTTGATTTCCAGCCCTCTATCCTGACAGAAGGCCACAAAGGCATCGAGTATCCTTTGGATGCCCATGGGTGTTTTAGAGATCAACAGTGTGTCGTCCGCAAACATTATTGCGGGCACACTGTTGCCATTTAATTTGGGGGCATCTGTATTATCGATAGTATTAAGATAGGCGATTACCCCGTTGACGAAGAGGCAAAACAGGGTCGGCGCCAGCACACAGCCCTGTCTTACCCCTCTGCCAACGGGGAATCTATCAGTCAGTTCCCCCAACCTCCCACACCTCACCTGGGCATAATTATTATGGTGCAGCCTCTGCAAGGTCAATAAAATATCTGGTGGTACGCCCATCCCTGCCAAGATGATCCAGAGTTTTCCCCTAGGCACGAGGTCGAAGGCGGCCCGTAGGTCCACGAAAATCGTGTACAGACTACCGCCCTCGAACCTCGCTGTCCTCCAGTAAACCAGATTCAGTCTAAAGACCTGATCCACAGTCGATACCCCTTTCCTAAATCCTGCCTGATAGGGACTCAGGGCGCCCACCTAGGTTCTCAACTGAATGCCCTTGCGGGCATTCAAGGTGCATTACACGCGGGGGCCAAGGTTGCCAGGCAGTTATCTAGTATGTTGATGTCAGTGCCTGCCAACCACCCAGCTCTAAGTCGCCGCTGCACCATGCCATTACATCGGCCCACACACAATTATCAACATTGATTATAACATATCTATGTCGCATCCTTGGGTCGCCCCTCAGCCACCGTCCCGCGCCCACTGTGCCCCTCCAGCGCCCGTCTAGGCAAGCTAACAAATGTCAGCCCCACTGGGCACTGCGCTGCCAGACTCACAGTTCAGTTGGATCTCACCAGTAAGCAGGACCTTCAAAGTGTCTAGGCTCCGTCAGAAGCGTCCAGCCGGCTCCGCGTCTCCAGGAGGGGGCAGCTGTCAGGTTCAATTTCCCCATCGAGGCAGGCCCAGAGTGCGCAGTCGTGTGGTCTCGCCGAGACTGATATCTGCGCACTTCGGGTTTATGGGTGTCCTAATCTTGCTCATCTAGCTGGCTATGTTGGTCCTCGCAATCCGCCTGGCCGTTGGGATCTGCGTGGCGGGCCCTGGACCATCCTTTTAGCGCCTGCTGAAGTACTTTAGGGTCCGTGAAGAAGTGGGAATGCCCCTGCCGGTTAACTCACAGCTTTGCCGGGTATAGCATGGCGTAATCCAGCCCTCGTTCCCGAAGTTTCTTCTTGTATGGGGCGAAGTGTTTGCGTGCCTCCTGCACCCTCGCAGTGAAGTCTGGATATAGGGAGATTTCCGAGCCCTCAAACTGTAATGTCTTCTTGTCCTTAGCCGTCCGGAGCGCAGCGTCCCTGTCTCTGTAATTCAGGAGTTTGGCGATAATCGGGCGCGGCGAAGCTCCAGGACGGGGTCGTGGGCTAAGGGAGCGATGCGCGCGTTCCACTATGAACATAGGAGAAAATATATTCTCACCCAACAGTGTGACGAGGAGCTTTTCCACAAATTTTTCCATGACACCAGTTTGCGTCGTTTCGGGCACTCCCGTGATGCGTATGTTAGACCGTCTCGAGCGCGCTTCCAAACCTTCCGCCTTCTCTTGGAGTGTTTGCATGAGTTTACCAATTTTCTTGTGGTCGGAGTCCAGTTCAGTTTGCGCCTCCTCGACTTCAGTGAGGCAACGTTCAGACATGTCCAGGCGCTCCGCGTGCTTGTCTACGCGCTCCGTCATGCGGTCCATCCGGTAGGTGAGTGAGTCAATTTTGGAGCCAATCGATGCCATGCTGTCTTGTAGGCCTTTTTCCATAGCCAGTAGCATGTTTTTGATGTCCGGGTAGTCTGTAGACCTGGTTCCGCTCGCCAGGCCAGCTGTGTCTGTCTCCTGGGGGTCCATGGGTTTAGTGCGCCGCTGCTCAAATGGGAGTTTGCTTTGGGTCTTGTCGCCTTTCCCCATGTTAGCCTCTTGTTGGGCACTCTTGGCGACCAGAGAACAAGACGGCGTCGAATCGGATCCACTTCAGAACGGCAATGTCGCCGCCGTGCCCGCCAGGAAACCCAGCACAAGATCGTCTCAAGAGCTTTACCCGGTACAGCGGGCGTCTGGCGCGCCGCAACTCAAGCACAAAGTTGCAGAGGGGTCCCAGGGCGGTCCGGCCGCATAGACGAAGACAACAAATCCGTTTAGCCAAGGCGTGTTGTGCCACCAGGCCTGCGAGGGGGGGGAGGGGTCGTTGTGTCCTCTCCGGTAATCCAGGGGCCTTAGCTTGTCTGCGCTCAGGCTGTACTATTGCAGTCTTCGTTGGTTTTGGCGCTATGTGCGGCACTCCTGTTCAGTCTTTAGGCAACCAGAACACAGCCCCCAGGCACTCGCAGCATTGATGTTACCTCTGAGCACACCAGGGGTGGGGGTGCCTCAGGGCAACCACCGCCGGTATCACAACTGTGCCCCCGCTGTCATGTGAGGGCTCCCCGGCCTCCTTCCTGTGGGTACCCTCCGAGTAGTCTGGCCGCCGGGGCCAAGATGTCCTAGGCACCAACAGGCTGTTAGACAGGGCCTGAGAGGGCAGCGTCCACCGCACTCAGCAGCCAGCCAGATGTAAGGGCGTGTGAGAAGGGGGGTCGGATGGTGTGAGCCTCCCCCTCCTAGTGTCCAGGGCTCGGCGCTCTCTGTGATCGGGGCGCAGGCACCACCGACCTCCGGCGCTCCCCCAGGTCCGCACGCAGCAGCACGCCGTCCGGCCAGCAAAGTACGCGAGGCCCCTCTCCGCCGCGGGACTCCTCCCGTCTCCAGACCCCGAGTCGGCGTGTGCGAGCGCTGTGCAGATCACCGCTAGCGGCAAGGGTGCAGCAGGAAGCGGCAACGACACTGTGGGGACCAGGTGTAGGCCGATTCAGGATGTGTTTTTAGGATATTTTTGGGGCAGCGACGCTGTGCCGAGGGATCCCGCGTCCGCCATTGCCGCCAGCAAGCTCCGCCCCCCAACTATACAGGATTGTATAATTTGATTGTGAGAGAACAAATTCTTAATAATTGTCAGAACCAGTTATTGCATCAACACCTGATTGACTCTGATCTGACCTCTCCCCAAGAATTGGGAAAGAAGGCAGACAAATGGGTCAGAACCAGGGTGAAGCAGAAGGTACAGAACCAAGGTGGTGATCAGAAGAAGCAAGACCAGAAGGGTGGGGAGAAAGCAAAAGACCAGAAGTCTTCGCCAGGTCCCCAAAAAGCTACTAATGAGGGGGGTTCCAAGAAATCCAAAAAGAAAGAAGGTCCAAAGAAACCATGGTGTAATTTTTGTAAAAGTAATACTCACTGGACCAGTGATTGCACCAAGAAGGATGCAGCTCCATCCACCATTGCCCCTAAGGCAACTGTTCCCCCTAGTACAGCAAATAGTGGTGGTTCTCAACAGAAGGGTGTAGTAGGGTTAACCCTGGGAACTGAGATGGATTCTGGCCTAGTCAGAATACCAACTGAAGCTGTTCTTGTCTGTGATGTGGACATGGCTATGTCCTTGTACCGGGGTGGCAGGGGCAAAAGAGACTGAGTCAGAGACTTTCAATAGGGATCTTAAAGAGGGCGTTTTCTTTTTATATACGATCTTCATTTCCTGCTGGTTATGCGCTCACGAGCAACGCTGCCGGGTCTGTTATGGGCTTCCTTAGTGGATCCAGGATGTCTATGGATGGGTGGACACTCCTCCTCCAGGCACAGCAACCGGAAAAGAAGGAAAGAAATAGGATCGGGTTAGGGAAGGGCTTCACTGGGATAGGTATAGGGCCGGGTGTGAGGAGAAAACTACGTGTATAAGTGCCAGTAACCCTCAGTTGTTGTGCATAATCAGTGCTCGCGAGGAGGGAGGGGTATTACCAAGAATATACACACACGGGTCTTTACACTATATACAAGTTACTCAAAAGGTCGGGCACGCCGTCCCACCCAGCCCGCTACTTTGCCCCGTACCTGTTGGAGCCACGCCCCTCCCGTGGGAGCGTGGCGGGGCGACTCGTGAAGTCGGTGGCCTCCTGGCTTCTCCGGCTCTTCCTCTACGGTCTCTGCTTCCTCGGGCTTCTCCGCGTCCTCGCTCGTCCTCCTCGTTCCGGTCTCACGTATCTCTTGCTCCTCCTGGGAAACGCCGTCCGTCGCTTCCTGGGTTCCTCCTCTCTTTGACGGGGGTCGGGACGTGACGTGGGTTAGGGGCGTGTTCTCGTCATAGGTATCCTCCCCCTTAAAGGCATCTTGTTCGTATTCCTCTGTGTTCCCCCGATGTCTGTCTTCTTCCTCCGGCCAGTCGGGCTGCTGCAGAGAAGGGACAGAAGTGGGTAACAGGGGGGCAACCGTCCACCAGTTCGAGTCCTGTGATTGTCCCGTGGTCATTTGACCTGCCCCGTCACAGTCCTCTACTGTGAGCCCCAGTAACTTGGGCAAGTACAGACAGACTCCTTTGATTAACAATAAAGTGGCTCAGGCCTACAGGGACACATGTGCCAGTGTCACCATGGTGACACCTAACTTTATGGACCCTGGACAGTTTATACTAGGTGAGAATTACCTAGTGACCAATGCAAGCAATCTCACTACCACCCATAGTATGGCAATTGTTAATTTCTCCTGAGGAGGGGTAACTGGCCTCAAAAGAGTTGTTGTTAGTTAAGACCTCCCTGTAGAATGTTTGTTGGGCAATGATCTGGAATCTTCAGTCTGGTCTGAAGTGGAGTATAGGACTCATGCAGAGATGTTAGGTATATCAGCACAGTCCTTGCTGTGACCAGGTCACATGCCAAAAAGTGAAAAAACTGAACAGGCCCTGGATCCTGAAACTATGGACCAGTTGCCTACCAAGAGAAAGAGCAGTAGGGTTAAGGCAGTGCCTTCCCCCTTGCCTCAGGATGAGGATCAGTCTTCCAAGGAAGCTGACTATGAGACCCAAGAAGGAACTGTCCTAGAAGAGCTTGAGCCTGATCAGGTTGAGTTTCTTGGGACAGGGGGACCTTCAAGGGCAGACCTGAGGCAGGCGCAATTGGACTGCCCCTCTCTTGAACCCCTCAGACATCAAGCTGCTGCTGAGGCTGCTGGGAATGCTACAGGTACCCATAGAGTGTATTGGGATGAAGGGCTCCTTTATTCAGAGGCTAGAGACCCCAATTCTGGTGCTTCCAGGAGGTTGGTTATACCTTTGGCATTCCGGGGCTTCCTTCTTACCTTAGCCCATGATATTCCCTTAGCAGAACATCTTGGCCAGAACAACACTTGGTACAGGCTTGTCCCTCACTTTCACTGGCCACACATGTCAGAAGATACCAAGGAGTTTTGTCGCTCCTGTGTCACCTGCCAAGCCAGTGGCAAATCAGGTGGCACCACAAAGGCTCCTCTAATACCACTACCTGTGGTGGGGGTTCCCTTTGAAAGAGTTGGGATAGGCATTGTTGGACCAATGGATCCCCAAACAGCATCTGGGCACAAGTATATTCTGGTGGTAGTGGATCATGTCACCAGATACCCAGAAGCTATTCCCTTAAGGACCACAACAGCACCTGTTGTGGCAAGAGCCCTCGTGGGAGTTTTCTCAAGAGTGGGTTTTCCGAAAGAGGTTGTCTCAGACAGAGGTGCAAACTTTATGTCTGGACATTTGACTGCTATGTGGAAGGAGTGTGGAGTGAACTATAAGTTCACCACACCCTATCACCCACGGTGCAATGGTCTGGTGGAGAGATTCAACAAGACCTTAAAGGGCATGATCAAGGGTTTACCTGAAAAGCTTAGGCGAAGATGGGACATCCTTCTGCCCTGCCTTTTATTCGCTTATAGAGAGTTCCCACAGAAAGGGGTTGGCTACAGCCCTTTTGAACTTCTGTTTGGGCATCCTGTAAGAGGACCCCTTTGTCTGGTGAAGGAAAGATGGGAGTTACCTCTCAAAAAGCCTTAACAAGACATTGTGGACTATATACTTGGTCTCCGCTCCAGGATGGCCAAGTACATGAAAAAGGCGTCCAAAAACCTTGAGGCTAGCCAGGAACTTCAAAAAGCCTGGCATGACCAAAAGGCTGTGCTGACTGATTACCAGCCAGGACAGAAAGTGTGGGTGTTGGAGCCAGTGGTCCAGCAGCACTCCAAGACAAATGTTCTGGACCCCACACTATTGTTGAGCAAAAGGGAGAGGTTACCTACTTGGTTGACCTTGGAACTCTCAGGAGCCCCACAGGGTGCTTCATGTCAACAGATTGAAGGCATATGTTAACAGGGCAGACATGGGATTGCTCATGGCTACAAATGAGGGACAGGAGGAGGAGAGTGACCCTCTCCCAGACCTGCTTTCTCAGAACCCTGACGTCAGTTGATGGTGTAGCCTTGGCTGGCAGCCTCACTGATCAGCAACAGAGGGACTGCAGACAAGTTCTACAGTCCTACAGACTAATGTTTTCTCTGACTCCAAGTCAGACAAGCTGGTGCACCCATGAGGTGGACACTGGTGACAGTCTGCCTGTGAAGTGTAAAATCTGCAGGCAACCTGGCCATGTCATGGACTGTATCAGGACAGAGGTCCAAATGATGTTGGAGTTGGGAGTTATTGAGCCCTCAGAGAGCCCCTGGGCCAGTCCAGTAGTCCTTGTGCCTAAACCTCACATCCAAGATGGTAAGAGAGAGATGGGGTGTTGTGTGGACTACAGAGGTCTCAATGCTGTCACTAGGACAGATGCCCACTGTTGGAATTAGGTAGCCTGGCCTAGGGCAAGACTAGCATAACAGAGGCACAGTGTAAAGGTTGCAGACCACCCAAAAGTAACACCACGCAATAACACTCAAAAGGAAAACACTACACCAAAATATGGAAAAATACGTGCTGCTTTATAAAAATAATATACTCTTCAGTTTCAAATTATACAGTGCAAGTCATTATAGGTTATCTTAGTATCGGCAAACACATTTCTAAGACTATTAAGTAAATTACTAAATTATCCTCTTCAGCACTCTTAATCTTATTACACAGTCACCTTTAGTAAGTAACTCCTTTCTTCTGTCAAACAATTGATAAAGTGCAACAATTCAGCTTCAGTTGGAATCACAGTTCAATGCCTATCAGTTTCAAAAGGAATCACGATTCAGTACATTACAGTTGAACTAAGAGGCTCAACTACTGAGCAATTGATTAAAGGGGAACAGGTTTATGATCTCAATTAACCTAGATCACCCTGGCCAGTTTGTATACAGAGAAGGCCTCCTCCCAGTAGTCAGTTCCAAGGTTATCACCAAGAAGAATAGCTGGATTCACTCCTCCAACACCTTAATATAAAGTTCCTCAGATTTCTGTCAACCAAGAACCCTGGTCATTAACTGTGAGGGTGTTGGGAATCACCTCTGATATCAGTAAATCTCTCTGCCTGAAAAAGGCTCCCTGGCATCCGTTTTCCCACACCCCCACTCTCCTTACTTTGGATTCACAGAATTGGGGTCGTCCTGCGCCAGGCTGATAGAGGAACAGCAATGAAGGGGGTCGAGGAACTGAGGCTGGGGAGGCCCTCACGCCTCAAAACGCTCCGTAATGCTCACTCTCCCCACTCGGGCCAGCTCCTCTGCGTGGCACTCGAGGGGAAGGTTATGCCAATTTCAACTGCCCCCAGGCCACTTTCGGGCCTTTCAGATTCCCCCTCCCGGCTCGGCCAGCTCCTCTGCGTGGCGCGCGAGCCGAGGGAGAAGGCGGGACTCTCTCTGGGTTCCCTGAGGCGGCCGGCGCTCCTTCCGATGCTCGGCGGGGCCGCTTCCTTCTTTGACCTGCGCAGTAGCGCTCGCCCTGATGCTGCTAATCTCCGCCTACGCTCCCAGGAAGGAGGCGTCCACCCGGGCCTGCTCGATCATAGGCCCCTCCTGCACAGGGACACTACAACGCTGGGGCATGCGCGAGGGAGCAGCGTCTCCTTCTTGGAGATCGCACACTCGCGACAGCGCCTCCCCACACTCTCCTCAACTCCGGGGCAACCACCACAAGCCGGCTCCTCACCTCCTGATCAGCACAATGCTCCGCACGGCGCCGCTTGTCTCGCGCCGGATAGGGGCAATACAGCCTGTCACTTCACTGTCTCCTCCACCACAGGTAGGAAGAGGGACACGATGGCGATGTGGCGCTAGGGGAATGGGGGCTGCCAGCAGTCGGTCTGTGACCACTGGATGAACTGGATGAGGGGAAGGGCACTAGGATTAACCTCACTTCGTTTGGAACCCTGGCTGCAATAACCTCACTGGGGTCCTTAACTGGAACAGTCACTTTGAAGTCCTATGCTGGGCAGAGGACTTTACTCCTCAGTAGAAGAAGGTGATTGGGAGGGATTGGTCAGGGGTTGAAGGGGGAACGTCCTCCTGTAGTGGCTGTCTGTCACAAGGACAAACTAACTGCTCCCAGTGCGTCCTCCTCCTCTCACCACTGCCTCACTCCTCCTCTCTCTGGTCAGCACAAAATGGCTTCCCTGCATTCCGCCTTATATAGGCTGCCCTTCAGTGGTCCAGAATGGACCAGAAGGTTCTGGAATGCCCTATGTTAGGCTATGGCCAAGTTCTGGATGTGACAGTTGGGGCAGTTGGCGGCCACCATTTTAGGTGGTGCCAACTTTCCTGTCAGAACAGGCCTCTGGGCCTGAGGTACAAGTCTATGAGGGGGAGAAAGAACACCTATCCCCCTGGCCAACACCTACAAAAAGTCAGTAGACACAAAAAAATTAATAAGGGTATGAGGGGCAAAAAGGGGACAAAATAAATAAGAATGAGGAGGGACTGCGCAAAAAATCCAGACAGGTCTAACACGCGTCCCCCCCAGCTGAAAGTGGGGAGAACTACCCAACCCCTTGGGAGTCCTCATCCCTAAGGCGGAAATACCTGGAGAGACCGTCTGCATTGGCGTGGTCCACTCCAGGCCGATGTTCCACCCGGAAGTCCATCCCCTGTAGGGAGATGGACCACCTCAACAGCTTGGGATTTTCCCCCTTCATTTGCATCAGCCAACGAAGGGGGCGGTGGTCAGTCTGAACCAGGAAGTGCGAGCCAAAGAGGTATGGCCGCAGCTTCTTCAGAGCCCACACCACCGCAAAAGCTTCCCTCTCAATTGCACTCCACTTCTGTTCCCGGGGAAGCAGTCTCCTGGATAAGAAGACTACAGGCTGATCCAGGCCCTCTTCATTTAGTTGCGATAACACTGCCCCAATGCCATGTTCGGATGCATCTGTTTGCACAATAAACTCCTTGGAGAAATTGGGGGCCTTCAGGACCGGTGCTTCACACATTGCCTGCTTCAACTTTTCAAAGGCTTGCTGACAAGCCTTTGTCCAAACTACCCGTCGAGGTTGTTTCCTTGAGGTGAGCTCTGTGAGGGGCGCTACAATAGTGCCATACCCCTTCACAAAGCGACGGTAGTAACCTGTGAGGCCCAGGAAAGCTCGGACCTCAGTCTGTGTCTTGGGGGGTTCCCAGGCCATGATTGCCTCAATCTTTGCCTGCAGGGGTTGCACTGACCCCCTACCCACCAAGTGTCCTAGGTACACAACCGACCCCTGTCCAATCTGGCATTTGCTGGCTTTGATGGTCAATCCAGCTTGTTTCAGCGCCTGGAGAACTGCTTGCAAATGTTGCAAGTGGTCCTCCCAACTGCTACTGAAGACTGCAATGTCATCCAGGTAAGCAGCCGAGAAACCCTCCATTCCAGAGAGGACCTGGTTCACCAGTCGCTGAAATGTGGCAGGGGCGTTCTTGAGCCCAAAGGGCATCACACAGAACTGGAAGTGTCCCTCAGGCGTGGAGAAGGCTGACCTTTCCTTTGCTCCATCTGTCAAGGAGATCTGCCAGTACCCTGAAGTGAGGTCAAAGGTACTTAGGTATTGGGCAGCTCCTAGCCGGTCAATCAACTCATCCGCCCTGGGGATTGGATGAGCATCAGTTTTGGTAACTGAGTTCAGTCCTCGGTAATCCACACAGAACCTCAGTTCTGGTGTGGTGCCCGGTGGGGCGGCTTTTGGGACTAGCACCACCGGACTGGACCAAGGGCTGCTGGATGGTTCTATCACTCGTAGCTCTAACATCTTGGCAACTTCGCCATGGATGCTAGCCTTCACCTTGTCCGACAGCCTATAGGTCTTGGATTTCACTGGGGGGCTGTCTCCTGTGTCCACATCATGGGTACACAGGTGGGTTCTTCCCGGGACAAGGGAAAACAGTGAAGAGTACTGCCCCAATACCTGTCGGCAATCCTCTCGTTGCTCAGGAGTGAGAGACGGGGAGAGAATCACTCCCTACACCGACCCATCCTTCTCTTGACATGAAAAAAGGTCTGGGAGAGGCTCGCTTTCTGCTTCCTCAGCACCATCAGTCACCAACATCAGGATGACCTCTGGCCTCTCATGGTGGGGTTTGAGGCGATTGGCATGCAGCACCCGTAGGGGCTGCCTCGGGGTCTTAAGATCCACCAAGTAAGTGGCCTTACCCTTTTTCTCCAACACCTCAAAGGGGCCTGTCCAACGATCCTGAAGGGCACTTAGCTCTCCAGGTTCCATCACCCAGACTTTCTGGCCAGGCTCCAACTCCACCGGGTGAGCATTCTGATCATACCATTCCTTCATGACTGCCTGACTGGCCTCCAAGTTGTCAGCAGCCTGCTTCCACAACTTGGCCATCTGGCTTCTGAAGACCAACATGTAGCTCACCACATCCTGGGGAGGTTTTCTGGGAGACTTCTCCCATCCTTCCTTCACCAGGCTGAGAGGCCCACGCACCGGGTGCCCATACAACAATTCGAATGGGCTGAAGCCCACTCCTTTCTGTGGCACCTCTCTGTAGGAGAACAGTAAGCAAGGTAGGAGGATGTCCCACTTCCTCCGTAAACTCTCTGGCAGACTTCTTATCATGCCCTTCAGGGTCTTATTGAACCTCTCAACCAGTCCATTGGACTGGGGGTGATAAGGAGTGGTGAACCGGTAGGTCACCCCACACTCCTTCCACATGGTCCGCATGTAAGCAGACAGGAAGTTAGTCCCCCTGTCAGACACAACCTCCTTCGGGAATCCTACCCTAGTAAAGATTCCCATCAGGGCCCTAGCCACCACAGGTGCAGTAACAGTCCTCAGAGGGATGGCCTCTGGGTACCGTGTGGCATGATCCACCAGAACCAGGATGAACCTGTGACCAGCTGTTGTTGGTGGATCCAATGGCCCTACAATGTCGATGCCCACCCTTTCAAAGGGGGTGCTAACGACAGGAAGTGGTTCCAGGGGAGCCTTTAGCTTCACCCCTGTCTTCCCACTGGCCTGGCAGGATACACATGTCCTACAGTATGTGTTGGACGCCGCTTACATCTGAGGCCAGTAAAAGTGGAGAACAAGCCGTGCAAAGGTCTTGTCCTGGCCTAAGTGTCCTGCCAGTGGTATCGCATGAGCCAATTCCAGCAGAAAGGCTCGGTACTGCTGCGGGACCACCAAGGCCCTTGATGAGCCAGGTAGAGGTACCTTGGGTTCACTGTAGAGGAGTCCATCCTCCCAGTAAAGATGGTAGTGTCCCGTAACATCACCTGCTGCCTGGGCTTCAGCCTGACGCCTCAGTCCCTCAAGGGTAGGGCACTCCCTCTGCCCCCTACAGAATTCCTCTCTGGTAGGACCTCCCTCCACATGCCATTCAGCAGGAATGGGTAAATCCTCCAGAGAGTCTACTCCCCCCTCCACGGACTCCTGGCCTACCACCGCAGGTGGCCGATCTGTCACATGGGGCGTGGAAGCCGAAGCAGGCTGTCCCTGTCTCCGCTTCTGTCCCTTTTTGGCAGCGGGTTGGGCCATTGTTCCAGGCTCCAACCCAGGCGAACTCCCTCTCCGGGCAGTCGCAGACCGTGTGCTTACACAGGCCCAGTCAGGTGTACCCAGCATCGCAGAATGCGTCCGGTATTCCACCTCTCTCCAAGTGTTGTGCTCCATGTCATTCCCCAACAGACAATCAACTGGCACGGCAGGGCTTACGGCAACTCGAAGTGAACCTGCAACCCCTTCCCACTCAAAGGGAACCTCAGCCACTGGATAGTGGCCCATTCTGCCGTCAGCCATCGCGGCGGGGTGGAGTACATTAGGAACAACCTGCTCTGGAGACACCAGTTGACTTCTCACCATAGTCATACTGGCTCCTGTATCTCTCAGAGCCTCCCCTCTTTGGCCATTGATGGTAACCCATTGCCCATACTTGATAGTATTTGGGGGCACCTGGATCTTTGGCACCATCTCCCGCTCTCCCAGGGACACTAAGGTGACACCCGCCCACTCACCCCCCTTATCTAAGGGCAACTCCTCCCCGAGCGCTACACTAGCTACTCCCGGTGACTTTCCTCCGGTGGGAGGGGGTGGTCTCTTTGGGCATTTGACATCTCCTTTATAATGTCCAACACCACCGCATTCAAAACAGTGGAGAACCCTTGGCTGCTGGCTTTGGCCAGGATTAGGGTTTCTGGGCGGGTTTGCCCTCGGGGTGAAACCTGCTCCCTTACCTTGGAAATTATTTTGGGGACCTTTGGAGAACTCCTTCTTTTTATCTCCTCCCTCTTTCTTCTGGGGGGCGCCCTGTCCGGCTTTTTGAGAATCCCCTCCAGTCCCCTTGGAGGACACCCGGGTACTTGCCCAAGTGTCCGCCTCCTCTGCAAGCTTCCGGGGATCGGTCAGCTTGCTGTCCACCAGGTGTTGGCGCAACTCGGGAAAGCATTTCTCGAGGAGGTGTTCTTTCAAAAATAGATTGTACAGCCCCTCATAATCTTTTACCTCGCTGCCCTTGACCCAACCCTCTAAAGCTTTCTTGGCGTAGTCTAGAAAGTCTACCCAATTCTGGTTACTCATTTTGTGACTTCCCCTGAATTTTTGTCGGTACCGTTCAGGGGTAAGTCCAAACTTTTTCACCAGTGCCACCTTCATGACAGGGTAGTGGGTTTGCTCATCCTGCTCCAGAGCCAACAAGGTGTCTCTGCCAGCAGGTGGCATGTATTTATACAGCCCACCCCCCCAATGAGTTTCCAGGATCCCGTGAGCCCTTAAAGAAACCTCATAAGCGGCCAACCATTTGGCAATGTCATCACCTGGGGTGTAACTAGCAATGACATCTTTGGGTAGGTAGGGTCTAAATTCCCTGGTGTCTACTTTCTTTTCGCTGCCACCATTATCTGGAGTGGGAGGCCTTTGTATTAGGACCTGTAGGTCCATCTCCTTGAGGGTTCGCTCATGAGCTAACCTCCTTTCCTCCCTTTGCATATCCATCCTAGCTAACTCCAGCCTCATTCTCCTCTCCTCCCTTCTATCTTCTAGCTCGGCTTCGGTTAAACCCCTGTCTGAGACGCTGCTGCTTGCCCTTGAAGGTATCCTGGGACCTGTCAGAAGATTCCCTCTCCCCACTTGGTTCAGCGATGCAGCCTCAGTAACAGTGTCCCCTTCACCCACTTCAGTTTCTGGTTCTTCCCTCAAACGAGCTTCCACCCATGCCCTTATGCTTGTCAGCAATTCTCCTTTCTTGGCACCTTTGTTAAAAAATACCCCTTTCTGCTGACACCAATCCCTGAGTTGGGCCACAGTATTGGCTTCCAGCTCCTTAAGATTCACCTCCATCTTTGCCATGGAATGTAATTACTCGCAGGAGAGAACCACGAAGTGATCTGAGGTTAACCTCCACCCACCACCAGAAATAAATTTAGAAAAAACAAAAATGTAAATTAGGAGGGCCGCAAGGAGAAAACTCCTGGTGTAGGTTTAGTGTATTGCGTTGAATTACTAGTGAGTAGCTGCAACCAAGTCAGTAATCCCACCGCTAGGCACCAATATGTTGGAATTAGGTAGCCTGGCCTAGGGCAAGACTAGCATAACAGAGGCACAGTGTAAAGGTTGCAGACCACCCAAAAGTAACACCACGCAATAACACTCAAAAGGAAAACACTACACCAAAATATGGAAAAATACGTGCTGCTTTATAAAAATAATATACTCTTCAGTTTCAAATTATACAGTGCAAGTCATTATAGGTTATCTTAGTATCGGCAAACACATTTCTAAGACTATTAAGTAAATTACTAAATTATCCTCTTCAGCACTCTTAATCTTATTACACAGTCACCTTTAGTAAGTAACTCCTTTCTTCTGTCAAACAATTGATAAAGTGCAACAATTCAGCTTCAGTTGGAATCACAGTTCAATGCCTATCAGTTTCAAAAGGAATCACGATTCAGTACATTACAGTTGAACTAAGAGGCTCAACTACTGAGCAATTGATTAAAGGGGAACAGGTTTATGATCTCAATTAACCTAGATCACCCTGGCCAGTTTGTATACAGAGAAGGCCTCCTCCCAGTAGTCAGTTCCAAGGTTATCACCAAGAAGAATAGCTGGATTCACTCCTCCAACACCTTAATATAAAGTTCCTCAGATTTCTGTCAACCAAGAACCCTGGTCATTAACTGTGAGGGTGTTGGGAATCACCTCTGATATCAGTAAATCTCTCTGCCTGAAAAAGGCTCCCTGGCATCCGTTTTCCCACACCCCCACTCTCCTTACTTTGGATTCACAGAATTGGGGTCGTCCTGCGCCAGGCTGATAGAGGAACAGCAATGAAGGGGGTCGAGGAACTGAGGCTGGGGAGGCCCTCACGCCTCAAAACGCTCCGTAATGCTCACTCTCCCCACTCGGGCCAGCTCCTCTGCGTGGCACTCGAGGGGAAGGTTATGCCAATTTCAACTGCCCCCAGGCCACTTTCGGGCCTTTCAGATTCCCCCTCCCGGCTCGGCCAGCTCCTCTGCGTGGCGCGCGAGCCGAGGGAGAAGGCGGGACTCTCTCTGGGTTCCCTGAGGCGGCCGGCGCTCCTTCCGATGCTCGGCGGGGCCGCTTCCTTCTTTGACCTGCGCAGTAGCGCTCGCCCTGATGCTGCTAATCTCCGCCTACGCTCCCAGGAAGGAGGCGTCCACCCGGGCCTGCTCGATCATAGGCCCCTCCTGCACAGGGACACTACAACGCTGGGGCATGCGCGAGGGAGCAGCGTCTCCTTCTTGGAGATCGCACACTCGCGACAGCGCCTCCCCACACTCTCCTCAACTCCGGGGCAACCACCACAAGCCGGCTCCTCACCTCCTGATCAGCACAATGCTCCGCACGGCGCCGCTTGTCTCGCGCCGGATAGGGGCAATACAGCCTGTCACTTCACTGTCTCCTCCACCACAGGTAGGAAGAGGGACACGATGGCGATGTGGCGCTAGGGGAATGGGGGCTGCCAGCAGTCGGTCTGTGACCACTGGATGAACTGGATGAGGGGAAGGGCACTAGGATTAACCTCACTTCGTTTGGAACCCTGGCTGCAATAACCTCACTGGGGTCCTTAACTGGAACAGTCACTTTGAAGTCCTATGCTGGGCAGAGGACTTTACTCCTCAGTAGAAGAAGGTGATTGGGAGGGATTGGTCAGGGGTTGAAGGGGGAACGTCCTCCTGTAGTGGCTGTCTGTCACAAGGACAAACTAACTGCTCCCAGTGCGTCCTCCTCCTCTCACCACTGCCTCACTCCTCCTCTCTCTGGTCAGCACAAAATGGCTTCCCTGCATTCCGCCTTATATAGGCTGCCCTTCAGTGGTCCAGAATGGACCAGAAGGTTCTGGAATGCCCTATGTTAGGCTATGGCCAAGTTCTGGATGTGACAGTTGGGGCAGTTGGCGGCCACCATTTTAGGTGGTGCCAACTTTCCTGTCAGAACAGGCCTCTGGGCCTGAGGTACAAGTCTATGAGGGGGAGAAAGAACACCTATCCCCCTGGCCAACACCTACAAAAAGTCAGTAGACACAAAAAAATTAATAAGGGTATGAGGGGCAAAAAGGGGACAAAATAAATAAGAATGAGGAGGGACTGCGCAAAAAATCCAGACAGGTCTAACACCCACCCAATACCAAGGGCAGATGAGCTCATTGACAGATTGGCTTCTGCCAAGTGTTTGAGCACATTTGACTTGACAGCTGGCTACTGGCAGATCAGACTAGCTGATGATGCAAAAGCCAAAACAGCATTTTCAACCCCAGGAGGACATGATCAATTTTTTGTAATGCCCTTTGGTCTGAAGAATGCACCTGCCACATTCCAAAGGTTGGTGAACTAAGTCCTCTCAGGTCTGGATGACTATTGTGCAGCTTATCTTGATGATATTGCTTTCTTTAGCTCCACTTGGGAAGATCACCTGATCCACCTGAAGAATGTTTTGGAGGCCCTGCAAAAGGCAGGCCTAACTATCAAGGCTACCAAGTGCCAGATAGGGTAGAGTAAGGTTGTGTACCTGGGCCACCTTGCTGGTGGGGGTCAGGTTCAACCACTGGAGAGCACGATCCAGACCATAAAGGACTGGACTCCTCCAACCACCCAGACACAGACAGGCAAGAGCTTGGGCCTGTCTGGTTACTGCAGGAAGTTTGTTAAGAACTATGGGTCCATTGTGACTCCTCTTAATGACCTCACCTCAAAGAAAATGCCAAAGAAAGTTCAGTGGACAGTAAGCTGTCAAAAGGCATTTGATGACCTGAAGCAGGCCATGTGCACTGCACCTATTCTGCAAAGTCCAGATTACTCCAAAGAATTAATTGTCCAAACAGATGCTTCTGAGTTGGGTGTGGGAGCTGTTCTTTCACAATTGAATAAAGATGGTCAAGACCAGCCCATTGCTTTTATTAGCAGAAGGCTGATCCCTAGAGGGAAACGTTGGTCAGCTATTGAGAGGGAGGCCTTTGCTGTGGTTTGGGCCCTGAAGAAGCTGAGGCCATACTTGTTTGGTACTCACTTCAAGATTCAGACAGACCATAAGCCCCTCGTGTGGCTAAATCAGATGAAGGGTGAAAATCCCAAACTGCTTAGATGGTCCATTTCCCTACAGGGGTTGGACTTTACAGTAGAACATAGACCTGGGACTGACCATGCTAATGCAGATGGACTCTCCAGATATTTCCACTTAGAACATGAAGACTCAATTGGTCAAGGTTAGTTTAATGTCCCTGCGTTTGGGGGGGGGGTTGTGTAGGAGAGTAGGGTCTGCTTCCTATGGTCACCCCCACTTTTTGCTGTGATTTTCTGGTTTTTCGACTTTACTGTGGCTGTGGGCCTGCTAATCAGACCCACAGTCCAGCTGTTCTCTCTCTAAATTGATACCATGTACTTTAGGTACATACCTAATTGGGAATTGGGTCACCTTTGTGAGCCCCTGTATAGTGTACCATAGGTACCCAGGGCTTAGGTGCATCCAAGGCCTACCAGGGGCTGCAGCATGTATTATGCCACCCCTGGCTGGCCATCAAAACTGACACCACAGGCTGATCACTCAGCCTGCACAAGGTGGTGTAATTACTCCTTGCTTAGATATAGTATACCTATATCTACCCTAATATATAGACACATATATACCTATAAGTCACTCCTATGGCAGGCCTTGACAATCCTGAAGGCAGAGTGCTTGGTGTTCTCTGAGAGGGTGCCCTAGCATGAGCTGAGCCCCTCTGCAGCTTTCGGAACCATGTCCTTAGCTGTTCTATGATATAGCCATACCATATACTCTTAAGTGCATTATAATCCTCACGGTTAATGCTAACTTTGGTTTGGCTTTATCAAAACATGTCGTGTAAGGTGTCAAACACTTTGGAATACTCCCCCCCCCCGCCCCCCAGTTCTGGCGGCGGGGGTAGCATTCCACCCTTCTAGAGGGAGAAGACATGTAGTTACTGCTTTACCCGGTTAAAGTTGAACAGAGCCTCAGCATCACAAAATGGATGCTGCTGCCACAGACACAAGTCTGACCTCCTCCTGCTGCTGGACGAAACTCTCGCAGAGGAGGCCTGGACAATAGGTTTCCTGCCTTGGGGGGTGCTAGCACCTCCCCAGACAAACTTTTAGTGTATTGCGACAGGGAGGGCTGCAAAATGACACACTGCCTGGGGCACACAAGGTGCTCCATGCATAGCCAGATTCAAACCAGTTGCTGGGGCACTCCAGCCCCAGCTCTGGCCGAAACTGGACAAAGAGAAAGGGGTGTTACCACCCCCTCCTCAGGGTCCACCCACAGGAGGGACCTAGCAGGTAATCCAGCCCCTTAGATTAGTATAAAGATAGGAGCTGTGTATAGAGACATTAGATTATCCTGGACTGAAACTCTGAAATGGAACTCTTGGACCTTCGACGTTCTATATCGACTAGAAGACTGAAGGCATCTCCCTTGTGGTCAAGGAGTGACCACCCTGTGCAAACAGGCACGCTTCAGTAACTTGCCGGTTTGCTTTGTCGACGCTCCTGCCGGAACCCGAAGACTCAGCGACTCAGGAACTGGACTTCCAGACTTCTCCGACTCCGATCCACATCCACAGCAAAGCTGAGACCCGCGGCGGACACGAGAGACGTGGGACCGGACACCCTGGACTACCTGCACTTTGCTAACAGCGCAATGACCGAGGCACCTTCGAAGTTGTGCATTGGGGTTTAAGAAGCCCCAGACCCGAGCGCCATTTGCACCGAAGCTCAGCCCTCCACACTCCACGAGTGCCGCGTGGGGACTGCTCCTGCATTTCAGCTCGACGCGTCTTCCCGGTTGCTAGCCCGTTGGCTAGTTAGCCCTCCGAAGACTTTCTTTTAAAGCTACACCGCTTGCCTGGTTGCTCCAGGCTTGCTCCAGCTTCCCTGTGAAGGAGAAGCTCCCCAGACCTTGCTGGTCTGACCTGAAGCCAATCTTCCTTTCCTGCGTGGATTGCGTTTGCCAAGGCTTGTTGGGTTCAATCCGGATACCAACACTGCAGTCAACTAGATCCTTCGTGGGACAGCTTGAATCCAGCTCCTAGTCATCATCGACGCCTCCTGGTCCTCATGGCTGCAGAGACAAGCTTCACCTCTTCACCTGATTGCATCTCAACATCGCCTGGTTCCTTCCTGGTTCCTTCCTGGTCACTGGCTAGTGACCCAGACTCTGTCCCCACTGCTTTCAGGTTCTTCTCATCTTCGATCCACCCTTGGATCCACCCAGACACTTTTCTCCTGGTCGCCTGCAGCACTTCTTTGCAGCTCTCCATAGGAAACAGCGACAAAATCCGACACTAAAGAACACCTATGCACCCGGCTTCCCTGGGTGAGGTAACTCGAGTACTCCGGTGCTCCCGTGGGTGTTGACTCTCGAAGTGTCCTAGTTTAAAAGGGTTTTACCGTAGTCCATCTGGAAGTGTCCTTAATCTACTACTTTGTAACTTTTACGTCCCCCTTTTAACTCTATGGTAACTCGTGACTGTGTTCCCACACTGCACGCGTCTCCCGTGGGTCTCCTACTTCCTAACCTTTAGTTCTGTAGTGTAGCCCCAGCGATTCCCTAGACCCTAGGCCTTAGGCCTATTCACTATTCCTGAAGTGGTCCTTATACCACTTACTTAGTATATGGTTCGTGAGGCCCCTAGGGCAGAATTGTATTTGTGCAACTTATAGTATGCTAAATGAGTAACTTGTAACGTATCTCGAACTTTGACCTCATAAAGAGTGCAGAGGGGTTGTGTTAGTAATAAATACATATATATTTGATATATACCTTGTGTGGTGTCCTTTCATTTGGTATTCAAGGGATTATATATGGTAAAACAGCTGGCTTCACATGCTCTCTGAAGTTTTAGCCTAAGGCTGCTGGTCCATGCTACCACTAGGATAGCTGATCTATAAGGTTGACTTTACAACCACCATCATAAGGGTCGTTTAGACTGGTGCAAGGTGCCCACTAGAATAGTGGACAACATATGCCAGGATAACTTCTCACAGCATCTACCAGTGACCACTGGGTAACCCATTTCTTAAAAAACTCTGTCTGTTTCAGTGCGGGTGAATGCACCGGTGGGGGATGAGATCTGTCTAACCCAGTGTCTAGGGTGCAGTTATAGTCCCCTCCCAGCAACCATGGTGTTGTGGTGTAGTGTGCTAATACCCCAGTGAGGCAGGTCCAGTACTGCTCTTGTTCCACATTTGGAGTGTAGATGCTCCCTATCAGTATCTCTTTGCCCTTGAGGTGACCTGCTATCAGAGAGTATCCGCCCTCCTTATCAACAACCCTGGACTGTTCCCTGAAGGGGAACCAGGCCTAATCCAGATTAGGGTTCCCCTGGCAAATGCAGAGTGTGTGGTAGCACATATAATACTGCGTCATTTTTTGCGTAGGCGATCCACCTCTCCCTGTAAGGTGTGTCTCCTGGAGCAGTACTATCTGCGCCTGCTGTCTTTTCATATAGGCATAGATTGCATAACGCTTGTTTGCCTTGTGCATCCCCTGACATTCAATGTTACGACTTTCAGGTCTGTGTTAGGGATCCTAGCCGGCATGGTGCCTGTTGTCTGGGTGTTGTTTTTCGAAGTGGAGCACCCTCTTCGTTTCACGTGTCCCCTCCCATCCAGAGTGTCTACCTCTAATAACCTTACCAGCATTCTGCATATCGTGTATTCGGCTCCTCGGAAATGTGTGTGGGAAATGTAACGGGGGAAGTAAAGTGAACAGGTGGGAAACTATCCCAACTAAAAGGACCTATCGCTCAGGGCGGTACGTCCAAACTGCACAACATGTGCTAACTTTAGTTCGTTTCGTGGGGTATGTGGTCCTCAGCCTCCTCCCGCCTCTGTTGCTACAGCAGCTCGATCATTGTCTATGTTATCCTGGTGCCCAACGATGTGTACGACAACTACAGCTGTGCTGTGACATCAGATGTGGCAGTGGGCTGCCTGGCTCACCAGACGTGGGACGGATCGTCTTAGTCATGGTGCGTCAACTCTACAAGAGTAGGAAGGACATAGATTTCAGGAGGCTCCCTCCATTTTATGCAGCGTAGGGCACGGCGGCACGGGAAGTTCAAATCAAAGTGTCTGCCGTTTGTAGGTCACTATTGGCGGAGTCATGGAACCATCTCCTGGTGTGTTCCCCTTGCTGCACTCCTCTTCTGATGAGAATGTGTGCGGGCCCCTCTCACCGTCCGAACTGTTTCCCGGGAGACCAACCCCGAGGCCGCTTGAAATGCCTTCCGGCGTTCTGCGATAATTTGGGTGAGATCCGGAGATTTCTTACTGGAGGAATCTGAGCGTGAGTTGAGTTGGGTGAGCGTGACTTTTTTCTGTTGGGGGCCTGTTGGTCGATTGGTCTGTGACTTCCTGGGATAGTTCACTTTCGTCAGAATTTGTTCAACCCAGTCGCTGGCCGACGCGGGATCCGGGAAACAATGCGTGGTACAGGAGTGCATATTGGACATTCTTCTGGCGCAGGGTGGACCTTTGTTGTTGTACTGCTCTTGAGTAATCCGGGAACAGCATGACCTGCTTGTCCTCTACTCTGATCACACCTTGTCTCCTAGCAGCCCAAAGGATAGTGTCCCTTTCCTGGTAATGGAGCAATTTCAGAAGAAACGGTCTCGGGGGCGATCCTGGTGGTGGTTTCCGGGCCAGTACTCTGTGTGCTCGTTCAATGGAGAAGAAAGGAGTCAGTTCTCCCGCTGGGGTGAATGTCGCAATCCACGTCGCAATGTAGCTGAGAGGATTGGTTCCCTCCACTCCTTCCGGTAGGTTGATAATGTGAATATTGCTCCTCCGAGACCGTCCTTCCAAATCATCCGCCCTGTCCTCCAGAATCTTCATCCGCGATTGCAGGTTCTTCAGAGTATCTTGTTGTTGCCGCATTTGCGGTTCTAGAGTTTGCAACGCCGTTTCCCATGTTTTCACCTTGTCTGCCAGTTTCCTGTGGTCATCCCGGAGCAGGTTGAGGTCCGAGGCTAGCTCTCTGAACTTGTGTTCCATGGACACTCTTCAGTGTTTAATTGCTGCTAGGACTTTGTCCAGTTTGGCCGACATTGAGTCAGAGATTGCAGGTTCTCCTCCTGGTCTCGTGGTTTGCTGTATCGGGAACGGTGCTCTCGGGGGCCCGAGCCCTGCGTTGTGGTCGTCACCCGCTGTTGTCCCATGCTGGTTACGTCCTTCGCTGACCGCCACCGGCGATCACCCGTGGCGCTCCCCTTGTGTGATGACCTTGTTGATGCCGCCTGGTCGCCAGTCACAATCGCTGTGGTGTCCCAGGGGGTCTCCCCTGTTCCAAAGGCCGTTACTACGCACTGTTATTGTCCGGGTTCCTCACAGCCCCGCCCGGGGCAGTATAGCCGTCTCGTCCCTGCTGGCTCCCAGGGAGGTCCGCCTATGGACGCGGCAACTGCATTTCGTCCCACGGGTCGTGGGCCCGGTCCTCATCTTGCCTGGGCGCTACCGCGATCGGGGGGGGCACGTTTGATTGCTGATGAAGGCTCAACCCACCATCTCCTGTTGCCCCCTTCATGCTGTCCTCGCCTTGAACGTGCGCCCCCCCGCCCGCCTCAAAGCCTGGCGCCGATGCAGGGAAGGGGGGTTTATCTCCTTGTGGAGGAGGGTGGCACGGCAACGGCCCGTCAGTCACCACAGGCAGGAGTCATGGGTGCTGTGGCCCCCGTGATGTGTAGCGCGGGGCTGTGGAGGCTCCTTGCTGTTGAATTACTGAGGGCTCCCCCGCCTGTAGACACTTAGTCCCATAGGCTCATGCCGCTTAAATTGCACCCGCACCCCACCCCAGTGTCCAAGGGGTCATGGGCACCTCTCAGGGGATTTGCAGCTCCACTGCCTCCGGTACCGTTCCTCTCCGGGGTGACTCCGACAGCGGGTCGCAGGGCTCTCCTAGCCAGGCTTCTGTTAGGCGCGGCGATTATTTCGCGCCTCATAGGCCGCAGAGACTATCCACAACACACTGGGAGTACCGCTGCAGTAGAATATCCCTTCCGATGGTCCGGGGGATGTCGGCGGGCGGCGGCCCGTGCAGCCTTACATGCAGGGCCCACCCTTGATCACGCAGTCTCCCCCCACGCGCCTCGAGGCCCGGTGCCGCTGCAGGGAGGGGGTGCCGCTGTGCATGGGGGATTAACGCTGTGTGGGCATGACGAGCACCTCACACTGAGACGATCATTGAGGTGCCCCTGTAGTGCTGTGTGGTGTGGTCTGGGGGCCTTCACTGCGCTCCGTGGGGCAGACGAGGCCTTCTTCTGTCCGGGAGGGACTCCTCTCGTGCTGGGGATCCGGCTACTCGGGGGTCTGCAAACTGCCTCCGTGACGCTCTCACCTGCCCTCCACCGGACTAGTTCTCCGCTCAGATGACCGCCGGGTCCCCAGCGGGGATCACTGACAGGATCAGGTGATAGCTACAGGCGGCCGCTCCTCTGCCTCCAGCCCGGTCTCAGGAGCATTCAGGCCGCACTGGGCGCCGCAATTTTGAGGTCTGGGCTGTAGACCTCCCCAGGGGCTCCTACACTTCCATCCGTGCCCCCCGGTCCCTCTGTCGGGGCCGGCAGACGCCCCACGCTGTCACCTGGGTCGTGCTGGGGTTTGTCGCGTTGTATGGCACGTTTAGGGCATATTTATGGCAGAGAAACTCGGGCTGCCTTGCGGAGCACTAGAGGAATGCAGCCGCCATCTTGGCCTGTTTGGCCACGACTCCCAAAGCTATGTCATTGTACTCATGGATTTATTTTCAAGATGGCCTGTGGAAAATTAGTAGAAAATGCTGACACTGACTTTTCTGGATCATCTTTTTTGTTCTGAATGAATTTCTACTACTGTGTTAAGAGATCTTAAGCCTTTCAGAAATATTGTGAAATAATTGGAGTGAGACTCAGAACTACTTCTCTATATATTCCCTGTGGCAATAGCATGGTTGAGAGGTTCAACCGTGCCATTAAAGATGTTAATCAATTTGCGTGTGCCAACAATATGGACTGGGAAGTTAAAATAATGAAAGCTATATGAGTCTATATCACGGGTACTCAAAGTATGGCCCACGGGCCGCCAGCGGCCCGGCAAGTCTTCCTTGGCGGCCGGTGGACTCTGCAGACATCATACCTGTGTTCTTTTAATTTTTTTAAAGTGCCAGCAAACACCACCGATTGCAGGAGTGCGACTGAGACCCTGCTCTATGGGGGCCCGGGCGATTCCAGCGATATTCAGAGGGGAGCTGCAGGGGCGCTAAGAAGAGATGAACAAAGCCTCATTTACATGTAAATGGTCTTTTAAAGACATGTGAAGTACTGGGTGAGGCTGTGTGCGTGCCTGGGAAGCTGTCTTAGCCCAGGCTGACACACACGCGGGATGAGATGACAGAGGGTGACAGAGGACAGCAGGGACTAAGAATGTGGGGGGGGGGGGGTTGGGGCGGTTTGCGCCCCTTTTGCTAAACATGTTGACATTAGCATAAGGAAATTGTGACCATGCTCTGTGCCTTTGCATGAACTTTTACCGATGGCTTTCTTAGTTAATTAATCTCAACTTCTGAGCAGGAATTTTTTGGAAGCACGGGCAAAATAAGATTTTGCGTTTGGGTACTCCCTTGGCCATGCAATCTGACACCAACTTGCAGTTGCAAGCGGCCAGGCAGCTGCCTACAGTGGCTTAATGTATCCCCGGGCCTGGTTAATCTTTCAAGTATCGACATCTGAGAAATCGCGTCTGTGCATGACAACATTTTACATAATATTGCTACAATTTAAATGGCATTGCTTCTTCCGAAAGGTGAACTTACTAGCCTTTATGCCATTCCATTAACTAGTCTGCCTTTTCTGCCCTTTTTTTCCTCAACTTCTTTCTATATGTATGAGTGCCGAATGCAAATTGCTGCGAGCGAGACATAAAGACAATGAATCCTATTCCCTGCATTGCCACTTTAAGTGCTAAAAAGATGCTACAATAATCGGATATTTGTGGTGCGAGGTGACGAAGGGCAGCAGGGAGTGAGAGCCAGGTGAGATGGCAGAGGGCAGCAGGGACTGAGAGGGGGGGGGGGGGGTGAGGTGATGAAGGGCAGCAGGGAGTGAAAGCTGGGTGAGATGGAAGAGGGTGACAGAGGACAGCAGGGACTAAGGAGGGGGTGAGGTGACAGAGGGCAGCAGGGAGTGAGAGCCAGGTGAGGTGAGACAGGGACAGACAGAGACAGATATAGAGACAGGTAGAGGCAGAGACAGATAGAGACAGGGGCATATCGAGACTGGCAGACAGAGGTAGATAGAGACAGGGACAGGCAGGTGAAGGCTGAGACAGATAGAGACAGAGGCAGATGGAGACTGGGGCAGACAGAGGTAGATAGAGGCAGGGACAGACAGAGGCAGAGACAGACGGAGGCAGAGACAGACGGAGGCAGAGACAGATGGAGGCAGAGACAGATGGAGGCAGAGACAGATGGAGGCAGAGACAGGTGGAGGCAGAGGCAGGTGGAGGCAGAGACAGGTGGAGGCAGAGACAGATGGAGGCAGAGACAGATGGAGGTAGAGAGAGAGAGACAGAGAGAGAGAGACAGGGAGAAACAGAGATAGAGACAGAGATAGATGCAGGGACAGATTGAGGCAGAAACCGACCAAGACAGACAGAGACAGAGAGACAGAGAAGGTGACAGAGGGAGGGAGACAGGGACAGACACAGACAGATGGAGGTAGCGACAGATGGAGGTAGAGACAGATGGAGGTAGAGACAGATGGAGGTAGAGATAGATGGAGGTAGAGACAGATGGAGGTAGAGACAGATGGAGGTAAGGACAGATGGAGGTAAGGACAGATAGAGGCAAAGGCAGAGAGACAGACAGACAGCGATAGAGACAGAGAGAGAAAGTCAGATTGAGGCAGAGACAGACCAAGACAGACAGAGACAGAGAGACGGAGAAGGAGACAGAGGGAGGGAGACAGGAACAGACACAGACAGATGGAGGTAGAGACAGATGGAGGTAGCGACAGATGGAGGTAGAGACAGATGGAGGTAGAGATAGATGGAGGTAGAGACAGATGGAGGTAGAGACAGATGGAGGTAGAGATATATGGAGGTAGAGACAGATGGAGGTAGAGACAGATGGAGGTAAGGACAGATAGAGGTAAGGACAGATAGAGGCAAAGACAGAGAGACAGACAGACAGCGATAGCGACAGAGAGAGAAAGTCAGATAGAGGCAGAGACAGACCAAGACAGACAGAGACAGAGAGACGGAGAAGGAGACAGAGGGAGGGAGACAGACACAGACAGATGGAGGTAGAGACAGATGGAGGTAGAGACAGATGGAGGTAGAGACAGATGGAGGTAGAGGCAGATGGAGGTAGAGGCAGATGGAGGTAGAGACAGATGGAGGTAGAGACAGATGGAGGTAGAGGCAGATGGAGGTAAGGACAGATGGAGGTTAGGACAGATGGAGGTAAGGACAGATAGAGGCAGAGACAGACAGACAGACATAGACAGAGATAGAGACAGAGATAGAGACAGAGATAGAGACAGAGACAGATTGAGGCAGAGACAGATCAGATTGAGGCAGAGACATATTGAGGCAGATACAGATAGAGGTAGAGACAGACAGTGATAGAGAGAGAGAGAGAGAGAGAGAGAGAGAGAGAGAGAGAGAGAGAGAGAGAGAGACAGAGACAGAGACAGAGACAGGGACATACAGAGACAGACCAAGACAGACAGAGAGACGGAGAGGGAGACAAAGAAAGGGAGACAGGGACAGACAGAGACAGATAGAGGCAGACACAGGGACAGAGAGAGAGAGACAGAGAGAGGGAGACAAACAGAGGGAGAGGGGGCAGAGGGAGGGAGACCAAAGGAGACAGAGGGAGGGAGACAGAGGGAGACAGGGAGACAGAGGGAGAGAGAGGGCGACGGACAGAGGGAGACGGACAGAGGGAGGGAGACAGAGGGAGGGAGAAAGAGAGAGGGAGACAGAGGGAGGGAAGGAGAGAGAGAAAGGGAGGGAGACATAGAGAGAAAGAGAGGGAGACATAGAGAGAAAGAGATGGAGACAGAGTGAGTGAGACAGAGGGAGAGAGGGAGGGAGAGAGGGAGAGAGAGGGAGGGGGAAAGACAGACAGAGGGAGGGGAAGCGATAGAGAGAGGGAGATAGAGGGAGGGAGAGAGAGAGGGAAGGAGAGAGAGAGAGAGAGAGAGAAAGAGAGATGTGTGAATGCAGGGTCTGTTGGCTCAGTGGACGAAGGGTCTGTATTCAACCTCATGGTCACTGTTTTCTTTTGCTCTAGCCCCACCCCCTCCCCCTCTGACCCCACCCCCACCGGTACGGGCCTTGGCCACAAACCACACTGTAAATTTGGCCCCGGAGAGAAAGTTTGTGAGTACCCATGGCCTATAGAGTTACAAAAAATGAAGCCAGCAGATGATCTCCTTTTTAGGGCTCTTTTAGACATGTTGTATGTACTTTGTGACATTCAGCCTGCTCATAGGCTTCCCATGTGCTGGATCAATCATAGCTCTCATATTCTTTCTCCCCATTTGTCCATGGCATGCATTTGTCATGCTTCTTCCTGGGTTTAGCCCGCCCCGAGAGCAGGGACCAATTACATTATCCTCCACTGCTTTCATTTAATGATGTGTTTCAGGAACTACTTTTTACTTAGTTATACAGCACCTAACACGAGTGCATGTGTTTTCACTGGCTCTGCTCATCACATTTGCTGGGTATTCAAAGACGGAGGACCAATCGCTGCTTCACTAGTGCCACCACCCCCTCCCTGATCACTGCTTGTTGATGCTGTATGTGTCTTCTTTATTGGATGCCTTGCCTCAGACACTAAACACAAGCTTATTATTGGTTGGGAAAGTTCTTTACATTTGCTCGTTGGCTGTAGGATCTCGGAAAGTTCACGTGCCCCCAATGGCGCTATGTTAAGCGGCCGCATGTCCGCCCTCTGTCAGTAGGTGACCAAGTAATGATAGCACACAGTGTTGTAGAAAGAAAGCATGTCTAATTCCAGGTAGATTAGTTAATTGGGTTTATTCAAGTAAGATGTTATGAAGAGTCCCACCAGGATCAGCCTTCCTGCCGTTCAGCCCATCCTCCAACTGACTCTCTCACTCACCAACATTCCACCACCAAAGTCACACTGGATGAGCAGCAGGTATAACACATCTCCTTTCTTTACACAAATACCATTAGAACTCTAGAAAAAATGACATTAAAATCAATGCATGCAGAAGGATGACATTAGAACTATTGCATGCAAAAGAATGACATTAGAACGATTGCATGCATATAAACAATGTAGCAAAGGACTAATGCGAATGCATGAACATAACAGATGGAAACATTTCACCACAGCCACCTCACACAACAACATTCCACCACCACAGTCACACTGGCTGAGCAGCAGGTATAACATACAGATATGCTGATTTTTCAAGGGGTGTGCAACTCAACTTGTCCATTTCAGTGAGCCGGAGCCCAATCCCCTGGTAGAAGGACATTTCCCATGTCCTGGTTGCAAGGGATTGGAGGTAGTATGTTGACACTTTCCTAAAGAGGGCTGAAGTGCAGCAGGTTCCTTGGTGCGTTCCACTAGTAAGAGCCACTTGGTCTGTAAAGGCGTTACCAGCACATCACCTCCTGCGGGCCCCCTTCTGACTTTCCCTCCGTGCTCTCGAGCACTGCGGCTTTCAGCCCAGGCTTAATCCCCACCCTGTACCACCATTGCAGATACCTGAGAGTGGGCAGGTATCAGCCACTAAGTGGGATTCTCAATGATCTGAGTAGGCTTCCCTTATCACTATGAGCCTTTACCTCCATGGATCATTAATTTAAAAAAGGGGCATATCTCGTTCACAGTTTATTGACTGGGGTTGTAGGGGGAAGTACCTCTGGTGTGGGGCGAAAATAGAGGAAAATGAAGAAATGAGTAAGGGTTGTCACCTGCATCTATTTCATCAGCCCATGCTCTCTCGTCATGGACTTTTCTGTGACGATCTAATGCATTCTGGGAGTTACAGTCTTGGTTCAACTGCATTGAGCAGTACTGAACATGTTGGGTTAACCACGCTTTGTAAAAGGAAAGCTTAGGCATGCATTAATGGGTGGCCGACACGGACGGAGGTGTCAGGTTTAGAAATATTTGTTATTGTATCAGGGTTTTTTTTGTAACTGGTGCTCCAATCTGCAGACAAGATGTGTTCACTTTACAAAACAAGTTTCAAGGTTGACACAATACACACACTTGCAACAATGCATTCTCAGTGATGCAGTCACATTACAAAATAGGAACACCAATAGGTATGGGGTAGCACTTTTACTGTGGCTAGGTAATGTCAAAGACAGTGCTTTAAATTGGTAAGTACTGAGTACCTGCACTTAATTAATTTGAAAGAGAGAGAACCAGCAGTGGTGCATTACTTGTAATGCGAAAATACAGGCAATTCTTGGTAGCAAAAAAGTATTTTGGATCGTGAGTACATGAATTGCCACATGTATTTTTCTATTTCTATTTTTAGCACTGGTCCTAGAGCACCCTCAAATCCAGTTACTGGGACTCCTCAACTGACCTGCAAATGCACTGCAACTTTGTTCTACAGTACCTCGCACCCTTTCAATATTCACTCCAAGTCTCATACACACAACTCTACTAAACTTTCTCAGTCCCTGACCCATCAGCTGTTCCAGTATTGGGACCAACATACCTTCCATTCCAGTGCTGGTATCCTACCCACCTTCACCACCATTACTTCTACTACCCATGCACCTTAAAGCAAATCTGCATTAACTTCAGCTGTTGCAGTACTGAAACAAGCCAACTGTATGCTACCAACCCCTACCAACCCACCAATGCACTACAGTACTGAGCAGCAGTGCCTGGTATGAATCAGCAATTGGCACCATTAACACATAAGTTTGAGGTCATCAACTACCATAAAAAGCTTGACTGAAAAAACAAAATAGGAAACTAAACCTCCCCCCCCCCAAAAAAAATTGAACTCAATACAACACATTTTCTTGAAATATATAGTGCTAAGAATCACTGGAGGAATCATTCCTCTTCCTGGCTCCGAGGCTTGTTGAATCCAAGGTGGGCTTAATATGTGACCGCGGACACAGGATTTGCTTTATGATGCAAAAATGAAAATTTTTGACAAATGACAATGAATTTCACGTAGCCACCCCACCATCTCCTTCAAACGCTTGGTTCTGTCCCTGTGCCTTTTAGTACGGTACCACTGCTGCCACATTCTCCTTCAAATATAACTCACCAGATGATGGAGGACAAGTTTGTCACCAAAGTGGAAATGGCTTTTTGTTCTTTTTGGTGTAGTCCTTCCTCTTTGTGTGTTTGCTAACCCCTGAAGCATGGGTGCATTACTAATATCCTTCCACTGCAAATTTGTTCAGGCTCTACATTTTTCTGCGTTTTTAAGCACTCTACTAGAGTGCGTTTTTTTCAGCATTCTCCATTGTGTACCTCCTCCCTGTTCCTCCCTGCCCACAGACCTTACACTGTCAGTCGTGCTGTCCCCCCAAATGCAATCCCTCCATTGAGGTGGGTGTGATGTGGGTGCTTTTGGAGAGGTTGAGGATGAGACTTGCTGCTGAGTTTTGTATTTTCTGTAGTCTCTTCAGGAGGCGAGTGTTGGTCACTAGGTCGAGCGTGTTCCCATAGTCCAGTCTGCTCGTGACGAGGGCCGGAGTGATGGTCCTTCTGGTGTTGACTGGGAGCCATCTGAAGATCTTGCGGAACATGTGTAGGGTGTGGAAGAAGGCAGATAATACTGTGTTGACCTAAGCTGTCTATGATAGTGCCGAGGTTGAGGGTGTTATCTGTCGGGTGGGGGGTGGTTTAAGTTCCGTGGGTCACCATGTGTCGTTCCAGGGTGAGGTGTTGTTCTTGAAGATGAGGACTTCCGTCTTGTCCATGTTGAGTTCGAGACAGTTGCATTTCATCCACTCAGCGATGTTTCGCAAACATCTGAGAAAGTCGATTCTGGTGGTGGAGGTTGACTTCTGACAGTGAGAGGATGAGCTGAGTGTCGTCGGCATAGGAGATAACGTTGTGTCTGTGTGATCTGACAAAGCTGGCCGGGGTCATATAGGTGTTGAAGAAGGTGGGGCTGAGGGACCATGCTTGGGGGATACCACAGATGATCATCTTTGGCTCTGATGTGAAAGGTAGCAGTCAGATTCTTTAAGTTCTTCGGGTGAGCCACGAGGCGCTCCATTTGAGGGTGTCACCCGGGATACTGTTGTGGTATAGTCTGTTGATCAGGATGTGGTGGGAGATGGTTTCAAAGGTGGCTCATAGATCCAGGAGGATGCAGTCTGTAGTCTCTCCGTGGCCCAGGAGGGCATTGATGTCGTCGGTGGCTGTGATCAAGGCTGTCTCTGTGTTGTGGTAAGTTCAAAAACCGGATTGAGAGGGGTCTAGGAGGTTGTTGTGTTCCAAGTGTTTGGTAAATTGCTGTTTGATGGCTTTCTCGAGGACCTTAGCTGGAAAGGGGAGCTGCGAGATGGGCCAGTAGTTCTTTGGTTCAGCAGGGTCGGCGGACGGTTTCTTCAGGAGGCGCCTGACCTCAGTGTGTTTCCAGTGCTCTGGGAAGGAGGCCGAGGTAATGGAGGTGTTCAGCACTTTCCTGAGCTCTTTGCTGATTGTCTTGCTTCTGAGGTTAAAAGCGTTTTGGGGATGGGAGTCCGTGGGTGCTCGTGACGTGAGTGTTCAGAGTTCATGATGCTGATGGTGTCCTGGGTGGTAAAAGAGTCTTAGTGGGTGAGTCGGTGTAAGGTGTATGGGGTCGTGGCTGTGAGCAGATTGGTGCTGTTGGTGGTGGGGGTTGGGGTTTGAAACTTTTCGTATATGGCTGAGATTGTGTTGTGGAAGAAGTCTGCCAGGGTGTTAAATAGTTCTTGTGAGGGTGGAATGTCATTCTCGCCGGCTTTGGGATTGGAGAATTCCTTCACAACGGCAACAAGTTCTTTGCTGTGGTTTGTGCTGGCTTCAATGCAGTCTGCTAGGGTGCTCTCTTTGTTTCCTTCAGGAGGCGTTGGTACTGGTTGAGTGCTTTTTGAAAGATGGTACAGTCTTCTGTCTTCTTGCTGGTTAGCCACTTTCTCTCGAGTTGCCAGCAATTGTACTTGGTTGATTTTCGCTCCTTGGTGTACCCGCTGGTTCGTTTAGCGCCTCTTTTGGATCTTGCTTGCTTGGCATAGGCTATTCTGCCTGTGCATTCTGTTATCCATTGGGAGAGGTTTTTTGCTGCCAGCTCTGGGTCCGTGTTGCATCTGGGAGATGGGAGCTGAGAGTGTTGTTTCACTGGTTTTCTGTTATCTCGTTCCAGTTTCCGCGTGTGGAGCTGGGGGGGCACTGTTCCAGAGTTGGTGGGTCCTGAAATGGTAATATGGACACTGAAGTGGTTGGTCCAGGTAAGTTGTTTGATGTGGGTGTACTTGACTCTGTTGCTAGAGGTAAATATGGGGTTGAGCGTTTTCCTGAGATGTGGGTGGGGTCGGTGACTAGCTGCTTGAAGCCAATGTTGATCATGCTTTTCAGGTCAGTTGTGTTGGTGTTGCTGGGGTCGTTGAGGTGGAAGTTGAGGTCTCCTAGGAAGATGTAGTGTTCAGACTCGATGGTGATCAAGGCGATGAGGTCTGGGATTGTGCTGCAACCCAGGGGGTGAATTAACTGAGCAACATATCATGAGATAAGCTGTGGAGATAGAACACAATGCAATATAAATATTATCTCTAAATAGATAGATTTCATGTAAACTGCTGATTCAAATGAATGCACTAGTATTGCTCTCAAGCTAATCCTTTTTTGTAAGTTTACTGGTCATAGATGTTTCTTAAAATGTACAGACTTTTTTGATTTACAGGTTTTGGGTTTCTCAGACCAATTGGTAAAAACATGTCAGTGAGTGCCCCTATGAATGTGTGATATTCTTTTTCTGGGCTAGTTCTTATGTTTTAGCTAGTAAAACATAATATTATTAGGTTGAACCTGCCACAGTTCAGCTGTCTCGTTGCAAAATACATATTATGAGCTTACTAAGAACATACAGGGGTTTGCAACGCATCCTTGTTACTTCTTTACCCAACCACTGCTAATAAAACGCTCGTTTCTTTGTACACGCAGGAAGAGATGAACTTGTAACTTTTGATTTTTTCCAGTCTCCTTCAGCTGAAAAAAGTTTAGTTGTTACCGATCCACCCCCTGCGCTTCCCACTTAATCTCCCCTTTGATGGAATGTCAGCCACAGAATCCGCAAGCATATATCCAACCTGTTTTTTTTTATCTCTGTCCCTCTCGCCTTGTAAATTGTATTTCTGCATTCAACACATTTAATTAGCACTTGAGCTCAATATCTCAATTAGCATTTGAGATATGGGTTTCTACGGTGAACGCTTTTGACACATGAGGTCCAGACAGGTACTAGCGGCAAGGGCAACTGACGCTGGACGCTGGGGATCACGGTTCGATCCCTGGCTCCGGCGGCAGGGGTTTGCCCAGCACCATGCGACTCTGGGCAATAGCTCGCTTAATCTTACCAACGGCCCCCAGCGCTGAGATACCGCTTCGGGGGTGATTCGTGCGCTATACAAGTACTGGATTTACATTTACATTCTACATTGACAACGCCAATAGCTCAGGCATTGCAGAGACCTATTGTCAGAAATCTCAGCTGGATTTTACGCAGGAGCGAGAAGAGGTCATAATGCTAAAGTCCCAACTTCCCTATTAATTGAGACGACCCAACCCTGGTCAAAGTCAATCCAGACCGAAGGGGAAGAACGGAATGGGAGAGAAAAGAGAAGACGTCCACTGATGACTGTGCTGCAGGAGGTGTGTCTATCAGGATCCATCCATGTTCTCCCTATATGAATAAACCAAACAAAGTGTATAAGTAAAGCAGCATTTCTGTAGATTTCTAATCATTCCTACACAGGGGATTGTACCAAGTAATGACCTAATCCCTGCATGAATCCCCTCAGCTGTCAGTGTGGCGATAACACGGTTAACAGGAAATAACAACACCTAAATGCAAGAAAGAAAAGAAAAAGATTAACGTGTAGTAAGCAAACATATTTCGAATTCGTGAGCTATTGTGAGCACAATATTCATAGCATACCTTAAGCACTAATCAATTCCTCTTAAGTTAGGCTTGTATAGCAAGACTGCAGTACAACTTAAAAAGAGAATAATGAATATCCATATATATATTCAGTGCTAAAGTTCAGCCAAAACACTAAGTCAAAAACTACAAAACGAAAACAAGCCTAAACGTAATTAGTAGTGCTAAGAACGCAGAATGATACTGTTCAGAATCATCTAATAATACATTTTGTATTTATGCTTTTTATTTCAGAAAACAAATCAGCCATTTGCATTACAGTCACAGTCAAGCAGAAGACGAAAGTATCAGATAAGTAAAGAAAACGTTCTCAAGCAGATTAGAGTCTCTACTGCCAGTGCACTAGCACGTTACCAGTCATTGCTCCTATTAGCTTGATTATTTATTGTATCTTTTCCACTGCCACTGAAAACATCCCAACTCAAGGAGTCTACAGAGGACGCCACGAGAAACAAGGCAGAAACGGAGGCAAGGTAAGGGGTGTGATGGCAGGAAGCAGCTGACTGTAAACATCTACAACAACAAGTAGCTTCCTACCCGCCAACGTCGTAGTTATGCCCAACATGCTCCGCCATTTGGACGGCAACACAGAACGCCAACAGGCATGACAGTACACCCTTCCTACGATACCCCCAAACGGCTTGGGTTTGTCAGGGTATCTGCAATGGAATCGTCAAAGTAGACGAGGAGCGTGTACATGGCCAGCAGGTTCACAAGTGCGTTCCTCAGGGCTGTATCCCTTCCAATGTATAAGATAGTGAAACTTACACCGTATAGTTTTAGAGTCCAAATGGCCTCATCTTCAAACTCAGGTTCATGATTAAGGAGAATGGTAGACGATCTCGCAGGGATCTGAGTTCCAGATGTGACCGGCTTCATCTAAGAAACATGAAATACAGGATGTATTCTCAACGTGGAGGGCAACTCCAGTTTCATTGCGATGTCGTTGATTTTCTTTGTGATTTTGTAAGGCCCAATATATCAAGGTTTAAATTTGAGTGACCCCTTCAAGGTAATATGGTGAGTGGATAACCATACTTTGTCACCAATGTTGTAATCAGAACTGGGTCTGAGATATTGGTTTGTATACATTTTGTACACTTCCTTAGCCTGTATGAGATTTCATTACAAGACCGGAAGCTACATTATGCAGTCATCTTTTAATGCAGTCACAAGCAGCTGCACTACATCACAAAGTAAAACAGTTCTAGAATAGAACAATCAAACAGTATAAAATGCATGAGCACAAAACAGACTGCCTCTTTTAAATGCGGCTCTCAAGCAGATACGTTATTTTCCATCTCTCTTATTTTATACCTTAACTTGTTGATATAGTTGCCTGTGGTATCTTGCCTTTTGGTTTTTACCCTCACACCGATTTGAAAGGGCTTCCCTACCTCCCTCCTACCCTCCTATATCTCCTCCCTTGATTTCCAATCTTTGGTCATCATTGCCCCTCCCGCCCTCCCTTCCTTCCTCCTCACCAGAGTTTTCCCTCCTCTCTCCCCTTTTTCTGGGCAGGCGCGCTCGCGCGTTTTTCGAGCGCTTTTATGTGTTGTTTCCTTGCCTTAATTCATGCTTCCTTTTCAGCCTCAGCGCGCACAGAGGTCGCGCTTTGCCTCTCACTTTACTCCAGTATGTGAGAGACACTCTGCCATTTATTTAGGTGTCTCCCCTGGCCTCCTACTTACTCCTCGAGGCCCTCGATCGTCTTTTCTGTTGCGATCCACCTTCGAGGAATGCACCTTGGCAACGGGAGTGCTACGTCCTCTCGTTGCCAAGGTTCTCTCTTCCATGCCTCCCGGCAGCAGCTGATCTCAAGCACTTCTGTTAGTTGCTCCTCTACAATCAGCTGCTGCCAGTCAGTCGTTTTAAGAGCTTTCTGCACGTTAAGTTTGCTTTGCCCCTCGCATTTATAAAACAAGCATTTGCAATGCAATAGGTCTCGCATTTACGTGAATTTGAGCTATTGACATTGCAAATAACAAGGTCTTTTATATTTGTTTTTGTTTTAAAAACATAAATAAAAGGCATTGTAACTTACAATGCCAATAGCTTTAACTTGTGTAACTGCAAGACCTATTGCATTGCAAATGCTTGTCCCTTTGGTGGAGGCCATGATTTCCCACAGGAGCCTTGACAAGCGAGGAGGTGCCCTGGTGCACAGAGGGCCTCACCAGATGTCCTAAGACACCATTTCAGTGCTATGGGCGACCTCCCGCTTTTGTGTGCTAGCAGCCATCACGTTAGGCTTCACTTATCACTCCCCGAGCCGGTGTCCGAGTCACATCCGAGTCAAGTCGAGATTCCAGGAAGAATCCGCAAATCAATCAGCTTCAGATTTCCAGGTTACCAACTGATGCAAATGTTCTGGTGTCCAACGGGGGCTACGTGGTCTCATAGGTATCCCCATAGGTTCCCCTCGTCGTCCTGGGCTTGCATACAGCACTGCGCTCAGTGCAGGTCTTGGGTCCTTGGATATAGCTTGGAGCCGGGTGAGATAGCAGCGAGTCTTCTGTGGGTTGTGGATGCTGCGACAGGGGCCCCACAGATACAGAGGTGGACCCAGGCCAGTATGTGCCATTCGCCGGGGCTGAGAAAAGCTATATCCCGCAACTTAATTGCGTAATTTAGTAAGCTCCAACACACGGGCCTAGAGTGAATAGCCGGCCTGTGACGCTGGTCGTCGCGAACGGTCCCTCCAATACTCAGGCAGGCCTGGCATGCCGTCCAAATCCAGGGGGCATCCACAAATTACCTCCCTCCTCAGAGCCCCGGGAGCCAGGAGCAAAGCGAAGAGGCGGGCGCTGCAGTCGGAAGTACCTGAGGGCCGGTCCCGCTGAGATCTGCACCCTGGGTAGCGGCTGCCCGCTAGGCCGCACTCACGGAGGTCCCGATATCGGGGCATTTGGGGTCCCGATCCCCCTCCCCCCGCTGTCATTGCGGAGCCACCAGGAGCTGGGCGGCAGCTCACAAAGCACATGTCTATCTGACCGGGTCCGGCGCAATCCCATACGCCGGCAGTCTCTGCTCTTATCTAAGGCCGACCGCGGCAGCTCCATCATCCGTAAGGCCGCGGCGGGTAGTTGCCTCGGTCCCGGTCAATTCCGGCACCAGCGATGCGTTGCTGCTCCGGGCGCTGACGTTGCTCGATCCGGCACTGATTTTAGGGTCGGGAGGGGCATTGTGAAGAGTGCTAGACTATGGACTGGGATGGAGCGCCGGGAGAATGCGTCCATTCGCTCCACCATCGTGGACACCCCCCCATGTATCTTTTCTTAGTAACATTACATTATTTATTTATGTTTTTGATCTCCTACGAGAGTGACAGGGCATGTGCCTGCCTTACACAGTGCATGTGCACATCTTTTGCCAGGCATGTGTCTGTCTGCCTTGTGTGAAGTCACAGAGAAAGTGAGAGCGCGTTGGGAGCGCGTGATGAAATTGAGAGCGTGGTGGGAGCACGTGAAAGCTAAAATTGCCACAAAGGAGATGCCCTGCGTGTGCACATCGCCTGTCCGGGCACGCACGTGGTTTGTCTCCCTTTGCGCACCAAACCTACCACAATATTTTCGCCAAGGTGAAGCAGCGCATGCGCTGCGTTCACTAGGCGAGACCTAAAAATTTATAAATAACGCAACAGGCAGATAGAAAGAAGCACCACTCAGAATTGCATTACTTTTTTGTTGGTCTAATATTATGGGGTGTTTGTGCTGAACACAGTTGAATGTCTCCAAGATCTGCCACTGTGAAAGTCTCGGCTGAACCCACATAACTATGGGGAGCTAGCGTAAGCTCACTCTACTCTACTCTACTGAGTTGATCATTTTCTCCAGCAGTCCACAGAACCAGTGTTGAAGTGAGGGGGACAGACAGACATATAGCAGGCTAGGCCGGCACAATCGCCAGGTGAAGAAATATAAACCATCTCTAGTAAAGTGCTAATGTACAGAAAAGAGTTTAAAAAATAATTGGGGGGCATGTTCTTGCCACAAGTTAAAATTGGCATGTACATGAAAGCTCCCTGGAAGAAACCGCACATGCTGCCAGTTTTTCCTGTTTATTATAAGTTAGCAAATGTCAAATCGTCAATCGTGTATCTAGTCTGAGCGGCGGGGATTTTAAATATATCTATCTTGACAGAGTTTACCATGCGAGTGCTTGCTGTAGCAGAGGTGAGCAGAGTCCCCTCAAATTCATCCTATTCTGATGACCCTGTGTGGTAAAGATCCAGTAGTAGAGCACTGAAAGCGATGTGCGCAGCAAGAGTGTATAAACTCTACAGAGTGATCACCTGCCAAAATTTGCTGGTGGAGGAAGAAACCAACAAAAAGTCTCAGTGGGGACTGCCAGCGGACGTGTCGAACAATCTTGAAG
Organism: Lissotriton helveticus; assembly: GCF_964261635.1. Lineage (NCBI taxonomy): Eukaryota > Metazoa > Chordata > Amphibia > Caudata > Salamandridae > Lissotriton > Lissotriton helveticus. The sequence goes on from NC_136065.1 coordinate 407,471,654, forward strand.
AGCGACAGTAAAAGACAAGTCGTGAGTGTGCACATCCCGAAACCGGAAGTTCGGGAGCGTCACGCCTGTCGTGGGGCGGGACTTCCGTCTTCTGCGAGAAGCCCGTGCCCACGGAGTGGATGGCCCAGGAGCAGTGGTGACACGGGGCTCCCATGCCTGAGGGAGAGCCCCGCGGTGGCAGCAGAAGTCAGGAGTGGCGGCTGAGGCCGCTGATGCGGTAAGTGAGGCTTAATTGTTGGGGAGAGGGGGTGTGGGGGGGCGGCGGTGTTTGTGTGTGTGTGTGTGCGTCTGTGTGTGTGTGTGCGCATGGGGGGGCGGCGGCGGTGTGTGTGTATGTGTGTCTGTGTGTGCGTGTGTGTGCGCGTGTGTGTGTGCGTGTGTGTGTGCGCGTGTGTTTGTGCGTCTGTCTGTGTGTGTATGCGTGTGTGTGCGTGCCTTCGGCCGGCCTCAGTAACGCTGTTTGTGTATGTGTACGTGTGAAGCGCGTCCACAGACCCTAAGCGGCTCATGCACCAGTCAACAACAATAGGTCTCGCTGGCGACAGCGCTTTCGCGCTGCAACGCCAGGCGAGACCTAAAAAAAGGTGGGAGATAAATAATAATTTATTTTTATATTTATTTGGCAAAATAAAAAAGGGGGCACATTACATGATAAGCCTGATCCTTCTCTCTACTCACTCCTTTCGGAGCCTAAAATGTCGGATTTAGATTGCGTTGATGCTGTGGCCAGCTCCCTCCAATTTTAATGATGAATCTTTTAAAAAGTTTATCCAGCGAGAAATGAGGTCTTGTATGTTGGACACTCTTAAGGTTATGTCCGCTAAAAGACCCCTTCCTTTTGAACAGGACGACTACTGAAGGCTCGAATACCCATAACGATACGTCTATTGATATTAATAAGGGCAAAAGAGTTAAGAAATCTAAGAACATTGATCCTAATCCCCTGAGCACTATGGGAGGTCCTAGCACCTCAATTAATTTGGGAGGTCTTAGCATCTCAAACCTTACGGGAGGTCCTCGCACCTCGAATACATCGGGTGTCCTTAGCGGCACAAACTATTCGGCTGTACTTAGCGGCACAAACTATTTAGGTGTCCCTAGCGGCACAACTAATATGGGTGTCCTTAGCGGCACAAATTATCGAAGTGCTCATAACAATACTGACAATGATACGGAGGATGCGGATAGGTCAAAATATTTATGATAAATTTGTCCTCGCCTTAGATGATGAGGACTTTGAATTTAACAGTCAACCTACTGAAGAAGAAATCCCGTCCTCCTCTAATAATGTTATCCTTAACCCTTTGGGCAAGGAAATGTTCTCTCCCCATAACATCTCTCACCCCAGAACCTCTGAATGGTTTCCCCAAGACCATATAGCAAAATGTATTAAGAGATGGCTCAGAAACGCCCTGGAGAGAGATACTCATAGTATCCTCAGGGCCAAGTGTTCAAGACCCTCAATACAAGATCAAGTCTGTCAGTCACCCAACCTTGACCCGACTTGATTACGTTTTTGTTCAAACTCGGAAGAGACCCGAGGAAAGGTATGAAGAGGTCTCTTAAGGACTGTCAAGATCGTCTTCTTGACGTCCTGGGCCCCTGGCCAGAATTGCAGATATGGCTGAAGGGAGCCATATCAATGGCACTCCTTTTGACACTGAACTTGTCAGAGGTTGGAGCCAGAGGGCCCTGGTACTCCTTGGCAACGCAAATGTGAGCCTTAAAACTGAGAGAAGGAGAGTTATTCTTACTAAAATTAACCCAAAACTGGGTGACATGGCCGAAAAGGAACCCTTCCAAAATCCCAGGGGCCTCCTCTTTGGTGAGGATATGATTAAATCTATTGGCAAATATATATCTACCTTCATCGCCCTCGACAAAGCACAATTTAACATGAGGTGCGTTTTTAATTCTAACCTTTTTGGAAGGGCTGGAAGAAGGGGCCTTTCTTTGGCCCGATCCAGCCAAAGGCCCTTCACAAGATTCAGAGGTTCTGGTAGAGGCTTCTTCCCATCCAACCCTCAGTTCTACCCACACAGAGGGAGAGGCTCTCGTGGCAGAGGATTCAGATCCTGTGGCCTACCCAACAACACCAATCTTCAAAGTAAGTACTCTACTTCCTCCTTCTTCTTCCCCTCCAAAGGTAGGGGGCAGGCTGCAATTGTTTTATCACATTTGGGAAACATTAACTCATGATCCCTGGGTTTTGGAAACTGTCTGAGATTTCAAGATAGATTTTGTCCATCCCCCTACACAAACGTGAGTGCTAACCCTAACAAAGGATCAACAGGAAATAGTAGAAGAGGAAATAGCCTCAATGCTTCAAAAAGGAGCAATCGTAGAAGTTCCTTGGATTTTAAAGAGGTTTTAAGCACACTTTTTCTTGTTAAAAAAAAAGAGAAAGGTTGGAGACACGTCATAAATCTAAGGGAATTAAACAAATATTTGGTCTACAGACACTTCAAAATGGAAGGTATTCACCTTCTGAGAGACCTACTTCTAGAAGCAGACTGGTTAGTCAAACTAGATTTAAAAGCTGCTTCCTTTACCATTCCAATGGCCAAAGAACACCAACCCTTCCTTCAATGCGTTTGGAACAGCCGTCTCTTCCAATTTCAAGCTCTGCCTTTCGGTCTTTCTTCTGCCCCCTGGTGTTTCACCAAAATTATGAGGACTATCGCCTCGCTCCTGAGGGAAAGAGGAATTTGTTTAATAATATATTTGGACGACATTCTCATCATGTCCCAGCATCATTCACAGATCCTGCAAGACCTGAAGGTTGCGATGGATATCGTAGAGAGCCTAGGCTTTATTATAAACCGAGAGAAATCAATCCTTACCCCCTCCAGATCCCTGGAGTTTTTCCGTTTTACCGTGGACACCTCAAAATGTCTTCTCTTACTGCCCCCAAAGAAAATATCCAAAATTTAAAAAGAGATCAGGTTTATTCTATAACAAGAGTCCTTAACTCTAAGGGAGTTAGCCAGACAATTGGGCCTTCTTTCGTCTTCTATTCAAGCCATCTTCCCAGGGCCTCTGAATTACCGAGTTCTTCAAAGGATAAAAGCGAAAGCTCCGAGATCTGGCCTCTGGTACAGGGATCACGTAACCCTAGATAAGGATGCCAGGTCGGAACTGTCTAGGAGGCTGGAGAATTTGGATGCCTGGAATGGCAGAGCAATCTTTGGATCAACTCCAGAGTTCGTTTTGGAATCAGATGTGAGCCTTCATGGTTGGGGTGCTTGCCTTCTCAATCAGAACACTGGTGGTGTATGGTCTCTAGCGGAGACCTTTCACCACATAAACTATTCAGAACTTACGGCAGGTTTATATGCTCTAATAAGCTTCAGACACTCTCTTCAAGGGATCAGTTATCCTCAAGATGGACAACATCTCCGCAGTGGCCCATATCAACCGCCTAGGTGGGACCAAATCAGCAGACCTCTCAAATTTAGCCAAGAGGCTCTGGATATTTTGTCTAGAGCAAAAGATTGCTCTAAAAGCGGAATATCTCCTGGGAAAGTCAAACGTTTCCGCAGATTGGAACTCGAGATTCTTCTTAGACTTCAGCGATTGGAAACTCGACGTGAATGTCTTCAACACTCTGAATCGAATCTGGGGTCCCCTGGATGTTGATTTTTTGCTAGCAGACTGACTTGCCAGTTAGAGAAATACTTCAGCTGGATGCCAGATCCGGGCGCCCTTGCAGTGAACGCCTTTCTTCAATGCTGGACAGACCTTTAAGGTTGCGCATTCCCTCCCTTTGCCATGATTCAAAGGGTTCTACGGAAGGTGAGACAAGACCAATGTTCATTAATCCTGATAACCCCCTTTTGGCCATCTCAGGCCTGGTTCGGGACCACTCTAGAGTTAGCTTGCAGCATCCCTTTCTTAATTCCAGCGGCCAAGGGTCTGGTTTCAAATGCAGAAGATCACCATCTAATTCATACCGGGATTTTGAACCTTCTTGCCTGGAAAGTGTCAGGAAATCCAATGAATTGTCTGGCTTTTCGTCATCAGCTGCAACTCTCCTCGGAGAGGTTTGGGCCCCAGGAACACACTATAGGTACAACAACATTTGGTGAAAATGGTTTTGTTGGAGCCTGGAGTGGGACTTGGATTTCGTGGCGGCTCCTATCGTACACATTGTTAATTTTCTTGTTGAACAATTCAATAAGGGCCTTTCTTATAGATCTATTAATTGTTATAGATAAGCCATTTCTGCTGGTCACTCTCTTATCAAAGGTAAGATGGTAGGTAAAAATGTAATTGTTTGTAGATTCATGAAAAGTATCAGGTTGAGGAGTCCCCCTAGACCTAAATACCAATCCATGTAGGACGTTAAGGCTATTTTAGACCTTTTTTCAAGTTGGCCTGATAACTCTTTACTTAATAGGAAATGGCTTTCTATTAAGCTTGCAACTCTGTTGCGTTTAATTTCCTGCCGTAGAGTTTCTAATATCAAATGTCTTGATATTTCTAATAGATCTAATAATATGTTTGGTGTTAAATTTGAAATTGTTAGAAGAACCAAAACTATGTCAGATTCAACTTTTTATTCTCGTTTTGACCTGTGTAAGAAACACTTTGTTGTAGATTGTATGAAAGAATATGATAATAGAATGAAAGACCTTTGTCCTCATGATGCAAATCAACTGCTTGTTTCCTTTGTCAAACCATTCAAACCCATAAACTCTACCTCCATAGCCAAATGGGTCAAATCCATTATGAATCTAGCAGCTGTTGACTTATCAAAATTCCAAGCTCATTCTCTCAGAGGTGCTATGGCCAGTAAATCCTTCTGGTCTGGTGGTAAGCTGGATGATATTCTCAAAGCCGCGGACTGGTCTGATGCATTCAGATTTGCTCGACATTTTTGTAAACCAATTGAGCACATGTCTTATGTTGTCCTACACAGCTACCAACATGCATAATGTAGCCTCCGGTCATTTATTGAAATTGCGATTCTCCTATTAACATGACTAGAGAATCTGGATTTCATTAAAGACACGGAGGCTAACATTATCCCACTCGTCCCTTCCCTTGAACGGGTTATTCTTTTATTAAATATTTATTATTGAATGATTTATTCCTTTACTGATTATTTGTTTTTTATACTACTACCTGTATTTTATTGTGGTATTATTTCTCTTTAATGTGTTGTTTATTTCAACGATACTCATGTTCCTCCTTCTTTTTCAGACAATTCTTCTTAGTGGATTCTTCGTCTCATCCTTGATTTCTTCTCGCTTCACTTTGTTTTCCTCTTCCAGTTTTTCAAGATGAAGATGAAGTTCATAGTCCTTTGGAACTTTTCCTTATTTCTCCACATTTAAAAGAGGCAGTCTGTTTTGTGCTCATGCCTTTTATACTGTTTGATTGTTCTATTCTAGAACTGTTTTACTTTATGATGTAGTGCGGCTGCTTGTGACTGCATTAAAAGATGAATGCATAATGTTAGCCTCCGTGTCTTTAATGAAATCCAGATTCTCTAGTCATGTTAATAGGAGAATATCAATTCTCCTGCATTGTCAGTTGTATCTCATGTGCATGATCAATGAAATCGTGCACAGCAGGAACCACTGGTGTGAGAGAGGAAGGAAGTAACAGGAATCAGGGACAAAACCCATAGTTACAGAAAAATGGTGAATGGTTAGTTGACCAGTGAATGAGGTTATTGTAGGCAGATTCTGTTGCCTTCATATACACATCCCAGTACGTGACGTTATGCAACAGTGGGCACCGCAAATAATGTTCTAGACTCTGATTTACCATTGTCTACCCATCTGTCCGTGATTAGTGGATTGAGGACAAACGGTTGCCTATCACCCAACCCACTCCAGAATTTGAAAACAAACTGACAACCATTGTCAGAAATAAGGATGGATGGAAGACCATGAAGGTGCACTATATTATTACGGAAGCTTGATGGGAACTCTTACTTCGCACACACATACTGCATCTCTGTATGTATTGTTTAGTGTCTGTGGTGAGTGCAGGCCACCAGAAGAGTCTCTTAAGGAGTTCTAAAGTTTTCTTTTCACCTGGATGCCCAACTAGAATGTGTGTATGGCACTATTCTTAGGCATGTTGTTGAAGCGGGACTGTGGGAAGGTATAAACCCCCTTAGATTTATATATCAGATCGTGTACCCTTTGACCACCATATTTATTTATATATTTTTTTTTTTTTAAAACCTTTATTGAGAAACAGGTATAAGTACAAGCGCAGGCCTACAACCACAAGGGCCGGCCGCAAAATCAGGAGAGTCAAAAGAGAACAACATCAATGTGTACGGTAGGATGAATACAGGATAGACGAGTAATGAAATCGTTACACAGTAAGCGCCAGGATAAGAAAGGTTTCATTTTATGATGTATAGAGGAGGCAGAAGCCATATCTACCCATGTGTCATGCAACATACTCAGAAAAAGAGGGGGGGGACGAGAGGGATGCAGCCCCCTACGCAATCAAATAACCACAGTAGAGCAAAGCCCAGATACATCCAATGCCCATCAAAGGTTCAAAAATAAAGGACAAATCGTAGCAAACAAGTAAATGGGTCACCGCATAGACCGCCCTCCCGCCCCTAAAAAGGAGAAAGTGCAGACACTTACGAAACGAAGGAGAAAGAACAAAGGGACATAGCCCACCCCCTAGAAAGAAAGCAAAAAAGGGACCATAGAAGAAAACAAACTAAAATAACAAACACCCCCCCCCCACCCTACATCACTGTAATGGCTATGGCCTATCCCACTAAACAGCGTGCCTGTCGCCCAGAGTCACCCGAAATATAGAAGAAAGAGAAAGGGAATAATAACGAAGGGAAAAAAGAGAAAGGGATAAAAGGAGAGGAAAAAGAGGGAAGAGAAGGAGAGAAGAGAGGAGGGGAGCCAGCGATCGAAATACAGAACACCACCCCACCCGCAATAACGGATCACTAGTCGAGGTCAAAAAAGGATACTGAGAAAAGCCTACATAAAGGATGAAGACAGGAACTGTCCAAATGATGAGGCACGGAGATGCCAATTAACAAAACAAAAGTCCCGCAGGCACCCAGGCACGATCACCCCTGTCCACTTCTATGAAAAGCAGAGCTGCCAGACCCCGCCACGGCCAGGAAACAGCATGATACAGTGGGTCCATACCAGTCAAGGAAAGCAAGTGGGATCTTCACGGAACACCGTCTCGGCGAACAAAAAGCAGCCAGGAAAACTCGGCAGCAGTCAGAATGCAGAAGTAACCCAAAGATCCACGTGGCCAGGCACAAAGTCCGGGCTGTCCAGCACAAAGCAAAGAAATCAGGATGTAGGAAATACTGCTGCATCGGCACCGGGTCCACTTGATCCCATGGAATCGAACACCCAGCCGGATATCCCAGCACAGCAGCTGGAGAAGTCTCAACAATACCAACTCGGGGAGACGACACCGCGTCACAAAATGGCTGAACAACCATGGCGGCGATCCGTAACTCCAAGTCCCGGCAGTGCAAGGACAGGTCGATCCGCAGAGCACCCAGGGCGAACAAGACAGTACTCCGTGTAGGGGCCGCCCGAATCAAACGAGGTCTGGGGAGAGCAAATGCAGCAACGTCCCTGCCTCCAGGAGGAAGACACTCCGAGGGGCCATCCGCCATCTTGTGCATATCGCCCGCCGCCATTGTCGCATCCGCCGCCAAGCCCACCAGGAGTGCCGGAGGCCCCAGGACACACAGCCGATCCGCGGCGGATGGCGCTCGGCGGAGAAAGGAGAGTCACCAGAAGAACGGGCGTGCTCCCCACAACACTCGGGGGAGCCCTGCACCGGATCCCAGTCGGGACAATCAACAGGAGTGGGCTTTTCACCCGAGGGGTGCCGGACAACGCGGCTTCTCTTCTTCGGGCCGGCAGGCAATCAGGCATGCGGGGTGGCCCACCATCGGGGGTGGGTCCGCTCCGGCGCTTCCGGCTCGCGGCTCTCAGGCTCCCACCATCGGGTCTCTTCAGCGGTTCCGGGCCGCCGGCACTCCGAACACCTCCGGGCAGACACAGCACTCGAGGCCCCGGCGTCAGGGCCGGGAAGGCCAGCAAGGTTACAAGAGCAGAACGCAGAAACCACTGCACGCCAGAGCCCCGGAAAAAGACGGTAAGTGAAGGCTCTTCCCAGGTAACCAAATTCGGAACACCCCGATCAGGATTAAAGACAGGATAGGCGGCGGGGAGGAAGGGATCTCGGAGCGAGGCGTTTATGCGACTGTTCCGATCGCCATCTTGGCTCCTCCCCCGACCACCATGTTTATGAGCAACAGCCTCCGCTAATTTGGTTTTCTGTGCCATAGCCACCTCTTGAGTGAACTGCTCTTTAGTATACAAGGCGCCTTCAGTTTTCAGGAGGTATAACATAAGGCTATGCTGTCGTAGGCTCCTGTACCTCGTACCCCAAATGAGAAAGGGCATCTGTCTCACCATATTGTCGGCCAGCTTGAAACTGAATAACAAAATCAAAATTGCTAAATAATTGCTAAATACACATGGACAGGGCACAGGCCGATTTAAAAAACTTCAGTTTTCTGTGATCCATTAGAACAGTAACTTTAAGTAGGGAACCCAACACGTAATGCCGCCATTAATCAAAAGTCCTCTTTATGGCCAGCAACTCCTTATCTCCAAGTGTCTAATTGGTGTCAGGGGGACTCCATTTGTGGGAGAATAATGCAACTGGATGTAGTTGACCTGTTCCCCTGTCTCTTTGGGATAAAATACCTCCCATTACTACTTGTGAGCCGTCTGCTTTTACAATAAATGGTTGAGTGGGATCTGGGTCCTGCAGAATGGGGGCGCTAATAAAATCAATTTTAAGCTGTTGGAATGCTTTCTCCGCATCTTCTGCCCACTGAAACTTCCTACCTTTGCACAATAACCTAATAATAGGTGAGGCTAAGGATGAAAAGTGATCCATCCATGAATCTTCAATAAAAGCTAATGAAGCCAAGGAAGCTCGGCACTTCTTAACAGTTTGGAGGAACTTCCACTGCCATTACCTTCCGAGAATCCATAGTAACTCCCTGTCCAGACAAGACAAAGCCTAAAAAGGAAACTGTAGTTACATTGGATTCACATTTCTCGAGTTTAACAAACAAGCTGTGATCCTTCAGTTTCTGTATTAAAGCTCCAATGTGCTTTTTGCGTCCTTGCGTGGAGGCGGAATATATCAGAATGGCATCGATATGGTTTACAGGGCATATATACAAATATTTCTGTAAAGTCTTGTTAATGAAAAATTGGAATGCAGCTGAGGCATTACAGAGGCCGAAGGGCATGACCAAGTATTTGTATAAAACAAATTTAGTTTCATAGGCGGTTTTCCATTTGTTTCTCTAACACGTACCAAATGGTACGTCCCCCCTGAAGTCCAGTTTTGTGAAGTATTTAGCATTCTTGACCTGATCTAGTAAAGATTGTATCAACTGCAATATGTAGAGGTTCTTTATTGTCTAATCTTTGAGGGCTTAGTTATCAATGCAAGGACGGAGCTCTCCACCTTTCTTGGGCCCAAAGAAAAAGGGCAAAAAGAGAGAGCAGGAAGGGCATATAAAACCAATCAAAAGCATTCCAGCTATGTATTCATGTAGATGGAGGTTATCTTTCTTTGTCATGGTGTATGTTCTGTGACAAGGTATCTGAGCCCCAGGTATGAGTTCAATTTAGCAGTCGTAGGGATGCTGTGCTGGGAGGACCGTAGGCTTTACTTTATCAAACACCTCTGTGTGATCCTGGTAGCGTGGAGGTATAATCTGAGTATCACTTCTGGGGTTATCGCTACCTCCTTCTGGGAACTAGACAAAACATTCTTGCTACAAAAGCTAGACCGAATGTCATGGTATGCTTAGTCTAATCAATACCAGGGTTGTTTTTCTAGCTAGGGTATACTGAGTATTGCTTGGAATTGGGGCACTGGATCAAATCAAAACCCACCACTTCTTGGTGGGTTTCCGCCATATGCAATGGCAGTTCCTCAGTGGAATGAGTGTGGGGCCCTGATTTAATGGCACTGCCGTCTATGTTCTAAACTTCGTCCACCTTCTCTTTGGACAAGATTGTTATACCAAATCGCTTGGCTAAAGTTATGTCCATGAAATTAACTGTGGCACCATAATCAATTAATATATACAGATGTGTGGAGTGGATCCCCCCAAGTTCCTTGGGTACTGTAGGAAACTGGGTTTTTGTTGCAGCCCCCACCCCCCTTTTGCCTGGTATCTGGTGCAACTTTGATTGATAGTGTGCTTGCTTCCTGCTAATCAGGTCCCCAGCACCAGTTTTCTTTCCCTAAACAGTACAATTATTCCTCAATTGGCAAACCATTTGAGATCCCTTGTAAGTCCCTAGTAAATGGCACCCCTGGTACCTAGTGCATTGGATCGAAGGAGGTTCCCTAAGGACTGCAGTCCAAAATTGTCCACCGTAAGGGACTCCTCACCAAGCTCATGCAACCTGCCACTGCAGCCTGCGTGTCTCGGTGCAGAGAAAACCGAACAGTCAACATGGCACACATTACTGTGTGCCATGTCGGCCAGTACTACATGTGGTATAGGTAAGTCCCCCTATGACAGGCCTTACAGCCCTAAGGCAGGAAGTACTATACGAATGTGAGGGCATATCTGTGAGAGAGGATATGCCTCGGTGATATCTAAGTTCACCCTTAGATATTACCAGTGCACAGGGAAGCCATAACGAGTACATGGGCTGGACACATCATTACGAGTTCCACAGCTACATGATGGCTTTACTCTACCCCAAGGTGTTTGGTACAAACACCTCATCCTAATAAACCCACACTGATGCCAGTGATGGATTTATTAATAAATGCACAAAGAGGGCACCTTAGAGGTGCCCCCTGAAAACCTACCGACTATTAGTGTGTTGACTGACTGGTCTCGACCAGTCACCATAGACAGGTTTCTGACCCCCAGGTGAGAGCCTTCGCTCTCGGAGTACAGGAACAAAGCCTGCTCTGGACAGAGGTGTTCACACCGCCTCTAAGCATGATGGACATTCCAGGGCGGGAAAACTAGTTAGATTAGCAGGTGTCCCCACAATCATCCAGCACCGCCCACAGGGTGGGCCAGCTGATGTGGACCCCACTTTTCAGAATCCTTCATTTTGTGTTGGAGAGAATAAGCTTATTAGGGTCAGGGTTATGCCCACTCCCCATAGGAAGTGGTTATTTAGTGGGTGTAGTCGCCCTACAAGTAGGCAGCTACTACGCGGTATTCCCCATAATGCTCCTAAATTGAGTATTTAGGTGGCATCCCTCGACTCTGAACTTCAGATTAGACTGACTTAAAGACAAAGAGGATAAAGAAGCGCTGCTGAACCTGAGAACTGAGTACCTGCTGTGAAGTTTTGGCACAAACCCCTGCCTGTCGCTTCAAGACACGACAATCAAGGTGAACTGTTTTGTTTTGTCCTGCTGCTGTGTGGCCTCTAAGAGCCCCAGAGGACTACTAACCTCAGCAAAACGCCCAAGAACTCCCTCGGAGTAGAGGAGCTACTCACTGCAGACTGCAGGCAACAAAACCGCAGAGTCCAGTCCACCGACCTGTAGTAGCCCAATGCAGTAACCAACCAGGAATAGGTACTCATGTTCTCGAAGGTCAGATATGTATCCGCACAGAGTGTGGAGGCACTGACCAACCAGAGGCCATGCATTATCAATCCCGAGGTACCGGACGCTCTGCAACCAAGACCAACATTGAAGAGACTAGTCGGGACTCCAACAGTAGCCACAGAGGGCCATCAAGACCCTGGATACCCACTTTGAGAGAGGCCCAGCAGTCTTGAATATGTCCCTGCCAGCTGTTGGCCCATGACTGCGAGGAGCACCTTTATGCACTGGGCCAGCCGCCCTACCTACTATACGCAGCCCGTCTGGGTAAAGACGGACCGACTGTGCTACTTGTCCCTAAGGCCCTCGCGACCCTAACCCCTGTTTAGGAGCTCTCGGACTTGCCCACAATTGCCATTGTGTAGCTTATCTTTGGAGAGCCCCTGTAATATAATGCAGAATAATCAGCTCGGAGTTTGCATGCTGCTCGTGCTGTCTGTCCATGCACTCATTATGCTATTGTAGCGCGCTATGTTTATTTTCAAATTTGTGCTCGTTTTGTGCTAACAGAGCACTATGTTGTTATTTAAAGTGTTGTCCAGGAGCGCTTAGTGTGTACGATTACGACCCACTGACAAAATATTTTTCTGGTTACGGAATTTACTGTTTAATCAAAGGATTGCTACTTTCTGCTTCCTCTACGGATATGTGCTGCCAGCTGAACACCGCCCCCCCCCCCCACTGGTTTTGCCTGGATTTCTACTGCACACTTCGCTTTTCCTCATTGTTTTCCATGCAACTGCTATTTTACCTACATTTGACGTTTTAAACACATCGCTACCTGGCCAGTTTATTCACTGACCTGGTGTTTGCAGCCCTGTATTACCCTCGCTGAACCACAGTTGGTTCCTTGCTACTCCAGCTTGCTTCCCTCTTAGGGGCGTGTCTTTCCTGCTCGCCCCAAACCAATTGCCATTCACATCCTTGGCTTTTGTGTGTCCTTTGGCTGGATCTGGTATTCTTCCTGGGACATTTTGTTTTAACCTAGCCCCTAGATCGCTTCGCTCTTCTTCAACAGCTGTTCATACTTTATCTATATTTTCCTTCAGCTTGTTCAATACACAATACCCTGGTGTGTTGCTGGAAGGTATTTATTCACTGTTTTGTTTATTATCGTATTATTCTGACAAGGTCTCTTCTCAACAATCTGTAATTACGCAGCCACCACCTTTTCTGAGTTAACCTGGCAAACCTACTATTAAGTGGATCCATTGGTTTAGGTTGTTTGAAAACCATTTGGTTGCCATTGATGCAGCTGGTTACAGTCCTGCCTGCAACTTTGCACTTTTATTTGGCAGTCTAGGTCAGCCTCAATGCAGCTTTGACAGTTTAGCTATTTTCCCTGCACCATGGAACATGTATTTGGAATTATGCTGGAACGTCATGCATTTTTAAGCACAAACAACAAGCTGAAGACCATGTTGAAGACTATGTTTCCTCTCTCAGAGTTTTGGCTGATACTTGTGAATTTGGTGCAAATCTTGATATATATATATATATATATCAAAACTCCAAAGTGCCCTGAGGCGAGAACGAGCCTCCAGCAAGGCGGCATGACACCAGGAATTATTGACATCAGTTTTACAGGCTAGAGTTAAAATTCCTTCCTTCCTGACGCGTTTTGAAGCAGAGTCGCTTCTTCTTCAGAGGAAAGCCGCATGTGAACGGAAGTGCTGCCCCCAGCATATATGCGCATGCCTTGAATGATTGCTCCCAGGTGGGTATTTTACTGAGCATGCTGGTACTTGTAGTCATCTCAATGGGCGCTAATCTTACCACAGTGGTTTCCGTTCAACATAAGGCCAATAAACAGTTATAAAACACCCCAGTGGGCCTCCGGACCATAGCGGCTGATGTTTTCATTTTTTGCTTCCCTGCTGTGCCTTTTACACGATGCGAAGTCTTTCACTTCGTGAGGCCCCACACAGCGGGTGATGGCAGGTTCTCTGCAGCCGGGCTGCCGCCAATCAATCAAAACTCCAAAGTGCCCTGAGGCGAGAACCAGCCTCCAGCAAGGCGGCATGACACCAGGAATTATTGACATCAGTTTTACAGTCTAGAGTTAAAATTCATTCCTTCCTGACGCGTTTCGAAGCGAAGTCGCTTCTTCTTCAGAGGAAAGCCGCATGTGAACGGAAGTGCTTCCCCCAGCATATATGCGCATGCCTTGAATGATTGCTCCCAGGTGGGTATTTTACTGAGCATGCTGGTACTTGTAGTCATCTCAATGGGCGCTAATCTTACCACAGTGGGTTCCGTTCAACATAAGGCCAATAAACAGTCATAAAACACCCCAGTGGGCCTCCGGACCGTAGCGGCTGATGTTTTCATTTTTCGCTTCCCTGCTGTGCCTTTTACACGATGCGAAGTCTTTCACTTCGTGAGACCCCACACAGCCGGTGATGGCAGGTTCTCTGCGGCCGGGCTGCCGCCAATCAATCAAAACTCCAAAGTGCCCTGAGGCGAGAACGAGCCTCCAGCAAGGCGGCATGACACCAGGAATTATTGACATCAGTTTTACAATCTAGAGTTAAAATTCATTCCTTCCTGACGCGTTTCGAAGCGGAGTCGCTTCTTCTTCAGAGTAAAGCCGCATGTGAACGGAAGTGCTGCCCCCAGCATATATGCGCATGCCTTGAATGATTGCTCCCAGTTGGGTATTTTACTGAGCATGCTGGTACTCAGGGCACTTTGGAGGCCCACTGGGGTGTTTTATGACTGTTTATTGGCCTTATGTTGAACGGAACCCACTGTGGTAAGATTAGCGCCCATTGAGATGACTACAAGTACCAGCTATTGAAAAAGGCAGCAAGCCGAAACGCGTCTTTATATGCATTTGTAAACCGAATAAAATCTAGGTTTACCGTTCCTGCGAGTGCTTCGCCTCTGTTGTGGATGCGATTGAGCTTTGGATTGGAAATCCGCGCGGTGTCCGCCACCGCGCTCATAGCACCCAGCTGTGAGTGAAAGAGGTCAATGACGGACAGCTGAGCATAATATATATATATATTTATATATATATATACTAGCAGCCCGTCCCGACGTTGTCCGGGTATGAATTGCTGACGGCCAGTACTATATTGTTTTGTAGGATTTCGTTTTTGATTTCTGTAATTTTTTATTGTATATAAAAAAATATATATTTACATGGAGCATACATGAGTGGCGGAAAGAAGGAGGAAAAAAGAAAAAGAAAAAGAAGAAGGCGCCGGGGGGGGGGGGGGGGGGGGGATGCAGCAAATATAGTCCTGCAATAGTTCGTTCCTTGCCATGGTGCGTAGGTTGGATAGTTCAACTAGTCCCAAAAAAGAAGAAGTCCGTATTCCGAGTTTTGGCGTTGTCTTCTTTCCCCCCTTTGCGCTGCCTGGTGAGTATAAAGCCCCGGACGATAGAGAGGATAGAGAGGGATAGAGGTAGGAATGGAGATAGGAGAGTGTTCTTCCTCGCAGGTTTCTTTTATTAGAGTGTGGGTCCCTATCGTGTGTCCCTTGATGGCTATCTGGTGTCCAGTGTCTGCGCCTAGGGGGGTTTATGTGATGAAAGGTAGAGGTCTAGGGACCTCCATATGTTTGATTGTCTGTGTGTTTTCGGTGAGTGTTTCGCTGTAATGTTATCTGCCCCTCTTAGGAATGTGACCCAGTTGAGCCACTCCTGTGGTGTGGCTTTTGTGGTGTCTTTCCAGTTGCTTAGGATTATTTTGACTGCAGCCGTTAACAGTAGGTCAATGAGGTCACGGTCTTCTGTTGTTGTGATGGACGGGGCTGCAAAGCCCAGGGCTAGACTTGGGAAATCTATGTGTAGGGCTACTCCAGTTATGTCATTGATAAGCTTCCCCGTTCTTTCCCAGAAATCCTTGATCTGAGGACAGGTGAGTAGGAGATGCTCTAAATCCCCCCTTCCACTGTCACAATTCCAGCATGTGTCGCTCTCTCGGATTCCCAGGGTGGATAGGCGGGCCGGTGTCCAGTATGCCTTGTGCACTAACCAGTATTTGGTCTGATTTAGTGAAGCAGTTATTTTTTTCCTAGTGGTCGATCTCCACAATTCTGCCTTTTCGGTCTCGCTTAGTTCCTTCCCTGCTAAAGTCCCCCAGAAGTTTGTGACCTTATCATTGAGTTTGGTGTTTTGGGGACGTAGGGCTCTGTATAGGTGTGCTATTTGGTGTCCTGTCTTGTTGAGATTGGCTGCAAGCTGTAAGAGCGAAGGTGTCTGGCTTGTAAGGTTTGCCTTCCTAATTGCTACTTTTATTTTCAGGAAGTTATATAGTTCTATGTTTTGTAGGTTGTGCGCTTCCTTGAGTGTATCGAAAGTTGTGCTCTCGCCCTGTCTTTGAAGGTCATGGGCCGTGGATATGCCATGTCTGTACCACTCAGGCATGTCTAGAACCTTATCTCTGTATTTTAAAATGGGGTTGTGCCAGAGGGATTCAAATTGGCCTCCTCTGATGCTTGTTAACAGTAGTTTGTCGACGCTCAGAAGAGCTGTCTTTGTGTTCTTGAGGACGGGGTTATCCTTCACTGCTGGGTGTCGTGTGGCTGTCAGGAGGGTAATAGGGTTCATGCCTTTTAGTAGACCGCGCTCAAATGATAGCCATGCTGGGGTGTATTCCTGTCTTGGGTCTAGCCAGTGTAGTCCCTGTCTAGCTATGCAAGCCATCTGGAATCGCTTGAAATTCGTTATGTTCAGGCCACCATGTTCTTTCGATAGCCTTAGCTTGTGTAGGCTTATTCTGGTTTTTTTTCCCCGCCATAGGAAGCTGTTCAGTATCTTGTCAAGTGTCTTGTGGAAGCTCTCTGTGTTAGTGAGTGGGAGCATGGTTAGCATGTAGTTGACCATCGGTGTCAGCATCATTTTTATTGCTTCTATCCTCCCCCACCATGTTGTGAACTTGGGGGACCACCCTTCTACTTTGTCCTTTATTTTCTGTATTGTTGCGTGTTCGTTGTGTTCCAGTGTCATTCTTAGGTCTCTCTCGAAGAGGATACCCAGATATTTTATAGGTTTTGGTTGCCATGTTAGTCCTGATGTTCCTAATAATGTTCTTGTAGCGTGGATGTTTAAAGGTTTGCATTCAGATTTGTCTCTGTTAAGTTTGTAACCAGAGACCTGGGCGTAGTTGTCAATGGTGTCAGTCAGTGCTTTTATGGATCTCTCTGGGTCTTCTGTGACTATTAGTACGTCATCCGCGTACGCCGCTAGTTTGAAAGTCTCTCCCCCTATTGGTATCCCTACAATGTCGACATTAGTTCTGATCATCGTAAGGAGCGGTTCTATGGCTAGTAGGAATAGGGCTGGTGACAGGGGGCAACCTTGTCTAGTTCCCCTTCCCAGGTTGAGTATGTTTGATGTGCCTCCGTTGACCACCACCCTTGCTTTGGGGTCCTCGTATAGGGCCATCACCATCTTCCTATAGTTTGGACCTAGCCCAAATTTCCCCATACACTGGTCTAAGAAGGGCCATGATACTCTATCAAAGGCTTTCTCAGCGTCTAGGGCTATTATGACTGCTGCATTGTCGCTACGGGAGGAGTGGTTAATTACGTGGCATAGAAGTCTCGTGTTATCGTGTGACATGCGGTTTTTAAGATAGCCTACTTGCGAGTTGTGTATGAGTTTCGGCAGATATGCGTTGAGTCTGGTGGCTAGTATTTTTGCGTAGATCTTGCAGTCTACATTAATGAGGGAGATCGGTCTAAAGTTCTTCGCCTCTGTTGTGTCTTTCCCTTCCTTGGGTATCACTATTATATTCGCCTCAGCCATTGAGGGTGTCATGTGTCCGCTCTGGGCGCATGCTGTGAATACCTCCTTCATTGTGGGTTTGAGTATGTTTAGGTACTGCTTATAGAAGCCAGCTGTGAAACCGTCTGGCCCCGGTGCTTTGTTCTCTTTGAGGCTTTGCGTGGCTCTCTCTATCTCATCCCCCGTTATGGTCATTTCCAGGATGTCTCGTTCTTGGTTCGACAGTGTGGGTGTGGTTATGTTCGCTAGTAACTCTTTTCCCCCATCATCAAGCAGTGTAACATCTTTGGTGTACAGTCCCTCATAGAAGTCCCTGAAGACTTCCAGGATGTCTTTGTTTGAGGTCTGGGATATGCCATGTTTGTCTTTGATGGCTCCTATCGTGTGGTGTTTCTGCTTCCCTCTCAGGTAGGATGCTAGGTTTTTGCCCGCTTTGTTTGCGGTACAAAGATTAATAGATTTATATTTATTGATCCAAGTGCCCGCCCTCTCGCTTAGTATTCTGTTCAGTTCATACTTTAATTTAGTCAGGTTTGTGAGTGTGTTCTTGTCCTCTATTCTGGCTATGTGGCTGTTCTCAAGTTTTTTAATTTCTTTCTCTAGGTCTGCAATTCTCTTATTCCTGTCTTTGTTCATCCTGCCCTTGACTGTCATGACTGTTCCCCGGATGGTGGCCTTCAGGGCGTCCCATAGGACCTCCCTGTTTGTGTTTGGTTCGTCGTTCAAGAGTAGGTATTCTTTTATCGCCTCCTCGATCTTGGCTTTCGCTGGGGCGTTTTGGAGCAGACTGTCATCGAATCGCCATCTGCGTGTCGGCTCGTCGTTGTGCTTACCCGATAGTGTTAGGCTTATGTGTGAGTGGTCCGATACAGTTCTGGGTCCTATTTCTGTGTGGTCTATGAGGTGGGTATGTGTTTCTGACATTAGGATGTAATCTATTCGGCTATATGAGTTGTGTGGGTTGGAGTAGAATGTGTACTCCCTGGCATCTGGGTTGCACATGCGCCATGGGTCTCTTAGCCTTAGTTTGGTGCATAGATTCTTAAGGATGGGGGGATTGCTTGTTGATTGGCTTGGTCTATATGGATGCTTATCAATTGCTGGGTCCAGGACTTGGTTCATATCTCCTGCAACTATCAGCAGATCTCCTAGCGGTAGTGAGTACAGTTGTGCACCCACCCCCTCCCAAAATGATCTGTCATCACTGTTGGGTCCATATAAGTTAGCTACGTGGAATGTCTCCCCCGCTCTTCTGAGTGTCGTTATAAGCATTCTCCCTTGCGTGTCTGCTTGAGAGTCTACAACTTCTATCTTGGAGTGTTTGCTTACAATTGTTACCACCCCATTCTTCTTATTCTGTGCTGGTGATCCCTGCACCTCACCTATCCAATTTGCCCCTATGCGGCTGATGTCTTCTGCTTGTAATCTCGTTTCTTGGAGTACATATATGTCGCTCTTGAGTTTCCTAAGGTGCTCGAGCACTTTCCTCCTTTTCACCGGGCTATTCAGACCCTTGACGTTTAGGGACACAATTTTAATGTCCGACGCTATGCTACTCTGGTTGATATTTGTCATTTAAACTGCTTTTTTTTCTCCGCATTTTGCGCTGGCCTTTCTCTGCGTCTTTTCGGTCTCTGGGTTGTGTGCGGGACCATCCCCCTTCTCCTGTGTGCCCTGTTCCCCCATGTGAGTGTAAAGAGAAAGATAAAGTATAGAGAAGATAGAGAAGACAGATGATAGTAAGTCGGCCCATGTAAGTGCTCCCCGCTCCCCCCCGATTCCTTCGCCCCTCCCCCCCCTCCCGTCCCCTCCCTTACTTGCTGAGTGGGTGTGCGACGACAAAGTTCCTTCACTCCGCGTCTTTTCCCTGAGGTAGAGTTTGTTTTCTTCCTTGGTGTAGCTTGATTTGAGGTGAAACTTGATTGAGGTGAGAATGGGACCAATCACAGAGCATGGCCCGCACTCTGTAATCGCTTGATTGTCTCAGTCAAATGGTGCCCTTGTTGATCTTGGGCATGTTGCACTCGACCGGCTGCTGTCTGCTGGAAGTCTCTGATCCATAGTCCTGGATCTGCGGTCGGGTTCTTCGTTCCGATTATGGTACTTTTAAATTCTCCTTTTGGGTTTAATGAGGTAGATATGTTTCCTTGTGCCTTGTGCCATTTGGTGGTTATGTTCTTTTCTTTCCTTTTGGCGTGTACAGTGTTCCTTTATTCAGAGCGTGCGTTCTCATCCGGTGAGGCGCTTCTTTTCGCTGCTCCGGGGTTCCTGTTGTCTTCCATTTCTTCCACGGGTGGGCCGTGTAGGTATCTCCTTAGTTCCTCCGGGCATTCAAAAATCATTGTTTTCCACTTGTCTATTACTTTGAATCTGGCTGGGCCGACAAAGCTGAAGGTGGCGCCTCTTCTGCGCAGTGTCTCTCTGAGGGCTAGGAATCCCTTTCTCGACTCCACTGTTGGTTTAGAGTAATCTTGGGTTAGTATAATCTTGCTTCCTTCCCAACTCAGGTTGTGGTTTTTCCTAGCAAAGGCAAAGATGGCGTCTGTTTGGCTTAGCCTGAGCGGTTTGCATATTATTGCCCTCGGTCCTTTGCCTGATGAAGGTTTTCCTGCCGGTATTCTGTATGCCTTCTGCACCTCGAACCTTCTGTCAAATGTGATGCCGGTGAGTTTGGGGATCATCTCCTCTAGCATTGCCGCGCATGATCCCGCCTTGTCTTCTGTCCCTTCCGGCACCCCCAGGATCCTTACGTTGCCTCTTCTTGCCCTGTCATCCTTCTCCGCTAGTTGTTTTTGCATGGCTTTCGTGACCTTCTGCAGATCAGCTATGGCTTTGGTGTTCCCCATTGTTTCGTCCTCCACAGCGCTTATTCTGCCTTCTGCCACCTCAACTCTTGTATTTGCTTTATGAAGGTCCGCTCTTATAGCTGCCATCTCAAGCTGCATGTTCTCCACCTTGAGTTTTGTATCTTTCCCCACTTCGATCCCTTCATTAACTCTCCGCAGGATCGTTTCAAGGGTGGCCGTCTCGCTCTTATTATTTTTCAGAGGTGATCCGTGGTTGTCTATCTTGTTTTTTTTTTGTTGCTCTCCAGCTGCCTTCCCTTCGTTGCCTGCCATTGTTGCAATGCCCCTCCTTGATAGGATGTCGCCTAGCCGCCCTCCCGCTAGGGATATCTTGGGTAGGTCTGTTACCTTTGACGTTGGTGCCGAGATGCTCTGCAGTCTGTATCTGCTAGGCTCTCGGATGTGCCTCGTCCTGGTCTTTGCCTTAAGACCTGCCAGCGTGTACCTTGTCTCGTTCGCGTTTCTGTTCAGTTTCTTTGCAGTCCAATGCCCAGTTCGTCAACCTAGCATCTGGCACGCTGGGGAGTAGGCTGGTGCAAGCCGTTGTGTTTGTAGTCTGGATCTGCCTGGTATCCCCCCTGTCTCTTGCACACTTGCGGTCTGTGCCTTTTAGGGTTCTTGATCCTGTCCTTGACCTTTGCCTTGTACTTGCCTCGTTGCTGGTACTCTTTTGGGGATCTTGCCCTTTTCTGTTTTGCTCTTTGGCGTGCTCTTGCCGTATTCTGAGTTGTCTCTCAGTCCCCCATCTGGCTCCACTGTTGCCTTACTGACCTGACCAGGCTGGCTATTACTGGCTGTTGCTGCGCAGTGCTTCGTTTGCCTTGTTTTTTATTGTGTTTATATATTTTTATCCCAATGCTCCCTGTGAGCACTCTCCCTCGCTTGGTGCTTTATTCGCGCTGTCTTCAGTGTTGCGCTGTCTTTGCGCTGTGCCCTGTGTTTTTTCTTTTTTTGCGTTCTCCTCCCCCCTCTCCGTTGTTGCTCGCCCCTGCTCTGCTTCGCCTCGCTGCTCTGCCGCTCCGCCACCTGCGCCTCTTGGTCAGACGCCGTTCACACTCTTCTCCTCCTCTCCTCGCTGTGGCTAGGGCTGGCGCTCGGCTCGCCGATCCCGATCAGCAGTGTCTCCCCTTGATCAGGACCTTCCGGCGCTTGAATCCTGACGCACATCCGCTTCCGGTCCGGAGCTTCCGCCCGCAGTCGGGGAAGACTTCCGGTAATGGCGCCTCTCCTCACCGTCGCTTCCGGTGCCGATCTCCTTGACCCGGCTCCACTCGCTTCGCTCCGTTCAGCGGGGTCCGGTCGGCTCACCTCGCTTCGCCTGCCTTGTGTGTCCGCTTTCTTTAACGGCGATGGGGTTGTCTGCAATGGCGCCTCTCGGGTGAGTAATCTTGGCCGCACTGCGCTTGCTGTATCACCTCGTTTCTGCTTCTTTTCGTTGGTGGTGTTCTTTTTCTTTTTTTCCCCCTTCTCTCTGCTGGCTGAAAGTTGCTCAGTTGTGCAAATCGCCGGTCAGATCTTGTAGCGGTAAACACAGGGCGCCATATTGGGTTCTTGTTGTTTTGGCTCTTGGCAAGTTTCCAGAGCTGATCTCTTGGTGCTGTTTCCGTTTTCCTACTTCTGATCAGCTTCCCCGTTTTCCTGGGTGTTTCCCCTGTTTGGATCTCTGCTTGTTGTTGGATTTTGGTTCGTTTGGCGTGTTAGTTTCCCCTCAGGGATGCGGAGCTGACGGACCTAGACGACCGTCCACATTGCCGTCCAAGCCACGCCCTGTAGGATTTCGTTTTGATAGCATTTCTTATCTGTGACAGGCCTGTGAAACGCTCCGATTCACAGTGCAATGCTGATGCACTTAAGAGTGCGCGTTCAGTAGTGTGTGAACTCCAGTTTCCCTACTTTATTTTTCCTTGCAATATTATATAGCGCGAACTCGACAACATGGCATGAGCACAATTTACATTACAGAAGAACACATTCATTTGTGGTAGGCACGGGGAGACAAAGCGATTTGCCTGGAATCCCAGGATGTTGAGTTGATGCAGAGATTCGAACGTAGCTCCCCAGCTCTAAAGTTCGCAATTCTAGAACTTGTGGCGGGAGGTGTGTCTAAAAGTGTATGTCGGTACTGTCCATCAATGAGAGAACCTGTGCATTTTTCATATCGGTGGTGAAAAAATATGAGTATGTTGCTGGAGATGTGGGCCGCCGTGCCACCAATGTACTTACCGGGGGAGGGTAAACACCCATTATTCCGCAACTTTCTTTCCGCATACCATCACTCCGCATACTTTCATTACGAAAGTACCATGACTCCGCAATGCCATTATAACGCATGGCATTACATTTTATATGCTTTACCACGCATACATTTACAACGAAATTCGTTGTAAATGCATGAATGGTAAAAGCATATTTTTTTATGTTTTGATAAGGTAAGTATGGGTATAGGGGTATTTGTTTTGGGGTACTGAGGTATATGTTTTGGGGTGTTTGGGTATTTTAAGGGTTCAGATATAGTTTTGGGTTATAGGGTACAGGGGTAGTTTTAGGGTTTAGGGATAGGTATGGGTTTTGGGGTACAGGGGTATTTTTAGGGTTCAGGGCTAGGTTTGGGGTTTGGGTTACAGGGGTATTTTAAGGGTTCAGGGCTAGGTTTGGGTTTTGGGGTACAGGGGTATTTTTAGGGTTCAGGGGTAGGTTTGGGTTTTGGGGTACAGGGGTATTTTAAGGGTTCAGGGCTAGGTTTGGGTTTAGGGGTACAGGGGTATTTTAGGGTTCAGGGGTAGGTTTGGGTTTTGGGGTACAGGGGTATTTTTAGGGGTCAGGGCTAGGTTTGGGTTTTGGGGTACAGGGGTATTTTTAGGGTTAAGATGGGTTAGTGTTTAAGGGGGTTGGGGTATTTTAAGGAGTAAGGGTGGGTTATGATTATGGGGTGCAGGGGTATTTAAAGGGAGCAGGGTGGACACCCGGAGCTGGAATGTACAGAACCTGGGAAGAAAAAACAATGAAATATTGGGCACAACGTTTGCTTTTATTTCCCCGTAACCCCGCGCCCCGCACACACCCCCAACACACAATATGAGACATGGCATGAAGGGCGGAACGTACCACACGCCCCCAGCGTTTGTCACGCCCCCAGCACACGCCCACAGCACAGCGCAAACACGCCCACAAGGGACTACTATGCTGGCACGGTTCTTTTACCTTTTAAATGTATATGGTGGGCGTCTGCATAGCCTATGTCCTTCTGCTGCAACTGCCCTTTCCAACGCTGTATTGGGTGTAGTGATTGGTGCTGTGGTACCTGAGATTACCCGCATCAAAAGTTTGGGCTCTCTCTTTATTATATTAGAATAGATATGTATTCAAGACCAGTTTGTATTTAATTGTGCTTAAAAAAAGTTCAAGAGAGGTTATTAAGCTGCTGGACTCCCACCCTGACTAAAGTCCTTGATTTAGCTAAAAGCACTGAAAGATCCTTCATTATTTCCAAAATGTTACATCCTGAGTCTAAAAAAGTTAATGTAGTTACATCTAATGTACAAGTCTTTGAGGATGTGTGCACTCTCATTTCCAAGGGCAAACAAATTAAAAGTTCTAACAAGAAGATGATTGGCTCCTGTTATAGGTGTGGTTCCAATACCCACTTGAGTAATTAATTGTCCAAGCTGTCCTGCCATAAGCACGAAATGTATTATATGTAAAAACAAAAATGGAGCATTCTCAAAGTTTTGCAGGAGTCCCAAACAGCTTTCTAGAATTAGCAGTGTGGATGTTGATGTCTCTGCTTGTGCTGATGCATGCAGCAATGTTATTCTCTCTTTAGATGATGGTAATCAAATATCTGCTATAAGGGTTGAATATGTGATGTCATAATTGACCATTGTTAGAACTGGGAGTCTCTAGTTGGCAGAGGTAAGTACCTTTGACCAAATAGGGACCCCTACTTCTAGTCAGGGTAAAGGGATACACACTGTAGATAACCCCTGCTCACCCCCTAGGTAGCTTGGCACGAGCAGACAGGCTTATCCCCAAGGCAATGTGTATAATATTTGCACTTAACACACACAGTCACTCTAAAACACACCACAAACTGAGACCACACAGGTAGGTATATTAAAAATATAACTTTATCTAGTTTTGGTAGTTTAAAAAGCAATGCAGTACATAATCTCTTTATTCCTATAAGGTTGCACTCTTTTCTATGAAGTCTCTATAACATTTCACTCTCAGTCTCACTAGGTTCCCAAAAGTAGTTGTAGCAGGCTATAACTCCTTCCAGGTGGCTCAATGTTATTTCTAGCACTGGTAATCGAAGTGCCTCACTCCGCTTATCTTTGTAAGCTGTCTCCGTGCGGAGGAAACCCCAGAAGCAGCCTCTGCCGGTCCCGCACGCTCTCCGCCCGCTCTTGACAATCCAACGAGCGGCGGAGAGCTAATTTACCTTTTTAGCGCTGGGACGGCAGGCCAGGGACGACGAACACTCTCGGACGTCAGCGCTGACTTTGAAGACACGGGACCAATAACGGCGCCGCTCCACAGATGAGCCCTCGCAGACACTCGGGAGTCAGCCGATGGCAGTGCGGCTACCGGGACGAGCCTCTGGTGACGCGGAGGCCTCAGCCACTCACAGCGCGGCTCCGATGATGATGCGGCGGCGCTGGGCCAATCCCAGCGCGGCGTTAGTGAGGAGGCTCGTTTCTTTCAGCCAATGGGGATGCAACGGCTTCGATCTCTGTCTCCGCGGCCCCAGCAAAGGACAGCGAGGTCGTCGGGCGCTTTCAGGCCCCGGGCAAGAGCGATACTCAGTGGCACAGTGATTCCGGGGGCGCAGGTCGCAAATAGACCGCCCTCACGGCCACAAGATCTTCTTTGGGGCAAAGCTCACGAGGGGAGACACCACGATCCCCCGGACCTCGTAGAATGCGTGCCGATGAGCACACCGATCTCGGCCCCAGGCCAGCAGTTGAAAACTCACGCACCAGGCAAACTGCAGCACGATCTTCACAGCGTCTATTAGTTTCTATAGAACATTTTGACCCTGGGTTCCAGGACAGGAGGTTAACAAAAGAGAGAAGACCCACTTGTTCCAGGGAACAGGGTACTGCAGACAATCAAAGTCAAAAGAAATATCCCTGGATTGACTGTTGGAAATTAGTTATCTACCCTCATTAACACCTGACTATGACTCAAGTATGTTATTTAAGGATTTGGCCACAGACTAAAATGTAACGTTTACACTCTTTCTTTTCCCCTATCTTTTTGCCTCTGCCTCCTGTATTTTTGATGCTGTGCTGGATTTCGTTTTTGCTGGTTTAGATGCTTTTGGACACTCTGCCACTGTGCCAGAGTGTAAGTGCTCCCTATGGCAATTTTCATATTGATTGGATGTACCTCATTGGCATATTTGTATCACCACTAAGTCCCTAGTAAAGTGCTCTGGATGTGCCAGGGCTGTTGATGACAGATGCTACTAGTGGGCCTGCAGCACTGATTGTGCCACCCACATGAGTAGCCCTAAAATGGTGTCTCAGGCCTGCCACCGCAGTGCCTGGGTGCAGTCAGTGAACTGCCATGTCCTCCTGGCCAGTGTCCCCACTGGCTGTGCCTAACCCTTCCCTTTATGTACACATTGGTCACCCCTATGGAAGGCTCAAGGTACCCCCCTGGGCAGGGTGCAGTGTATAGGAAAGGTAGAGCATGTACTAGTGCAGGTAACATGCTCTGGTAGTGAACAGCAGCCATTTTGTGTGCTCACTGCTGCAAGGTTATCTTGCTCCATAGACTAACATGGGGGAGGCTGGTCCCAATGGATACCAATGGATACCAGCCTATCTTCCCACAGGAACAAGATGGGACATAAGTGATTGATATCCCTGAACTCAGAATTTAATAACACATCTTTTAGGAAAGGTTGTTTTTAAATTCTGTGTTTGAGAACAGTACTTTTAGAAAGTGGCTGTTCTCTTGTCTAACCTTTCTGTGTGCCTGGGCCTGCTTGTGGATCGACTGTCTGGTTTGAGGGTGACAGGGGCTGGGGAGCCCCCAGGAGGTTGTCTGAGTCAGCCCGTGGTTGAATGACTGCATCTGCAACTAGAGTGGTGGGAGGAGATAACACCTGGGAGTGAATAGGGCTGTGCCTGCCTGCCACAATGCTGGCTCCACCTCCTGCTGGGCGGCTGTCGCCTCTGCCCCTCACACTGAAAGGAAGGAAGAAGCCAGGAAGCCCAAGTGCTCCAGCAACACCCAGAACTGGTTTAGACCGGGCTCAGGGCCCACTTGCACAAAGACTTCAAAGACTTTTAGGGGTATAAGAGAAGGACCCCTGACAACAGATTTTCAGATTCTACAATCAAGAGGAACCTCTGCCAGAAGAAGGACTGCTGAAGAAACTGAGGAAGATTGCCCTTGCTGTGTGCTCTGGGGCTGACCTGTTTTTCTGTTTATCTAAAGGAGAGAAGAAGGGGACTTTGCTGTGTGCTGTGACCCCTGCCTGCCTGATCTACAAGACTTTGCTGTGTGCTGTGTCTTTAGCAGAATCTCCAAGGGCCTGAGAAGAGCTGGTCTCCTGTCCTGGAATCAAAGTCAAAAGAAATATCCCTGGATTGACTGTTGGAAATTAGTTATCTACCCTCATTAACACCTGACTATGACTCAAGTATGTTATTTAAGGATTTGGCCACAGACTAAAATGTAACGTTTACACTCTTTCTTTATTAAAATTTTTCTCACTTAACATAGTATTTTCCTTAACATAAGGAACCAAGGTCAATATTAAAATTTCAGAAAAAACGATTTTCCTGAAAGACAGTTAATACAAACATCTCATAATATACAGTGAAAATTAATAAAACATTCATCAATACAATAAAATTATTCAGTGTGCATGAAAAACATTTATCACAGACTAATTACACAGGACTAATTGTAAAAAACAGACAGGTAAACCCCCTATTTTCAATGGATCAACTAATGTTGCTACAGGATAATCAGATCCAATAGCCTTTATACCACTTGTGTGAGGCTTCCAATGTCCAAAATTGGCGTATTTATGGCAACCCCCAGGCTTTACTTGGATTCTATGAGCATGGAGCGTCGACGCGTTTCGGTGTTTTAGCCGTGGATATGGTTACACCTTCTTCAGGACAAATTTAATTGGGGTCATCAACATCTTGATAGTGGTATCCTTCTAAATATTAGAGATATATGTAAATGTAAATGTAGTTGAGCTTATATAGCGCACAGCTACCCGCAGTGGGTTTCCCGGCGCTTGTTTAGGGAACCCTTCCTGGTATTCCCCTGTGAGATAGCAGGGTATCCACAAGGTGAAAGTCAGGCATCCCGCCGCGAGGGGCCGTTGTGGAGATTAAGCAAGCTATTGCCCAGAGTCGCAGAGTGTGAACCCGTGAGTCGAGGAGGCACCGGGGCGAGAATTATCGAGTCCGTGGAATTGTTAGCCCAAGACCCGCCGAGGCGGGGAATTGAACCCTGGTCCAGGACCGATCTCAGCTTCCGGGTCTGCTGCCTCTAACCCCCGAGCCACACTTCTCCACACTTCAACACCACAGATTATGATCAGAGAGTTATGATGCTCCTATCGCATAAACTTCACTACACTAGGGTCTCCCAAACCAGCCTAGATGCCCTAAAAAAGGAGGTAGAAACATTACTACAGACTGCCAAGAACAAGGGAGACATCAGTGAGGAAGAATTTAAGTTTTTATATAATGATAGCCCGAAAACACCAGCTTTCTATGGACTTCCCAAAGTCCATAAGAGTTTAGAAGACCCACCCCTAAGACCCATTGTGGCCTTCATTGACTCTTTGCTAGAGCCTCTCAGCAAGTTTGCTGATAGGTTTCTTAAGCCCTTAGTCCAGCAACAAAAATCCTACATAAAGGATACAGCAGATATGATAACAAGAACAGAGGGACTACAGTTTGATGGAGAAAAGGAGTATATGGTGACTCTCGATGTAGAGTCACTATATACTAATATACCACAAAAGGACACGATTGAGGTAATAAAGAATCTTCTAGAAGAAACCGAGATCATTGGCGCCAACAAAGAATTCATAGTGCAGTGTGTATCCATGGTATTATAGAACAACATCTTTCTCTTCAAAAAAGACTTGTACATCCAACGCAAGGGGACGAATATGGGCGCAACTTGCGCACCGAGTTTAGCATGCATTTATGTCAGTGTTTTTGAAGAGAAACACGTATACAATGACATAAGTCCTTTTTATGAAAACATCCGAAACTGGACCAGATTTATAGATGATATTTTTTTCATCTGGTCAGGGACGGAAGATACACTCAAAGAATTCCTACTATGGATTAATCTAGGAGACAGTAACCTTAAATTCACGGGCACATACAGTAATAAAAAAGTAGATTTTTTAGATATTAGCATAAAAAAATAAAGTAATCAGCTCGTAGTAGAACTTTTAAAAAAAGAAACAGACAGAAATACAGTTTTGCACTACAAAAGTTATCACCCTAATAGCTAGAAGGACAGCATACCCTTTGGTGAATTTCTCCGTTTAAGGAGGAATTGCACTTCGCTAGAGGATTTCTACAAACATGCTGAGATGACAAAACAGAAGTTCAGAGAGAGAGGCTATCCCAAGAAATTAATAAACCACTCCCTCAAGAGAGCTCGCTATTATAATAGAGAAAGCCTTCTCGAGAAGAAAGAGAAAAACTCAACCATGGATAAAATTGTCATGGTGAGTCAATTCTCAGGGTTGGCTAATCAAATAAAAAATGTGATCAACCGTAATTGGAAGATCCTGAATGATGGATCAGAGACTATCCTGTCCCGACCACTGTATGCCTACAGAAAAAACAAAAACTTGCGTTCAACTCTAGTACGTACGTACAGAGATGACGTAGTGGAAACACAAAAAACTTTGACGGGAGAGAAAGCTGTGGGTAACCACAGATGTGGGACATGCAGTGTATGTAATCTCTGTTTGGTCACCAAAGAAATTTGTCTAAACTCTGTTAAACAGGGGGACGCAGCTTGCTGGAATAAGAGATGGCTGCCTAATTCCTCTGCTCCGCCGTGCCCATCATTAATCCTTCACTATTCTGCGCTCGAGCGCGAGTTCGTATCCCCCCATCCTCCCCCCGAAGTCCCCTGGCGGTGGGGGATCCTGCGGAGACTTCTCCGACGGAGGTGCGCCCTGGTCCGACTGTTCCCTGGTGTCCCGCCCGAGGCGGGGTGGACAGCCGACGGCCCCGGCCTGCGGTGGATTCGCGACCCAGCTGGCGTCGCGCGACGTGCAGCAGTGGCGGGCCGAAAGTCCCGGCCCGGAGAACAACGGAGCTCCCGAGGCCCCGGAGAGAAGCCCTAATTGTCTGGAGCCGGCAGCCGCGGGTGGCGGGGGACCCGGGCGCCCCCCCCCCCCCTCCTGGAGGTACGACTTGCCTTAGTGGCCCGGCATGGGAAAGGATTGAGTGGAGGCCCCTGCTGAGCGTGGTGTGCACTCCGACGTGGGGGGCAGCTGAGTCCGGAGTCGGAGGCCTGATCCTTGGGGGACGGGAGTCGGACGTCTCGTGGGCTGGTTGACCCCGAGGGCTGATCCCCCCCCCCCCCCCATTTAAGACTGCCTGAGACGGAGGGGAGCACGGACACCGGTGTGGAGCTTGGGAGAGGCCTCTCTGGTCTCACTTGATTCACTGCAGCTGATTTGGAGAGGCAATCCACTGCGGCATCTTTGACACTATCACAGAGAGGGGCGCTGGGACTCGGCACTAATTGGAGCGGGTGGCAGCATACCTTGCGACCCGCTGCCTGCGGTGCAACAGGCGAGGCCTTGGGTTCGGGTGGCGAGGTAGGCCTGGCATGGGGTGACCCCTCCCCTATCCCCTTCACCACGAGGCGCACTGGAGCACAGCGCTGGGGGTCTGCAGCACTGAATTGATAGGCGCTGTTCCGATTGGACATTGGGTGCTGGTGCTGGGACCTGTTACATCTGCACTGAGTCAGGTCTTCCCTGACATCTTGACTGCCAGGCGCGGTATCGCACTTTAAGATGTGCATACGTTTGCCCTGATCAGACTGCGACAACTGGCATACTCCACGATATCGCTACAACGCACGTCCCTTGGATTGCGCCAACTTCCTGCCCTTAGCGTGTTCAGTAGCCATGGTTAAAGGGGACAAGACCCAGAGCAAGCTCCCTTTCTCGCAGAGACGCTTGCAGCAGCAGGAGGCCGCGGCTGTGGACCAGCCGCCGGCACCATTGACTGACGAGATGTCGGGCGGATCGGACATTAAGTCTCTTCTACTGTCCATGGGGAAGGGGATTCAGTCGAGCATTTCGACGCTGGGCTCCAAGATCGACGCCCTAACCTACAGAATGGACCGCATGGCAGAACGAATTGATAAACATGCGGAGAGACTGGACATGTCGGAGCGCAGGCTCACGGAGGTGGAGGAGGCCCAGATGGAACTTGATACAGGGCACAAAAAATTGGACAAACTCCTACGGACACTCCAGGAGAAGACGGAGGATTTGGAGGCCCGTTCCCAGCGCTGTAACCTCAGAATTACCGGGCTGCCGGAGACCACCTCAACGGGCCCCATGGAAGTGTTTGTGGAGAAACTCCTCAGGACCCTGCTGGGAGAAGGTGCCTTCTCAGAGATGTTCGTGGTTGAGCGGGCACACCGCTCCCTGGCCCCGAAGCCGAAGCCGGGCCCCCCCCCCGCCCTATCATAGCGAATCTGCTTAACTGTCGCGACATGGATACTGCTTTGCGACTGGCCAGATCTAAACCTACTCTGCAATATGAGGGATCGTCTATCTCCCTGTACCCGGACTTCACCGCTAGGGTGCAGGAGGCACGCAAGCCCTTTATTCCCTACAAAAAGCAGCTGAAAGACCTTGGACTAGATTACGCGATGTTATACCCGGCAAAACTTAGGGTTAATCGGCAGGGACATTCACATATATTCACGGACACTGCCGCCCTCCAACGTGCGATGAAAGGCTGGGCCAGAGAGCGCACTAAGCCGGCGGATTGCTCGAATGTGCAGGAAGAAGACAGCAGTCGGCTAGATGAGCAGGAGTAGCTGACTCACAGGCTGGGCGGTAGGACTTGTCAGCGATGACCTACATTGCAAGCCGGGGTTCTGTTTGATATTTCCCTTTCTTCCCAGGGTCCGGGGGGTGGGGGGGGCCGATTTTTTTGTTGGTCATTTTTGAGATCCTGGGGGTCCTGTGCGCTTGGTGGCTATGATGTGTACAAATATGGACCGGGCGCTGGACTCTGGTTTGGGGGAGGGGCGTGGGAGGGGGGATCAATGTGTGTAATTGTTGAGTTACTATTGATAGTTAATGCTCAGCGGGTGCTACTCTCCGAGGGTGTGGCGGTAGCGGGGGTGCGGTCTTAGATGCGAGTTGTTCATGCCAACTATGCGATGGCAGTTCACCGACCTTGGCCCCAGCGCGCTATGCTTGTAGTATGTTTATCTAGGGACCTATATCGATACTCCTATTTCTGACCCTTGTCCGGTTAATAAATCACTAATATCCATACAAAAGCAAAGAAACCCATTTTCAGATTAAGTCATAGCGCATGCTGTCCCATTAAGCAAGCACTATTACTCCAGCCCCCTAGAAAGCACACCGAGTTCTCAAAACAAACCAAACCACCAGCAGACCTGGGAAATCCCCCGCAGCTATTGTTTTGATTTCGTTCGAGAACTCCTGTAAAGAATGTAAGAACGACCAGTTCTTATGACATTCTTACTGACGTCTTATGTCCATCCTTACGTCAAACTCGGCACCTTTCAGGTATAAATATACCGACGCTGCCCTAAGCAAAGACACGGTGGTGATGAGCTTGGAGCAGCGCTACTTGCCGGAGAGCCCAGCTGATGCAGGAAGCCCACGGACGCTGCCCCTCCCTTTTTGACGCGCTGAGAGAGACGCTGTCTTTTCTCCTGCCGAGAAATCAAGCCTCCGGCGTTTCCGGCTTGCCCTCGCGGGTAACTGGGATACCGAGTCCTGAGAGAGAGATACCAGCCCTCCTGCCTTCTAAATCCCAGGTACTGAACTGACTAACCCCTTACAGAGAATTCTTGAGTCAGAATGTTGGCAAAGCAAACTCAACTTAAACTGCTACTTATTTACTCCCGCCCACGTATTAGGCTTAGGTCAGGTACACCGGGGTAGGCGTAGTTAGAAGCACCAGTTGAATACGATTAGTCAATGTATATATGTATGTATATCTTTTATCCATTTTAAAGTATCATATGGCTAAGAAACCATATCAATGCTTTTACAGTATTATTTTATAATCCTGCTTTTACTGTATGCACTTTACTTAACCTTAAGTATTGCAATTGTAGCGATTCATTTCTCTTGTATGAGAAAAGAGACTGATCAATAAATAACACCTTTTATTGAACACGCCCGTCTCTTCCTTTTCTCTACAATCTGGTGAAACTAAGTATGCACATACTGACTGAGTAAAATAATTGTCTTTTGTTTTCACACGACTCTAGAGATATACTCTTGATTAGGGAGAGCAAAGTTGTCATGTTCTATGGTTGTCAGAAACTAAATCCCTTCTTGTCTATCCAGGGAGGTTAAACTCCTCCTTGCCTATTCGAGAAAGTTTCTAGTGATCTCTGAGCTAGCTGGCACACAAAACTTAAGTCTAATATCGTCAGTAGAAGACCTAGTTAACCTCAGTCCTACGTCTATACTATTGAAGATATTATTCCAATGCGCAGAGCCTATTGGGATAATAGGAACTACACTACATGCTCTGTAGGGTTAATTTCTTTGAGGTTGGAATTGGGTAGGGAGGGGGAGGGGGGCGGGAAGGGGGGCGGCCAGGCCAGGTTGGGGGAGGTCTGCTGTGGGAGGGGGTATGGGTTGTTCCTTGTTGCTCCACTGCTCTTTGTTTGGGGGGGAAGGGAAACTGAATGCCCATCACAAGCACTGTCTTTGCCTGAGATGTCTTTTATCCGGCCTAGAATATGTTTTTTCCTTGCCAGGGATGCCCACAACTAGCACGCAGAGTAGTCAGGACCTGACGCCCACGCTACGAGTCCTCACATGGAATGTTAGAGGCCTGAACGACCACCGTAAACTTAGAAGAGTGTTAAGCTACCTTCAACGACACAGTATAGACCTGGCTCTCCTCCAGGAGACGCACCTGCCACCAGCTAGTAGGATGCTCCTATCGAAGGGTTTAACAGGCAACTCTGCTGCAGCGGGGTTCACGACACATGCTAGGGGGGTTCTGACCTGGGTTAATCCGAAAACTACACTGACTCAGACCATTCTGAAAGCTGATCCAGAGGGGAGATATGTCATTTGTAGATGCAACGCGCGAGGGTGGGACTTTGTGGTGGTTAATGTATATGGTCCCAACTTTGACTCCCCGGGTTTTTACACCACATTGGCATCTCTTGCCCGCACTCACGCCTCATCGCGCATGATCTGGGGGGGGGGGGGGGTGATTTCAACCTTGTACTAGACCCAGCACTTGATAGATCCGCAGGCCCCACACGTAAACCGTCAGCAGCTGCGCAGGCGTTGGGAAGGGAACTCCTCATGTTAGATCTGGAGGATGTGTGGCGCTATAGACACGCTGAAAGGGGTGGGTACACACACTACTCGGCATTCCACAATATATACACTAGGATTGTCTACTGGATGGCGACCCCGGAAATATTGGGCCTTATTAAGTCTTGCACGGTATTGCCGCGCACCCTCTCAGACCACACCCCGGTGCTCCTGGAGCTCCACTCGCCTGCTAGAATTATTCCGCTGTTCACTTGGCGCTTCCCTCCTTATGCACTCATTGACGTGTAGTACAGAGGGGAGCTTACGGAGGACAATGAGGTCTTCTTTGAGGCTAATGTGGGCTCGGTGGATAGTTATCAGAACCTTTGGGAGGCCTTCAAGGTGTATATTAGGGGCATGGCTATGTCCAAACACTCTGGTGTCCTTAAATCAATCCGAGGTCGTCTGAAGCTTTTAGAGCAACAGTTGGCTGCCCTTGAGAAGAGGCAGCGCATCAGCCCAAACGTAGAGGATATTGAGGAAATCAAAAAACTGCTTACCGAATACCATGAGGAGGCAGATAGGGAGGTGCAACATATGGGGAAATATGCAGTGGCCAGAACGTATGGTGAGGGGGACCGCCCCGGCTCTCTGCTTGCCAGACTTCTGAAAGGTACTAGAGGGAGGACCCAGATCACGGAGATAAAAACGGTTGATGGCCAGTTGGCTACTGATACCGCCGAGATAGCTGATCGGTTCAGGGCTTTTTACGCGGACCTGTATGCGGCTAAGGGAGGTGCCTTAGACGATGACATCGCGGATTACCTAGAGCACATTACCCTGCCTATGCTCTCGAATGCACAACGGGAATTCCTTATGCAGCCTATTGACAGGGAGGAGATCGTGGAAGCATTCGCGAGCATGCGCTCTGGCGGCGCTCCAGGTGCTGATGGACTTACGGTCTCCTTCTACAAAGCATTCCAGGACAAATTAATCCCACATCTCTCAATGCTCTTTGACGATATATGCGTGGAGGGCAGTATGCCACCTTCGATACGGGAGGCGTTATTGGTAACTATACTTAAACCAGGTAAACCTCACGATGAGTGTGGCTCGTACAGACCACTTTCGGTCATGAATGTTGACGCGAAATTATACGCAAAGGTGCATGCTACGAGGCTTGCTCTTCTGACGCCTGAATTGGTTGCCCCGGAACAAGCGGGATTTATCCCACAAAGGAATCTCACTTATAATGTTAGGACGGTCCTTGGTGTGGTGCAGCACGTGAAGCAAGACGTGAAAGCTATAGCTGTATTTCTCGATATGGAGAAGGCTTTCGACTCGTTGAGTGGCCCTTTATGGTTAGAGAGCTGCGGCGTATGGGCTTGGGCGAGCCCTTCCTCCAAATGATCGGAGCCTTATACCACGACCCATCGGCGAGACTGCGAGTAGGGGACCTGGTAACGGACCCTTTTCCTATTGGTAGAGGGACCAGACAGGGATGCCCCTTGTCCCCATTGCTATATGCGCTGGTGGCGGAGCCGCTCGCATGTGCACTACGAGAGTATCATTGGCATGAGGGTGTGAGTTTCCCGGCTCACAAGATCATAATTTCTACATATGCAGATGACACCCTGCTGTATGTTCGGGACCCGGAGAATAACTTGTCTTCGGTGCTTCGGGAGGTGGTGCGCTTCGGCGCTCTAAAAAAAAAAAACTAAAAAACCCCCCCCCAAAAAAAACCTCTGTTAAACACAGTCTAAACACCCTGACCAACTGTAGAAGCAAAAATCTAGTGTATCTAATTCTTTGCCCCTGCGGGCTAGGCTATATAGGCGAAACAGGCAGGGAGTTGAGAGTGAGGATAGGGGAACACAAATCCGCAAATAGATTGAGTAAAGAGAATGCCCCTTTAGGGAGCCACTGGAAGGAAAAAAATCATAGTGAGTCAGATATCAGATGGGTGGTTATAGAAAAAATCAAGGAACAGACAAGGATGGGCAACACCAAGAAAAGACGAAAACAACAAGAACAGTGGTATATGATTAAATTTAATACCATAAAATGTGGGTTAAACACAAGGGAGGACTGGGAAACCCTACTGTAAAAACAGGGAAGTAGAATTACCAACTTCTATTAGATACAGGAAGCACCACCTGGAAGATCCTGTACATACAGAACTGTTAACCCTTGTATATTAAATAGTCAGAAACGACGGAATGCACGAGTGACTGTTAAGCCAAAATATTCAGTTACCGCACTAAAGCAATATCAATAGGACAACCCACAGATTTAATCGTATAGCAAATAGAGAGAGGGAAATCAATACGATTTTAATGGGGTGGTGAGTCTACTCTTCATGAGTTTAGTCACACAGAACTCGTGATCTGTCCACGTACTCGCAGTAGAGTAGTATAGATGGGGCAGTTTTAACACAGAGAAACCCGTGGAAAAATAACTTCCTGGTAAGAATATTTAATATTAGTCAAGAGGGAACGATTGACATACATGATTTTAGGCCATAACGTGAGAGGGTCCCTGTTATTCGTTCAAAAGGGAGAAGATACGGATTGCCCTTTAAGACCTATCTAGTATAGATCTTGACCACTCCATGATGGCGGCGACGTAATACACAGAGAGCTGATCCAGTGCGCATGCGCAATTGTGACGCACGGGCGAGTGATCAGCGTCTATCTTACAGTAACAGCTGAGAATAATCGGCAATCAGGGACGATATATAACGGGCGCTCGATCCTACAGGATAATAGAACGAGACTGACCCGCGGTTGAGCAGGAGGTGGAGAGCACGAAGGTAAGCCCCCGGTACCACACTAGATAGAGGAGATCGTTAGTAGAAGAGGTGGGATTTCGAGCCACAGGAAATAATGGGAAATAATTTACTTTTGAGTAGATAAAAGCAGACGTATCAGGGGTAACCAGCAGGCACTCACAGAATATGCATTGTTAAAAAATAATCAGCCTACTGAAGCGATTCCCGGCTGTAATCTAAATAGATGGGTGGAGTTTAAGATCCGGGCGATTAAAAGCCGCCTAACCTAATAGATAAAAACAAGAGGAGAATAGGTTCGACTCCCTTTACAAACATGACGCATGTCTTTCTATTGAGAGAGCTTTTCACAACTATCGATTTTCATGTAAAAGAGGACTAAAATTAAGGCCATCGCTTAGGAAGTAGAGATAACATGCGGGACAATAGATTAATAATGAGGGGTATGAGAGACTAGGGCAATAAAACGTCACAATATATTCAAGTCACGAAATTAGTGCATGTTATTCTTTCCACCTAGAACATATCCAGTTCTAACAATCTCGCCGAATGACTGACCTGAAAGTCGATACCCAAGGTGTTACCGCGGTGAACGTAATATATTTGAGAACAACAGGTAAGGATACATATAGAAAACATGAGTGATAAATATAAGATAAAAAGAGTAGTGAGACATAACTAAAAGTCCCCTCACTTTATCTCCATAATAGAACCCTGTATCAAAATCAAAGACACGTATAATTACCAGAGCTTCGAGGAAAGCAGTACAGTATATGAGAATCGCAAAAGAAATGGTTATATAGAACTGACAAAAGGTAAGGAGTATATCCACTCTTAGTAAAACATAGCGTTAATTATAGTTATTGAGCCTAAAGTCTGCCTCTTGCCCTCCCTAGTTCCAAAAAGGAAATCACTCTAACCGTTCCCAGTGAGGTGATGAGGGGATGAGCCTTAAATCTGGAAAAAATATTGTATACTTCCCCACTAAGTATCTCGAAAGTTCAAGACCTACAATAAAGGTTAGTAGTGGTTGTTCGAGTGGTAGGACAACAAACGAAAGTAGGCTAACAACTAAAATGTAACGGAGGGCAAATGATACCCTGCTGGGTGAGATGTCATATGTAACCAACCATAGATTAATCAGAAATGAAATGTGCACAAACAAAAAGATTGGAGTATATTAATTGACTACATCCATGATTTGCGTAAAAAGAGTACATTAAGTACAACCTACTCCAATAAAAGCCACCTGAATATAGAGACACGAAAACGGTGACCCTTTCTCTGATGAACATGTATTGTAATTGTATATAAGACATAAAACATGTACTGACTGATATATCTCTAATATTTAGAAGGATACCACTATCAAGATGTTGATGACCCCAATTAAATTTGTCCTGAAGAAGGTGTAACCATATCCACGGCTAAAACACCGAAACGCGTCAACGCTCCATGCTCATAGAATCCAAGTAAAGCCTGGGGGTTTCCATAAATACGCCAATTTTGGACATTGGAAGCCTCACACAAGTGGTATAAAGGCTGTTGGATCTGATTATCCTGTAGCAACATTAGTTGATCCATTGAAAATAGGGGGTTTACCTGTCTGTTTTTTACAATTAGTCCTGTGTAATTAGTCTGTGATAAATGTTTTTCATGCACACTGTATAATTTTATTGTATTGATGAATGTTTTATTAATTTTCACTGTATATTATTAGATGTTTGTATTAACTGTCTTTCAGGAAAATCGTTTTTTCTGAAATTTTAATATTGACCCTGGTTCCTTATGTTAAGGAAAATACCATGTTAAGTGAGAGAATTTTTAATAAAGAAAGAGTGTAAACGTTACATTTTAGTCTGTGGCCAAATCCTTAAATAACATACTTGAGTCATAGTCAGGTGTTAATGAGGGTAGATAACTAATTTCCAACAGTCAATCCAGGGATATTTCTTTTGACTTTGATTCCAGGACAGGAGACCAGCTCTTCTCAGGCCCTTGGAGATTCTGCTAAAGACACAGCACACAGCAAAGTCTTGTAGATCAGGCAGGCAGGGGTCACAGCACACAGCAAAGTCCCCTTCTTCTCTCCTTTAGATAAACAGCAAAACAGGTCAGCCCCAGAGCACACAGCAAGGGCAATCTTCCTCAGTTTCTTCAGCAGTCCTTCTTCTGGCAGAGGTTCCTCTTGATTGTAGAATCTGAAAATCTGTTGTCAGGGGTCCTTCTCTTATACCCCTAAAAGTCTTTGAAGTCTTTGCGCAAGTGGGCCCTGAGCCCGGTCTAAACCAGTTCTGGGTGTTGCTGGAGTACTTGGGCTTCCTGGCTTCTTCCTTCCTTTCAGTGTGAGGGGCAGAGGCGACAGCCGCCCAGCAGGAGGTGGAGCCAGCATTGTGGCAGGCAGGCACAGCCCTATTCACTCCCAGGTGTTATCTCCTCCCACCACTCTAGTTGCAGATGCAGTCATTCAACCACGGGCTGACTCAGACAACCTCCTGGGGGCTCCCCAGCCCCTGTCACCCTCAAACCAGACAGTCGATCCACAAGCAGGCCCAGGCACACAGAAAGGTTAGACAAGAGAACAGCCACTTTCTAAAAGTACTGTTCTCAAACACAGAATTTAAAAACAACCTTTCCTAAAAGATGTGTTATTAAATTCTGAGTTCAGGGATATCAATCACTTATGTCCCATCTTGTTCCTGTGGGAAGATAGGCTGGTATCCATTGGTATCCATTGGGACCAGCCTCCCCCATGTTAGTCTATGGAGCAAGATAACCTTGCAGCAGTGAGCACACAAAATGGCTGCTGTTCACTACCAGAGCATGTTACCTGCACTAGTACATGCTCTACCTTTCCTATACACTGCACCCTGCCCAGGGGGGTCCCTTGAGCCTTCCATAGGGGTGACCAATGTGTACATAAAGGGAAGGGTTAGGCACAGCCAGTGGGGACACTGGCCAGGAGGACATGGCAGTTCACTGACTGCACCCAGGCACTGCGGTGGCAGGCCCGAGACACCATTTTAGGGCTACTCACGAGGGTGGCACAATCAGTGCTGCAGGCCCACTAGTAGCATCTGTCATCAACAGCCCTGGCACATCCAGAGCACTTTACTAGGGACTTAGTGGTGATACAAATATGCCAATCAGGTACATCCAATCAATATGATAATTGCCATAGGGAGCACTTACACTCTGGCACAGTGGCAGAGTGTTCAAAAGCATCTAAACCAGCAGAAACGAAATCCAGCACAGCATCAAAAATACAGGAGGCAGAGGCAAAAAGATAGGGGAAAACTACGCCAAGGGTGTCAGGTCTAACAACCATGTAACACTTCCGGTTATGGCGGATTCTTGCTCACCCATAACCTTTCTTAGAGACTCCACATTTTATCGATGGTGGGATAATGAGCATTGCTTATTGCCCTCTGATGCTAACTCTAAAGCCTTTGTAGAAAAGGACATTGCCATGTTGGGATATTTTAATGCTGATGTCCCTTGTCTTGGAAGAAGAATTGGCACTACAGTTTATATTGCAGTAAAGGGCAGGGATGTTGTTGGGTGGTGAGATTTGGCCAAAATGAGCTTACTTTTGGTTTAAGGTTCTCCCAATCCTGTGGCTTTAGGAGATCTACCAAGTTCTCTAGTGGATTTTTCTCAAAAGTCTGTTTCAGACTTTTTGTCTGATTTAAAACCTTTATTTTCTAACCAGGTTGGCAAAGTCAAAGGATTTGAGTATAGGATTAAGTTAATTCCTGGTGCACAATCCGTTATTCATAAGGTTCGCCCAGTTCCCCTTAGCGTCAGAGTTGAACAGTCAGAGTTGAACTAAAAAAGTTTCTTGACTCATTGTTGTCGCAAGGCATCATTCAGTCTACAGACTCTTGGCAATGGGTAGCCCCCATTGTCATAATGCGCAAAAGGAATAATAAAGTTAGCTTGAGTGCCAACTTGCCTTCTCTTAACAAGAACATAATAGTGGATTGTCACCCGCTTCCCAAGATTCAAGATTTGTTAGCTAGTCTTGGGGAAGCACAGTGGTTTTCCACCATTGACCTTAGTTCGGCATACCACCAAATTGCTTTGTCTCAGGATTCACAAGGGCTTACTACTTTTGTGACGTCTTATAGGGCATACAAGTACGTAAGGTTGCCTTTAGCCTTGTGTCTGCCCCCAGCATGTTTCAAAAGCTTATGGATAGCTTGTTTGGTGACATTTCTGGTGTGCAGGAGTACTAGGATGACATTTTGTGTGAGCACAAAACATTTTGAGGCAGATATTCTCTGTTTTGCTTGAGAGAGGCATGACGGTTGGGAGAAGTGTACGTTTTATAAAAATGAATCAGACTTTCTGGGTCAATCAATCAATCAAATATTTCTGGGTCATGTGATCATAAGTGATGGCATTAGGCCTAAAATGTAACTTGTCAAGGCCATTACTGAAGCTAAACCACCATCTGACAAAGACTCCCAGCGTTCATTTTTGGGATTAGCTGAATACTACACTCGCTTTGTGTCTGGGTATGCTCAGTTTGTGGAACCACTCAGAGTGTTGCACAGAAAGGGACACAGCTTTGTGTGGTCTGAGGAACAAAGTAAAGTTTTTGAAAAAGTTCAATGTCACTGCACCTGCCCTTGGTGCTGTTTGTGAGAATCGCACATCCATTATCACTGTTGATGCTAGTGCCCAGGGTTTGGGTGCAATTCTCAGTCAGAAAGCTGCTGATGGAGATACAACCATTACCTTTGCAGGACCTTGAGATCTTATGAGCAACAGTACAGTGCTATCGAGAGGGAGGCCTTAGCGTGCGTTCGGGCTGTTCACAACTTTAAGACATATATTTGGGAACTAAATATGAACTTGTTTCTGATCATAAAACTTTGGTGCATGTTTTCTCGAATTGCTCACATACCAATTTGTCTTCTAGACTTACCAGAGTGATTTCCAAACTTCAGGAATACAATTTTGTTATTAGTGACATTCTTGGTGGTAAACGTTTTCAAGCTGACTGTTTATCTCTCATGGCACTAGGGTGTGAGGAGGATGAGCCCATTGATGATGTTGAATGAGTTGTCATGATTGATGCACTTTCCGATTATCAGTCCGTGGTTTCTGAACACGAGTAGTCCAAAGCCTCTTCAGATGACCCTGTTTTAAGTAAAGTTGTTGAGTTTATCGTGCAGGGCTGGCCTGATGTTAGAGATTAAGTGGGGGATTTCAAGACAAAAGTGCCTATGAATTATCACTTGAAAATGACATTGTCCTAAGGGGGAACACTTTTGTTCCACCTTCAAATTTATGTAAGCTCATCATTTTTCAAGCACACTCAGGACATTTGGACAGCACTAAAACATGCATGAAAATCAAACAACATTACTGGTGGCCTGCCCTTGACACTCAAGTCAAGACA
This sequence comes from Lissotriton helveticus, assembly GCF_964261635.1. Taxonomy (NCBI): domain Eukaryota; kingdom Metazoa; phylum Chordata; class Amphibia; order Caudata; family Salamandridae; genus Lissotriton; species Lissotriton helveticus. The sequence continues at coordinate 407,513,614 of NC_136065.1, forward strand.
ATGATTGATAAATGTCCCAAATGTCTCCTATCTGATAAGCTTTGGAGGAGCATGCATGTTCCACTTCATCCCACTCCTTTTCCAGAGAAAGCTTGGGAGAAATTAGAGTTGTATTTTTCAGTCCCTATTCCAATTTACCAGGTGACATGCAGTACACCGCTTTACTTATTGACTATTACTCAAAATGGGTGAATCATGCGTTTGTAAATTCACCGGACACAACTCAGTCATTACGTTTTTTAAACACATTTTTGTTCTGGAAGACGCTGCCAAATTCTTGGTCACTGACAATGGGACTCACTTCGCGTCAGAATGCATGTGTACATTTTTAGTCAGTATGGATGTTAAGCAAGTCAAGGTTGCTTTATACACCCCTTCGTCCAATTGCCTTTGTGAGCGCGCCAACTGGATCATCAAAGAAGGCATTCAGACTGCGTTAGCATTAGGTTTGGATGTGGAATCTTTTGTGGATCTAAAGGTCTGGGGTTACAACACATCCCGACACTGTATAACTCGGGTCACTCCTTTTTAGGTTTCGACCTGGCGAAAAGCTGCAGCGCAGCTTTTCGGCGCAGGTCGAAATCTTTTGAGTTACATTGTACACTTCAGTTCAGCCTCTCTCTTCCATTGGCTAGCTCCATAAATGGAGACTAGCCATTGGAAGAGAGAACTGTCCGTCATTTCCCGAGGCGATTGGTGGGCGTTCCCGACGATTCTTTCCCTCTCTGCAACGTCATGAAGACGTGGGCACTGTGGGCGTGGACTTTTTCTTTTCTTTTCATGGCTGTTTTCCCTCATTTCTTCGATCGTCCTGGTCCCGCATGGTTGAATCCCGCTGTCCGTCCCCCCTCCCGCTGTCCGTGTCTTTGTTCGCCCCCCCCCTCCTCCTTGTCTCCCGCGTCGGGCCTCGCGCTTCCTTTTCCTCGCTGGCTGTGGACGAGGCATCATGAAGGCATCGGGGAATGGGGAACGTAAGGGCGCTTTTATTTGATGGTGTTGCGCATGCTAAGGGTCGAGTAGTGTGTCTTTGAGTGTGGACCAACACACGGGCGCGAGTGTGCACGGCGAGAAGTTTGCAGCATGGCGGCGCACCATGAGCGGGCCAAGTGCGAGCGCTTCCTGTGCGTTCTGAGCCCAGGCAGGCTGGAGAAGGAGGGTGGCCGGGGCAATGGCGGAGAAGAGCTGCGAGACGAACTGGCGTCAATGTGCCGGTGCTGCGCCGGGCCTCCACCGTGGGCCGCTCCCTGGCAGCGTCTCCAAGTGGGTGCGCCTCAACATTGGTGGCACCTACTTCCTCACCACCCGACAGACACTGTGCAGGGATCCTAAGTCCTTCCTGTACCGCCTGTGCCAGGCCGACCCCGGCCTAGACTCCGACAAGGTAAGCGGTGTAGCTAGTCAACTGGACGAGTGGGCGGAGGGAGGGCACAGTTTGAAACAGTGGATTCAATTGTCTGCTACCTGCCCGATGCTCAATACATTCTTCCAATAACCGGCAGTGTGTTGGTCTGCGTTGTTGTGCTCACGCAGTTTGCCACCGTCGCAACAATGGCGACAATGAATTCTGAACTGTACAGGACCCTAAAGAACTATCTTTTTAAAAAAGGACGAAATAAATTTTTACTAATTGGCATTAGTAAAAGTGTTGCTTTCATGTGTGCTCGACCCACACCAGTATATTTCCGCCGGCATTACCGTGAGTAAGAAAGGAAAAGTAGCATTGTTTGCTCGTGTTAGAGGATAGCATTAAATTGGTACTTGTTGAACCATGGAATTTCGTTTACACAATGTTAAAATATTGTCCCTTTAGTACCCAGGTGGCTGTGATGTTGTTTTTCCGCGAATATACTTTTCCAGAAGCTCACACGATCAAACTTGAACCGTGTAAGTGTTAATGCAACTGTTGAATGGTGCTAGCAAACTTAAAAGTAAAACTTTTAGTGCAATGGTAGTGTGCTTATTTGACAAACGGCAGGGCTGAATAACTCGGATTAGGCTAGTATGAACTAGACTAAAATATTGCCCAACATCACAAGCGCAACTTTGTGTTTAGATTGTTAACCCGAAAAAGCGAACGGATTAAGAAAAAAATAGATTGGTGTGCTTACTTTTCATTAGTGATGCCAGAACAGTAGGAATTAACCCTTGTTATATGAATAACAGGGTAAAAAGGTGATGATGGATCCTGAAGGAAATTGCACCTGTAGTTTAGGTACGAGATGTTGCTTCGAGTGGTCAGTCCTGATGCTATCTTTTGGAAGCGTCTAACATTTTCTACTTTGTGAACAGAATGTGCCTGTCTCACTTATTGATGTTTGTGTGTGTTTTTTTTTCTTCAGAATTTTGGTAATTGTATGCATTAACTGATTTTGCGCGAGCCATTTGTGGACCCGCACCAACTGGAACACTTGCCTCACTTTATTTCTTGACTAGTGTTGGTCGCCTTGATTTATCTCCTCGCAAGAGCTTGTATCACCCATAAGGATTCGTCCTATGCCATCACCGTATCCAACAGCGTCTATGGATAGGCTGTGACACATCCAGTGCTTGCGTTTTTCTGAGCCCAAGAGCATCCTTGGTTCTAAAATGTTCTGATGCATGTTTATGGGGGCTAAGATTCAATGAAAACTGGCTGGCAGAGTTCGTGAGTAATGTTTTCATTATCTGGCAAAGGCATTTTGCCAAGTTCCTCACTATTGGACAGCGTTATAGATTACTCTCATACAGCCTTTTTTTCAAAATATTTTTTTAATGTACCAGCTTTGCTTTATGCATCCCAGCGTTTTTACTAAACCTCGACGGAGTTTCTGCACGCATTAGTTTTAAACAAGTTAATATTTCACTTGCTCAGTTGGTGCACCAGATGTGTGTGTGTGTGTGTATATATATATATTGTTTTTTGAGGCGTTTGACATTTTTGGTCATGTGCTTGGTGGTTTACTTTATAGGCCAATACCTATACTTCTGTATATATTTTGCCTTTTCAACAGTGCCCCACAGCTGTACGTTTCCTAAACTTGTGTAAATGCTGTTTAGAGTGAAAACGTTTCATTATTAGTAGCTCTGATTCTCTGAAGATACTTGCATCCGAGAGTTGTCTCCCTTGCTTGCCCCAGTGCAGCGTGTGGGGGGGGCTCTGTGTGGGGGGCTCTGTGGGTGTGTGTGTGGGGGGCTCTGTGGGTGTGTGTGGGGGGGGCTCTGTGTGGGTGTGGGGGGGCTCTGTGTGGGTGTGAGGGGGGCTCTGTGTGTGGGGGCTCTCTGTGTGTGTGTGTGTGTGTGGCATTTGCGAGAGATTAAGCTATTGGCATTGTAAATGACAATGCCATTTATTTATCTGTTTTCAAAACCAACACATAAATAAAAATGTTGTCATTTACAATGCAAATAGCTCTAACTTTTGCAAAGGCGAAACCGTTGCATTGTAAATGCTTGTTTTCTTACTTAGGGGTAGGGTGGTTCACACGTCTTTGTGTCCATCATGGTTGTGTAAGAAAACACATATTGAGGATGCAGTGTTACCCTCCAGAGACGAAGTGGCTCCCAGAGTGTTATTACAGCAGTCTGGCATGAAAATTAAGAGTGACAACTGTCATTCTGGGGCCACCGTGGATGTGGCACCTGGTTAATGGGTGATGAATAAAAGTCCCACCAATACCAAGAAAGGAGATTCCAGATTTTCAGTTCCTATGCAGGCAGATAGAGTCAGCAAAGGGGCTGCCCTCATTGTGGGGAAAGGGTGGTGGAATATGAGACAACTGGTCAAGTTAATGCAGAGCAGGTTGGTATTATGTCTAGAAGGAGAGATAATGTCATGGCTGATGATTAGGCACAATGGCTTCAACCTTCCTTTCAAAACTTAGCTGAGAATAACTCTGGTTTCAAATGCTAACCAACAAAACTTAAGTGTGAGTGAGAGTATCTTCAATAAGCACCCTGGTATGAACTCAGTAGGTTCCCACACTAAGAACGCCAAAGCGCTTTGATGATTTTGTGCTTTCTTGAGCATATTTCACATTAAAGGTTGTTTATGTTTATCTTGTTTTGTTTCAGGTCATAGGGGGGAAGATGATGTAATATAATACAGAATCCTCAGCACGCGCTTTGCATGCTGTCTCGCCATGTGCTCCTTATGCTAGTGTAGAGCGCTATGCTTATTTTCAAATGTGTGCATGTGTTGACCTAACAGAGCACTACGTTGTTATTTAAAGTGTTGTTCACGAGCGCTTCATGTGTACTTAGCCCATTCCCATTACTGTTACCAGTAAGCTGTTGGGATCGGAGCTGGATGCACACTGAGTGACGTGCATTTGGAATAAAGAATTGCTTTAAAAAAGGATTTCCCAGTCTCCAGGACATTCTTTCCCTTCCCCATAGCGCCAGATACCAACTCCACCAATTCCCTGTTCCCAGCAGAATTCGGGACGCACCCAATGAACTGTTAGTAGAACATTGGAGCTTGGCTTCCTCTACTCTAAACCCGGAAGGTGAGCCCCCATACAACATGTCTGTGCTGTGTGCTTTACATGGTGCGTTATTGCGTACAACTTTGAACTATTTGCTTAACTTTGAAAATTCATAAGAAATTCAGTACTTACCTTTGAACGTACTCCTTGGTTAGAAAATATATGTAAAAAGAATTATTTTTCTAAATTGGTCTCACATTTATTCTTTGTGTGTGTCTCTTATTTATTGCCTCTGTTAGTACAACAAATGCTTAGCACTACCCTCTGATAAGCCTAACTGCTTGCCCACACTACCACAAAAGAGAGCATTAGTATCATCTACTTTAGCCTCTGTAAACTATTTAGGGACCCACTGGACTCTCTGCACGGTGTATTTCTTTTTGGGTACACTATATTGAGAGCTAGCTTCCTACATGCATGAACAATACATTTTAAAATGTATGCCAGAAAGTGAATTGAGCTATAATGTTTATGAGACTGAAAGACCAGAACTTCCCAAAATTCTCGTCTCAACAGTTTTCAGGGTAGCTAATTTCCTGAGACCCCTCTTCTTTTGTGCTTCAGGGTGCATTCACATAAATAGTGGCCTTTCCTGCCACAATATAAATACAACTTTATATCTTGACGTGTCTGTTGTTCTTACTCGTTGAATGGACCTCTCAGACTGTGTATTTGCAAATGTTTTGGTTCTTCGGGATTTTCTCTTGTTCTGGTTTCTGTTCTCTAAAGACAAGCCCTCTGGTATTGGTACATCCCCTATCCCTACCTCTTTCTGTAGGGGATTGGTCTAGTTTTACCACTAGGTCAATCAAATCACTACATGATCAGGGAGGATACACTACTTGATATAATAGATCCTTTAACTCATCCCTCAAGCCCCTGTAACACAAAGAACTACATTTACTTTCAGGTCAACTTGCGTCTGTAACCAACATATTGAAATTGGAAACGCAAGTCATGAGATCTTTATTACCCTGCCGTAAATTCAGTAGTTCGGTGTCTACTGATTGCATAAAGGAGTGTCGATCAAACTGCCTTTTCAGCTCAGTTTTGAAGACATCATAATCGTATAACAAACCATCTTTCCATTAATGGAATGGAGCATGTGCCCGCCGTTCCTCCAAAGTATGGTAACACGAAAGCTCCCATTGACTGTTCATTAGGAAAGCAAGACGCCTTGCACATAAAATGCAGTTGACATTGGTTGACAAAAGAAGCAAACTTCATAGATCCCCAGTGAACCGTTCTGGAGGAGCTAATGGAATAGAAGAAGGGGTAATAACATGTATAACTGGTGCCCTAGAACCGTGACTCAGGCCTGTAGTGGTGGTTGATGTGGGAAATGTAGGGTACCTTGTCCTGATGGCTGTCCACAAATTCCAACAGCCCCTAAGGCTCTTTGGGTCAACGCTTGGGTTTCTTTTTGGGGATTGCCTATTATATGGGCCAGATCTGCTAGTGTGATATAATGTGCCTCTGTTTCGCTCAAGTGAAAACTCTGCATGGGCTTGTCGTTCTGTTGGAAAATTCTCCTGGATTTTCCACAGGAGCGAGAGGAGGCCACGATGCTAAAGATCCAACTTCCCGATGAATCGAGATGATCCAATACTGATCAAAGTCAATACCAACCGAAGAGGGGAACGGGAGATAAAAGAGGAGACGTCCACTGATGACTGTGCTGCAGGAGGTGTGTCTATCAGGACCAGTTTATCTTCTCCTGTATGAATAAACCAAACAAATTGTATAAGTTAAGTCTTTCTGTAGATTTCTAGTAATGACCAAATACCTGCATTAATCCTCTCTTCCGCTAGTGTGGCGATAACATGGTTAACAGGAAATACCAACATTTAAAGGCAAGCAAGAAAACAAAAAGACTAAAGTGTAGTAAGCAAACATAGACCTACTTTCTCCTGAGCTATGGTGTGCACAATAATCATAGCATACCTTAAGCTTTAATTACTTCCTCTTAAGTTAGGCTCGTATGGCAAGGCTGGAATACAGCTTAAAAAGAATACTGTATACCCATACATATATTCAGTGTATTCAATCACCCACCTACAGCTCAGCCAAATCACAAATTAAAAACTACAAAACAAAAATAAACCTAAACGTAATTAGTAGTGCTAAGATAATAGAATGATACTGTTCAGAATAATCTAATAACACATATTGAATTTATGCTTTTTCCTTTCAGAAATGTAAATCAGAAGTTTGCATCATAACCAGAGTCAAGCAGAATGTTTAGTTTCAGGTAAGTTAAAGAAAACATTCTCAAGCAGATTTGAGTTTCTACTGCCAGGGCGCTAGCGCGTTACCAGTCATTGTTCCTATTAGCTTGATTCTTTTTCAGTATCTTTTCTTTTACAGTAGAGTCTCAAATGAACAATCTAGAAATGTGGCAGAAGAGTCAAAACCAGGAAGCCGCCAACAAAACACAACGGAAAGAGTCTGAAGTGAGGAGCCTATGGAGGATGCTGCCACCAACAAGGGAGAACCCAGAAGCAAGGTATGGACAAGGCAGGAAGGAGCTGCCCATAAAGAGCCAGAACTACAAGCAGCTTCCTGCCTGCCGATGCCATAGTTATGCCCAAAGTATTCTGCCCCGCCGCACTCGGACTGAAACATGGAACGCCAGCAGGCATGAGACCTGGTGGCTTTGCCAATGCTTTTTTAATCATGAGCAGAAGGAATCTCAGAATTAAATGTAATCCTAGGTGGCTGTTCGGCATGTGTTGAACCTTGGCCTGTGGAAACTGTGAAAAAACTATGGCAAGAAATCATTAGAAAAGTAAACAATACTATGATTCTAAAAATAGTAGGAAAAAAGAAAACATAAGAGTAGGAGATTGGGTTTGAATAAGAAAACCTGGTTTTGTAGCCAAAGGAGAAAGCAGGTTTTATGACCTGGTGGTAGAAGTACTGCATAATGCAATCCGTTTAAGTAATGGCAAGTAGTGGAATCTTAAGGAAGTGGCATTGGGTGACACAGAAGTGTGGAAAGATTTGGGTCAGAGCAGGAATGTAGATTCTGATTTGTTAGAATCGGATAACAATGTGATTGGAAAGTGCGAAGAATGAGAAGGCGTGAAAGATGGATGGAGAATGTCAGGATTTCTGGAGATTCTGAGTAAGAGTCACCACATGCATCTGGGAGTACTAGTGGTAATATGAACCTGGATAACAAATTTTTATAGCATTCGCACCAAGAATTTTCAATTCTATTAAGGACACGCAGGCGGGAATTATGCTTTCTTTACTGTAAAATTTCAGCAGCCAATGAAAATGTTCAAAGTATACAAGAAAAACTAAATTTCCCTTCATGCCAAGGTGCATATCCACAAATTACAATTTGTCTGTCCCTATAACTAGGACCTTCCACATGACCATATCCTCTTTCTTTGCCTACAGCGAGCAATGGCCATAACATCTGCAACCGTCCAACTTCAATAGCTCTGCAGGAAACCAACTATTTTCAACTGAAGTTCAAACGTGCACCAGGACACAAAGTGTCAACCTAGACCAACAGCGTGATGAAAGATAACTCTCCTTTTTGTTCTGCACCTGAAACAGAAAAAGCAACAAGTAATAACTGTGGAAAACACCCATACCTAAGGGCGGGTAATCAATCACAACTGTAATGATAATTACATATTGGGAGGGATAATCCTCGCCTCTGTGTCCTTAATAGAATTGAAAATTCTTGGCATGAATGCTAGCACATTTTTTGTTCTATTACAGGACCGGGGGTATTAGATTATGCTAGTTTAACGCTTCTTAAGAACAAGAGATGCGATATCGCACACAGGTTTGTAATAAAACTGTTTAAACGTAGGATCAGAAGATCAGTTAGCTGATTTAATTATGTCCTGTACACTGAAGCCTAACATATATGACTTTGACACCATGGAGCCTCTTACAGAATGAGCACCAAATACTTGTGTGTCTATGCCAGCTTCAGCCATCACCAATCTCAGCCATCTTGCAATAATAGCAGATGTAACCGGTCTGAAAGGCTTTTGTAAGGCAATTAATACTCACGTGCCTCCGGACTTATTGGACGGGTACACTCTTCATATGCTTTCGACATTTACCACACACAATTTATCATTAGGGGGAAAAGCATTATAATCAATAGAGCGTGAAAACGCTTTAGTCCTAGCAGAAGTAGTATAAGAAACCCCTTCCGAGGAAAATACTCTACCTATCAAATCAAGAACTCTTAATTCAAAGAAACACCGACAAGCAGATAAACAGAGAAGAATTGCTAATTTGACCGATAATTGTTTTCTTACAAGTGCCATCTGTCAAAAAGGTTTAGAACTTTAGAAACCTTCCATAACACAGAATACTTAGTCTTAGGCGGGTTTCCAACCGAATTCCTTTGAGTAGTTTACAAATCAGCGGATGTATACCCATCCGTCTGCCATCTATCTGTGCATGTCCTGCAGAAATGGCAGATCATAAGTTGTTCACCTACCTGTATGTTAACCCTTCTGAGGCTTTTTGAGAGAGAAAACTGATCACCTGAGATAGCTCTGCCTCCATGGGATCCACATGCTTTTCCAAGCACCAATCCAACCATCCTCACCAAGCTGACGAGTACCGCTTCCTCGTGGAAGGAGCCCAGGCATGCTGGATGAAGTCAGAAGCAGCCTGCAAAATCCCTGGCAATGTCTGTTGTTGCTTGAAAGCCTCTAGGCCATCAGGGATAGTTACCGCATTAGTACTAGAGGATGCGACTCCACCCGAGGGACCTGGAGCACCATCGGAGACTACGGATGTAGAAGACAATCGCATGTCAACTCCAAAAGAATGGGAAACTAGGGTAGAGCTTTTCATAGAGGGGTGACCATGAGGATCTCCGCCTTCTGGCGGGTGATCTGGTTTGCCACCATGGGAATAAGAACAAAAGGGGGAAAACGCATGGTTCAAGTCTGTCGCTTAGTCCTGTGAGAAGTCATCTGTGGCCTTCGCCAGAAGGTCTGGCCTCAAGCTGAAGAAAATCTCCAGTTGGCAATTGAGTACAGAGGCAAACAGTTCTATCGCACACGGCCCCCAAATCAAGTGAATCATTTGAAACAAGGAGGGGTGAAGAGGCCAATTCTGTAGTATTTCAAGTGAAGAGGGTTCCAGTCCGCTACTATGTTGGCTTGACCTGGTAAGTACTCCGCTATCACTGAGATCCGATATGAGAGGCAGTAGTGCCAGAAGTACTTAGCAATCTCTACTAACATTGGGGATCTCGTGCCCCCCAGTTTGTTGATGTAACACACTTAGAATATATTGTCCATCAGAAGAAGGATGCGACAAGATACTGCCTTGGGGGAGAGGGTCCGAATCGCAAATGATTGGAGGGGTAGTATATGTGAAAGGACAACTCCAGGAGGGACCATCTGCCCCCTGTGGACACTTCCCCGCAATGTGCACCCCAGCCCCAACGGTTGGCATCGGACTCTATTATTACCTCTGGGAGAGACCCGAATATCGCCCTGCCGTTCCGGGCATCCAGATGGGCTAGCCATCACTGGAGCTCCTCTCTGACCTCTTCTGTTAGGGAAACTTGATCTGAGTAGGATAAACCCTTCTGAAGAAGACGTATTTTGAGGCACTGTAGGGCTCGATAATGAAGGGGACCTGGAAAAATGGCCTGTATTGATGAAGCCAGGAGACCCACCAGGCAAGCTATTGCACGAAAAGACATGACTGGTTTGGATAAGGCTACTTTTAACTTCTTGTTCAAGTCTCGTAATTTTGATTTCGGCAGTTGTAACTATGAGAAGTTGGCCTGGCATATGCTGTCCACTATTCTAGTGGGCACCTTGCACCAGTCCAAACGACCCTTATTAATGGTAGGTTTAAAGACCTATATAGAAAGCTATCCTAGTGGTAGATGTGGAGAGCAGCCTTCAGGCTAAGTCTTGAAGGAATGTAAAGCAGCTTGTTTTACCAGTCTATAATCTCATGAATGACCAAATGAAAGGAGAACCACACCAGGTATATATATAAAATATATGTATTTATTCTAAACACATCCCTCTAGTCTCTTTATGAGGCACACTAAATTAGCACAATATATGTTGAGCCCTAGGGGCGCACCAAACCATATACTAAGAAAGTGGTATAAGAACCACGACTGACATAGATACTAGGCCTAGAGCCTTTAGAAGCACTGGAGCCACCAGGAACCACCTAAGTTAGTGACACTCGGGACCCACGCGGGACGCTTGCAAGGTCTAAACACAGCCGCGAATCACCATTAACGTCTATGGGAAAGTTGCGGTTGGAAAATTACAGATTAAGGACACCTAGAAGAGGACTTGGAGCAAACCCCTTTAGAACTAGGAGGTTCTAGAGTCAACACCCACGGGAGCACCGGAGTACTCGAGTTACCTCACCAAGGGAAGCAAATGGGCTCGGGGCTTGGACTACAAGAAGCCCAATGCACAACTTCGGGAACTCGGGAAGCTGATGCACTAGCAAATGTGCACGGTGTTCAGGAGTTCCGGTCCCACGTCACTCGTGAGGGCTGCGGGTCTCAGCTTTGCTGGGATCTCGTGTCGGCCTCTGGGAAGTCTGGAAGTATGTGTCCTGAGTCGCAAATCCGTCGGGAGCCTTGGAAATACAGACCAGCAAAATGCTTACCATGGTGCCTGTTTGGAGTCACTCCTTGAACCCAAGGGAGATTCTTCCGTCTTCTTGTCGATGTAGAATGTCGAAGTTCCAAGATTTATGTTGCAGAGTTTCTTCCAGGAGTAATCTGAAGTCCTAAGGGCTGAGGTCCCATACTTATACTAAGAAAGGGGGTTGGACATACTCTGGGAACCCACCTATGGGAGGGTCTGGGAAGAGAGGTGGTTACACCCATTCCCTTTGTCCAGTTTCGCGCCAGAGCAACTGGTTTGAACTGGGATATTCACAGGGACGCCAAGTGTGCCCCCAGCACTGCCTAAAAAGCATTCTATGAATTCAAACACCCAGCCCCAATACACTAAAGCCTGTCATGGAGGTGGTTACACCTCCCTGTGACAGGAAACCTATTGTCCAGGCCTCCCCTGCCAGAGGTTTGTACGGCAGCAGGATGTCAGACTTGTGTCTATGGCTGCAGCATCCATTTTGTGATGCTGGGTCTCTGTTAAACTATTACTGGTTAGGTTAGTGTGTACATGTCTTCTCCCTCTAGAAGGGTGGAATTCTATCCCTGCCACCTGGACTGGCGGGGGAAGGGGGGGGGGGGATTCCAAAGTGTTTGACATCAAACACGACATGTTTCCCTGCAGCCATTCCAAAGTTAGCATTTACCGCAAGGTTATAATGCACTTAAGAGTATATGGTCTGGCTGCATCACAGAACAGCCTCAGAGAATAGACTTTGAAAGCTGCAGAGGGGTCCTGCTCATGCATGGGCACCCTCTCACACAAAACCAAGCATTCTGCCTTTGATAAGGCCTGCCATAAGAGTGACTTATAGGTGTATATGTGTCAGTGATTAAAGGTAGACATAGGTAACCTATTCCTTAGTAAGGGGTGCATGCACCACCTTACCCAGGCTGCAGTAGCAGACCTGTGGTGCCATTTTGGAAGGCTTCCCGGGGGTGGCATAATACATGCTTTAGCCCCTGGTAGGCCTCTGGGGTACCTATGCCCTTAGTACCGAAGGTACCATATACTAGGGTCTCACAAGGGTAACCCAGTGACCAATATGGAGTGTACCTAATGTATATGCAATCATCTTAGGAAGCAGTAGGCTGGGGTCCTGAATAGCAGGGCCTCAGCCAGACTAAAGTTGAAAAACAGTGAAAAAAGTGGGGGTAACCATAGTAAGCAGATCCTACTCTCCAAACAGTAACTGCACTGTTTGGGAGTTGATTACAAAGTCCAGGAACTCTATTGACTGGGTTGGACACATTTTGACTTGGAGGAGATGATGACAGACCCCAGATCTTGTAGTAGAGACATTGTCGTCTGTAAGTGAGGAGCTGCCAGCGAGGAGGACGTGGCTATGATGAGAATGTCTAGATAAATTATTAGATATATACACTATTCTCTGAAATGGGCCACCACTGGTTTCATCAACTTGGTGAAGCACCAAGGAGCTGAAGAAAGACTGAAAGGAAGGACCAAATATTGCAGCCATCTCTCCTTCCACCAGAATTGCAGGAAATGATGGTGTGGAGGAAAGATTGGCACGGTGAAGTATGCGTCCTTGAGGTCCAAATAGACCATCTAATCTCGTTCTCTCAACAAATCTGCCAGCAGGTGGGTGCCCTCCATCTCAAAATGTCTGTAACTGACAAACTGGTTGAATTCTTTCAGATTGAAAACAAATCTGTGTCCATCTCCTCTCTTCTGTACTAGGAAGACGTTGCTGCAGAAACCCCTGGAGCAGTTGTCGCAAAAAGCTACTGCGTTTTTCTACAGAAGGTATCCTGTTTCTATATCTATAAAATCGCTGTCTTGTTGGGAAAAACACAGCTGATGAGGAGGAAACTCTTGTACTGGGGTCTGGTAAAAATATATGTGGAAACCCTGAATGGTTTGCAGGATCCACGCATCTTGTGTAGTTGTTGCCCATTTGTGTATAAAGTGACAGACACAATCCCACCAGACGAAAAGAGGAAGAATCTAGAAGTCTTACCTGAGGTAATCTGGAGCTGGAAGCCTGCTCTCTGTCTGCCCCGAAGGAAGCGACGGCGAGAGAATCTCCTTGTAGGGTAGGTGCCACCTCTTGTATAATCTTGCCAGTCTCTTCCTCGACCATAGCCGCCTCTAGGAGGGCCTTGGTAGTATTGGGGCCTGGCGAGCGGCCCTTGCCTCACCTGGACCTGGCAAAAAAGGTCAGCTTGACCCAAACCAATCCTCTTAATATTGGGTTGGGCTTTGTCGAGGGAAGTGAAGGTGCCTACATACTTTGACACGTCCTTGACAACCTTATCCCCAAAAATGAAGCGGTCAGCTAGGGGACCCACTTCAGTGGAGGCAAGCTCAGTGAGGTGAGATTTGCATCACTCAGCCGATATAGCACAGTTGCCATTCCCTAAAAAGCAAATAGGGTGCCCAGTCCAGCCAGCAAGGATGTCAGGGTCCGCAGGAGAGCCTGTGTCTTTGGCTACCAGAGCCATTTTCAGAATTTTTGCTAGGGGGACAGTTATGTCAAGGAGTTTGTCCTGACAGCCGCACCAGGCGAGGTCGATGCCCTTCTTAGGGTCTTTAGCAAACTTTTTAAGGAATGCTAGCATGTTTGGATCAATGTCTGGGGTCTTAGCTACTTTGTCTGGGATATCTGAACGTGGGCATTCTGCTCGTAATCTATTGCGGACCTCCTTACCGCAATTTTTTGTAAGTTCTGGTGTAGATAGTTGGCAACCTCAGGGGCAGGGACCCAATTCGAGGACCTTGGCTGCACAATGTTCTGAGGATTTAAGTCGAAGGGGTTAGAGATTTGGTAGGTAGATAGAGAAGGCTGACTGTTATGCGCCTTCTTTTTCTTTGGCGGAGAGATGTGATTTGAGGATTCACTATCGGTATTTGTGTCCATATCTGTGGTCCTTATGGTCGATGGTCCTGCACCTGCTGGGGCGGAGTATTCGTGATTCCCTGTAGGCGTTTGGGGAAGCTTGGCGAAGGCCTGCATGTGAGGCCATGTAGATGACTTGTCTTTGGACTTAGGTGCTCCCTCAGAGGAGCCCGTCAATGACCCAGTCTTGGGGCTGTAACCCATGGCGCTTATTAAGTTCTCTAACTGTGCTGTTATTGGTTTGAGGGTGGCCGCCAATGCCTGGTTGTCAGTCTGAGGGACGGCTTACTCGATGGCTCTATTCACTGACTGTTGAATCGAGGCATCTAAAGCATCTACCAATTTGTCCTCTAAATAATGGCCCTGCTGCTCCTCAAAATATCCATACTCGTCCTTCTCAACTCAGAGAATCAATCAGTGGGAGCAACTTTGTGCACAAAAATATTCCTACACTCCTCAGCCCAGCTGTATTAATATTATTGCAGCTCTAGGGGCATCAGGAGAGCTAAATATATTCAACAGCTTGCACACGGCTTTGGCTAGCACCTATTTTTCCAGCCTGGGTATGCGTAGGGACACACAGGGAGAGTTACACTCTGTGGGGTGTTCTGCATTAAAAGAACACGAAACGAGGAGGAGAAAACGATCTAGGGTGTCGCGTAGCCCAAAAGTAGCCCAATTGTGCTCTGAACACTCGCTCTTCGTTTACGTGCCATGCACGTGCCCGATCAGGGGAGGCTCCACGCTCAACACTTAATTGGCAGTAAGTTGGAAAGTCGGCCGGAGTGGATGCAGTCTCGCGCTGGTACAAGGCAGCCACGTCCGCCTGAGCCGCACTGCTTGAAAGGATTGACGCTGGCAGGAGCGGGCGCCAACTCGCGACCCTTTTCCACAGCACGGTCTAAGTCCGGTCGCTGCCGGAGACTCAAACTACAGACCAACAACCTATAAATACAGCGAAATAGATTAAAGCAGCGAGTGGAACACATAAGTCAACCATACAACATTAGACAGAAATATAAGACAAGGTAAAGAGCACTTAACGTGGCTGCGAGCAGCAAAGAAAGAGGATGTGGTCACGTGGAAGGTCCTAGTTATAGGGACAGACAGACTGTCATTGGTGGATATGCACCATGGCATTATGGCAAATGTAGGTTTTCTTGTATATGTTGAACATTTTCATTGGCTGCTGAAATTTTACAGTAAAGAAAAAGAAAGCACTGACTGTAATTTCAGATTAGAGAAGTTGGGTGGGGGGTTTGGGTTAGGTTTGTTATTTGTATTTTTAAATTTGCTTGCGCATCATATAGACATTGTATGACAGCTGGATTCATCTTCTGGAACTCTGTAATTGTTAGTTGCAAGCTGACAAATAAAATAATATTTTTTTTAAAAGAAAAAGAAAGCATAATCCGAAGCCTCTGGTCCTGTAATAGAATTTTGAAACTCAAAGTACAGTGATGGAAGATGTGCAGAGTGGAAGTGGATTTGGATAACAAGTTGACAAAAGAATCAGGAAACCACCACAATGGCTAGAATATATTTGTGAGACCAAAAAGTACGTTTTGTTTTGACTTTAGTTCATTTGTTTTTTTTCTCTTCGTTCGTGGAAGAGGTATAGATTATTGTAGGTATGTAGTTCATTATCATTGAGAATGTTTCATGTATTGTTTAACATTATTATTAAAGTTGGGTTATTTGTGTTATAGGTAAAGGGGAGAAATGGGCTGGTTTTTTCTTCTCTGTATTGTTATTTGAGTTATAAAAGAAGGGAATGTGTTGTTGGTACGTGCAATGTGGGATTGCACTAATTTCTATTTTCCAATTCTCTCTGGTATCATATCCGGTGCGCGGTGGGCTGGGGACCGGTATTTGTACCTGTTCCCACCCACTGGCCACCCTCTGTTTCCTGCCGGACACGCTGTCCAGTCGTGCCATGTCGTCCCCTGGGTCCAGGGGTACCGCAGGCGTCAGGGTTTTGCCGTGAGTGCTGGGTGGGATAAATGCCCCCCCTAACCCATGAACTGTGAGGGTACCGGGTGCTCTGCCCCAATCTACAGGTATCGGATGGGGGGGGCAAGGTTAAAGGGGCTCACCTAAGCTCTGCGGGTTCTGTCTCGCACCGGAGCTTCTCCCAAGCCTTTGATAGCTCCACTGGTAGAGCTGAGGACTGTACTGGAGTCGCTGAAATCCTCAGGCTGGTTCAGATCCGACCAGAAGGATTTTTATTTCCCTCCTCCTCTCTGGGGGGACGAGCGCCGCTGGTGTCGGGTGCCTGGGTTCTGATGGATAAACAAGCCCATGTGGGCTCCGGCTGCTGTTGGGCGGTGGGGACAGAGGGGGGTCCTTGGCCTGCCGGGGTTGTGCACGGGCCTGAGTTGCACCTTTGAATGCTCTCTCATGCTCCGAGTGAGATGGAGGTGCACTGCCTAAAGGTCGGGACAAAATACAACGGAATAGATGGGGGAGTCGGAGATATGTTTTGGGGAGTGTTAGACCTGGCATCCTTGGTGTGGTTTTCCCTGACTTTTTGCCTCTACCTCCTGTGTTTTTGATGCTGTGCTGGATTTAGTTTTTTCTGGCTTAGATGCTTTGGGCACTTTGCCACTGCTGATCAGTGTCAAAGTGCAAGTGCTCCCTGTGTAAATTCATATTGTGATTGGTTCTCCCTGATTGGCATATTGGTTTTACCATTAGGTCCCTAGTAAAGTGCACTGAGTGTGCCAGGGCTGGTGAATCAAATGCTACTAGTGGGCCTGCAGCACTGATTGTGCCACCCAAATGAGTAGCCCTGAAAAGATGTCTCAGGCCTGCTACGGCAGTGCCTGTGCGTAGTTTGTTAACTGCCATGTCGACTTGGCAAGTGCACCCACTTGTTGGGCCCTAAACTTCCCTTTTCTTACATATAGGGCACCCTGATGGTAAGCCCAAGGTACCTCCCTGGGCAGGATGCCGTGTATGTGAAAGGTAGGACATGTAAGGGAGTGTGTAACATGTCCTGATAGTGAAACACAGCCAATATAATTTTTCACTATTGAAAGGCTATCTTGCTCCATAGGACAGAATGGGGAATGCTTTGTAACATTTTAAGAGCATATCTTTCCTTAGGGATAAGATAGAAAAATGGAATTTGGTATCCATGAACTCAGAATTTAATAACACATCTTTTAGTAAAGATCTTTTTTTAATTGTGGCTATTTTCTTGTTCAGCCTTCATGTGTGCCTCTGCCTGTTTGTGAGTTGACTGTCTGGCTTTGGAGTAACAGGGGCTGGGGAGGTGCAGTGGCTCCAGGAGTCTGGATGAGTCAGAACTAGGCTGAATAGGCCTGATATGCATTTGGAGTGGTGGGAGGAGTAGCACCTGTACCTGAATAGGGCTGTGTCTGCCTTCCACAATGCTGGCTCCGCCCCCTGTGGTGTGTCTGGAGCCAAGGCTCACCCTCTGCCCGTTTGTGAATTGACTGTCTGGCTTTGGAGTAACAGGGGCTGGGTAGGTGCAGTGGCTCTAGGAGTCTGGATGAGTCAGCACTAGGCTGAATAGGCCTGATATGCATTTTGAGTGGTGGGAGGAGTAGCACCTGTACCTGAATAGGGCTGTGTCTGCCTTCCACAATCCTGGCTCCGCCCCTGTGGTGTGTCTGGATCCAAAGGTCACACTGACAATGGATGTTGTTGTGCACTTGCAGAGTGCCCCCCAGAACTGGGTTTCAGAGCCCCTTGCACAAAGAGAACAAACAATATTTTGGGGTATAAGTATCAGACCCAAAACCCCAGACATTAGATCATTCCAGGAATTCAAGAGGAACCTTTGCCAAGGAGAAGAGCTGGAGATACTGAGGAGAAGTACTGCACTTGCTGTGTGTCTGGGGTTGGTCTGCAGTTGCTGTTTCTGCCTAGGAAAGGAGAAGGACTTTGCTGTGTGCTGTGTCCCCTGCTGGAAGGAGATCTCCAAGGGCCTGAAGTGTGCTGGCCTTCTGTTCTGGGTTCTAAGGGACACAAAGACTTCACCCCAGCTCCCCTGAACTCTGTTGCTGTGAGTTCTAGCCTGCCAAGAGATGCCTGTGCCATTTTTGGGCCTCTGGAGGTTGTTGCTGCTGTTTGGGAGATAGAAGAAAGAAGAAAGATGAAGAACTGCTAAAATAAACGCATCGCTCTTCTTGCGGCTGTTTTCTCGACGCATCTCAATGGCGTGAGAAGAATTTCCACGCATCGCCGTGCCACTGCAAAAGAAATTGCAGCGCCTGTCGCCGTTGCAAGAATCGACTGATTGGGGGTTCCAAAACCTCCCCCTCCCCCCCCCATTGGCCTGGTGACATGAATCGGTCAAAAGGAAGCGCTCCTTCTGCTTCAGGGGTGCTTCTAGGCAGCTCGAACTGGATCCTTACAGGGCTCCGGCGTCTGTTATGGCGCCGGCCCTCGAGGCCGCCTTCGGGGGCGGCATGTGACATAACACCAGCACTGTGCCCACTCCAGGATGGCATGCAAACCTTCTTATATATTTATTACCAAAGACAGCCAACCCTCGTTGTTGTTTTGTTTTCATTGTTGGCCACAGTTTATTACCCTTATATGCAAACTCATTTTTCAATCCCTTTGACATAATCTTATGTCCAAGGTCATAAATCATTACCATGAACCATCATGAATCGGTTGTAATAAATCATTCTGGATCACTCATCATAAACCAAACATCATTAATCACTTGTGTATCTTAAATCATTTGTGTCATGAACCATCACCAATTGGTGTCATAAATCATTTGCATTGCTTATCATGAATCATTTGTCATGAATCATTTGTTAGTCATAAATCATATTGCAAATCATTTGTGTCATAAACAGTTACAAATTGGTGTCCTAAATCATTTGCATTGCTTGCCATAAATCATTTGTCATAAATCATTTGTTGGTCGTAAATCATTTGTGTCATGACAGTCACAAATTGGTGTCGGAAATCCTGTGCATTGCTTGTCAGAAATCATTTGTCATAACCCATTCGTTGGCCATTAATCACTTGTTTGTCATAACTCATTTGCATAACATAGCATCGTAAATCTCCCTGACAGTTCGTTGTTCCGCTGTCTTGTCATATCTCGTTTCTTGCCACTTTTGGGAGCCAAACATTGTTCTGTTGGTTTCCATTCCCCTTTGCCTGTGGGGGGTAGCCTCTCCCCGGAGTTAGGCTCAAACTTAATACCTTGCTAGTCTCTTTTTTTGTGCAATGCCATCTGGCGGGGTCAGGGCTGAGAGCGTCGTCTCCGTTTGCTAACCTTTTTGTCAGGTCTGCTCACCTTGCCGTGAGGCATCCCAGAGTAGGCAGCCCTCCTTCTACACACCGCCTTGTCGGTGTGCCTCCATAACAAACTCCTGTACCCTTAACGCCACACCACCAGGGAGGCTCAGGTCTTCCTGCTGCTCCCCACTGTGCTCTCCGCTTGTCTTTTTCTGTGTCTTCTGTTGTATGCAGCATCCCTTGTTCTGGCAGGTGAACCCTGTCCCGCCCCTAGAGCTACAGGTGACCTTGCGGATGGGGCCTTTGGCAATCCGCCCCAGTACTCGCCGTAGGTCTGGCAGGATGACGTGCGGTGGCCCCGCCTTGGTGACCTTCCCCCTAATGCGCAGATGGCTTTAGCCCTCGCCGTTCGCTGCGAGCACCCTCGGGTCCTATTCAGCCCTTCAGAATGTTGTCTCCATTCACAGTTGTCATAACTGGAATACAAAGGAAGACAATACCCCTTCTTTGGGGGGGGGGGGGGGTGAAAGGTAGCTTAACCTGCCCAGCATTAATAGTGTAGGTGTCACTTTACCAACTGTGCAATCTAAAAGAAGTTATTTTTTGGTTTGAAAGGAAGGCCTCTTTTCTCTACCTATCACCATTATTATTAGTGTTATTATTCCTAGGACTTTTAGATATTGCCCGAGAAATCACTGCTCCGCATAGGCGACCATTACCTCTTGCCCATATCTTACTTTGGGGGGGCCATTGCTGGTGTCTGCCATATTGGCTCCTAACTTCCCCTTTTTAGGTCTCGGCCTGATCCAGCGCATGCGCTGATCTGGCCGAGACATTTAGTAGCTGCTTTTAAAAGTGCTACCAAAGCGGCCACCAGCTTGCTATCACGCGCACAAGAGCGCGCATGATGTGCACATCTGGCATTTGGCTTCTTTGATCGCGCGCGTGAATGCCCTCCCTTCTCCGACTCCCTTCTCGTTTGTCTCCATGCTGTCACGCGCGCCTCGCTTCAATACCCCTTCCCCTCCTTCACCACAGAGTGCATCTCAGAGCTTGTCCTTTTCATGTTTTTAGGATGGCATTTGGTGGTTTTAGTTTGTGCTGGTTGATGAGTGATGATGGTTGTCCTGAATGCCCACCCCAAAAAAATGTCACTGTGTTCTCAAAGCTATGTATTTTTTATTATTTCCCTGCTGCTATGTGCTGTGAGAACAAGCCATGAACAATCTAACATTTGAAGCCGACTCCTCGGACTCACCACAGCCAGTCTGTGTGCTTAGTTTGTTCCCTGCGCAGAGGAGGCACCATCAGTTTCAGTTTCCTGGCTGTGGTTACCAACCTTGAAAGGGCGGAAGGCTGAGTTGATCTCGGCAAGATTCAGACTTGAGACCTGCATGTCACCACAGATTCCGTCAGCTTTTAACTCAAGACATTTTGTCTTCTACGAACTTGGGTTGCACACATATAGAATGTTTAAAATTACATGTGAGCGAAATTTGTGTAATTTGGTTTTGCGCAATTAAGTGAAATAGCAGCAAATGTTTGCGAAATTAAGAGTAATTATGCAAATCCATATTTTTATACCAAGTTGTAGCACAAAATGCGTACTTGAGTACATTTTTACATTTCATGATAAAGTGCAAAAAAACACCCGAGCAACAGCTGATCGCATTCTGTGGTTCCTTGGCAATCACAATAAACATTTACCACGAAGGGCGCATTCGCAGCAAATTTTTACCATGAATTTTTTTTTTGTAAATATGTTTTTATTGCAGGAATCAAATACAATCGCAACATTGGCACCTGATACGCGACCTAAACAGTGCTGGCATTATTGATAGAAACGCTATACACGGCCATTCAGCCCACAACCCGGGGGTCGGGCGGCGTGTGCCATTCTTTCGCTGTGTTTATCTCCACGTTCTTGTCGTGTATCACAGGTGGTAAAAGGAAATTTCTTCTGTTTTATCAAACACCCCAAACGAAGTACCCACCCTCCCTCCATCTGATTCCCCTCCCAGAGGATTAAAGTGTCGTTCACCACGGTGTAGAATTCTAACGGTTGATGAAAGCGATTGTCACTCCTCTTCCTCTATCCCCCACCCTCCACCCCTCATCGCGTCGCCGCCTCGCCTGCTGGAATCTTAATGTGCTCTCACTTCCCGCCCACTTGAGAAGTTCATTGCGCCACTTAGCGCCCGTTGGACCAACCCGCGCCTTCCAGTGTCTGGTGAGTTCCCGCTTGGCCAGAAGTAATCCCAAATCAATAAATTTACTGGTGATTTTATTTTTAGGGGTGTGTGGAAACCAGTGCAGATTCCCCACAGCCGCATCCATCTGCAACGATCTTCCAGTCACTGCGGACAGCGTGTCTCCTACAACCAACCAATAAGAGGTCAGCACAGGGCAGGACCACAGCATGTGAAGAAGGTCCGCTCCGATTGCCCTACATCTAGGACAGGCTGCCGTCTCCAGGTCGAAATATTTCTGTAGCTTCTCCGGGGTCATGTAAGCCCTATGCAATATATAGAAGTGGACCAGTTGGAATCGGGCGCTCCGCGTTCCCTTCCAGGTCCGCTGCAGTAGCTGAGACCACGTGGACTCTGGAATTTCCTTCCCTATATCAGCCTCCCACCGGGCTTTGAGGACCGCTAGGGGGGTCAATCTCTCATCAACCATCCTGGAATATAAGCAGGACACTGCTTTAATTGTCCCCGCGGACATCATGACATATTGACATGCCGCCGACAGCTGTGGTTCCTCGTGTCCAGTTCTCCAGTTTGCTTGGAGTGCTCTAGTGACCGCCGCATGGAGCAAGAAGTCGCCCCGAGGGACGTCGTAGCGGTCCAGAAGCGCCTGAAAGGGCAGCAATGCTCCATCTTCGTAGAGGTCACCTACAATCTGCACACCCATTTCTTCCCAAACACCCAGTCGAGACCAATCTCCGCCATGGGGCAATGCAGTAAGCATCCCCAGCGGGATCTCCGGGGCATAGGGTCGTGGTCTGCCCAGTTTGCGATACACTCGGTTCCAGCATGAGCGTATGGTGCGTTCCTCTTGCGTGAGGTCTTTCAGCTCTAGCTTCTGTTGCAGCGCAATATACGATAGGACGTGTCTGGGTATTCCACTGCCTCTTGACTCCTCCGGGCCGCGAAACTCCTGCGCCACCTCCTGGGTGTAATACTGTAGCTGAGCAGCCAAATAGTACGTCTCGAAGTCAGGCGCCGCCAACCCCCCCTCCGCTCTCGGTCTCAGCAAGGTCCTAAGCGCCACTCTGCGGCGGCCCGAGCCCCACAGGAACGCCACTATTGTGGAGTCCAGGCCCTGGAAGATGGATCTGGGGATCCATATCGGGAGTTCCGGAAGTAGTACAACAGGCGGGGTAGTGCCACCATCTTTAACAGTGCGATTCGCCCTGCCACCGAGAGGGGCAGGGTAGACCAAAAGGACATGCTACCCTTGAGCGCCCGGATGCCCCTGGATATATTACCTTCCAGTACGTCCGCAGGGCGATGGTAAACATGTACCCCCAGGTACTTAAAACAAGCCGGCTCCCATCTGATCTCTCTGCGAATGTCCGGCTGGGGGCCATCCCCGTGGACCGGAAACAAGCAGGTCTTAGCCCAATTCACCCGGAGTCCCGACAC
Source organism: Lissotriton helveticus (assembly GCF_964261635.1). Taxonomy (NCBI): domain Eukaryota; kingdom Metazoa; phylum Chordata; class Amphibia; order Caudata; family Salamandridae; genus Lissotriton; species Lissotriton helveticus. Next base: position 407,536,469 of record NC_136065.1, read on the forward strand.
CTCACCAAAAGTCGTGAGCACTGAATCTGCTCCGGTCAAGGCCGTTCCAGCGTCTTCGAGGAAAAGCAGTAGGTCGTCAGCATACAGGGAGATGTACTGGTGGCCCGTCGGAGATCGCAACCCCCTATAGTGGGCTCCCGTACGGATCGAGATAGCCAACGGCTCCACTGCAAGGGCAAATAGCAATGGGGATAATGAACAGCCTTGTCTCGTGCCCCGTTCTACTGGGTATTGCTGGGATATCAATGGGCCCGATTTCACCCTAGCCACCGCCGAGGCGTACAGCACCTTGGTCCATCTCAGGAATCCCTCACCTAGACCAAACCGTTCAAGGACCCTATGAAGATAACTCTATTCTAGGCTGTCGAAGGCTTTCTCCAGGTCTATTGAGAGGATCATAGGATCGGGAGCATCTGTGTGATCACCCTCCAATAGTCTAAATAACCGTCGGATGTCCATCGCAGTGTTGCGCTTGGGGATAAAGCCCGCCTGGTCGGTATGGACTAGAGAGCCCATGTGTTCCAGCAGTCGCGCGGCTAGTATGCTGCTCAAAATCTTATAATCGACCGTGAGCATTGAGAGCGGTCTATAAGATACAGGTTCCGCTCCCTCCCGATCCGGTTTAAGGAGAGGTACCACCAGGGCCTCTCGCATCGAGCCCGGTAGTCGTCCCAAAGACTTCGCCTCATTGTAAACCCGTAGGAGTTTGGGGGCTAGGATATCAACGTATGTGGAATAAAACTCCACAGGTAGGCCGTCTAGGCCCGGCGTTTTATTACGTGCCATTTCTTAATCGCGCATCTTATCTCACCCAGCTGCACATCTCGTCCCAAGTCTTTCGCCTGTTCCGATTCCAGAGTGGGGATCTGCAGGTCCCTCAGGAAGGTGTCCGTCGGGGAAGTGTCCGGCGGCAACCGACTGCGATATAGCCTCTTGTAGTAATTCCAGAAGCAATTAAGGATCTCGGGCTGAGTGTAAACCTCCCCAGTCCCAGCAGTCTTCATGGCTACAATGGGCGAGGTACGTCTCGTAGGGTTAGCCAGCCAAGCCAGCAGCGCACTTGACTTGTCACCCTCCGCCAACGATCTAGTCATGTAAGCCTTGTGGTCGTAACTGCGCAATCGCTCAACCTCTACAGCCACTGCCTCTTTTGCTGCCAGGATCTGCTGTTGGAGTTCGGGCCGGCCAGGTCGGGAAATTTCCAAGTCGCGGAGGACTCGGTCAGCTCTGGCCAAGTCTTCTAGGAGCACGCGGCGCACTCCAACTTTTTGCGTTATACAATAGCCTCTAATCACTACCTTAAAGGCATCCCATTCCGTGGCTCTCTCTGTAGTCGTGCCCTCGTTTATCTCGAAGTATCCCGAGATCTTGTCCTCCAGGTCCCCGCGAAACACCTGGTCCTCCATCAGTTCGGGCCTCAATTTCCAGGTGGGCACACATGGGGCGCCCTGGAGCCAGCGGAGGTCAACCAGTAATGGATTGTGGTCGGAGATTGTCCTCGTCAGATATTCAGACCGCACAGCCGCAGAAGTCACCCCTACCGATCCCAATAGGCCGTCTAGTCGCACATGCAATTCGTGCATGCCAGAAAAGTGGGAGTAATCTCGAGTGTGAGGATGGTGCGCTCGCCAAATGTCCGTCAGTCCCCATTTAGTCTGCCAATTTAATCTACCCTTAGCAACCCGATTCGCCGGGGAGTCCGGGAGGGGGGGATGAGATCTATCCAAGTTAACGTCGAGCACCGAGTTAAAGTCGCCCCCTATTAGGATGGGCCCTGAAAGGTATCGGGCTAAGGAGCCCGACAACCCATTGAGAAAGGCGAGTTAGGCGCGTAAATGCAGCAAATATTCAACTCTCTTCCCCCTAATTTCCCTGCTAACGCGACGTATCTCCCCTCTGGATCCACAGTATGGTTATCAACCTGCAAGGGTACCCCCGCCTTTATCCATATTAGCGCGCCTCTTGCATAAGCTGAGTAGGTGGTGTAGTACACCTGCCTTCGCCATCTACGCTGTAGCGCAAGTCCCTCAGTATTGGTGAGATGTGTTTCTTGTGGCAGCGCGATCTGTACTCCCCTACGCACTAGATAAGCGCGGACCTTATGGCGTCGGGACATAGTGTGCAGACCCAGCACATTCCAGGTGATACATTTCAGATTTGACAGGTCAGCCATAGTCCCATGTCGCGTCTTCATGTCTCTCTGAGCGCATTACAGCCATGAGGAAGTACCCACTGAAATCCATACCGATGCCGAGTCCCCCCCTTGACAACTGTAAATCAACTTGCAAACATGAACCCCCTTCCAACCCCCCCAGAACAGGTACCAAATAGTGCCATCTAGTCCCCATCCAAACTATTCTCTCCAAAACCTCCCCTACTACTAACCTAACGGTAGTCACCGTAGGTGTGCCTTAAGGGCAATGTGGGGGCCGAGCGTCGACGCGGGGTCCCCCTGCTAGCTGCATCGCGGCCGAGCTCAATAGCGTCAGGGTCTATACAAGGAGTTCCCGCAACCCCTCCCGTAATCAGAGATTAAACAATTCTCCCCGATAAGTCTCATCTGTCCCAAGTGTCCGCCCCCTCCCTCAACACCCCAACCGGAACTGGCTCACCCAAAAGCTTCATTGTTCATCGAGTAGACCTTCTGCCGTCGCAGGAGTGACCTCCGGGATCCTCACACTGTCCGTTTCAGAGCCCTCGGTGTCTGAGTTGCCCCCGCTCTCTCCAGGTTCCGATTGAGCAGTTCCACGGTCGTCCTGAGGGCCAGACATGGAAGAGACTATCTCCAGCGCTCCCCGTCTCTCCGCCGCAGTCTCTACCGTGGAGGGGCGAGTAGTCCTGCCTCTGCGGTGCCTGAACCTCTTAGGTTTCCGCTGTAGCATGTCCTCCAACGCCGATTGAGAGGGGGTTCCGAAGCCATCCTTGCCCGCCCTGTATAATTCAAGCCAACTACACACCTCGTCCGGGGTGTCAAAGAACTTGGTGGAGTCGTCCACAATGATGCGGAGCCGCGCCGGGAATAATAGGGAGTACTGGATGCCCTCGGCTCGTAGTTCTCGCTTGACGGCCAGGAAGGATGATCGACGTCTCTGCGTCTCGTAGGTATAGTCCGGGAAAATGTTCACGCGGCTGTTGTCCACCTGATAAGGACCCTTTTGTCTGGCAGCCTGCAACAAGAAGTCTCTGTAGCGAAAATGGAGCAGCCGCGCCACCACCGGGCGGGGCGGGCGGCCCTGTAGCGGCGGCTTGGTCGGCACTCTGTGCGCACGTTCCAATGTGTAGAAAGGGGACAACCCCTCCTGCGCCACCGTCGTCCTTAGCCAATTTTCAAGGAACGCCACCATGTCCCCCCCTTCAATTTTTTCCGGAAGGCCAACTATCCGAATGTTATTCCTCCTGTTGCGCCCTTCCGCGTCCTCCGCCCGCCTCTCCAGTGCTGCTATGCGGGTTAAAGCGTCCTTCATTGTTGCGTCCATAGCTTTTTGCGCTGGTTCCAGGTGTCGCACCGACCCTTCAACCTCCTTCACTCTGTCGGAGAGCTTGCCATGATCCGCTCGGAGCAGGCCCAAGCCCGTTGCCACCTGAGCAATGTCCTCCCGGAGGGCTGATCTGGTCTCCGTGATCGCCAGCAGGATTTTATCAAGTTGTTCCTGGAGGTGAGGGTTCCCTGGCCCCTCCGCGTGGAGGCGCTCCTCGTTGTCCGGTGGCTCCACGTCCGATGCGGTCTGGGTGCCTCCCTTAGGCCCTCTCGGTTTTCCCATGGCGTTCAGGGTCTACAGCAAGGTTGCAGCAGGAGCTGGGCCTCGATGCGACGCGGCCTCCAGAAACGTCGCCACTCAGCAGCTCGCCTCCCCGCGGCCCCCAGGAACCCCCTAGGCCAGCAGGGCCCCAGTCGGTGAACAGGGTGGTCGTCCGGTAGTGGGCCAGACCAGGAGCAAAGATGGCCGGTAGGGGCTTCGCACAAGACAACCTCTGTTCAGAAGTGCGCTCACAGTCTCTGTAGTAAGGGCAGTAAGGCCTTGGATGAGCGTGGCGGAAGTCCCGAGAGCGGCGAGCCTCCACCTCTCCTCAGGTCGGCCCTCAGCCACCCAGCCCCCTCGAGAGTCTCCGCAGATGTGTGACGATGGAGCCTCTTCACAGAGCACAACAGCGTCTCCCCCTGTCGCAGGCCTGGGGTCAGCGCCGGGATGACGGGCCGCACCTCCAGGCACCTCTCTGCAGTGTCCGATCCGGTCTTCCCTTTTCCCCTCGCAATTCCCTCGCCTCAAAGGGTGGTCTCGGGTCAGGGACCTCCGTGGTGATCACAGGCTCCCCAATGGACGCTCCTCACTCCCGCATCATGGTGCCAGCGTCTGCAGCCTCATCACAGTGGGGGGCCGCGAGGGTGCTCCACAGACTCCACCCCGCTCCTTCAATGCAGCGCGCTCACCTCCCAGCTGGGTGTCAGGGCCAGCGTTGCGGCCGCTGCTGCAATTTCCGTCCGGCGGCATGCGGGCCCCTCCGCTCCTCTCCCACTCCGTTCCTCATCCGCGCCTCCCGGCCGCCGGGCGTCGGTGGCACCTCTCGGGGGTCATCAGGGGACGTGTCGTGTGAAGCCGCCCCAGCGGTGGAAGGATCGCCTGGCTCGCTGGAGGGTGTCGGGGCGTCCGTTTCCCCCGGGTCTCGGCCGTCCTCAGCTCCGAGGTAGCGAAAAAGGAGCAGGCGCCATCTTGGACTCCGCCTCGCGATCTCCCTTCTTCGCCGGTTTCCCCAGTTTCGAGGCCGCCGCGGGCCTCTATTCGCAGGAGGGGGAATCCAGGACACTGGGTGATTCTTTTCGGGGCGCAGGTGTCTCAAGGACCGTTCCCCAACAGGATTAATGAAAGCTCGGCCGCGGAGCCGAAACGCTAGGCGACCTCCGCCATCGGCGCTCAAGCCACGCCCCAAATTTTTACCATGAATGATTCGTTATTAAGCACAGTGGTGTAATTTCAGGCTTAATGTGAAATTCACAAAATTGCTTGAATTACACCTCTGTGATTTCAATTTCACGGAGGCCTACTTAAAGTCAGCAAGTTCAGCAGCTTTAGGTCCACTGTTTTTCAAACGTCATTGATATACAAACAGCGCCCCTCCTATATCTGTTTCCGTGATCAAATGCGCACTGGGAAGATTTGATTGTCAGCGCTTTGTCTTTCAGAAATGAACAGCTCACTCGCACAGAAATTTTCTAAATATAATTTCCACCTCCGAGAGATCTTATAGTGGCCATCGCAAATTCTGATCAACCTCTCTCAAAGACTTGTACACTGCACACCTGCAAAATATAATACAAAGCATGGTTCAAAAGCTAGCACCTCAGATAATATGCATATGTAAAACACCATGCCTATATAATGCCAGCTTTGAGCAGCTTTGCTGACTCCTCACTGTGCCTCAGACTGCTCTGTACAATCCTATGTTGGAGACATGGGTCAGAATTCCCAGGTTTCTCACTTTCATGCATGTGTAGCTCAACCAGTTCAGATTTTGTTGCTGTGCAATCGAGGACTTGTAATGTTGATATCATTAGAAAATTAGAACTTAAAGTCCCAGAATGCCCAGAATTTAATTTAACTGAGTGCTCGAGCGACTCAGGCATCAATCTGTGACACTTGAGATCCCTGCATATGCATGCAATATGAATTGCTCCAACTACTGTTTGGAGTCTGTCAACCTAAAAAAACAAGCATTGGCATAGCCAATAGGTCTCGCTTTTAGGACCTTATAAGTATTTAGTTATGCAGCACAATATCCTAGGTGCAACAACATCAACTGTTGCATGGCTAAACACTTATAAGGTCCCAAAGGCGAGACCTATTAGCTATACCAATGCTTGTTTATTTTGGATGCTGCACCAGCTGGCGTTTGCATGGGTGGCAATATTCTGCTACTTCACCTATTCCTCCCACTACCAGCTTCCCATGCAGCCCCTCAGCTATCCATAGCACCACTTAACCAAGTAAGTTGTGTGCCTTGATTTGCTGCTTCTAAAAATGCAGGATTTCCATGCGCTCCCCTTTGCACATGCATCATACATGGCAATGCGCTATATGCCTGTAAATCATTGTATGCGCAATATCATATACGATAAACAAACCTCCTCTGGCTAGTCTACATCCCTCATCTCTAGTCCAGTTTGCCATCGTCCAATGAAAACAGACCCAAGCGCTTACATCACAGTGAGGTATGGCACTGCTGCAAATGCGGTGGACGCCATCATTATATCTGCAGTGTATGTGGCTTGAGTTTATGTTAATAGCCTTGTGCATCCGGGTATGCGTGCAGTATAATGCCTCTGGGTAATTCAATTCTGGATTTTTTTTATTTTTTTTATTTCAGCGACTATTCTGGGGGACCCTTGCCCCCTTAACCCCAGGTGTATGGACCTGGTGGTATGTGAACTATAATGGGGTACCCGTGGGGCTGTTAGGGGCCAGGTGGACAAAGCTCCACTCCTATCTTTGCTGCTAAGTGGTCTTGACTAAGACCATTGACATCAGTAGTACAACCAAGTATATTACCCTTCAGATCAAAGCATATGAACCTTCTGAAAACTAACTCTGCATCTGTCACTGCTTTTGATGTAACTTCATAGAGACTTGTTTCTCATTTTTATAGAGAGCAAACACAAGCACCAGTTACATTACACAAGGACATATTCATGTTTTGAATCGCAAGAAGCTGAGGGGACATGAGGCTTGAACCACTGCTCGAATGTCGGCAGCTCTAGCCTTACGCCACAACCTGATCCTGAAGGTCACTCCATAGGTGCACAATTGCCCCAAATGCGTATAAGCACCCAAATGCGTATAAGCATATTTCAACCATCCCCCTTTATTGGGAGTGGGCCCTACTGACCCCTTACCCGTGTACATTCTGCCTGTCTATTACAGTCCAGCAATACTTTTCCTGTAAAGCACGTAACTTCAAAGACACTCGTGTCTCGTTTTGTATTGCATAACTTCAACTGCTGTACTTGGACACCAGTTACCATACCCCAGGGGCATGCTCAATTTGAACTCACGGATAATTATTCATGAATTTTTTTAAACCTCCAAAACTACCATCTATGAAACACCAGTATTCGAGCACATAACCTTTGGCGTAAGAGATAGCAACCCTAACCACTAGGCCAAAGCACTCCTGCCGTCTGGATCACACCTGATTTATCTATTTTTTGGTCGCAGGTAGGCGCTCACCAGCTCCACAAATCGTAATGGGCCATATTAGGGAGCGGTGCCATATATCCCCCCCACGATTTTCCCGCAGAGACGGGCGGTTGCTGATTGGGGGTTCCAAAACCTTACCTGCCCCCCTCCCCCCCCCCCCCCCCCCCGCCCCCCCACTGGCCAGGTGATGCAAATCTGCCAACAGGAAGCACCCTTTCTGCTTCGGGCGCTTCTAGGCAGCTGGAACTGGATCCTTATAGGGCTCCGGCATCTGTTATGGCACCGGCCCTCAAGGCCCCCTTCCGTGGCGGCTTCTGCAACATGTAATGCATTTAGTAACAGCTTCAGCCAGCTGATATTGAGAGTTTCAGAGGCTGAGGGGTTGTATCTCCATGCAATATGTTCCCAGTTCAGGAGCAGGGGGAAGCAGATTTTGGGGCAGGTAAGCATACCTCAAAGGTGGATCTGTGGGTTTAATGTATGTGTACCTCTGGTCTTATGGCGGTGTAGACCCACACTCATTTGGCAAACTGCCTGTGTCTTGTGTTCTTCGGCCGCCCCATCTATGAGACATTTAGAGGTATGTACATGGTACATTTTGTGCTTATTAAGGTTTTCAAGACCAAAGCAGTTTGTGTATCTTTTCAAGGGGAGGAGATATAGGTGAGGTACTTACTAGCGTACAACATAGCACATTAAGGTGGGCGGTGTAAAAGTTCAGGTTGCAACCGGGAGGTTCCCCCATTAATGTCAGCCACCGCTAACATTGCTAGCAGTTAAGAAGCCTGGGAAGTCTGGGGGCAAACACCACAGGTTAAACTGAACAGGCAAAATTCCTGCAAGAGAGGAGGGATACACGGCAAGAACATGAGGACACCATTGCTTAATGTCACATATTTCTAAGCTCATCGGATGGTTGAGCCTTTACACATCATAGTAGGATAGACACCATTGTGGAAGAGGCTATTGGGTATGACTCACCAGGACATTGACACACACACTTCATACGAACTGGAGCCTCTATAAAGGATAAATGCTCAAAACACAGAGGGGGTATCTTTGGCTAAATAACCCTCTACACCAAACTGCAGTGCGTCATGTTGTTGCCAGGTGTCTTTGAGTGACAGGCAGGTGCAGTAAGGGAGCTGTATTAGGTAACGAGGTTACTTACAGTGAGGCAGGGACCCACAATAGGGGATCTGCGACAAAAGATGAAACTGGGAATGCTAATTCTCAGATTAACATGACAAGAGAATCTGGATTTCATTAAAGAAATGGAGGCTAACATTATGCATAATCCCTTTACTATGCCACTCCTCAGCAGCCCCTTTAAAGAACACCATTACATCAGCAGTCCAGAATTGGAAGAATGTTCTGCCTCTTTAAAATGCGAAACTGTGATGAAAATATTCCTCCTCCTCCATCTAACTTATACTCGAATCCTGACGTTATACTTGTGCATCTGCAAACCAAAAAACAATATTATACTCTAAATAACTTTCAACCTAATAATTCAAGCTCTTAATATTTCACAACCTAGGGAGTTGTGGGCAGGATAATGTTAGCCTCCGTGTCTTTAATGAAATCCAGGTTCTCTTGTCATGTTAATCGGAGAATAACCATTTCATTACATGACCGGAGGCTAACATTATGCATGTTGAAAGCCCTCCAACACAACATCTGACATATGCTCGATTGATCTAGAGTAGTGACTTGCAAAAGTTCCCACGTTAGACCAGTCTGCCGCCTTCAAAATCCTTTCCAAACTTACACCAGACCAACAATCCTTACTTGCCATTGCACCTCTAACTGAATGAGCTTGAAACTCCTCCGCATCCACTCCAGCTTCCTTCATAGCAAATTTAACCAATCTCGAAATCGTAGATGTACTTACTGCACCAAAAGGTTTGACAAAAGAAATCAATAACTGATGCACACCATGACCTTTCTTCTCCTCCATCCTACACTCATAATCTTTTAAACACTCAACCACGCAAAGATCATTACATTCCTTGACCTAAAATTTAAAAAAACTTACTTGTCATTCTGCCTTCAAAATATTTCTAACTTCCTTCTCTAGTGGCTTTCTTATCCATTTTTTAAATTAATTTTTTTATGAATTTACTGACATGGTCCAAAGGCCACCAGTCAGCACTTCTTGGGTGACGTAGCTCAAAAGGGTTAAACATTTCTCCCCCTAAGCGATCTCTAGTAATAATAGATTTGCCTGATTTTGCTCCATCGTCTTTCAATCATCATTTAAGCCATCATCCTGATCCATGTCAAAGACATTGTCAGGCTCAGCCTTCCTGTGTCTTCGGGATTGTGCTGAAGATAAATGGGTTCCACCTCCTGACGTCCCCGGTGTCTGAGATATATATATATATATATATATATATATATATATATATATATATATATACAGAGCACCAGGATAGTCAAGCGAGGGAGGGAAAGGAAGGGGACAGCGGGAGGGAGAGCTGCAACAACAACAAATAATTGCACTCAATACATGCACCACAAGTGAAGTTTAGATCAACTGAATTCACTTCCTTTACCTCGAAATAAACCCTAAAACCTTTCCTACCTGAAAAGGAAAAATATTGTAGTCTTGTATGAAAGAAGAGATAAGGATATCCCAGGAGATATTAGACCTCTAGGAAGAGACAACAACCATTAGATAACATGTTAATCGTGGCGTAAACACATTTCGTGATATGAGTCACAACCTACCAACACGTTTCGTGTGAAGTTCTTAGGACTATGATCCCCTGTGATTCCCCTGTAATTCTCTCTTCTATGTGAAAACAAAAAGAACAGGTTGCGAAGAAAAGAAAACAGGCAACCAGCTGGAAACGATAATTCTCCTTAATGTCTCTTTTCAAATGCATACACTGGACTCTGTGAAGTCTTTACGGTTTGGCAAACAGATATTATTGCAACAGGTGATTGACAATTCCAGTCTGGACCCCAAATCCACAGAACAATCACCACAAAAAGCACTCAAAGTTCTCGTGTTAAATCCACACGAAGAATGCCTGGGTTGTAAATAAGTACAAGTCTGAAGCACCGGTCCGATGCAAGAAAGTCACACAACAGGTTCCCGATATCAGGAAACGAACATATAGCAACAGTGCAAGATCAAACAATGTGCAAAGAAGCGCTTTATAGGGCGCGCGCTTCCTTACAACTATAGCAGCAGAACAGGCTTCCGATAACCAAAAGGGTACTTGAAAGGCAGTGCCAAACTCACAGCACGTACCCAGAATCCGCAATCCGTGGAAATCACCAACCATAGGCAAAAATATTCGGCAACGCCAGGTCCTTTTGTTCCGTCTTTATTTCCTGATAGAACGCGGGTGCGTATTACGTCATTGACGTCCCGGGCACGCTGGGAATTGTAGTTCCATGCCCTAGAACGTAGACACTCGAGAAAACAAGGTCAGCATAACGATGCTCACGCAAACTGTGACAGTACATGCCCCTTCACGAGGAACGCTGACCAGCACCCGGTTTACCAGGACACAGACGGTGGAATCTCTCCACCAAACGAGGGGCATGAACCGCCCCTGCAGGCTCCCATGAGTTTTCTTCAGGCCCATAACCCTTCCAAGAAATCAGATAATACACCCTTCCCCTCACCATCCTAGAATCCAGCACCCTCTGAACCTCATACTCCCTGTCCTGAAGCACCCAAACTGGCGAGGGAGGCCGTCGAACAGGGCAGAGCGAGGGCTTTAGAAGGCACACATGAAAAAGAGGGTGTATTCTGAGATGTGAAGGCAATCGCAGCTTCACCGCTACAGGATTGACGTGCTTGAGCACTCGAAATGGGCCAATGAACCGGGGATTGAACACACTATGTTTCTTAAACCTTATGTACCTGGTGGACCAAATACTCGTAGAGCCCATACCGCGTCTTGAAAGCTGTTTTCCATTCATCCCCGCGTTTTATACGAACGAGATGGTAAGCGCACCTCAAATCAAGTTTGGTGTATATCTTGGCTTGACGCACTTGTTCCAATAGCACCGGGATCAACGGAAGAGGATACTCATTTCTCACCGTGATAGAGTTAAGGGCTCTATAATCAATACAACACCGTTTCTCCCCGTTCGCCTTAGGAATAAAAAACAGAGGGGATGCCGCCGGAGATCTCGAGGATCGGATGAACCCAGCCGCCAGGTATTTGTCCAAATAACCACGGAGCAGGTCGTTTTCGGGCAAGGTGAGCGCATAGCTTCGTCCACTAGGAACCACTGCTCCTGGGAGAAGATCGATCCGGCAATCGTATTCACTGTGTGGTGGGAGGACTTCTGCTTGGACGTCACTGAAAACATCTTCATATGCTCGATACTCTTGAGGCAGAACCGTTTCCTTTTCAGCTGCTGTAGCGATGTATGAGGAACAGGAAAGTTCTCTTGAAGGGTTGCTTGGCTGCAGCATACAATGAGACAGACAATACTCGGATTCAAACCGCACCATTCTGGAAGACCAATGTATAAATGGCTCATGTTTCTGCAGCCATGGAAGTCCCAAAATGACGCCATACTGAGGGGCTTGGATGATGTTGAACGATATGGTCTCCTGATGATAAGTTTCATAAATCAGAACATATCCAGGGGTGTGATATCGTATGGGTCCGGCTTCTAATTCTTTCCCATCCACAGCGTACACTGTTTCTGGTACACTTTTGGCCACGAAAAAAGCCCCCAATCTAGGAGCCACATCACAATCCATAAAACATCCTGTGGCTCCTGAATCCACCATGGCATTTATCTCATTCACTACTTCGTTGATGACAATAGACATGGTAAGAAACACATGGGTGTTCCCTTGCGTACTGGCTGGAGTCAATGAAGGAATGATGTTGATGCTCGAGGGTTCTCCTTCATCCACCCTCAAGCGTTGGAGTTTTCCGCACCCTTTTCGGCGATTCCAGCTACATTTCGACCGGATCGAAACCTCCCGGGTTGTGGTTTAACCGGACACTCCCTGAGATAGTGCCCCTTCTTTCCACAATAAAGACACAATCCTTGTTTTCTTCGATGATCCCGCTCGCTCACCGTCAGCGAGGCCCTCACGGCTCCTATCTCCATGGGTTCCACGGTAGTTGTAGGATTCTCACCTTGTCCCACTCTTTCAAAGGGCTGCAAAGAGCGTTCTTTTTTAGGTCGAAGCACGACCTCTGCTTCAATGCGAAGCATTGATAGCAGAGTCTGCTTCGACAACTATTGTGATCCGTTATTGGGAATGTGGACAGGAAAGGGTGCACGAGCGCAGAGTAGCTCAGTTTTCACCTCGTGAGCGCGCACGGCGCCGTGCCCCTCTCCTGTCCACATTCCCTTGCGCAAACACTCTACACTCACGCATGCGCACATACACAGGCATACACAGGCACACACACACTGCATACACACACGCAAACACACACGCAAGCCCACGCGCACACACACAGACACACACACACAGACACACGCACAGACACACTCGAACACACGCGCGACCCCCACCCCACCACTTACCGGGCTCTTTCGGCGTGTTCAGTGTGTCATCTACGGCAGCGCTGTTACCAGGGGGCAGGACTTCACTTCCGGGGTTCCCTCCAGCACCTGGGAGCCCCGGGATGCGGAGAGGCCATCAGTCGGCCGGCTCCACTTCTTCCTCGGCGGCGGCGGCTGTGGCGGCGGGCGGGACTTCCTGCCATATTGCAGGCCCCGCCCCCGTCTCAGGCAAAAGTGCCTGACTTCCGTTTTTTTTTTCCTTCCGCAAGTCACAGATCCGCGTCAGCCCGGCCCTGGGAGAGCGTGGGCTCTCTGCCACCTCCGAGATCTCTGCCACCGGGCTCCCCGCGGGCGCGGCCTCGGTCTCCGGTTCCTGCTCCATGTCCCCTGTTTTACGATGTTGCTGGGAGCGATGCCACTGACTCCTTGTTTTTTACTGGCAGGTAAACAGAAGAAGCCTCTCAGGCTTCTAATTCATCAATTCTTCCATTGTGTTGTTGCTTAAAAGTTTGTGGGTGGTTTAAAGCGCGCAGGTCGTTGATCGTCCTCTTTCTATGACCGGTGTTTATTTACAACTACGTAGCAGGAGTTGCGGGAGCGCGCCAACGCTCCCATCCTTTTGATAGCTCAGTGTGCCGTCAGGCCTTAACACGTCCCGTGGTGCCTTGCGCGGCCATCAACCTTTTGGCGCATGGCCTTTTGGAAGTCGTAGTTCTGAAAGCCCTATCTTGGTGTCTGACGGACAGGATCTGTACCAGCAGAGGAAACTACAATCCCCCATCGTCCAGAAGTAGGCGGGCCGCGCTTCACCACTGCCGGGTTTGAAACGGTTGTTCTTCGCCATCTCTGAGCGGCAGCAGTGCTAGTCGTGTCGTGTGAGCCAGGGACGTGGGGAACTTCAGAAAGCAATCTGTCATCGCCCGACGCACGGTAAGGAGGCTGGGGTGGAAGAGGATAATCTCGATTTGATGGGATCCAACAATGTCAGAGAATAAAATGGGTGCGAGACATGACCAGAAACCCAGGAGGGCGGAAATGTGGCGCGCCTGACAGTGCGGACTATGACTCACACAGATCTATAAAAAGAAGTCAACCGTAGCCAGGAATTATGGAATAGGGAAGAGAAAATATGGATGATTGGTAACATATAGCAACACTTAGGCGTGGTAGCCCCAAACAAATATGCGAGACATGGAGGCAATGGCTGAAGGAAATTGGAAATTTACTAGAAAATATGTTTAGAAAATATGGAAATTTGGAAGCCTGGGTATTTGACGAGAAACAAGAAAGGGCGACCATGGGGATTATAGCAAGAGGAAACATGGCACTTAGGAAAGATATCATAAATAAGGTAACCTCTTGAAAGTGAGAATATGTAGAGCAAGTACACTGAGATTAACTAACGTTTGAAAATAAGTGGAAACAAAATATAGAACTAGCATTTGGAATGCAATCGGTCTCATTTTTTTTGGAGTTAGAGCTATTGGCGTTGTAATGGAAAGGTTTTCTACTTATGTGAGGGAGTGCGAAAGTGACAGAAAGCAAGAGAGATGGTATATAGATATAGTTATTTGCGTAGATGAGTGAGAAGTAGAGTGAAGAGAGAGAATGAGAGTGAAAGATTTCGAGAAAGTTAGAGAGACCGTGTTTAGAAGTAGGTGTTAAAGTTGGCGAGAGAATTATCTGGTTGAGTGAAGAGAGAGAAATACGGCAGAGAGAGAGAGAGATTGCGAGATGGTGTATAGCCGTAAGCTGAGATATAACAGGAGCCAATAGAAGAGATGGATCTGGCAGACCACAAAGGCACAGCCTGCCTCCTCTGCTGCAAAGTTAAACATAGTGTGTGCCCTCGTGCATCCTCTTCTCATCATTGCCCATTTTGATAGTTAATGCCCCAATGATTTAGCTCTTGAGGTACGGCCCGCTCAGGGGCTCGGTACTGTAATAGATCAATGTTATGAAACAGAAAGCTCTTTTAGTAATTATAAATTAAATCTAACATCTCGTTAAAAATGGATCCATTTGAAAGCACCATAAAACTGTTAAACGTTGAGTTGCATTGTAATGGATGCTGGTGGCAGGCGACACTTGTAAAAAGCATTGACAGGTCAAGCTGCTCTCAAAGCTAGTGATCGTATTCTTGTGTCACCCTGTTTTGTCAATCCTTATAAATAAACTATTACAACCCTGGCAGAGAGGAAACTCATAATATGCTTGACAGGACTGTGGCAGCCCGCCAAGCATATTGCGCCTCTGACCGCCGCCCTAACATCAGGGAACAATCGGCGGAACTGACGGTCCGAGGGCGGTCGACTGCCCAGGTCGTAATTGGGCTGTTGGACCGCCAATGCAGTGGTGGCTGGATCAGCCACCACTGCGCCACAACGAGTCTGGCTGTTCCTGGACCGCCAAACTTGTAATAGCGCCCCTAGTGTAGTCTGGCTTGTCAGATTTTGTACAGAGAAAAACAAAATGTTGGAAAGGGGTCAAAAAAATGTTTTAGCTCCCACAGGACATTTTCTTTCGCCTGCAGCCAAAATCTCTGGACACATCTGGCAGAGAAATAGAACTTTCTAAAGTGCGGCGTTCCTGCCTTTGCTATCAAAGTCAATGTATAGGGAAAAAAAAGTTGTGTGCCCGCCTTTTTCCCCTTTAATTAACTATTGTAGCGCTCTCAGCACCCGCGCTTTAAATGTTCAAAATAAAGCGCAGTGTGCTGCCATTGCTATAAAACTAAATACACGGAAAAGAAATGTGAAGTCCGCCCGCCTTTTTATTTAATCACTTTTGTAGCAATAGCGGCATGCCGCGCTTTAGCTTTAGGTATTTAAAACTAAAGCGGGCGTTCCGCAATAGCTACAAAAGTCAATGCAGTGTCGTGCAATTCAGAAGCAGCGCCGGAAGGACAACAGCAATGACGGGAGGGAGGGGGTGCGAGCAAAGAAGCAACAGATGGCCACAGAGAGCCCCACCAAAATAAACAATTTGTGATGTCCGCTGAGAGGGAACCAAGCCCACAAAGGCGGGACATATGGACATATTAACCAACCATAGTAAAGTCATTTTGAAAGGCAGGCCAACTAACCAACCATCTGCTGGGCGTGTTGAATGCCCTTATCCTCAATATAGAATGCCTCGAAGAGCCAGCGCAAGTGCTGCCTTGGTAAGACCTAAAATTGGAAAGCAGTTTACAAAGAGCAAAATATGGTGGGCTGTGAGGAATGGTAAGCATTTGTTGCCGCATGCCATAACTGATTAATTGGAGTGCTTTTAATGCTTTTTTAGGGCTCGCTGGTACTGCATCCGAAGGATGCGTCCAGCTGGGAGCCTTTTAGTTACCTGATTCGGGGGAATGAGGGACAAAAGGGTGTTACGAGCTTGGATTTGGGTGCGCCCAGCCCGGCGCCGTGCACGTCCCCTGCCACAGATTCCCTGAACACAGACATACACACATGCACACGCAGGCAGGAAGGCACACACACACGCGCGCACCCCCCCTACTTCCCCCGACTCCGCCGCACACACACAGGAGCGCACCTACACACACGCACGCACACACACATACATACATACAGAGACCACCGCCATACAAGCCCCCCGCCCTCCCGCTCGCTCTCACCGCTCCCGGTTTCCTTCCCGCTCTGGCTCCACAACCGGACTCCAGAACCCAATCACAGGCCGATCACCCTGCGCAAGATAGCGGCCGGGACAAAGGACAGACGAGAACGTTGCGAAGCAGTGCGCGTGCGCAGCTAAAGGTCACGCCTACTAACATGCCGCCCTCCGGTTGCGTCCGCCACCGCCATACAAGCCCCCCCCCCCGCTCGCTCTCACCGCTCCCGGTTTCCTTCCCGCTCTGGCTCCACAACCGGACTCCAGAACCCAATCAGAGGCCGATAACCCTGCGCAACCTGTCCACACGGGCTTGCAACTGTGCGGTTTCTGTTCTAGAGTCGGCTACTTCTTGACGAGAAGCAGCCAACTCGGTTTGTACCAACGCCAGGGCGGCCATCACATCGTCAAGGGAGGCCATGATATATTACCTTCAGCACAATCAGGAAGTAGATGAATTCGTGGGCCGAATATTCTGTCAGGCTCAGCTTTCCTGTGTCTTCGGGATTGTGCTGAAGATAAATGGGTTCCACCTCCTGACGTCCCCGGTGTCTGAGATATATATATACAGAGCACCAGGACAGTCAAGCGAGGGAGGGAAAGGAAGGGGACAGCGGGGAGGGAGAGCTGCAACAACAACAAATAATTACACTCAATACATGCACCACAAGTGAAGTTTAGATCAACTGAATTCACTTCCTTTACCTCTAAATAAACCCTAAAACCTTTCCTACCTGAAAAGGAAAAATATTGTAGTCTTGTTTGAAAGAAGAGATAAGGAGATCCTAGGAGATATTAGACCTCTAGGAAGAGACAACAACCATTAGATAACATGTTAATCGTGGCGTAAACACATTTCGTGATATGAGTCGCAACCTACCAACACGTTTCGTGTGAAGTTCTTAGGACTATGATCCCCTGTGAGTCCCCTGTAATTCTCTCTTCTATGTGAAAACAAAAAGAACAGGTTGCGGAGACAAGAAAACAGGCAACCAGCTGGAAACGATAATTCTCCTTAACGTCTCTTTTCAAATGCATACAATGGACTCTGTGAAGTCTTCACGGTTTGGCAAACAGTTATTATTGCAACAGGTGATTGACAATTCCAGTCTGGACCCCAAATCCACTGAACAATCACCACAAAAAGCACTCAAAGTTCTCGTGTTAAATCCACACGAAGAATGCCTGGGTTGTAAATAAGTACAAGTTTGAAGCACCGGTCCGATGCAAGAAAGTCACACAACAGGTTTCCGATATCAGGAAACGAACATATAGCAACAGTGCAAGATCAAACAATGTGCAAAGAAGCACGTTATAGGGCGCGCGCTTCCTTACAACTATAGCAGCAGAACAGGCTTCCGATAACCAAAAGGGTACTTGAAAGGCAGTGCCAAATTCACAGCACTTACCCAGAATCCGCAATCCGTGGAAATCACCAACCATAGGCAAAAATATTCGGCAACGCCAGGTCCTTCTGTTCCGTCTTTATTTCCTGATAGAACGCGGATGCGTATTACGTCATTGACGTCCCGGGCATGCTGGGAATTGTAGTTCCATGCCCTAGAACGTAGACACTCGAGAAAACAAGGTCAGCGTAACGATGCTCACGCAAACTGTGACAGACATATTCATCATAATATTTTTATGACCCATCATGGTTCTCATACTTCATCTGATCCTCATGATCAGACTTATCCTTTGTGCTGCCAAAGACACCTCTTCTTTTTGTGCCACCAAGGACACCACTCTTGGTGATGGTGTTAAAACCATCCTTTCTATACAGAATGTTTTGACTTCATTTTTCTCTTACTTCCACTGGCTCTCTCCTCATCTGAACAAGACCAGAAATCCTCTTCTGACCTACTCCCCTTTCTCTTATTATCCATCACTATTTCAACAACTCCCCTCATTAAAGATGTCACTTCATTTTGAATAAGTCTCCTAAGGCTCTCCTCACTCACTCTCCCTTCCACAACCTGAGCCTGTGACACAACACCACTTTCCTCAGAAGACTGAGGTTCCGAGATTCTGAACCCGTTCAATAAAGGTTGTCGTATCGTGACGATTTTGGTATCAGCGGACCGAAAATGGCGAGTGTAATATGTACGAGTGTTTTCGTCATGTTCGAGTGATGGATTCACTATGAAATGAGGGATTCCGTTTTGAACCCTTGGGTTCCATTTTGTGTATGGCAGCCATTTGTGGTTGCCCTCACATAGGCCGATGACCACGGCCGAACGAGTCTTTTAGCACACGTACACTTTAGCTGACTTCTAAATGACCCGAGCGAACGGACCCTCTTGCCTGAAGCCAAACTTGTTAGGCCAGTTCTTTTCCCAGTAGCTGATCAAGATTACGGATCAAGGCACAGGACATCATAAACCTTTATTGCACACAACTATGTCTTATCTTACTCACACCTGTCTCTGCTCCTTTCTTTATGGCCTGTTTACGATGGGGATGTGCCCGTTTTTATTATGGCTTCGTTTGACTTGTCTGATGAAGAATGTTGGGTTCGACCAATAATTGATGGTGGGCTGGACAATGAAATGTGGGCTTGTTATGCAATGCTTTTTGTCGTGTACACATGGGATTGGTTGACCGTAAACAAGGAATGTTTGCCTGAAGCGTAATATTTTGTATAAAAAGGGTTGACTGGCTTTGTAAAGTTGAGAAGTCTCCTACGAATATACGTCATTGTACTTCGTGGACCTCTGTTTCTGGTTGCAGCCAATAAATTTGATCTTTGACGCCACCAAGAAGAGTCCCGTGTCTTTGTATGCCGAGACAGGGGAATCCGGAGACTTCGGGCGTTATCCTTGGCGCCGCTGGGTTCTAAAACCCGGTTCTTCACTTGGCGCCCAACGTGGGGCGACTTCAGCGGTACCGGTCCAAGCCTGAAGATCGTGAGGAGCTTCGTGTGAAAATTCTGGAGGAAGGCCAGCCACTTCATCGACCCCTGTATGTCGTTCGTGGTCCGAAAGTCTTTGCTGCGAGGTTCCCCGCTTTTCGACGGCTACGAAGGACTGCTGCCCTGACTGTCGCCCTGTCTTGAGCCCTTAGACGATTTGTAGAGCGAGACGATAGACGGGTCTTCTGGTGATGTCATCGATACCTCAGTTAAGTATGAGTGGAGCGTCTCCCAGTCCTTAGTTTTTGGGTATCCCCTTGGGATCTTTGATTTGGAACTTGCAAGTACCAAAGCCGAGGGATTCGTGTGTTCACGAAATTATCGTATTCGATATTCCCTAGAAGTTTGAAGCTAGACTAGAGAGCGAAGATGCCTGGTCTTAGCAGACTTGGAAAATTGTTTTGTTGTGGTCGAAATAGGGATTCCCGATTGGAAGATTCGTGTCCGGTTCCTCCAATTGGAACTCCAACGTATGAGCTCTATGTAAAACACGGCGTGGGTCCTATCACGTATAATGAAGTATGGATACGCTACACTAGGAAGGGCGGTGTCTTAAAGTGGCCCCAATATGGTAGTTACGACACCGAGATTTTAGATAATCTAGAGGTTAGACTCTTAAAGAAGAAAGCCCGGCCGGCAATGTTTGACTCTTTCCGCCTATGGCGAAAGGAAGCCAAACAGAGGGAAATTAAATTAGCGAAGAGAATTAAAAGAGAGAAGGGTATTTGGATAATGCAGGCTGCTATACAGTTTAAAGATAACGAAGAAGAACGAGCGAGTGAGCAGTTGCACAGGCAACGTAAAATGGCGATTGATAAATGCTATCCAGTTCTGCCGCTTCTTCAGCAAGATGCAGCGAAGGAACTTGAGAAAGATTCTTTAATGTCACATTTGTTGAGTTCTCCACCCCCTTATATGCAGAGTGCTACAGCACCTCCGCAACCTTTAGTTGCGCAACCTCCGGTTGCTTTGTCTCCGGTTATTCCACAGCCACCAGCTCTTCTTCAGTTGGCTCCTACTCCTGTGGCGCAGCCTCCTCAAGGGCCGCCGACTTTGCTATCTGTTCCTTCTTTAATTCCTACGACTTTGCCTCCTGTATTGTCTACCTTTTCTGATATTCCTTCTGATACTGCCTCTGTGTCTGCTTTGCCTCCTGTTCTTTTGTCGACTTCTCCTTCTGTTCGACAGAGAATGACTGATACTGTTACTAGTCTTTTATCTCCTTTCTTTGGGTCATTGAGTATGACCCCTGTTTCAGCACGTAAACACTTGCGTAGTCAACTGCCTGATTCCAGAGAGCGGGAAGTATTGGATCATTTGGCGCGTAAATGGGTTACTCGTCCTTTAAGATACGATGTAGATTCTGTTATGGATGTCTTCCGTCAATGGGAAGCACCGAAGCAGAGATATGTTTTCGATAAGGTGTGTACTTTCCTTCGTGAAGAATGGGAAGATGGTGATTTGGGACAGACTCCGTCTGAGTTGTTCCGTGTACAGTCTGAGTTTGCGAAGGGAACTATAGTGGGTTCCGATGTTGAGAGAGCAGTTGCGACGTTGTTGTCGTTTAGGAGTGAGTCTCCTTCTCAGCCGTTGTTTGAGCCTGCTCCTTCTGTTAGGAGAAAGGTGCGACAATATCCAATGAGAGAGGTTCCTCCGGTATGGAAGGAAGCAGTTCAGGCTGATGCCACTCTTCATATTGATGCCGTTCCGGCACATTTTCAGCGTGTTTGGGTACATGTTTCACGGAAGCGAGCTGAAGTTTTGGCTCTTAAGCAGACCTTACCTGACCCCCGTAAAATTCCTGCAGGGTACTATAAGGAATTGTCACAGACTGCAGACTCCTGTATTATGAATCTAGCTGATATAGACTTGTTGTTTGGGAATGTTGTCCCACAGCCTTTATGGGGATTGATTAGTCATACGGATCATGCGCAAGAGTTGGGTGATACGTGGGATAATATTAGTGCTGCAGATGGCCGACAAGTTGGTGGTTTTAAACCTGAGCCTTTAGTAGCAGAACTCCCTGGTAAGATTGTTACTTACATGAAGACCTTAATGCCGGCTATGCGTGTAAATTGGGATAAATTGTCTGTGTGTAAGCAGAAGAAAGACGAAGGCGTGTCTGATTTCTTCACCAGGTTTGAAGAGACGTTTATCGACCATAGTGGTCAAAACACGAGTACCGAGGGTGGTCAACAGTTGTTTGTTGACAAGTTTGTACATAATTTGCTTCCCGAGTTGTGTAAGAAGTTGAAGGATTCAGAGAGTTCTTGGGCCGTTTCCACTTCAGCACAGATATTGGCTACTGCACAGTATTACGAAAATAGAGATAAGGACGAGAAGGATAGAGCAGACAAGAAGACTAAAGACGAAGGTGCTTTTACAGCAGGCGTATCCGCCTCGTAGTGGTCAGCGTGATTATCAGCAGCCTCAGCAGTTTCAGCAGAGAAACTCGCAAAGGTTCGAGTCTCCTCAACCGCGTTTTCCTGTAGGCCCTAATCAGTGTGCATATTGTAAGGAAGAGGGTCATTTCAAGAGTAGTTGCCCGGTTCTGTTACAGCGCACAAATGGTGTTTCTGGTGTGAGAGGTCGATGTGTTCAGCAAGCTCCTAGAGGTAGAGGACGTGGTGTGATCCCCCAGAATGCGCGTTCCTTTCCTCCACAAAATACGATGAATAGTTTTGATCAGCAGAATGGTGCGTCTGGTAGGACGACTCAGTACTATGCTGACGACTACTATGTTGAAGGTGAGCAAGTGGATGGTAATGATTGTTAGGACAGCCATGGACAAAGAGAGGGAGTTGTTTCAGTTCCAGTAGATCAGAGTGGACCTTATGTCGAGGTGATTACATCAGGTGTGTCAGAGCCTTTTCTGTTGGATACTGGTGTTACGAAGAGTTCTATTATGCACTCTAAACTCCCTGGCGCACCTTTGTCTGGCAAAACGAATGTTTCAGTAGGCTTTTCTGGCGCCCCGGTTAGGAACCCGAATTTCTAGTCCTTTGTCTCTTTCTGTTGGACCTTGTGAATTGGAAGCACCCCTCATTTTGACGACAGGTTGTGGTGAGAATTTGTTGGGATTGGATTTGTTGAAGAGATTGTATGCGACGCTACAGTGTTCTCCTTCGGGAGTACAACTTACATTAGGTAAGAGAGTGATCTCTCCGATGTATTTGTCGAGAAACCGACTCCCAGTTGAATTGTCTTCTCTTCCTGATACTCTTCGGGCTACTGGTCCTAATGATGTGGGTCTTTTGGAGATTCCGCCATACGTTGTGACGCTGAAAGCGAATGTTCAAATGCCACGTATTCCACAGTACAGGATTTCTAGTGATGGTGAAAGAGCGTTGCTAGCGATCATTTATGACCTGATTGAGAAAGATGTGATTGAGGAAACGAGAGGTAATGTGTGCAATAGTCCGGGTCTGCCTGTTTTGAAACTTACTGATTCTTCGCAACCGCCTGTGTATAGGTTTGTGATTGATCTTCGCGAGGTGAACAAGATTGCAGTCCCACAATTTCCTGTTGTTCCGGATATTACTGCCTTATTGACTATGATTCCGGCTTCGGCTGCTTGGTTTTCGGTGATTGATTTGAAGAATGCTTTCTTCAGCATTCCAATTGCCGAGGAGAGTAGAGATATTTTCGGCTTTTGTTTAGGAGGTCGAAGCTTCCGGTTCAAGCGCGCTCCTCAAGGCTACTGTGAGAGTCCATCAATCTATAGTCAGGCTTTGAAGACACAACTTGATACGATTGTTTTACCTGATGGTGCTGCTCTTGTTCAGTACGTCGACAATTTGTTAGTGGCTACAGATACTGAGGAGATTTGTAAAGAAGCTACTTTGTCGTTGTTGCGTCATTTGTCTGACTTCCATCATAAAGTGTCTCTTTCGAAGTTGCAATATTGTCGACAAGAAGTGACCTACTTAGGTCATCTCTTATCGAAGGAGGGAAGAAGATTGACCCCAGAACGAATCCAAGCTATTGCGAAAATGAGTGTGCCAACCACACAGAGAGAAGTGCGTGCTTTCCTGGGTATTACGTCGTATTGTAGACAGTGGATCCCAAATTTTTCGCTTCTTGCCAAACCTTTGATAGCTCTTACTGTTAAGGATACCCCGAATCCTATTCCTTGGACTGATGAATGGCAAATGAGCTTTTCTGAATTGCGCGATGCATTGTGTTCGGCTCCTGTGTTGGGTACTCCCGACTACAGTAAGCCTTTTACACTCTATGTCCACGAGAGAGAGGGTTGTGCGTTGTCGGTTTTGACACAGCAGTTTGGCGAAAAGCAGCATCCATGTGTGTATTTCTCGTCGACTTTGGATCCGGTAGCTAGAGCGTTGCCGAGTTGCTTGAGAGCGACAGCAGTAGCGGCCGTTTCTATTCGACAACCCTGCTGGTTTGGTGAGGGATAATACGTTGATTGTGATGGTTCCACATGCAGTGGATACCTTGTTAAATAGAACCAAGACACAGCACTTAACTAGTGCTCGATTGTCAGGCTATGAGTTGACACTCTTAGCGAGTCATGTGCACATAAAGAGATGCAATGCGTTGAATCCAGCTACGTTGTTGCCAACTTCAGTGGAGACAGATGTTTCTGAAGAGCATGATTGCTTTCTGAGGACAGAGGAAGAAACGAAAGGGAGAATAGACCTTAGGGACACTCCTCTTGCGGAATGTGATGGTACTTTATGGGTGGATGGTTCGTGCTTCAAGCTTCCGAATGGTAATACGACTGCGGCATATGCTGTTACGACTTTGCATACGATTGTTGAAGCTGCACGTATCCCACATAATTCAGCTCAAGCAGCAGAGTTAATTACATTAACAAGAGCGTGTGTGTTGTCAAAAGGGAAGCGAGTGACTGTCTATACCGATAGCCAGTATGCGTTTTGTGTGGCTCACAGCTTTGGTCGATTGTGGAAGGAACGTGGTTTCCTTACATCGCATGGTACGAAGATACAGCATGGTCAGTTGGTGAATGAGCTTCTGGAGTCACTGACCTTGCCGTTACAAGTTGTGATTGTGAAGTGCAGTGCACATAAGAAGGTTACTGATGATGTTGGTCGTGGTACTGCGTTTGCGGATGAAGTTGCGAAAGATGTGGCGTGAGATGTGATGAGTCGAATGAATGTTGCGGGTCCGGCGAGATTGGTTCCGGATAGAGGAATGTTTGAAGATACGATAGAGAGTGTGAAGTCAATTCAAGCTGAAGCTACAGAGAAAGAGTTGAGCGTATGGAGAGAGAGTACGGGTAGATTGGATTCGAATGGTTGTTGGGTTGAGTTGTCAGAGCACCAGCGGTGGTTGTTACCTGATGCATACGTGCGTGTAGTGGTTACAATGGCGCATGGGATGGCTCATATCAGTACGAAAGGGATTTGTAAGTTGTTGGCTCCAGTATGGCAAAATGCTGGAATTCCTAAGTGTGCAGAGAATGTGGTCAAGAATTGTGTGGTTTGTTTGATGTACAATCCTGGTAAGGGAACTCCAACTCCAGCTGGTCATTTTGCTCCTCCGACGTATCCGTTTGAGGTTCTGCAGTTAGATTTCATTCATATGGAGAGATGCAACAATTTGAAGTATGTGCTCGTGGTTGTTTGTGCCTTTTCGAGATGGGTTGAAGCATATCCCCTGAAAGATAATACTGCCTTGTCCACAGCTAAAGCCCTTGTTAAGGAGTTTTTCCCTAGATTTGATTTGCCGAGAATGGTCTGGAGTGATAATGGAAGTGAATTTGTGGGTCAAGTGATGAAGAAAGTGTGTGAAGGGTTAGGAATTTGCCAGAAATTCCATGCTGCAAATCACCCCCAATCAGCTGGTCTAGTTGAGTGCTATAATGGCACCCTCAAACTGAAGCTTGCCAAGATACAAGCGAGCTCTGGTCTTAAATGGCATGACGCTTTGCCTTTAGCACTTTTGTCGACAAGGATGACTGTGCATTCACGAGTGGGACTTAGTCCCTACGAAATCGTTTTTGGTCGCCCGGCAAATATATGGGGAGTGCCGAGGCCGACAAACTTTAGCGAGATTGAACAACCTGTATTGCTTGATTACTTGTATGATTTGACGGCTAAATTGCATGTTTTACACCAACAGGTTCACGATACTTTGCCTCAGGCTTCTGAAGATTCGGGACATTCCATTAGTCCTGGTTCCTGGGTGTTTGTGAAGAACTTCCAGCGAACGAAGAACGATCAGCCCCGCTGGATTGGCCCCTACTTGGTCCTGTTATCGACACGATCTGCAGTGCGAGTGCAAGGAAAAAAGAACTGGATCCACGGCGTACATTGTAAGAGGGCCCCTTTGCCTCTGCCGTATGACCAGTGGGTCCAGGAGGGCATTCCTGATTCTGAAACTGAGACTGTGCCTTGTTTTCTGCCTTTTAGCGATGCACGTTTGAAGGGGACAAGTTCTGAGCGTTAAAGCGACGATCTTCTGCAAGGAGCTGTTGCATCGTCAGTTCGATTGGTCACTACTGAGCCTGACCTTTTGTTTCGTGATGAGACATTGCCTGAGAAAAGCCGTTATAACTTGAGATCGAGAATTGTGGACTAATAAAATTAAATTCCTTTTTCTTTGCTATTTTTGAAAGTTCAGCTCTCCCATCTGAGAAACTGTTTTGACTGATTTTTGTTTTTCGAGCCGCCATCCGGGTTCAGCTGTAGGGTCGCGGTATCAAGTCTTTGGAGTGCAAGCCGAAGACACAAGGTCGACGGTTCTGGTTGGTCCTTGGGCGTTCCCTGGACTGACAGACGCATTCCTTAGCACGCAACACCCTACCTCCGCGAGCAGCACGGTTAGAGGATGGAGTTTTTCGAGATGGAGAGACCTGCTAAAGAAATGGATTTTAGAGGCAAAATGTGTTAAATAATGAGTAGAAAATGTTTTTTAATATTGTGTCTTCATGTTGCTTAGCTTAATGATGTTTTTAATGGGATATGTTATATTCTCTTTTCAAGTGACGTTTGCACCCACTACACAACCCATACCTTCTTTTACTGTTTCTTCGCATTCTTTTCATCCTCTGCCCGAACATGAGTCCGTTAGGAGATTAGAGTTCGTTAATAACTCTTTTGTTCAGCTTTTGCACCAACACCAGCTAGTAGTGAACACAACTAACTGTTGGGTGTGTGGCCTGATGCCCCATACTACTGATAAAGGTATTTCTTACCTGGTCCTGCATAGTCGACATGATTAGAGGAGCTAGTTCTTATGAGACAATCCCGAAAGATGAGACACTAGCGTACATTGGATGGAACGTGACTGGATATGGAGCGAGTCTGAGTGAGAAACAGCAAGCTAAAAGATCTTCTCCGATTTGGATTGTACCCCATCAGGGTCATCTATGTCTGCAAGGTAATGGCAAGAATCCGAGAGCTCAGTTAGGGAAGAGTATCTGCACTGAGACGTATGTTTTTGCGTCCCAGACTTCCTCTTCGTTCCTAGCAGCTAAGGGTACCTATTTTGTCTGTTATGATAGAGCGTACACGTGGTTGCCCCCTGATTTCTCAGGCACGTGTTTTGTTTCGTTCCTGTTGCCTCCTACGTATACAGCTGCGGCAGATTACCACAAGACAAGAGTTGTTAGAGGTGTCTTCAGTAAGGAAGATACTGCAGGACAAGAATTAGGTGATTTCTTGAAGGGTTTTCTGCCGTTTTGAGGACCTATGGTTAACAGCAGGAACATTCGGCAATTGACGAGAGTGGTGGAGTCCACCATAGTTGAAACTGCTGGTGCCCTTAGTAACTTGACTGCTGAGCTCCAGTCGGATCGCCTTATGACTCTCCAGAACAGGGTTGCGTTAGATGTCATACTTGCAGATCGAGGTGGGGTATGTAAAGTGATCCAATCAAGTTGCTGTGTTTTCATTCCAGACAATGCTCCGACGGTGTACCAGGCCATTTCCAAGTTACATAAAATCTCCGAATCTATACACGTGGATAAAGGAGATTGGTCGTTGATGGGATGGTTCTGGGAACTGTTATCCACCTGGGGATGGAAGATTCTGATGATCATTGGGATGGTTTTAGCGAATCTTTTCCTGTTCTGTCTTTGTGTGCAGTGCGCTCCTGCTATATGTGGCCTCTGTGCTACTACGTGTGCAAGGAGCCCTGTCCCAAGAGAGGTACTAAGCAATAGGATTATGCTTCAACAACATCTTGATGATTTGATGAATATAGACCTGGACTCAGATTGACGTGAGTGTAGGTTATTGCCTATGTAAGGGCAAAAGGAGGGTCTGAGCTTCCGAGATTCTGAACCCGTTCAATAAAGGTTGTCGTATCGTGACGATTTTGGTATCAGCGGACCGAAAATGGCGAGTGTAATATGTACGAGTGTTTTCGTCATGTTCGAGTGATGGATTCACTATGAAATGAGGGATTCCGTTTTGAACCCTTGGGTTCCATTTTGTGTATGGCAGCCATTTTGTGGTTGCCCTCACATAGGCCGATGACCACGGCCGAACGAGTCTTTTAGCACACGTACAATTTATCTGACTTCTGAATGACCCGAGCGAACGGACCCTCTTGCCTGAAGCCAAACTTGTTAGGCCAGTTCTTTTCCCAGTAGCTGATCAAGATTACGGATCAAGGCACAGGACATCATAAACCTTTATTGCACACAACTATGTCTTATCTTACTCACACCTGTCTCTGCTCCTTTCTTTATGGCCTGTTTACGATGGGGATGTGCCCGTTTTTATTATGGGTTCGTTTGACTTGTCTGATGAAGAATGTTGGGTTCGACCAATAATTGATGGTGGGCTGGACAATGAAATGTGGGTTTGTTATGCAATGCTTTTTGTCGTGTACACATGGGATTGGTTGACCGTAAACAAGGAATGTTTGCCTGAAGCGTAATATTTTGTATAAAAAGGGTTGACTGGCTTTGTAAAGTTGAGCAGTCTCCTACAAATATACTTCATTGTACTTCGTGGACCTCTGTTTCTGGTTGCAGCCGATAAATTTGATCTTTGACGCCACCAAGAAGAGTCCCGTGTCTTTGTATGCCGAGACAGGGGAATCCGGAGACTTCGGGCGTTATCCCTGGCGCCGCTGGGTTCTAAAACCCGGTTCTTCCAGACATTCTCTTCAATCTCTATATAATTGCTCTAAATACCTTTAAAAACTCCTACACAACTTCCTTTCATGCTAAACACTTAAAACTGCTCCCATCAATAGACAAACTGCCAACCGATCAACTCGGAGCTTTACTGTTGCTTAGAAACCTTCTTTTCCGTTTTTCTCATTTACAACATTACTTTTGCCCAATTCAAGATGGGCCCTGAGATCACGAGAACCAATCCCATTCCATTAACCTTCCTGACATGAGCACACCGCACGCGCGTGCGCTCACGTCCTATTCCTGCAATGATTTCCTCAACTATACACAAGCGTTTCCTCACGCTCCAACTACCCTCATGAAAGGTATTTGAAAAACGCGCTGCTCGTGTTCCTAATGCTATTCGATAAACGTTTTAAATTGTCTCAGTTTTTTTTTTTATAAACCAAAAGATATTATTAACATATATATCCCTCAAAGTTCTCTAAATTTTAAATTCAAATTAAAACAAGCATTTGCAATGCAATAGGTCTCGCATTAGGAAATTTTGAACTATTGGTATTGTAAATGTCAAATTTTCTATTTGTGTTGTTTTAGAAAATAGCAAAATTAATAGCTTTGTCATTTACAATGCCAATAGTTATAGCATGTGGTGGTGTCTCCGAGTGATGTGGTGGTGTCCCCGAGTGATGTGGTGTTGTCCCCGAGTGATGTGGTGGTGCACCCGAGTGATGTGGTGGTGCCCCCGAGTGATGTGGTGGTGCCCCCGAGTGATGTGGTGGTGTCCCCGAGTGATGTGGTGGTGTCTCCGAGTGATGTGGTGGTGTTCCCGAGTGATGTGGTGGTGTTCCCGAGTGATGTGGTGGTGTCCCTGAGTGATGTGGTGGTGTCCCTGAGTGATGTTGGAGGGTGGAGTTGGAGGGTGGAGTTGGAGGGTGGAGTTGGAGGGTGGAGTTGGAGTTGGAGGGTGGAGGGTGTAGTTGGAGGGTATATTTGGAGGATGTGGGTGGAGGGTGGAGTTGGAGGGTGAATTTGGAGGGTGGAGTTGGATTTGGAGGGTCGAGTTGGATTAGGAGGGTGGAGTTGGATTTGGAGGTGGAGGTGGAGTTGGATTTGGAGGGTGGAGTTGGATTTGGAGGGTGGAGTTGGATTTGGAGGGTGGATTTGGAGGGTGGAGTTGGATTTGGAGGGTGGAGTTGGATTTGTAGGTGGAGTTGGAGTTGGAGGGTGGATTTGGATTTGTAGAGTGGAGGTGGATTTGGATGGTGGAGTTGGAGGGTGGATTTGGAGGGTGGAGTTGGAGGGTGGAGTTGGAGGGTGGAGGTGGAGTTGTAGGGTGGAGTTGTAGGATGGAGTTCTAGGGTGGAGTTGGAGGGTGGAGTTGGAGGGTTGAGTTGGAGGGTCGAGTTGGAGGGTGTGAGGGTGTGTTAGGGTGAGTGGATGTGAGGGTGTGTGAGGGTGGGTGAGGGTGTGAGTGAGGGTGTGAGGGTGAGGGGGTGAGGGTGTGTGAGGATGAGTGGTGTGTGAGGGTGAGGGGTTGTGAGGTTGAGGGTGTGATGGTGAGTGATGTTGTATGAGGGTGATTGGTTGAGGGTGTGAGAGGGTGTAAGGGAGGGTGAGGGTGTGTGAGGGTGATAGGGTGACTGAGGTTGTGTGAGGGTGATTGGGTGTTTGAGGGGGTGTGAGTGTTTGTGATGGTGGGTGAGGGTGTGAGGGTTGTAGGGTGAGGGGGATGAGGGTGTGAGGGTGAGTGAGGGTGTGAAGATGAGGGTGTGAGGGTTTGAGGGTGAGGGGTGTGATGGAGTGAAGGTGAGTGAGGGTGTGTGAGGGTGTTTGAGAGT
Source organism: Lissotriton helveticus (assembly GCF_964261635.1). Lineage (NCBI taxonomy): Eukaryota > Metazoa > Chordata > Amphibia > Caudata > Salamandridae > Lissotriton > Lissotriton helveticus. The sequence continues at coordinate 407,566,598 of NC_136065.1, forward strand.
GTGAGGGTGGGTGAGGGTGTGAGTGAGGGTGTGAGGATCTGAGGGTGTGTGATGTTGAAGAGGTGTGAGGGTGAGGGGGTGTGAGGGGGAGGGGGAGTGAGGGTGGTTAGGGTGTGAGTATGAGTGAGGGTGAGAGGGTGTGAGGGTGTGAGGATGGGTGAGGGTGAGGGGGTGTGAGGGTAAGTGATGGTGTGTGAGGGTGAGTGGTGTGTGAGGGTGAGGGGGTGATGGTGAGTGATGTTGTGTGAGGGTGATTGGGTGAGGGTGATTGGGTGAGGGTGTGAGGGAGGGTGAGGGTGTGAGGGTGAGTGAGGGTGTGTGAGGGTGATAGGGTGAGCGAGGTTGTCTGTGTGTGTCTGAGGGTGATTGGGTGTGTGAGGGTTTGTCATGGTGTGTGAGGGTGAGTGAGGGTGAGGGTGTGTGGCTTGTGAGGGTGAGGGGGATGAGGGGGTGAGTGAGGGTGTGTGAGGATGAGGGGTGAGGGTGTGGGGTTGTGAGGGTGTACAGGTGAGTGAGGGTGTGTGAGGGTGTTTGAGGGTGTGATGGTGGTTGAGGGTGAGGGTGTGTGATGTTGGGGAGGGGTGAGGGGGTGAGGGAGGGTGGTTAGGGTGTGAGGGTGAGGGAGGGTGTGTGAGGGTAGAGGGTGTGAGGGTGAGTGTGAGGGTGAAGTGTTGTGAGGGTGTGGTGTTGTGAGGGTGAGGGGTGTGATGGTGAGTGATGGTGTGTGAGGGTGAGGGTGGGTGAGGGTGTGAGGATGAGGGGGATGAGGGTGTGAGGGTGAGTGAGGGTGTGAGGATGAGGGGGTGAGGGTGTGAGGCTGAGGAGGTGTGAGGGGGTGAGGGTGAAGGTGTGAGGGTGTGTGAGGGTGAGAGGGTGGGTGAGGGTGAGGTGTTGTGAGGGTGTGAGGCTGAGGTGTTGTGAGGGTGAGTGATGGTGTGTGAGGGTGAGTGGGGTGAGAGGGTGAGAGGGTGTGAGGGTGAGGGGGTGTGAGGGTGATGGTGTAGTTGGAGGGTGTAGTTGGAGGGTGTAGTTGGAGGGTGAATTTGGAGGGTGAATTTGGAGGGTGGAGTTGGATTTGGAGGGTGGAGTTGGATTTGGAGGGTGGAGTTGTAGGGTGTAGTTGTAGGGTGTAGTTGGAGGGTGGAGTTGGAGGGTGGAGTTGGAGGGTAGAGGGTGAATTTAGAGGGTGAAGTTGGATTTGGAGGGTGGAGTTGGATTTGGAGGGTGGAGTTGGAGGTGGAGGTGGAGTTGGATTTGGAGGGTGGAGTTGGATTTGGAGGGTGGAGTTGGATTTGGAGGGTGGAGTTGGATTTGGAGGGTGGAGTTGGATTTTGAGGTGGAGGTGGAGTTGGAGTTGGAGGGTGGATTTGGATTTGTAGGGTGGAGGTGGATTTGGATGGTGGAGTTGGAGGGTGGATTTGGAGGGTGGATTTGGAGGGTGGAGGTGGAGTTGTAGGGTGGAGTTGGAGGGTGGAGGTGGAGTTGGAGGGTGGAGTTGTAGGGTGTAGTTATAGGGTGGAGTTGGAGGGTGGAGTTGGAGGGTGTAGTTATAGGGTGGAGTTGGAGGGTGGAGTTGGAGGGTGGAGTTGGAGGGTCGAGTTGGAGGGTGTGAGGGTGTGTTAGGGTGAGTGGATGTGAGGGTGTGTGAGGGTGAGGGTGTGAGGGTGAGGGGGTGAGGGTGTGTGAGGATGAGTGGTGTGTGAGGGTGAGGGGTTGTGAGGTTGAGGGTGTGATGGTGAGTGATGTTGTATGAGGGTGATTGGTTGAGGGTGTGAGGGTGTGAGGGAGGGTGAGGGTGAGGGTGTGTGAGGGTGATAGGGTGACTGAGGTTGTGTGAGGGTGATTGGGTGTTTGAGGGGGTGTGAGTGTTTGTAAAGTGGGTGAGGGTTGTATGGTGAGAGGGATGAGGGTGTGAGGGTGTGAGGATGAGGGGGTGAGGGTTTGAGGGTGAGGGGTGTGATGGTGTGAAGGTGAGTGAGGGTGTGTGAGGGTGTTTGAGAGTGTGAGGGTGGGTGAGGGTGTGAGTGAGGGTGTGAGGATCTGAGGGTGTTTGATGTTGAAGAGGTGTGAGGGTGAGGGGGTGTGAGGGTGAGGGGGTGTGAGGGTGAGGGGATGGTTAGGGTGTGAGTATGAGTGAGGTGAGAGGGTGTGAGGAAGGGTGAGGGTGAGTGAGGGTGTGAGGGGTTGTGAGGGTGAGGGGGTGTGAGGGTGAGTGATGGTGTGTGAGGGTGAGTGGTGTGTGAGGGTGAGGGGGTGATGGTGAGTGATGTTGTGTGAGGGTGATAGGGTGAGGGTGTGAGGGAGGGTGAGGGTGTGAGAATGAGTGAGGGTGTGTGAGGGTGATAGGGTGAGTGAGGTTGTCTGAGTGTGTGTGAGGGTGATTGGGTGTGTGAGGGGGTGTGAGGGTTTGTCATGGTGTGTGAGGGTGAGTGAGGGTGTGAGGCTTGTGAGGGTGAGGGGGATGAGGGTGTGAGGGTGAGTGAGGGTGTGTGAGGATGAGGGGGTGAGGGTGTGGGGTTGTGAGGGTGTAAAGGTGAGTGAGGGTGTGTGAGGGTGTTTGAGGGTGTGATGGTGGTTGAGGGTGAGGGTGTGTGATGTTGGGGAGGTGTGAGGGTGAGGGTGAGGGTGAGGGAGGGTGGTTAGGGTGTGAGGGTGAGGGAGTGTGTGTGAGGGTGAGAGGGTGTGAGGGTGAGTGAGGGTGGGTGTGGGTGTGAGGTGTTGTGAGGGTGTGGTGTTGTGAGGGGGTGAGGGGTGTGATGGTGAGTGATGGTGTGTGAGGGTGAGTGGTGTGAGGGTGAGGGTGTGAGGGGAAGGGGGTGTGAGGGTGAGGGGGATGAGGGTGTGAGGGTGAGTGAGGGTGTGAGGATGAGGGGGTGAGGATGTGAGGCTGAGGAGGTGTGAGGGGGTGAGGGTGAAGGTGTGAGGGTGTGTGAGGGTGTGAGGGTGAGAGGGTGGGTGAGGTGTTGTGAGGGTGTGAGGCTGAGGTGTTGTGAGGGTGAGTGATGGTGTGTGAGGGTGAGTGGTGTGTGAGGGTGTGAGGGTGAGAGGGTGAGGGGGTGTGAGGGTGATGGTGAGTGATGGTGTGTGAGGTTAATTGGGTGAGGCTGTGAGGGTGAGTGAGGGTGTGTGAGGGTGAGGGTGTGAGTGTGTATGATGGGGTGAGGGTGTGTGATGATGTGAGGGTGAGTGAGTGGGTGGGTGTGAGTGTAAGTCTTTTGTAAGTGTGTGTTGTTGTGTTGTTGTGAGCTTGTGTGTGTGTTTCTGTGTGTGTTTGTATGTGAGTGCGTTCTGAGTACGGATATTGGCCTAGCCTCTTAAAGAACCAGGAGAATTATGTTTTGCCCAGGATGCTGAGGGGTGGCATGATAAAGGGATTATGCATTCGGTTAGCCTCCTGTCTTGTAATGAAATCTTATATTCCGACATCATCATTTTATTAATAATACGCAAGACTCCCTGGCTATGCAGCGTAAAAATGCTCCAACATGAATTACAAGGTGACTAGAAGGTAAGCCAAACCCGGCTTTGATTCTGTGGAAAGCAATCAATTACGGGGATAACAAAGTGAACTAGGTCTATTGCTGGTTTAAGCACCAAGGGCCACAGCTAATTAGCAGGTAGTGTGTATCTGTGATTGGACTGCAGTGAGGCAAGCCTGGTGGGCTGTGTAATTTGTCGCTCCAAAAAGGGTGCAGTGACAGCAATAGTGTGCACAATACAAACATTCCCTCAAACTAGATTTGACACCATTAATGGGTTCACCATGGTTTAGCAATCAAAAAGGTCTGTGCAAATGTCTGGTCAAATTCAGCAAAGTATGGGCACTCTGGTGCTGAGGGCATGTTACAAGTTGCTTCAGTTAAGCAAAAATGTCCCTGCCCTGATAGCCATAGTAGCTAGGCTGGTTGTGGAAGCTGCCAGCTAACAAGTGTGCTGCTGTGTCTAAAGTTGGGGAAACAAAGTGTTAAAGCACAACAAGGCTACAAAGTATTAAGAACATTTGGCATGTCCATTATTCAAGAAAAGGCAGGTATCTGTATTTCTTGCCCACCCCCGTCTCCACCCACTTGTCTGCTCCATGGTACACATTAGGCGGAGTTGGGAAGTGCACAACTAGCGCTAGGAATGGACATCAGCATGGCGTCACAGCAGCTAAATATCGCAGTCAGGAGGTGAAGGGCTGGCATGCAATATGGTCCTGTAATGAAGCAGAATACGGGGCAGGCGCGATGCTATAGGCGTTACATTGGCCATACACGGGCTGAGGGGTACAGTGCCAGGACCCCGCAAATAGTGGATTTTTAGAAAGGTGTTGCTTAAGTTTGCCATTCCAAAAAAGTGTGTGCTGTGACTCCAATGAGAGGGAGAAAGAAGGGTTTGGTGCACTTATGTTGATAGTTACTAGAACACAGCGTGCATTCAAATTTGGAAGGAGCAGGTACATTTCCACTGTTGGTGCGTTACACGGTTTTCAGTTGGAACCCCCATTTTGGGGAATAATTAAATACGGGGGGAAATAAGGGCTTAGTCAACCCTAAATTTAAGGCACATATTGCATGCAGTGCACAATGGATTAAATCAGACATAACCATGGTTACGAAGAGCAGCGTTTTTTCTTTCCTGTTTGGGTAAGAATTCTGGCCGGTGTGTTACTCCTATACAGGAGGAGGCCAACTCGCAGCGATAGGGTATCGTGTTGGTCATAAACATCAACTTGTTAATAATTACGCTGTGGGCCTCGGAGGCGAAATCCAATTTGTTTTCCAGCATATACTGAAATCAGTGACTGGGCAGTGATGGGTAATGCACGTCCCGGCAGCACCCATCAAGTAGGCCCTTATTGGCGCAGTGTACCATAGGGGTTTCCCCCTGAACAGCAGTTAAAGTAGAGAGCAGTTGCTTTAATTCCGGGCTGGCCACTGAACAATCCTTTGGATGGGTAAATAAAACTATGGTTAAAAGAGAACAGTAGTCCCCAATTTAAGTGGAGATGGGCAGACTTGCCTTCGATGGGGTAAATAAGCCATGCACACGCCTATCAAACAGGAGGGCGTGATGCAACTTTGTTTAGGAGATATGCATGCACTGTAAGAAGTCAGATGTCTTGATCTTTCCCATTAATTGCACAGAATAAATAGCATTCATATAGCACATACTACCTGTGAGGAGGCGTTGTAAAAATGTAAATATCACTATTTTTTAGGTCTCGCCTAGCTTTGCACATGCACAGCTTGCTCGGCGAGATTTATTGCTAATGAGGAGTTTCAGTAGAGGGCTTGAAGCCCCGCTCCTCATTTCCATTGGCCGGCGTCACCGTTTATGCTAAACAGTGGCCTGCCATTGGAAATGAGGGTTTTTGGTTGCCGCCCTTTGGCCTGCGATCAGGACAGGGTCGCCTGCTTCACGGCTGTCGTGAAGCACTTTCTTATCTTTATGGGGGGCATGTGTTTAAACACATTGCCCCATAAAGACAAGAGATCCCCATGCTCCGTCTGCAGCGCGGTCCTCTTCCAGTTTCGGGACCGCTCTTGTTTTGGTCATATGCTACGCCTCATGTAGCTGACTGGGGACGAGGGACATGAGAATAATGAACGTGTTGAAGCAATGTGTTTCTGGCGTGCGCATCAGGCTTCTTCTGTCAACAGCGCAAGAAGCGCTGTCAGATTTTGGGTGAATATTCATATCCACAGCGAAATGGGCGTCCGCAGGGGGGGGCAAGGAGGGGAGCCTGCCCCCCCCGGAGCGACCCTCCTTGCCCCCCCTGCGGACGCCCATGAAAACCGTGACTTCAATACGGGGTTCTCATTCTCTTTCCTCTCCTTTCTTTTATTTGCTTCCCTGTGAAATGGATCCAAAAAAGAAAGACACTTTTGCCGAAATGTCGGATTTTTCTGACATTTTAATTCCAAAGTGCAGCATTGGGAATAAAAGGCTAAAAATATGAAAAATAGATAAATAACTAAATAACTAAATAAAGTAAGAGAGTGGTAGCAAACTGGTCAAACTGATTTTATTCACACTGAAACACATTATCGCCACTTTTACAGAGTTTAGCAGTGAAGCGCTAATTTTGTTTTCTTGTCTTTGTTTTCCCTGGACTTGGAACTAGTGCACCAATCCTGGAGGTACTGCAATGTGTGGATTGGAAAACAAAATGTGTGCTGCGGCTCTGCATCCAGGGATGTGGTCTTTTTACCATACAGCTTACGTTTTGTAAGGATATAAGCAATGGCCATTGAAATGGGCCCATTCAGGGCCCTGTAGTCGTGTCCTTAACTTAAGGCAAAAACACTCACTGATTTCTGAATAGTGAGTGTAAAAGCATTAAGGTAACCATGTTGTTCCTGCTTACATTTCCCATGGTTTGCTAAATTTTGCATCCCCTATAAGTGTTTGCTTTTTCCAGGACGTTGTTACTTTTTTTTTTGTAGGCCGCATATTGCTCTTGTCTAGTGCGTAATTTAAATTGCGCATCCAGGTGTATATAGCGGGCAACAATTGGGTTGTAGTTGAAAACAGTGGGAGTTTTTCTCAGTGGGGCAGTACGGTGTACAGTGGGGGAGAGGATGTGGCACTACGGTCAGAGCTGCTGAATTTGGAACTGGGAACCAGGTTCAGCCTTAATAACCAGCCCACTCTCCTGCGAGAGCACAATCACATGCTAGACCTTAGAAGGCTTCCCAACACCTTAGAAGTCCTGGTGTCTTTGCACCAGCAGGTGGACCCTAGCATGACAAGTGTAGGTTAACCTTCAAGGCTTGTCCACCACTATCCATACTGAAGTTCACCTCCAGTCTTGCGGACAGGCCTTTGAAGCAGCACACCCTAGACAACAGTCACTGAGGTCACAGGACCCTTGAGAAGGGCCAGCTCTAGGGCGGTGCAACCAGTGTGATCGCACCGGGTGCTGACTTTAGGTGAAGGCATCATGTTTGCAAGTATATTATGGTTTTAGAAACGCTTGCTGCCTCCTTCCTGGCCTCCAGCAATTTTTGGCAACAATAAAAATGTCATGATGACTCTGGTGATTAATGTTCTTCCTAGAGAGAGATCAGAATTTTGTCTAATGGAAGTTTTGATTCATGGAAAGATAGCTCAGAGGGTTAATGTACCGGCTGCAAAGAACATGAGCCATGCAGATCACAAAGTTCACATAATGTAAATAGGTCAGTGGGCTACTGCTTTTGTCAGAGAGATCCTTTTGTTACTTGCAGTTTATAAGTTAACATCCTAACTTAGAACAGTGAGCTATTAATTGCAGAGCTGCATACAAACTGCAAGGTATAAATTAGAGTGTTATGTTCCCCCTCCCCACCCCTCCCCCCCCGTCCCCCAGTCTTTGATTATCCTAATGTCCCAAAAAGTGTTATTTTGGACAGAAATCAATTCTGATTATTAAGGAGAACCCCCAACCATGGTATTACGTTTTAAATTCTGGGTATTGTGTTTCTCCGGGCCAATCACTATAAAACTATACAGGCTACTAATATGGTTGTCATGTGACTCCTACACCTTGTAGTCCTTAGTCTTATGTAACATTTTCTATACAGTGATTTACACACATATTGATTGTCTCAATGTGTAATGTGTGTGATATAAAGTGCTCTGACACCCTACAATGGTATGAGTGGCGCTGTAAATCAAATTAAATGCATCTGAGAGTGGTTATGAAGACTTGGGGGGCACAGTTAAAGGATGGTAGTGAGGGAATCCATGGCAGAGGTGGTCATTGGGGGCACTAACGAACATTAATGCACAGGACACCACCAGTGCTATGGCTGGCCCTGCCCTTGAGGCCAGTCTGCCTCACCCAAAGGTATCTCCATTGGCCTTGTTTCAGCAGCAGTAGCTGCAACTCACCAGGGATTGGCAATGCAGGATTTCCACGCACACCAAACTAAGTTTGCAAACTTCACAGTCTCCCTGCTTCATCACAAGCACTTTTAAAATGTGATACCTGCTGTGGGGCCACTGGAATTAATTATGCAGCAAAGGATGACAACATTATGCCGTAGTGTTGACTAAAAAAAAGGCTGCAGCGTAATGCAGTATATTTTCAGATATTTTATTATTTTGATGTGTGTACACATGCTAACAGTCTCTGTAAAGATTTTGCCTTATTAGTACCAGTGTAACATACAAACGCAGCAGTGAGAAAGGTGACCAGTCAACCTTTACAATAGGCCATCCACTCCGCAGCAACACAAGTCACATTTTATATTAACTTTTGATATGTTTGAGCTACAAACCATTTATTAGTTTAAATGGTCAGATCATGCAGCAGTTCTTGCATTATGAGGCAAATATGGCAGAGCCATAATTTTAGAGAAAACATTTGCAAACTAGGATATTTTGCCATTCATGTTTGAACTGCTGTTGTTGAAAAAGGGTGAAGTGCTGATGACAGAAACTCCATGGCTCAGAGACAAATGGCTTGTGTTTCCACGTTTTATCGTATTTGGTACATTCTGTGATTAAAAGCATATCCCACTTTGTGAATATATTTTAACGTCAATAGCTCATTATAACCTTAAATAATCATGTGTATCCATTGGTTGATAAACTGGGCAGTGAAATGCGAAACAAATACTAAAAATTGGGATGTTGACGCATTCTAGCCACACCTCTGGCTCCACCCACAGATCCAATCCTTGGTTTATTCCCGCCCTCTGATTCTCCGCCCACTGTTCCCCTACTTTTTTCCCCCCACTTCGACCAATGTGTAAGACTCAGCAACCCTGGACCTGTGATGTGGCGCAGCTGCGGGCGCCGCATGTGCCACACATTTACGGTGTCAGACTTCCGCATAAGGGAGCTGGCCATTATTGTATCCCTAAACGTGCGCACGATGTCAGTTTGACATTGACTACATGTAGAGGGACTCTAAGTTTCTTTTAAAAAATATAGCTAACATTTGGACCTATACATTTTATTTTGTATAAATTAATTGAATGTGTGTAAAATTTAGCAATGCCCGGGGAATTCTAGTAAAGGGAGAACCCACTGGCAAATCACTAGCAGGTTTGATTGCTGCATTATTTATTACTAACTTTGACGTTGTGCTTTAACTTTGGATAAAAGTTAGCATGAATTCTAGCACCAAGGAGCCAATATTGGTAAATATGTGTGCTACAAATAATCCCTAGCATACACTGTGCATACAGTATATTTAATCTGGTGATTTAATCATAGGCTGTTTTAAAATATACTGATAAAAATCGAATCGTGCTGAAGACAGCCTTGATTGGTGTTGGATCGAGGACCCAGAAGTCTACACACCCAGCAGACAGAGATAAAGCACCTTGTCAGAAAGTTTAGCGTTTTCCCTACAGGTGGTGTTTGTTGGCCTGTGGCAGGGTCAGTCACATGTCCTGGATTCCTGGCATTTAATTGAGTCTATCCTAGATCTGCGCCCCAGTGTTTCTTGTGCCCCACCTGGCACACATCATGTCGGAAGATGGTGCTAGCGTTAACATTTTGCTCCCCCCCCCCCTGGACAAATGTCTGCGGACGCCCATGCTCATACTATAGTAGGGTTTGAATACTTGCAATCCCCTTATGTTGCCATGTTTCTGCAGATCTACATACTTGGGGTGAATGTAGTGGTTAGCAATAGTTCCAGGGTAAGAATGCCCTTTTGAGTCTGTGCAAACCTACTAACTTGTATGTTTAAAGGTTTTTAAACAACTCCTCTCTAATCCTTTCCTATACTGAGAAATGATGGAAATTTACTCCGGACAATGGCAGACGTAAACCTTCTTCCAGAGTTCAGGGAAAAAATGGTTGATGGGAAAGTGAACTTGCAAACACTCAGATTTATCCTTCCTTATGCATTATACTGCTGTCCGCACTTTTGAACATACAAAACAGCACTAAACTCCTTCACACTTTCTTCCTTCTCCCCATTTGCTCTATCCCCACACCTTTCTTTGGCATTATAGTATTCTACTCTCCAGTATACTATATTCACCCTCCTGCTATTCTAATCATTCTCCTTCCAAAACCTGAAACGTGGCTCCTATCCTACTAAAGTATGCTTTCAACTACTAAACAGATAACAAATACAATTCTAGCAACATAAAATCACAACATATCACAAACATACCCTAATAAATACGAAGCAAAAAAAAATATCATTTGCAAAGCAGATTGCTTAAACTTAAACAAAGGCGAGACCTATTACATTCCCAATGCTTGTTCTTTTAAAGCACTATGGGTAGAGGAAGCTTTACGCTGACAAAAGGCAACATTGGTTTATGTGAAGCTATCAAAGTGTGAATCTTCTGCCTAAATCAGGAGGGTTTGCAAGTATACTCGAAATGTGCTCAAATGTACTCATGATACACCTGCTAAACATATAGGAGGCCTTAAGATCTGATGTCACTTCTTGTGATGTCACGCGCCGTGATGTCTCTTGCATACTGATTAATTAGGTTATCCCTCCCACTTCTTTTTTTAGGACTTGTGCTCTGTAAGAGGGGTACCATTTCAGGAGCACAATAAGGATGCATTATGCCAAAATCCCCGGAGCCTTTACGGCATGACCCTGGTTGAGATTGACTGTGCCCCGCTAATCCCTTGGGCGGTTGTACGCCTGAGCAACCGGGGGCTTGCATGGTTAGAAAGGCATAAGTTAAAGTTTTGGACTGGTGTTCCATAATGTGTATGGGTATAACCCCCACAAAATGGTAGCACCGATTGGATTGGGCACAGTGCAGTTGGCTCATCAGGTGGACAGGGCAGCTTAGGTGAGTCACTGCTGTGTGCCCTTGGATCGCCTGTAAGTTAACCCACCAAGTTGGCATACTCCTTGAACGTAATAAACCTGCAACAAACTTTTGCCAACAAACACTTGTGTGGACTGTATTATTTTGCGCAGCGCGACAATTTACTGCTAAGCGGTGGGGGGGCACTATGCACCTTGGGAATAAAGAGGTTGCTACGTACAACACGTTGTTGGGACTGGACTATTTCGCTGCACCGACACGCATGAAATCAATACTAGCATAGATTTTAAAAACGTGAAATAGTTTATGCAGTAGACCTTTGTACTCTCTACCATTCCTATGTGACTCTTGGAGTATATCCATTCGTATCCCTTCCCTATGTATATAGAGAGCACTCTAATCACTAGTACATGCAGTAGACCTTTGTACTCTTTACCATTCCTATTTGTGAACTCTAATCACTAGTATATGCAATAGACCTTTGTACTCTCTACCATTCCTATGTGACTCTTAGAGTATATGCATTCGTATCTCTTACTTGAGAGACTTTACTATCTCTTCCTTGTGTGACTTTACATCTTGTACATTTGCAATGTATTCTGTTTGTATCTTTAATGTAACGCATGTAATCCTTAGTCCTTATGTTTTGCAACTGGTTCGTATGTAAAGCGCTCTGACACCATCGGGTAAAGTTTATGTTGCAGGTCTAGTCTTCCTGCTCTTCCTCTCCCCCTTGCTTGAATATGAGAAACAGAGCAGCTCAGGATAATCCACCCACATCTCGTAGAAGAAAGAAAGGAAAGAAGAGAAGGCCATAGAAACAAAATAAAGACAAAACAAACAAAAAAACATCCCCCCACCCTGCACCCCTGCAGATGGCTACAGCCCAACCCACTAGCAGCGTGCCTGTCGCCCCAGCTAACTAAGCCCTAAATGAAGGAAGAAACGGTGGAGGGCATCGTCTATCATATCCCCGGCCCCCCCTCCCCCCGCCCGAACCAAGAATCCCCTGAAGTAAATCAAAAACGTAGTAAGCTGTAAATTCGTAGCGTGACAGGGGAAACTTCAAATACCGCCCTGCCTTCCATAGATAGTACCATCGCAAACCCAGTGTCCAGCGAGACTCGATGTGAAACTCAGTCTCTCAATCTCAACCTTGTCCCCTTCGAGCAGACACCCGAACCCCTTCCGGACGAACAGCCGCTTCAGCAGGATAGTCAAAACATAAAAAGATCGGAACAGAGTCAAAACCAGGATGTAGCACAGGGTGGCGAGTGCCGATAACTCCACCAGTGTCCGAGACTCCCCTAACCCTCACGGATGCACAGCGTTGTTGCGGCCGCCATCTTAGCGGCATAGACACATAGGGGAGTAACGCAGGTCCAGGCCGACAACAGTTCCCAGCGTTGGGTTCCGGAAGGGGAGCAGCAGGTAGTCCATCCATAATCAGCAGTAGTCGTAGGCTACACGATCCAGTCACCACTTCGTGTTCTCTCCGTTGACACATAACACAGTTCAAAGGCTCCGACACCTCCCACAGCACAGGGTCTGGATCCCCCGTCGAAGTGGCCATCAAGGGCATCTCGAGTAGTTCCGCTTCCCGCAGTGGAACAGGGTCCGGTCCGGTCCGCTCAATTCCAGTCAAGCAAGTCATCATTGTGCGTAGGTGTGCATCAATACACTAATGGAATGACCCTATGGCCGCCAACACAGTTAGTAGTGACGGGACACTACCGGTTCCTTCCACAACACTGCATTCGGTCTCAATCATAGTGTCGGCTCAGAAGAGCCCGGTCCCTCGGAGGGGAAAACAAGTGGATGCGGAACGGAAGACTGCAGGAGGGGACGCTCCGTTAGCGAAAAGGATAGTCCGGACGCAGCTACCGCAGGCGGAGAACCCCACCCGGCGAGCACCGGCCGCTCCCAAAATCGGGCCACCGGGCCAGGAACCCCGGACCGTTGCTGCAATTATGTGTCGTCACCCCTCTTTCAATGTATACCAAGCACACCAATCGCCGTCCGTAGCGGGTCAAAAGAAAACTTGCCACCTCAGCAGACCGAACCCTGACACACAACCACGGCCGATGTTGTTCAACTTCAGCCCGGCTGGGCCAGTACTCGAGACCCCGGCTTTCAAGGTGGTGTAGTCCGCAAAGTGCCACACGACGTATCTTTTTCCACCGGAATGCCAGAAATCTCAGGATTGCACCATTTCGATCCAGACCAGTTCAGACACAAGAAGGCAGGGCACAAATTCAGGATATATGACAGGATCTACCGGCAGGAGACGGAGGTCGGCGGAGCCGGGAACTCACGCGGCCATCTTGGTTGCTATCTCGACCACATATTCTTGACTGAGAATCTTACGTTGGGTTTGACGAGCTGACGAAGTTCTTGGAGTGCCGATTTTGCGTGACAAAATTGTACAAAGAAACTTAAAGGCAAGTTACGAATTACTTTATTCGTGCCGGTTTTGACTTCGTGTAATTCTTGGTTGCGTATGTCTTCACAGCGTGTAGCTGGATTCAGTAAGGGAGTTCTCCGGCCGTTGACAGTTGTGCCAGGTCAACGGTCATTCTTCGTTCCTCACAGGAGATTCCGTAAACCGTCATTCCAATCCTTTCAGCTGCTTGTCAACCAGTGAGTCAGGTGTTACGTCGTGACGTTATAAATGTAGCTTACGTGACGCCATTTTGTTTTCACTTTCCTCACAGCGGCGCATAGAAGCTGAAGGTAATTAAGACAAACGGAAATATTCCCGTTAATAATTACGAAGTGCACAGTTTTTCTTCGGTCAATTTTAAAGCGTACTCTCTACAATTTACAAAGGGCAGTGTAAATTACTCGATCAAAATTGATTTATTTGTTAAAAAAGAGACTTTAGATACTAAAAAAGAAGACATGTCCAGTGAATCGAACTTCAATGCTCCAGCAGCTTTTCTTAATGAACCCGGTAAACCGGTTATGAAATGGCGCAATTGGTTCAGAGCTTTTGAAAACTATTTGATCGCCATTAATGGTAAGAAATTTGATGCAGAAAGAAAGACAGCTATTCTTGTTGGGTTGTTGGGGGTGGCAGGGCAAGAAATTTGTTATAGTCTGCCAGAGTATGGACCAGCACCCGGTCAGTTTATTCCATTAGATGAATTCCAAGAAGCCGTCAAGAGGCTGGAAAGACAATTTGATGAGGAAGAAAACATTATGGTGGGCAGACACAGATTTGTAATGAGGAAACAAGCAGAGAACGAGAATGTTGAGGAGTACATAGCTAGCTTAAGAGTCTTGGCAACCAAATGTGATTATCAAGATAGAGTAGATGAGTACATACGTGATCAGTTGGTTTTCCACTGTTATGAACGAAAAATCCAAGAACGTCTCTTAGCTTGTAAAAGACCTACCCTGTCTGAAGCAATTGATATTGCTAAAGGTATTGAAAGGTCATTAGAAGGTTCTAGGGAATTAGCCAGGACATCGAGTACTACTTCCAGTGTATGTGTTGTAAATGACAAAAAGAGAAAAGACAATTTTTCGAGTAACAGATTTAAAGTAAATACAAATGTTAACACATCTCAATTTATATGTTTTAGATGTGGTTCTCGCAATCACAAGGCTGATTCTTTGAGTTGCCCGGCACTCGGGAAGAAATGCACAAGATGCCAAAAGGTAGGGCATTTTGCAAGCGTGTGTGGTACTTTTGGCAAGAAACGCTTTACACCTACTAATGTAAGTAGCGAAGAAGAATTTGATGAAAGTATGTGTTCTAACATTGTTTTGACCGTTGAAGATGAATACAAGGATATTAAAGCTCCTCTAGGGATGGCCGAAGTGGGGGAAGTACAACTTCACATTATGGCTGATTCCGGTTCGCAAATTACAATAATTTCTGACAAAAAGTTTCTTCAACATTGGCCACATGTCGATTTGTTTAAGGTTGACGTTAACCCAAAAGCTTTTGGGGAATTTGAGATCAATGTTTTTGGGTACTTTGAAGATATTTTAATTATCAAATATAGAGGTGTCAAAACAAAAATATATGTGGCGGAACGCGGTAGGGACATAGTGGGATGGAGAGATCTGGCAAAATTTAAGATCATTTTGAAACCTGGAGCTGAAGATCCAATAGTTCTGGATGATGGGTTTATACCAAGTATTGATGTTTCACCAGTCACATGTAAAAATGATAGTGTTTCATCTATTTTAAGCAAATATGAATCTCTCTTCGAAGACCGGATAGGTTGTGTGAAGGGTTTTGTACATAAAATAAAACTGAAAAAGGATGCTGTGCCAGTTAGGCACAAAATTAGGTCTCTACCTTTAACAGTCAAGAATGACTTGAAATTATTACTAGACAAACTTGTCTGTGAGGAAGTTATTGAACCAGCAGATTCTGCCGAATGGATTTCGGGTATTGTTTTAATAAAAAAGAAAAATGGTGAATTCCGTTTGTGCGCTGATCTGAGATCACTTAACAAAAATATTTTGGTGGATTGTTTTCCCCTGCCCAAAATTCAGGAAATTTTGGCTGCCACCGCAGGGTCCAAATATTTTTCATTGATCGATCTCAGGTCAGTGTACCACCAGGTCAAGCTTGACGATGAGTCGAAAGAGTTGACCACGTTTATCACTCTTCTTGGAACTTTCAGATATATACGATTACCTTTTGGTTTAACGTCTTCAGCTAGCGTTTTTCAAAAGCTGATGGAAAATATGTTTGGGGATATGGTAGGCGTCCAGAAATTTCAGGATGACATTCTCATTCATGCAGAGACTGTAAGTGAACACAATACTATTTTGGATTCAGTATTGGGTAAGTTGCAAGAAAGGGGTATGACTGTATCTAAAAACAAATGTGAATTTCTGAAGACGGAATTGGAGTATTTGGGCCATGTGCTTAGCGAGGCAGGCATCAAACCTAAAATGAACTTGGTACAGGCTATTGCTGATGCCCCTAAACCTGCAGATAGGGATTCGATGAGGTCATTTTTAGGACTCAGTGAATACTATTCAAGATTCATTGAAAACTATGCCAATTTGGTTGAACCTCTCAGAGCTCTTTTGCGCAAGGGTCAACCATTTGTATGGGACGTTCAACAAAAAGAGTCGTTTTGTGAAATTAAAAAATCTATCGTGAATGCACCATCTTTGAAACCTTTTGACGCAAAAGGAAACAATATAATTACAGTAGATGCAAGTTCAGTAGGCATAGGTGCAGTTTTTTCCCAAAAAATAAATAAGTGCATACACACTGTGGCTTTCATTTCACAAAGGTTGTCAGATGCTGAGAAGAACTACAGTACCATCGAGAGGGAAGCTCTCGCATGTGTTTGGGCAGTGATTAAGCTCAAAATGTATTTATGGGGAAAATATTTTGAATTAGTAACTGACCATAAGCCTCTGACTTTCATGTTTGACGGGTACGGGAGAGGTAATGGGAAAGCGTCAGCAAGGTTGTTGAGGTTACTGGCTAAATTGCAAGAATATAATTTCTCCATGAAGCATATTTCAGGTAAGGACAACATCAGAGCAGACTTTCTTTCCAGGTTGCCCACTGACAATTCAGAGATTCAGATTGAGGATGAAACCGAGTGTGTAGTCTCATCCATTGCCAGCGTACAGACGACTAGCAATGCCATTTTAGAAAAGGAGTGGTTAGAAGCTATAAAGTCAGATGCTGTATTGATGAAAGGTAAAAGTTTTATGTCTAGTAGTTGGCCTCCTGTTAGGAATTTATCTTCAGAGTTAAAAATATATTTCCAGGTTTCTGATGACTTAAGTATTGATAAAGGTTTCCTTATGAGGGGTGACTTGCTAGTTCCCCCATGTAAACTTAGAAACAGGCTGATATCTACGGCTCATAATACTCATTTAGGTGCCACCATGACAAATAAAAGACTTAAAGAACAATTTTGGTGGCCCCAGATGGACATTGATGTAAACGTATTTGTAGAGAAATGTAATGTATGTATTAGATCTGATAAGCACTGGAAGCCCAGAGTGCAAGAGATGCAATTTGTATCGATTCCAAATTCATTGTGGTACAAAATTGCTATTGATATGGCTGGGCCGTTTCAGATTTTAGAGCGAGAATTTAAATTCTTAATTGTTTTGAGCGACTACTACAGCAAATGGATATACCATTAATTCGTCCAAACTATTGACTCTGATTCCGTCATTGACTTTTTGGACACATGTTTCTCCATTGAAGGAAGCCCACGCACACAGGTATCAGATAATGGAAAGCAGCTTACTTCTAACAAAATGACATTCTTTTTGAACTTACATGGCATTCGCCAGGAAAAGACTCCTTTATACTCCCCAAAGTCCAATGGGCAGATTGAAAGAGTGAATTGCTTCATCAAGGATGGCATCCAATTGGCGGTGTCTTCAAAGATCCCGGTGAAGAAATTCATCCAGGACAGAGTGTTTGCATACAATTCCACT
Organism: Lissotriton helveticus; assembly: GCF_964261635.1. NCBI lineage: Eukaryota > Metazoa > Chordata > Amphibia > Caudata > Salamandridae > Lissotriton > Lissotriton helveticus. The sequence continues at coordinate 407,583,766 of NC_136065.1, forward strand.
CCCAACAGTGTGACAGGTTTCCCCCCGTTTTTCTTAATGAGAGGAAGAAGATGTGATAATGAGATTGTACCTAAAATTGCAGGGTTTGTCTTGTTTACCTGATCCTTTTGTCATAAGCGATGATCAGCTTCAGGTCAAGCAGAAGATTGTTGATTGTCAAGTCAAAGCCAAGGTTTATCAAGGGGAGTCTAAATACTTTGACCCTGAAGAAGTAGTTGATGTCACTGAAAGTGCCATTTGTTTGAGATTTCTTGGATGGCGCAATAAGAGTGATGCCATAAAATTGAAGGAAAGTCAAGTAGAGTTATGGTTCAAAGGTGTCAACGACAAAGAGTCATTTGATAGGGAATTCTCATGGCTAGATACTTAATCGGGAGAAGTTGATCATCATTTAACTGTTTCACATGAAAGGTCTGGTTGTCAACCTGTTGACAATGGCAAGAAGGGTATGTTGAAAAATGCTGGCAGGAATACTGCTACCAATAGTGAAGAATCGTATGGTGATGGTGTGTAAGTGAGAGTCAATCTATCTCAGATCGTGACGCTGATCCCAGGCCCAGTGCATCCAGTGTAGCTGGTGATGGAAGTGCCCAATGTCATGGAGGTTGGGAGGGAACCAGTGCTTTAAATGGGCCGGTACTCACAGGTACTGAGTACCGGCACTTCTTTGTTTTATCTCTCCGAGTACCGGCACTTCTCTTACTGCCGAGCAGAGTACCGGTACTCATTAAACGCTCGTGCTGGCGGCCTGTCTCTGACGACCAAGGCACTTCTGTGGACGTGAGCCGAGCCCCTGCTGGACTATTCAGCTTGTGTTCACCATCATGCTGTGTTGCAAACAAAGAAATTGAGGAAAACCGGTGACAGCGCTATTAAGAAAGCCGTGGGAGGTAACCAGGTTGAAATGGCTTTAATCCCAACTCATTCTTTTGTGTAAGTGTCTGCTTATGATTGTCTGCTTGCCTGTGATTGATTTGTGTGCGATAAATACGAGAGATAGGGGGAGAGAGTAGAGACACATCTTGGAAGGTATCCTAAAGGAAATGTGTTGAATGGTTGTGTGTGCAGACCTGCTTTTTTCTGTGTCCCTCGAGAATATGTAGTATTGTGCCAAGCAACAGCAATTAACAATATAGATGTTGCAAATATTAAAAAAACTAGGAAATGTTAAAATATTACCACGTTTGGCAACGTTGTGTAAGGAGTAAACAAACCTTTGTTTATTGAAAGACATTTCTCGTGTTTTGGTATGTGCTAGCAAGTAGTATTGAAGTCAAGAAGTATCGGCATGACTTTTCCTAAGCCCCGCCCCCAAGCCTCGCCCACTCACCACATTTAAATGAGTACCTGCACTATTTTTCTTCCATTTAAAGCACTGGAGGGAACTTGTACCAGGTATGGTAGAATATCTAAATTACCAACAAGCCTCAAAGATTATGAGTTACTTTAAACCTCTGCTTCAATTTGTTTTTTTTTTTTAAAAAGGGAGATGTTGCAGGTCGTCTTCCTGCTCTTCCTCTCCCCCTTGCTCTTGATTGGTCCATGTTTGGTTGTTATTTATGTGACGTGTACACCGTCACCTCCCCACTCCTTTACCTTTCTGACAGCTGTCCCTTCCCTCCCGCAAGCTCGTTGTGTATGAATAAATACTTATACAACTACCAACCCTTTTCCTGGTTTATTGAACATCACAATCCACAACAGTTCGCGCTATATAAAATCGCATTAAATAAAAAATAAAAAAATACCGATTTGATTGTCGTGGATTCACAGACCCACCTGTGTCACAGAATAATGTACGACCCCGTATATAAAGCTGAACGTACCAGGCCTCGGTTAGCAATCCCACTGACTACAGATACACCTGCTTATACAACTCAGCTAATGCAGCCTAGATTAATTAGCAATTCCGCTCCTAAGAGAAAAGACAGTCAGCCTGCCTACCGAAAATCTCCATCAGCTTTCTGAACTGGCATTAATCACTACGCACAGAAATAGTACGTAACGCCGCATGATGCTGGTCACGTGATGTTGCGTCGTTGCTAAGGACGTTGTAATGGGAACGAGTCACTACTGCATCGAAGTCTGATCAAATCGAAAGCAAGCTTGGAAAATCAGGCTTTCAAGATTCTTTGTAAAAACGGTAGGTAAGGTTCGGTGGCATTCCCTCCTGATCTGGGACGGCTGGAATTGGTGCAGTTGTATGTCCTGTTTCACGCGCTCTAAATGTTTTTTTTTTCATTCAACATCACTTTCCATACTGGGGATTGTAGTTTATATAAGGATGCTTTGAAATGTTGGACTCTATATCAACGCTCGGCAAATATCAAAATCAACAACTGTCTTACGGTGTTATATGACAGCTTTGCAGAAGCTACGTTGATTCGGAATCTATGTGCCTTGCGGCACAATTTTGAGGGTGGGCGCACTGGTGCATTCCTGCCAAGTATCACGCAATAGGTGCGGCGCCTTGTGCACCGGCTCTGCTGCTCGGAGGAGGTACTGCAGCAGCTGTTTGCCGGGTTGAGTTAATAAACAGTTAAAGAGCCATGATCTGCGCTTTGTAACTGTTGGCAATTACCCGGGGGAGGGGGTAGCGGAGCCTGCCCTCTCGGCAGTGGATGCTGTCAATTACTGTGGCACACGGATTATAATCCGGATGTGACCGCCCGTCCATCAGGAGGAAGAGGAAGTGATGCAGAACGGCGGGAGACTCAATCTGAGTCAGTCCTCGCCAGGTGCACAGTGCTAACAGTCTTGGCTCTGTGGTGCCGCAATAACCCCGGGCGTGCCGCCTTCACAATTCATAACTACTTGTCAGATGTAATGCCCAGACCGGCAAGGAGCCGAGAGTGACCCAGTGAATAAATTTCACTAAACTGGCGATAACACAGGACACTCACTGAGTGACTCGTGCTTTATATTTGGTAATCTAATGTGTTTGTTTAAATTACACTCTGCGTGTAGGTCATTATAATGAGGGCCGCCGCTGCATCCCTTCTTTAGTCAATGTCCGAGCCGGCAGAGGGAATAACTGCAGTGGGCGGGTTAATGAAGAGCCATGACTGACCGGCGTCACGAGGATTTATAGCGCCGGCCGGACTGCCAGGAGGACCGCAGCAGCCTGGAGCGAAGTCTAAGGCAGGTTCCTGGGGGGGGGGGGCTCGCTAGTGGCGTCATGAGCACTCAGCAGCCCCCTTGCAGTGCGAGTCATCGATGGTTTGCGCTTCCTGCTGCAAACCATCACTGTAAGTAGACAGTTGTTTCAGCCACTTGCCACCGTCTTTGTCAGCGTTAACTACCTACCACCATTGTCACACACTTCGCAGATTAGCCCCACTGACAGAATGACGCCTGGTGGCATCTTTGTTTTTCTTTTCAGCGCCGCCATCAGCAGACTTTGTGCTATCTGACCCGACCCTTACAGTGTTGTAGGGAGGGTCATGGTCGAGGGTGTTGGTATGCCTTCCTAAACCCCCACAGATTACTTACCTGAGATTGTTGGAAAAAAAAACGCTTCGCAGCTCTTGCCCTCCGATCACGTGCTTTCAGGAAAGGGGGCACAGTGCTTGTCCATTCTCCCGATCCCGGGCCTTTTTCAGTCAGGAGACCGCACAAGCGTCTGAGTGTGACCTTGACCTGCCCAATCTGTCAACAGCCCCAGTCCAGGCTTGTGACGTGTACTTAATCCAGTTACTACACCACTTACTAAAAAAAAAAAGATTTTCGTTTTGTACCTTACATTTTCTTAAACCACTGCTCCTTATAAAGTATCACTGAAGGTGTTGCTTAGGAGATGTGAAAGTCACTTATAATTGTCTTGAAAACAGAAATGTTACTCGTGTATACTGAAAACTTGGCAGCTATGTTTGGGCCGCGCCGGTGATGGTCGGGTGACACTGGTCAGTGGTGAAGGAGATAGTGTCACTCATATTGAAATGTCACTCCTGAAAACACTGAAATTATGAAAATGTCACACATAGCAGTCTGAAACCTTGGCAGCTATGCTGGTGGCCCGTTACGGCTGTTATAATTTTGGGGACACAGGGTCACTGACAAACAGGATTTGCATAGCGCTACTTATCACCTGTGGGGGTATCTAGGCGCTGGGGAGTGGGGGCCGTGCTGCTGATGAGGGACGTTATTCAAATAACCATGTTTTTAGGCCCTTCCTGAAATTCTGCAGGATGGCAGTCTGTGTGTTCTCCCTTGTACGGCCGGTCACCGGTGTATTCACAGCTGTGTAGACCTGGACTGTGTCATGTTGCACCTTGAATGATCAAGGTAACTATTAGCGACGGTACTAACCCCCTCCCACCTCCCCCCCCCCCCCCCGGGCAGAACTCTGAGGGATAGCCCCGGGCGCCACAAGCTCTAGCTACGCCACGTCCAGCTAACAGAATATGTTTTGCTTTGGGAGTGGTTGTTAGACGACCCGGAAGTCGATACATTTTATCCCAAAGATAAACTAAGGGTGTTAGGCAGTATGTTCAGCAGTGTGGTTTGAAAACGTGCTTGGCACAAATAAAGCTCTCTAACATCCACTCCACTCTTTCGAACAGGATGGGCACAATATATAATTAGAACTGTATTTTTAAGAATTTAACTCAAAGCCTAAAGTGGCCCAACAACGCCATAAAAGAAGACTATTGACTATCAATTAAAGACCGATCAGGTACAATAGTTTGTGTGCAGATTAAAGGACAAAAAATACAAGCAGGGCTGCGTAGCAAAGAGCACAGACCATGTATATTTCGTTGTGCTCACCTTGGCTTTTTTGCTACACTCTGCTTTTTGGAACTTGAAGTTTATTATTATTATTAGGAACGCTTATATATAACACCGGCTACCCACAGAGGGGTTTCCCGGCACGTAGTGAGGCATAGGGCACAGCCAGAGCCCGTTAACTCTGAACAACCATGTTTTATTTATTTATTTAATGCAATTTTATATAGCGCAAACTTTTACACAAAGGTGTCAGAGAGATTTACAAATGGACCAGTTACATTACATATGTACTTCAGTGTACATGAGTTACATAAAAGATACAAACAGATGAGCTCTAAATTCACATAAGAATGGTAGTGAGTACAAACGTCTACTACAGATACGCGGAGTGCTTGAAATGGTAAAATAGAAGTGCAGGTACTCTGCATTAGAGTACCTGCCTGTTTCTGAGAAGTGCGGTATTCTCCAATTAAAAGTATTACATATCTCTTGAGAAGTGCAGGTACTCCCCCTCTCAATACAGGACAGCACCGGCCCATTTAAAGCACTGGATACTAGTGGTTAGAGTTACATTTATACAAGTTGCAGATTCGCACTAGGTTACTTTTAATAGAAGTTAAAGCGGTTAGGGTTGGATAAATATAAAATTCAAATTTACAAAGCATGATCTTCTTGCCAGTGCAGGGACACTGTTCCTGTTTCTGGCGTGTCACGAGATTGAGGGAAACATGAGGTGGTATTCCTTGAGTCAACAGTCAGCAGGTATGAAGTAACGGAGGACTCCTCCTATCGGTCCTGCATCTGGTGAGGTGTAGTCTTGGGGGGGGGGCAGAGGTGAGATGGCACATAAGTGGTATTGAGCCTCGGGGGTGGCAAGTACAGGCTCACCTCCTGTTTTCACTGTTCCTCCTTCCTTTTCCTCTTTTCTCCTGCACTGTCCAAAGTGCAACCTCTCCCCGTCCGGCACCGTGCTCCAGCAGCCCGCAGCGCCATGGGAGCACTCGTGGAATAGTCCTTGCACCAAGGTCAACAGATTTGTTGCATGCCCCCAGCTTGGGATGAGCAGGGTGGTGACCAGGTGGGCACAGGCCCAGGCTGCAGCAGGCCAGTTCTTTGTTGTCTAAAGGCCCCTTTCCTCACCGCACCAGTCATGGCACGGATCTCTAGAGCAGCTAGATGGCCTCCCGCCCACCCCGCCCTGGCAGCATTCATCCAGCAGGGCCTGGAGCCTCAAGGAGACCAGCGGCCAAGACAAGGGGGCTGGCGGGACGATCTCTAGGGGGATACGTCTGCTGTCTCCGAGGCTCAGTACGTCACTGCCTCCCTTGCCTTTTTGGCTGGAAAGGGTCCCTTCCGTCCTCCGGTCCTGGGCGGTGAGCGGCAGGTGAAGCCGAAGCCTTCCAGAGGGTCCGGTCCAGATACACTGTGGTGGAGCTAGGAGGCCTACCTGAGAGTCTGTACAGGCTCCTCTGTCATAAAGCCAGGAAGCGAGATACCAGTATGGGCGTCTCCATAGTCCGATGGGAACTGGCTTGACAGGGGAGGCCTTTATTTCTCGGGATTTATGCCACATGGCGATTCCTAGCCCAGGAGCTCCTGGCTGGAGCTCCTCAACAGGCAGCCATATTCTGAAAAGAAGTCAATGAGGTGCAGCATCTCAAGGTTTGTGGAGGGTTGTTCCAAAGATAAGAACCTTGGTAAGCAAAGGACCATCCTACCATACAAGCCTGTTTGACTCTCAGAACCATGCAGAAGGAGAGATCACAGGAATGTAATGCATGAGTTGGTAGATAAGGTCTCACTCAGGGCCAGTTCTAGGATTTGCGAGGCCCTGGGCCAAAAGGAAATGTGCGAGGCCCCTCTAATTTACACAAGTGACTCCTTGCAAGGAGGCCATTCGGAGACACTGTGGGAGGCCCATTGTCCAGCATTTTACTCCCTCACAGTATTAACTTTCAGCCCACAAGCAATTCTCACTCCTTCAGCCCGATAGGTGTGAGAATCGCTTGTGGGCTAAAAGTTAAAACTGTGGGGGCAATAAAGTGCTGGACACTGGGCCTCCCACAGTGTGTCTGAATGGTCTCCTTAAAACTGGGGCAAGAGGAAGTGTCTCCCTCCCCTAGGACTCCAGACACCATCCCTGAGAGTCCCAGGGAGGGGACCCCCTCCCATGGACCCTAATTGTAAGGAGACACCTTTCTTTTAGTGTTTTGGCAGGGAAACAACAGGACACGCATCGGTGCGGGCCCCATGCTGGTGGGCTGAGTGCGAGGCCCTGGGCAGCTGCCTACACTGCCCATGCCTAGCACCGGCCCTGATCTCACTAGTCCAAGGAGATAGCGGGGGCCAGCTCCTGATCCGGCTTAGTGCACAAATCAGAGAGCTTTAAATAAAAATTTGCTACTCCACCTTAAGCCAGTGCAACTCCCTCAAGAGAGAGGGAGCAGATGCACTTTTTAGAAGTCTGTAGAGTAGCCTGGCCGCTGAGATTTGGACGACTTGCAGCCTTCTTAGAGGCTTTAGCTGAGTCCAAATAGAGGACATTGCCATGGTCTAATCTAGTTACAATAAGGGCCTGAATGACTGTCCTTTGGGTTGAGAAAGGAAGAATCCAAAGTATTCCCCGCAGCCATTTCAGAACACCAAAACAGTAAAAAAACAAACCCCAGGTTCAGCAGTTCGTTCTCGCTCTCTCGCTCTCGCTCTCTCTCTCTCTCTCTCTCTCTCTCTCTCTCTCTCTCTCTCTCTCTCATATATATATATATATATATATATATATATATATATAATTTCACAGTGCTTTTGGTCAGAGACTGAGACTTTCTAGCACTAAACATACACACGTCACTATTCTATTCTCCTCAACCAAGATTCAATTCTGTGCTCTCTGGTTACAGACACAGACCTCTGCAGCTTTAAATAATAGCGGTTTCATAATGTACGATAGGGCATTTCCCAGTGATAAACTTTACTTGCATTTATTTTTCATTTAGGCTGTACCTTAATTTATATGTAGTTTCCTGAAAGTGAAAGACCAATAAAAAGTTATTGAATAATTGTATTACTATTATTTTATTAATTGTACTTTCATGTGAAAGGAGGCCACTAAATAACACCAAGGGCTCCGGACTGGAGTTTTGGGTTGCAGTAGAGAACCAAGGCGTGGGGGTCGAGGGGGGATGGGATGAGTTGGGAGCGGGTAGATCCCTTGCCTCGAGACAAATATGAGGTCGTACATGAATTGGGAGCAACATGATTAGGTGGGCTGGGGTCATTCCTGATGCGCTCTATCAGTGCTTGCAGTAGGGCGTCCCAATTGCCTACAATTGGTTGTTTGCGAAGCCCCCTTGCTTTTTCCTAGTGAAGAACAGTGCCTTCAGCTGAGACAGCTCCTAAGCTCCCTCCTCTTGGCAGGCGGCAGTGGAGGGAGAGGCAGGGGCGAAGCTTTTCTGTTGTAAATAGTTGGGTACAAGTGCTTTCAGTCGGGTATGGTGACGTGTCTTTTGGATTTCACTTGTGAGTTTTACATGCCGGCACTGACAAAAACACACACTCTCTTTCGTCTGTTATGAATGCCATACAAATGTTGTTTAGTTGGATAAACGTTATGTTTTAAGTGGTCCTAACAATACACCCTTCTTTCTCTTTCCACTGCCCCTTATGCCCCCCCAATGTCCTACTTCTCATATATTGTTTTTTAACAAGCTATCCTAGCGTTGTTGATGGGACATCTGAAGCTCTCCCCCTTCCCCCACCCACATCTTACTGACTAAGCTACGCCCTTGGGAAGAGGATGAAATTGAATCTTTGGCTTCTAATTAGGGCCAGATGTATAAACCATGTTGTAACCCATCTCAGTTTTGGGCTGGAATAGAGACCAAGAAGGTACCCCTATAGCGTGTCGATGTACGCACTTTCTGTGATTTATGTAGTGTCTCTCAGAACCTCTGTCCAGAAGGAACTTGGGGAGGGACAGACCCAAAACGTGTATATACTGTTTTTTTGGTACTGCTTGGCGTTTGGGGCAAATGTTGGTTTAGAAAGAAATGTGAGATGCAGCCTTTGCGGTGTAAAGTATGCCCTATATAGGATGTATGCATTTAAATCTAGCTTTACTCTGACCCTGTCGGGGGTATTCCAGGATTTTCTGCCACTCTTGTTCATGAAGGGGGTGTCCGATATCTTGCATCCTTTTCTCTCTTTAAGAGGGAGAAGGCTCACACCAGTATATTAGTGAATAGGGTTGTACAATCAGAAGATAAATGGTACGCTTATTGAGTGTATGTTATGTGTACTATTGTGGTGAAACCCTTAGCCAATTCGACAGTAATGTCTTCTACAAGCAGTATCTTATGTGACTCTCCGTTCTTCAGTACTGAGGAGTAGATCGTTATAGTGGGTGATGGGAGATTTGAATATTGCAGTTGGTGGGCAGCTGGTTGTGCCACTGGAAGAAGCATGGAAGTCTTCCCTAGGTGAGGCGGCGCCTTGCGGGACCTGCGTGGCGGGGTCCTCGGGGGGGCTGAGGCCCAGGTGGCGCTTCTCACCGCGGCAGGCTGGGTGCTGGGCTGTTCTCGGGGCCGGTGGAGTGCTCCTGTCGGCCATCTTGTCTCGCTCTCAGGTCGGGTTCGGCTGAGGGCAGGTGAGGGGCTGCGGGGGAGCTCAGAGACGGCCAAATATGGAATTTATTAAGACTCTCCGTAGCCACTTACTCAGGCTGGTTTGGGGGGGCAAGGCTGCGTGAGTACAGTGGTCGGTCCTCACCAGAGGATATGAGAAGGGGGGATTTGCGGCGCAGGACTTCTATGCATACTATCTAAGTGCGCAGACGCAATATCTTTACTATTGGTACAGGCCGCACGCCTTTACACCGCATGTCGCAGTGGAGGAAGGAGATGCGGCTCCCGTCCCACTGCACAGTGTGATCACTCGTCTTTCGCGGGGTACCCCGAGATCGGAGATCAATGCAGTTGACGCCACGATCTCGGCTTGGCAGAGGATCGGGAAGTTAGCGCAGAAGTTGCCGTTATACATGCCGGATATGCGACTGGAACATCATGCATACATGTCTGTCACGCATGAAGTCCCGTCTATGAGGGTTCTGAGGGAGGCGGGTATTTCACATATGAAGGATATCTATCCAAACGGCGCATTCGTCAAGCAAGAGGATTTACAGCATATTACAAATCAGTCGCTTCTTTTTCAGTTTGCGATTCATAGGTTGAGACATGCGGCCAGGGCACATTACACCACCTTCCCGATCGAGCCACCGGAACTGCTGTCTCTACAGTCGTGTGTGTTCTCACCACATTTAATAATATGAGGCTGGTATCTAAATTATATACCCTTAATAAAGATGAAACGGTGGATGTAACAGATAAGAGCTGGGTCAGATAGAATGAATGTTTGCATGCAGCTATTTCTGAAGATAACTGGAAGCATGTCTGCGGATTAACGGGGAAACTCTGTATGAACGGCAACCTAAAGATTATCTATTTTAAATATATACACCAGGTGTACTACACCGCGGCACGATTATATGGGTATGGGCTGTGTGAGACAGCGTGCTGTGACAGGTGCGGACAATATGAAGCAGACTTCATGCCTTTAGCGTGGATTGCACGGCAGTGGCGGACGTCAGGGTTGCGGTGGTGAATTGCTTGCGGGAGATGGTTGCTGTGGACCTCCCCTGTACCCCTCTGGTGTGCCTCCTGAGTTGCGTGCCGCATGTGAGAGGGGCGAGTGGTAATTTTGTGTGTCTGGCGCTACTAATGGCTGCGTGTAGGGTGGTGATCACGTGGGGGAAGGGACGCCGCCCTTACGTCAAGGAGTGGCTGACTGATCTGGTGTACTGCCATGACAAACTTAATGTTTATGCAGAGGAACTGCCCCGTAGATCGAGGGACATCTGGGAGCCGTTGAGATTATATCTGCTCGATAAAACTGAGTAAGAAATGGGTTGGCGGGGAGACTCGGCGGGGGGGTATAGTTTGTAGTGAGAGCGGCTGAGGGGATCCTTTAATAAGAATTACACAACAATGAGAGGACTTACTAAGCGGATGGCTTGCACAGTGCCTGTGATTTATAGTTGACGCTGCTTTGTGATTGACAATGCATTTTTCTTCTTGGGTTTCTTTTGTATTTTCTTTTGATCTTCTATTGAGGCCTGATCTGCTCGATTGTTCAACGTGTAGGAAAATTTTATTGCAGCATGTTGAGACATTGTTTGTTTTAAGAGACGAAAATTGTTGTAGCTTGCATTATTGTACCATGTCTGTGTATAAGCTACAATGCAGATGAAGATGTATCTTTTTTTTTCTCTCTTTTTGTTGATTTGAAAAAAAAAAAAAGAACCATGGATGTCTTATACATTTGTTGATCACCTAACGCATACCCCATTGTTGCATTTATGCTTGTATGTTTTTGCGGTCACAAAAGGTTTATTATGATGCTATTTAGAATGTTTACAAGAAAGGTTCTAGGAGCGGCAGTTACTTGTTGGTTGCCGAGGAGGTATATGTGTGGGCCACAACTATTCCATAGTTAAATAAACAATTTACTTTATCCCACCCTCATTGCCACAATTGTTGAGTTCTCCAGGAGGAGGCATGCAGTAGAGTAAATTATTTATTTATGGAGTAGTACAGGAACTTACCTTATCTACAAATGCAATAATGCTGCTTGGAACTCTCGGTTTCCGGCAGAAACTTTGGCGGTGAGTAGGTGCCAACACTTCTACACCTTTTGACATTAGATTTTGGCAGTTGCTTGTCGGCTGCCGAGGATGTTGGATGTATTGGCCCAACTACTCCATACTTCTCTGCCTGGAGAACTCAGCAATTTTGGCGACGATTGGAACTGTCGATCCACAGTGTGCCGAGGGAGAAGTACAGCAACATACTTTTTCTACAACTACAGTATCAATTGCCTCAGTAATGCCTTCTCTTAATAACCTCTCAGTCTTTTGTTCTCCTTCCTTCCTTACAATCTAAGGAATATCTGTGGCTCTATGAACCGTGGAGACAGCATTTTGTTTGAGAACAATTTTGTGCAAGTATCCTTCCAACGTTCCAATTTTTCCTGAAAAATAATTTGGATAATTACTCTAAAACGCGTCCTCTTTTTTCACAACTCTTAGTGACCAAAACTTGCGCCTGGCTATTGTGGTCCAAACGTATGTTTTACACTATCTGGTCCATCCTCCCTAAGACAGACGGATCAATCTCTACAACATAAAGTTTGCTGACAATTTTGGTGACAACGGGAACTATCAAACCACATCGTGCGGAGGGAGAAGTACAGGAACATATCTTTTCTACTATTGCGGTGTCGCTGCTTGGAAAGCCTCTGAACTGTCAGTTTGAGTCAGGAAATTTGGTGGTGAGCGGGGGCCAAAACTTCTGCACATTTTGGCAGTAGTTGTTGGCATTGCCAAATTGCAGAAACAGTGGCACAGTTGACTACCGCTTGTGGTGCTATTATCGTAACAGCAGTTTCTCGAGACGGTGAGCGTGCTGGGTGACGTGGGTGCACTTCATTGGCTGCATTGTTTGTGCACGCTCGAGCCTGTGTGTGGAGTCTTATGTAACTTTGTTTACTTGCTGCCATATTGGGGGAAGCTAACACAACGTCATTTATATGCTGCCATATTGGAGACTTCAACAAGTTTCAGCTTTTAGGCATCACGTTATTTACTTTTCACTATCTTAGGAGCATTGTGCGGTTTGTGGTCTAGTGGTGAAGAGTTCTTTGTGGCAAAGCAGTTATCTTGCTGAGAGTAGTGCTCTGTGAGGAGAAGCATTAGCACACCGCTTTGAGCTTGTTATCAGAGGAAGAGCTACCTTCCAAGACGAGATGTCAAGTGAGGATATTCAGACAACTTGAAGTGCAGCGTTTAGCTACGGGTGATCTATACGATGAGGAGCACCTTTGGAATAACAGGAGGGACTGGCTATGTACAGGAAAAGTTTATAGTGGGTTTACCAGGAATCTTATGCTACGCCAGTGAGCCATTGTATATACTCCTTAGACTCTACAGCTCATCGCAACAATGCATTAAGCACTGAAGCGCTGGCAGTTTTCTTTGCGTCAAGTGTTCTATCAGGCAAGGCAGCAAGTTGTCTGACTCTAAAAAAAAATAAAAAAAGAGGAATTTATATATTTGGGTTCTAGGCATATAATATTGAGAACCTTATATATTTAGATTCTTGGCATATAATATTGAGAACTTAGAAAGTCATTACTGTGTAGCAAGTAATTTCAGATAGTATTTGAAGTTCTTTATTGGAGTTTTATCTCCTCCTTGCAAAATTTGTTTGTCACATACATCCTCTTTTACACCACCACAACCATTTTTTACCAGGAATTGGGGATCCATCTATTAAGTGCAATGAGTGGAAATAATATTTCCCGAATAATATTGACACTATTGAAGAGGAGGAGTTTCACAGGTAAAAAAGAAAAAAAAATATTTTGCATTCATTATGTCCTCCAGGTATTATTGTGTATAATTCAATGGAGAAAAAACCTCGAACAGCGAATGAGTCAGATGTGTTAAAAAATGCGTTAGAAGAGCTAGACAAATATTATTTCACTTCTGTTTGTATAGCAATAAACAGGCATAATTTCTTCATGCGAAGGTACAGTAAGATGGAACTCATTGAAGAATATGTGTCTGCCCTGAAGAGATTAGCATTAATCTGTAGGTTTGGGCCTTCCATGATGAGTTGATAAGCGGTCAAATCATCATGCATGTGAACAATGAACGCATTCAAGAAAGACTCTGGATTTATGGGGAGTCTTCATTCATTGAAGTAAATTCTATGGTTAAGAAGGTTGAAATTGCCAACGCAGCTGAGGTAAATTCCAAAGGTTAGCAGAAGGAAGTTGTTTGCAAGGTCAAACAGAAGAAAAAGAAAGATGTGCGGAACTAAGAGGAGAACCAGAAGAGCACTTATCAACTCCTTCTAAATCGCAAGAAAAAAGTTACAGTTGTGGTAGTAGGGACCATCTAGCCCATGGGTACTCACACACATTTTCTCAGGGGCCAAAAAGTAAAGTCTGGCGAGTGCCCGAGAGCCACATCAATGCTAGTGGTGCGGGAGATGGGGTGCGATGGGGGCCTAAGGAGACAGAAGAAAAACATGCACCTTTTCTAAAGATTAGTAGAAAAAAAGTCTGTCATTTTGCAGCAGCTTATTTCATGTTGTGTGTAACACACACATTTAAAAAACGTTTTGTAGCCTATGTTCTACTGTGTGGAATGCATTTTTAAACAAATTATATATATATAATATATATATATATATATATATATATATATATATATATATATATATATATATATATATATACAGTGCTTTCTGTCATAGGATGGGACCCAATAGCACTATAAATTCACATTGCATCAGCCAGGATTCAAGTAAGACCCTCCATTTACAGTGAAGTCTGTAGTGATCAAATTGTTCTTTCCTATCAAAACAAGGTATTTCCAGGTATTGGTTTAACTTGCCTTATTTAAGGGATGTGCAGTACATTTTAAATGCAATTACCTGTAGGTAAACACCAAGAAAATATTTATAAAACATTGTGTTCTTTTTAGCTACTTGCTGGCCCCCTCCTTGCACTCACTAACCCTGCCCTGTTATGCCCCTGTTCATAGTTCTCATACTTCTCCATTGCACTTCGACTCTGCCCAGCTAAGGTGTAACCTATGAGCAGGGTTTTCTTGCTGACAGTATAAGCTTGACTAGATATAGAAACAAAGCCAACACCCACAGCGGCACAAACAAATGTAACCTGGTGACATAATTTTTAGGTTGCGCAGGCACTGTGCTTGTGAAATCTATTGTATTTAATATATTTTATGCAGTGGCGGCTGGTGGAATTTGAAAGTGGTGGGGGGTACAAGACCAATTAATAATATTTTGCATGCAAGCAATCAAAGTGAGTGAGCCCGATTGTTCTGCGGGAGGTTTCAGAGAAGTTTCCCTCGAACATTTTAAAAAATTGCCTATTTCCCTGCAATAGTCAGCACTGTATATGTTTGAGTATGTGTGAGTTGTCGAGAGTGGGTGTGCAAGTGTTTGCAGAAAAAGAGCGGGTTTTTAGGTCTCGCCTGCTAATGCGTTTGCGCATTGCTGGCGAGAGATATTGGGGCTTAACCATCGGGCGATTCCATGCAGTGCCCGTGAAAAGCGCGTGCACATCAAAGCCATCTGCCCCCCTCCCACAGGCATCCCCCAGCGTGCGCTCTGCCTCAGGCATTTCTCCTCCCCTAATTATTCACTGCCCACGGCCGACCGGCCGTACTTTCACTTTCACGGCCGCCAGGCCGTGCGACAGAGACGCTCTTATCAAAATGTAACTTAAGTTCGGCATCCTGCTGCTACTGCGCTCCTTCATTCCCGCAGCACTCAGGCTTGTTTAATAGGAGTCCTTTTGTTTCTAACCATCCCCATTTTTTCACCGGAGTTAAATTAGACATTGTTCGGCTTTTTATAGTACGTTGTTCCTGGTTTCCGTGGAGCCATGAGGCATCTCAGCCCCTCCCACTCCCCCTTGTGCCCGGTGCTCCTGCCCTGTTCCTCACCCCTCCCGCCACATTACTTGCTTGGTGGGAGCCCCCCGAGCTGGATTCAGGAATGTGCAGCCACTCCCATGCGTACAATAAACATAAAGCAAACATGTTTGCTCATTTTTACAGCGTGCAGCACAGTAGTACTTCTGCTAGTGAACAGACACACAAAGCAAACTCGTGCTGTCTTGGCGCCTTACACAATTCCCCACGGCAGTGCTTGCAGCCATGTCTGCTTCATGGGTTACAACCAGCGGCCTGCGGGTTTACTACAGATCTCTGCAGTAATGCCCGCTTCCTGTGACCGCTGTAACAGAGCGTCCCATGCAGCTTCAGTGCAGCCAAGTAGTTTATTCCTGTGTGCCTTTGTGCCTCTGTGTTTTGCATGTGTCGAGACTGTGAGCCTGCCGCTTTTGTCCCCAAGTACTTGGAGAAGGTCTTCAGATATGCACTCTCCTTCACCTGGTATTTGCCCTATGCTTACGTGACTATCTGTGAAAACTCACAAGAACTTTTCGCTATACAAACGTCAGGCTTGTACATCTTCCTCCCGGGTGGTGATTTGACACGTCAGCAGCATAGATGTCTAATCCTTAATGGAGTTTCCTAACGGAAGAGGTGAGAGTTTTGGCGGCCAGTTCCTGTGGTGAAGCCAGCGCAAGAGCCTGCTACAACAGCAGTGATGGGTTTTCTGGGTTTCGGTTTAAGCTATCTTGGTGACGTCTTAGGATTTGATGACGCTGAAGCTACACTGATTATAGGTCACTTAGATATTTCAGCATAGAGGTCAATCGAGACTACATCTGTCATGTTAGTCGAAGGCACATTTTGTGGTTTGGTCTGATGGCTGAGTTTTTTTTAAATCAAAGACTCGTTTTTTGTGCCTTTGTGCCCTCTGTTAGACCCGGTTTTTGTGCCTTTATGTCCTCTGTTAGACCCGGTTTTTGTGTCTTTCTGTCCTCTGTTAGACCCGGTTTTTGTGCCTTTCTGTCCTCTGTTAGACTCGTTTTTCCCTTGTTTTTCTGCCCTTCTGCCCACTGTTAGATTAGTTTGTTTTTTGTGCCTTTCTGCCCTCTGCATCACCACATCATCACTCAGCGCCACCACAGGATCACTGAGCACCACCACAGCACCACTCAGCACCACCACAGCACCACCACATTATCACTCAGCACCACCGCATTATCACTCAGCACCACCACATTATCACTCAGCACCACTCAGCACCACCACAGCACCACTCAGCACCACCACAGCACCACCACAGCACCACTCAGCACCACCACATTATCACTCAGCACCACCACAGCACCACCACAGCACCACCACATTATCACTCAGCACCACCACATTATCACTCAGCACCACCACATTATCACTCAGCACCACCACAGCACCACTCAGCACCACTCAGCACCACCACAGCATCACTCGGCGCAACCCCAGGTTATAGGTGTCACATTTGCGAAAGTTATCACTATCGGTATTGTAAATGACAAAGCTATTAATTTAGCTATTTTCAAAACCAATACATAAATAAAAAAATAGTCATTTACAAGAACAATAGCACAAACTTTCCTAACGCGAGACCTATTACATTGCAAATGCTTGTTGTGTTTGTATATGTGTAAAGAAAACGCCTTTGTGTGTAAGCCTATGTGCGCAAACAAGTGCATGTACGTATGAACAGACGCTTGTGTGCATGGCAGTGTGTGTGTGTACGTGTGTGCACAGTACTGTTGCACAAATGTAAACGTCTGTGAATTTGTGTGAACGAATGTGTATATTTTAGCAAGTGGGTCAGAGTGGGAGTTTGGAAGAGCGCGTTTGCTCAAACGGTTATTTGCACGTTGAGGAAGTGAATATTCATGAAATTAACAATTGATTTGGCACTGGTAGCTGACCTATCTTACAAATTTGGAAAGTACACTCTATGTGAACAAAGTAGGCTGGATTCACATGACCAATTATAACTCATTAGCTAATGCAATTGCTATCTCCATTTTTTTACAAAGAAATTGGTGAAAACATTAAACATGTCGATTTAAAAGGCAACTCTCAAGCTGTCTTCTTTAGTTCTTCTACACAGACAGGCTGTGTCCCTATAAATAATATATATAAAAAAGGAAGACTCAGCATGTTTGTTATATTTAATGGCAGCACCCACCCTCAAAATAGGCTGCACCTTTAGGAGAATCTTCTGTGGCAGCAGCAGGGGAGGGTCCTCCAACCAAACCTGTCCACTCTCTGCCTCTTTGCATAGAGATTGAGCAGTGACAGTTGATAACTTTGCAAAGTTCAGGAGGAAGGTCAAAAGCTATCTTGCCTTCAAGGCGCCCCTCCACCAAAATGGTATACACCTGTTGTTGGCAAAACTGTGTAAAATATTGTACAGAAAAGCGTATTGACCCTCTTTCTGATATTCTTCTCTTAATTCTTACCCTTGCCCAGCAGAGCTCTGCTCTGGGGACTCTCAGGGTTATCCTTCTGCTCTGTCTGCTTTCCTTTGGCAGCCTGACCAACCATCTTTATTTAAGTCTCCTATTGTAAATAGGTTCCTGAAAGTACTTGCTCATTTGTTTCCCCCTCCGCCCTTCATAATGCCTCCGTGGGATCTGAACCTGGTTCTCCCTTATCTCATGTGTGCTCCCTTTGAGCCACTTCACAATAGTCCCCTCCAGCTGCTTACCATTAAGACAGCCTTTCTAGTGGCAGTAACATCTGGCAAGAGGGTTAGTGAGCTGCAGGCTTTGTCATACAAGCCTCCCTATTTTATGGCATTCCCGGACAAGACGATACTTCGCAACCGGACTTCTTTCCTGCCTAAGGTGCTGTCTCCATTCCATTTGGGGCAACCTGTCATCCTGCCCACCTTTTTATACTTCCCAAAATCCCTCTAAAGAAGAGGATTGACTCAAAAATCTGGACACAAAAGGAGCGTTATCGTTCTGTCTTGATCACACAAAAGAGTTTTGAGTGGACGACCAACTCTTTGTGAGCAATATAGGTGCTAAAAAGGTTGGGGAGTTGAGAAATGAACCATTTCGCGCTGGGTAATTCTCTGTATTAAGATCTGCTCCGCCTCCTGAGGGATTACAGGCCTGTTGCACCTGGGGAAAAGCTGCGTACAATCTTGCGGTGTTCCAGTCCTGGATATCTGCCAGGCAGCAACGTGGGTGTCCCTGCAAACATCTGCCAAGCACTACTTCCTGGACAATTGGGTCATCCGGGACGGGCATTTCGCCCGTTCAGTCCCGGTGGCCTTCTTAGTTTGGCCACAGCCCATTACCTGGATGCTATGGTAGGGGTACTGCTCACACAAAAGTTTCCGGATCCAGTCTGACGCCAGGGAAATTCAACGGGAAGGAATCTGATATTGCCTCTACGAGATAATGTGTAACCTAAGGTAAGTAACTTGTCCTTCTATAACTTTTGCATTATTAAATATTTGGTGTTTCCTGATATGTTGCTGAATCTACCCAGTAACATTTCAACAAACTATGGGGCCGATTAGGATGGCGGTTAATCCGCATCCCCCAGGCCGGCGGAAGCCACCGCTGGCCTGGAGGATGCGGATTAACCGCCGCAGCCACATACAACACCCACCGCCAGATTAGGATGGCGGTGGGATTGCGGTTGGACCAGCGGCGGACGGCAGGTCCGTCCGCCGCTGATCCGCGGGTCGGGGAGGGCTATTTGGTGACGGTGTCTGCAAGACACCGTCAGCCAAATTAGGATGTTCACGGAGACATGCTTTTCCGCAGCGGCTTTTCCGCACATGGGGGGTACCTATGGTACCCCCCAACATTTACATGCACAAAGTGGCAGGCACTGCGCGGTGCCTGCCGCTTTGTGCATGTAAATGTAATACATGCATTTTTAACATTGCGGCGGGTGCTGCTTGAAGCAGCACCCGTCGCAATGTTATAAATACAGGATGTGACCGCCAGGGTGGCGGTCACATCGTAATTTGCACGGAGGGACCGCCGCTGCCCCTGCGGACGGTCCCTCCACCTCTGGGGTAGCGGACGGACACAGGTCCGTCCGCCATCCTAATCTGCCCCTAAGTGTTTTTCTAAGACATTGCAAAGTCTTGAGCGTATTTTGTCTTTACTGTAGAAGTAACTGATAGCACAGACCACATCCTAGATATTTTAACAGTAATACTTAAAGAGTTACCTGTCGAATTAGTAAGTAAAATAATTTTGAGCAGTGTAAAAATGCTTGCTCCTAGCTTTAGGGAGATTGTTGTACAAGTGGGGGGGTCCCAGACTTAACCCCCAAACGAAGTATAATGGTTCTGATCTGTCAGTGGACGTTTCCAATTTGGAATCCCTTTTTAAAACACATGATCTCTCACTTCCTGAGGTCACCAAGAAAGGGGCGATACCACCGGGTCCTGTCCCTAATTTCAGGAAAGGTAGTGGGGGTTTTCCCAATCTTTAAAAAATCTAAAAAGGTGAAACAGGCTCCTAAGACAGAGGACTCTGCTTCAAAGCCTAGCAAAAGAAAGGAACATAGAAAGGGAAAAAGGAAAATATGAAGCTCAAACAAGAGCTGTATAACAAGGGTTAAATTCCCCTGACTAATCTGCACCCTGAAGTCCTGGCCACTCAACTATAAACGAATAAGGGCATTGTGGTGGACCTTTATTGGTCGACCCTCAATCTAACTGAATCAGTAATGGAAAATGATGACGTTGGGCATACGCCTGTGCCATTGAGGCAGCATATTGTTGGAGCTCAGTCCCTCAGGCTGGAGGCTGATGAGAGGTAGGGGAGGCCTTTGTAATCATCCCCTATGAGGAAGTTGATTCTCTGTTGTCTTTTTATAGAGGATTTAAAAAAAATGATTATTGCATTGCAAGAGACTGGGAATTGGAGGCGGTGGTGATGACTGCTTTAATGCTAATAACTCAATAGTCGCTCAAGGGCAATTTGGTTGCCCTGTGGGGGGCCTAACTGTCATGATAGCTGTAAAATATGAAATTGTTGGGACCACTTTATTTAAGCAATGTACTTATTTTTTGACACTGTGAGTTTTTGGTCTGTCACTGAAAAAACAGGATAAAATGGTACTGATCTAATACTACTTAAAACGTCCTTCCCCTCGAAAAAAAGGCAGGAAAAACAGTAAAGAGTTGGCAGCTCTAATGGACATGGTTATCTTATCCTATCCTAACGTGCCAATCTTATTGATGTGTGATTTGAATGCGATATTTCCCCCTAACCAATCGAGGGATGAGTTTCAACGGGAGAAAGAAAATGCTTTGGGGATTCCGTGTCAGGTTTTGCCACATCAGCGGGGTGATGTGATAGGTAGACAACTAGCTACATTGTTAGACAGTCTGAACATGACTATTATTAAAGGCAGATGCGTCGCCATAGCGGTCCATGAAGAAGTATGGGTCCGGTATATATCAGAGTTGTATAAACTAAAAGAAGAAAATAGATGAGCAATTGGGAGCATGTATGCTGGGTCGCCAGAGAAGAGGAAGGCAGAGAGCTCTCTGTTCCCCTTAGTAAGTAGTAGTGAGGCTGTAATAAAAGGTTTGAAAAGCTCTAGGGTCCGAGGTCTTGATTGGATTTTGATCAGATATAATCGGACTTAATCTTAGTTTGTGGGGTCAAGTCCTGGCACCAGTTTTCAGGGTGATAATAAGTGGACATCAGCCACCAGAAACCTGGAAAGGAAGTTACCGTATGATTACTCTATTGGACATTCCCAGTAAAATCTATGCAAAACGTCTGTTGGTTTTATTGGAAGACTAGGTAAGCAGTGCCAGAGTGGGTTTCTGTAAACATTCACTGACAAGGGTGGAACTAGGGAGCAATGGAACTTTGTCTAGAAAAATAGCTACCCCCAGTGGCCTTCAACAAGTGTTTATCTTGGCTCCTCTTCTATTCTCAATTTTAATTGCAGATGCTGTGGTAGTATTAAACCAGGTTCGGTGTTCCCGCCAAAACTAGGAGCTGAGACCATTTAGACAATGTTTTATGCTGATGACACTGTGCTGTTGGATCCTATAGAGGCAACTGGACGCTTTCTCAGGGTACTGTCAGATAAATGATCTGAAAATAAATGAGGTTAAAACTAAGGTGATGGTCTTTTCGAAAGTAACTGTGCAGTCTATCAGGCATAAATGGTGGTGAAACAGACTGCCAGTGTAACTAGTAAAAGAGTATAGATATTTAGGTCTCCTTTTCAGTTAGAAGTTAAATTTTTTAAATCTCACATAGACCTTCAGGAAGTACGCTCCAAAGTGATTGCAGGGGCCTCTATATAGGTTGGATCTAGTGCTGCGGCATAAGTCCGTCAAAGTTTTAAGAGAGACCTAGAATGCAGAATTGTGAGCTTACTTTTGTACGGCTGTGAGATATTGCCAGTAAAGAACATAAAGCGGCAGCGGATTATTGAAACAAAGTTCTGGAAAGGATGGCTCGACTTGCGTAGAGGTTCAGTGAAGAGAGCCCTGAGGCTGGAGCTAGGCCTGACCAAGATATTATTCAAATACACGCAGAGATTCTCAATTACTGAGTCTGTCTACCAAAGTCCGATGAGGGTTCTCTGGGGTTTACAATAAAATCCTGTCTACAGTAGAAGAGCTCAGCCCTATAGGTTGTTAGTTTACAAGTTATTAACACCTCTTCGGCTATCCCACTAGGGGTTGAACAGCAAAACCACATCAAAGCAGAATCAAATATTAAAATGCCTGATAAAAGGATGATTTAGATGTTGTGGGAATCAGAGACATTTTGCAACACCTAATTGAGTCAGAATACTGTGGTCATATCCAGCCCTTTTTTGTGATATAAAAATCTGCCACTTTAGGAAATGGACCTTGAAGGTTAGGTTGGAGCAGGTCCTGGCCTTTATGAAGTGGAAGCTAATTAAAGAGGTTGTGGCAAAATGTGGCATCTGTCCCCTCTGTCAAAATGCTTCATTGTCTTTTGTGCACATAATTTTATTTAGCTTTTTCTTCGACATAGGAAGAAGGAGTCTGTTACTTCCTGCTTTTAGAAATCCACAGGTCCGTCGCATTAACAACTTATTGGCAGTACTATTTAAGTGCAATAATATAAGATTGTGTTTCAGTAGGGATATTTTTGCCTGTAGTAGCTGAACGCCTTGTTGAGCTGAGTAGCTCATAGCAAAAGATGTATTCTTATGGAGTAGGTAGATGTGATCCAAATATCTGAGAATTGTGAGATAAGTCAAAACGAGTTTACTTATTAATATTACAGAACACCATAAGACATCAGAAGATATGAAGTAGGAACTGGACGGACCCCACGATATTACTCCCCGCAGTGATAGTTGGATCTTTCTTCCTTAAATTGAGAAGTGGAGGGATGGCTTTTTGCTGCTATAATTGCATTTTTGCACGGAAATAAATGTATTTTTGTGCACATAATAATGACAATGCTATTCTATAGATAATTTCCTGTTTGTGGTCTATAGAATATTTTGCACTTATTATCCACACTGTGTCTCTTACTGTACTTACCCTCTATTTTAGAATACAGGTTTTGCTATAATTGTAGTTTGCACCTAAACAATCTTATTTTTGCATAAACAATATTTATATTGTCATACACATCCGCACCTAACATCCGCGCTGTGTCTTTTATTGAACTTGCCCTTTATATTAGAAGCTAGGGTGTGCTATAATTGTATTTTGCACCTAAACAATTGTATTTTGCACAAATAATAAGGAGATTGTCTTATTCTAGGTAAATGAAATTCCTGATTGTGGTCTTTAGAATATTTTGTATGTATGATTGATGTATTCTAGCTGAATATGTTTATTGCTGCAATGACATTCCTTTGTGTCGGATGGAGGTTTTAAGAAAAATGTTTCTCAATTTTAATGTATATTAATGTATTGTTTGTATTGGCCTATTGGCAAGATATCAAATTATTAAATAAACTAACAAATTAAGCTTAGTCCATTTAGCCAGGACCCATTCTCGCATACAGCCAATTGTGGCCAGTCTATTGCCTATTTTTATATAGACCAATAGTAAGTCACTCTGCTTGATTAGTTTCAGTGTCATAAAACATGGCTATTTCCTTAATGGTAGATTCTCTGGCTAGTCTTGGTTTCCTCACCTAATCTCTGATATTACTCGCGGTACTTGCTTAAGGACACTTGCTTAATATTTGGTTCCCTGGAAATGATTATTTGTGACCCTCTCACATCCAAAGTATGGACTGATCATTGATTTGTTCCTTTTAAAGTTAATGTTCCTGTTCTTCAAACCAAAGAGTTCCCCCTGTGGTTCTAAAGGGGTTGTTTAGCAAGACTGGTTTTTGAGAGCAACTCTGAGAACCAAAATTATCCCCTTGTTCATAAAATTAAGAGTTTTCTCCCCTGAAGAAGATGTTGCTAAATATAATTGATGATAACATTTTGTAAGTCGGGTCGCCCTTCCACCCCCTTAATTTTTCTCTGGTCGAAAGAGATTGACGTGTCCTTTGTACCTGGCAGTGCTAAGGATGGTAATACTAGTTTGCAAAAATCCTAGGTCAGTAAAATATCCAGAAGCTGGGAGTTGCCCCTGGAAATATCAGAAAAGTTTGGTGCCAATCCCTCAAGGTTCTTTGATGACATAATTTGAACCCTCTGCAATGCCTAGATTCTTGTTCCCATCACATCATTTGGAAGGGGTCTAACAAAATAGTTTATGCACTCCTGGAACGTTATAATAAGTCTTTAGCGCTAGCAGTTGTAGCAAAAACGTGGTCATTTTTATTCCTTTGTTGAAAAAGTCAAATGCATACCCTAGGTAATGGACACTTTCTGGCCTACCCCCCTTCTGCCTGTAATTATGTAAATTATTTAGAAAACAGTGAATTTCCAGCTCTCATCTCTTTTTGGAACATAATAGAAATTTTGGTGAGGTGTAATCCATGTTCCGGCCAGGTCACAGTACAGAGTACTATATGACCTGAAAAGGCTGGCTACACAGTTCACTGTTTTTACCCTAGTGCTATTGGATCCCACTGCTTCCTTTGACACTGTCTCCCACAGCTGGCTGTTGCAAAGGCTGTGAGTGGTCAATGTGGTAAGTTCTGCATGTGAATGGCTGAAATCCTATATTTCAGAGATATCCCAGGCCGTTCTTCAGCATTCTACCTTATGCCCCACTTTGTTTAATCTATATTTTTATCTGCTGGCGGTTATATTTGAGAGGGCGACTGACGCTGGAATCTGGGGACCACGGTTCGATCCCCGGCTCCGGCGGCAGGTTAGCCCAGCACCATGTGACTCTGGGCAATAGCTCGCTTAATCTTCCCGACGACCCCCAGCGCCTAGAGACCCTTACGGGTGATTGTGCGCTTTACAAATGTGGACTTTACTTTACTTTACGTTTGGTTTTAACTGTACCTGATGTGCAGATGACCCCCAGTTTCTTTATTTTATTATTATTTTTTTTAAACTTTTTGTGGAATGCAAAACAGGTTATACTAGTGTCACATAATTGTGCCAAGGAACATAATGTAAACCATGATCAGGTATAAATTCAGTGAAGATTCGCAAATGACACACCCTTTCTGATCTCTGTGGACCAAAGGAATGGATATCCAGTCAAAATGCTTATTGAGTGCTTGTTGGCAATGACCAGTTGGATGTTTAAGAACTCTTTAAAGTTAAACTCTGTTAAAGCAGAGTTACTCATGATTTTCTTGCAAAACGCTACTAATTTCCTGTCATCTTGGTTTTGCCTTGTACAGATGGGTCTATGATGCCCGAGATTTGGGCATTCAAATAGACCAAGACCTAACCCTATTTAAGCATGTGAGCAAGGTCTCTTTCATCTGCATAAACCTCATGAGAGTGCCGCTTGAATGCCACAGTTTTGTTGGCCTTACACCTCCCTAAACAATCCTCAGCCTCCGAAGGATTTGGAGCTGTGCACTGTCTTCTTATAGGCAGCTGTATGGAATTTAAGTCCATATGCCTGGTCTACAGGCTGGCCCTCATTATTTGCTCATCAAATTACAAAACTATTTTCCCTCCCAGAGCTTGTTAGCAACAAATGCTCATCTAATGCTGGTCTCCAGGTTCCAGAGGACAAAGTTAGGGGGCCAAACATTGTTGGTGTTGACTGCCGTGTGTGGAATTTCTTAACCTTGAAGCTTAGTACGCATGACAATGCTGTAGAATTTGGAGATTTTGCGATCAGGACAAAACAAGGGCCACCCTACTCACAAGGAACCAGGGTATATGTATTATATTGGAACAAGAAAGGGGGACCTAAAAAGGACGATATTTATAGGGGTCCAATGTACTTGTCCTCTTAACTTGTCAACACTAAATGTACAGAGTTCCCCAAGAATTCGTGTTAGTGTGGCCTAGCAGTCTCTCTCTCAAGGAATAGAAGTGTAAACAATAAACAGGGACCCGCGGGGATCCCTTGTCGGAACTAGGAAACCTCATACAACTGGGTAGCTGAATGATTTTATTTTCATCCCGCAAGGTAGTTGTCTGGCCTCGTCACCGGCTTCCTGCTCCTGCGTCAAGCCGGCGCTGCAATGCCTGACGGGTAGCACGATGTGCTACACTTTTGTGGAGATCTTTTGTTCCTTGCCGTGGTTGATTGCGTATGAGGGACCCAGAAAAATAAATATGAGGGACCCAGAAAAATAAAGTAGTGAGCGTGAGAAAGTGTATTAAAAAAGGGTAGTTCAGTCCACTAGGAAGACTTTATTCGTGTGGCTAACTGCCTTAATAAAATAGTGTAGGAGGGGTACCGAGACTCAAAAGTCAATGTATTTTGGCCTCTTTCAACCCTCGCATGTGGTCAACATGTTTCATGCCCTATGGGCAATTCTTCAGGACCTAATCGTGCTCATAAACTAGTAAAGTACCCGATTTGGGCGTTACAGTGTATGCAGTATACAACCTGAGGGGTAAGACGGCAGGTCAGTGGTCCTGTGAGGACATCACCCTGGAAAAAATGAAATGAAAAAACAACAACAGACAAGTGTTCATTATATACAGTGAAGCACATGCTGCTTATTGTGTAACAGCATGCCATACTGCGCAAACCCCATCAACCAAGTAGTAGAAATTCGTCATACTTGATCTATTGGTATGGCCGTGAGAGAGAGAGAGAGAGAGAGACACAAGAGGCCCACAACACTGTTACTAAAGACAGGTGTGTCAACACCTTGTAGTTAACTAGAAAATAGTGGTCTAAAAATAGGTAGTCTACTTGGGATTCCTATGATAGATTATATGAGTAAAATAAAAGAAGAGGAGCCATATGCGTAAACTAAGAAGGTGGGTTGAGTTTTCAAATAAGGTTAATGGGAATTAAACCGTAAACTCTTACCCTCAGACTTTGAGACAGCGCCCCGCAGACTGCTCAGGTGGCACCCGTGCTTCTAGGTTAATACCTGTTAGATGAAGGAGGGGAAGTTTGAATAACCCCTTTAATACATAAGCTATGGGGATGATCCGGCCAACAATATATATGGCCGGGGCCGTGTCCTCCCACCCACTCGGTGGTCGCCCAGACCCACCCCTCAAGACATACCCCTCAAGGCAGCCCGATGCGACGGGACTCCCGCCCCGCGCCCCCGCCGGCAACACTGACCAAGCAGTCCCACAACAACATAATAATCAAGTGGGACCGAGGTATAGGTCCGCCCCCAACAGCGACCCACGGTGTAGGAGCGCGGCGCCCCTGTGGGCCGGCAGTGCTCTCGGCGTGGGGCGCGGACACCCCGCACACCGGCGCCACCAGCCCGAGTGAGGGCAGTCTCACACGGCCCTGGAATGGCCGCCGGCGAACGATATCCCCAGTCGATCAGGAGGGTGGGACGGGTGTAAACTCGCTTACCCGGTCAGCACGAGGCTAGAGCCTCTTGGAACCTCCACCCGCGATCGGCGTGGTCCGGCACTCAGAGCAGCTGGTACCGCTTCGCGAACCCCACCGCCATTTAAAGTAACACCGAAATAAGTTTACGTCCAGGTGGGGCGTGTCCCAAGGGACGTATTTTGACGCAGCCGCTCAGATGCCTTGAGCGAGGAAGGTGATTAACAGAGAAGATGTCTCTGGAAATGTTTCCTCAAAAAGGCGCGCCATCTTGGAAGGGGTTGGGTAGTCAAGTATAACTAAAACTAAAAGGGGGGTGGATTTTATTTAAGTTAGGGGAAGGGGGAAAAACGGGAGGGGGGGGCGGGGGAGGATGGAAGGAGAGGGAGGGACCCATCAATGCCACTGGACTAATGATACTGTGTTCTCATGGTCACGTGGTGAGTTCTGCACTGCCTTAAAACTAAGGCGCCTGCTACTTAAATGATCTGATTAATAAATTCCAGGGGACGGAATCATTCAGTCCACGGGTGTCTAATTGTAAACGATGCACCCATCTCTGTTCAATTTTGTGTAACGCTTGCTGACTGATCGAAGGATGCCATTCCAACACGACCTACCGCATGTTTTCGGCTGTATGGCCATTCTGTTTACAATGTTCATACAGGCGTGTATTTGTCTTGGCGCAGCGGATGTTGCTGTTGTGTTCCATTATGCGTATTTTGACAGTGCGCATCGTCATCCCAATATACTTTAGCCCACAAGGGCAAGACAGCATATAGATGCATCTGCTGCTGTTGCAGTTCGTATGCTTGTTGAGGTGCCAAGTAAAAGTGTCCGACAGTGTGATGACCTTTCCTTGTATAGACTGGGGACAGACGACACAATTGCCACATCGGAAATGCCCTACAACTGGTGGTAATCCCCATAGAGTGCTCTGAGGGAGGGTGCTCATCTTTTTTGGTCGAGTGTGGATGAGAGCATCCTTAAGGTTCGTTGTTCTTTTGAACGCAAAGCGTGGGCGTGGGATATCTAGCCCAGCCGTGTTGAGGATGCCCCAATGAGTGTTCACTGTCTTTTTGATAAAGGTCGAGTTCTTCGTAAAGGAGGTTACACAGGTAATCACGTCCTCTTTTTCTTTGGTGTGCGTTTCCAGTAGAGATTCTCGATTATTATTGAGTGCTCTCTTCACTGATTGTTTGAGAAGTCTCGTCGGATACCCCCTATCCTGTAGTTTGTGTTGAAGGGTAGTAGCCTCCTGCTTATAGTCCGTTACTGAGGTACAGTTCCTGCGGATCCTCAGAAATTGACCGAACGGCAGGTTTTCCTTCAAAGCCCTAGTGTGGTGGCTATTGTAAAGCAGGAGGCTGTTCCTGTCAGTCTCTTTTCTGTAGAGGGTGGTGGTGATCTCTGTGGGCCCCAGCATGATGGTTAGATCCAGAAAGGGTAAGGAGTGTTCAGATATAGTCCCTGTAAATTTAAGGTATGGGTTTTGGAGATTAATCCATGTACAGAAGGCCTCCCAACCGGCCCGATCACCTTTCCAAAAGATCACTATATCATCGATATAGCGTCGCCAAAGGGTCAGGTTTCCGAGGAATGGATTTTTGTCAGGTGGGTAGATGAAGTCCTTCTCGAAAGTAGCCATGTAGATACACGCCAGGCTCGGCGCGAAGGTCGAACCCATTGATGTGCCACGAATCTGGTGGTATAGTTGTGACTCATATCTAAAGAAATTCTCCGTGAGGGCTATGTTGGCCAATGCCATGATGAAAGAGATCGGGGTGGGAGATGACCATTCCTCTGACCTCAAAGCAGTCTCAACGGTTTCTAAGGTTGCTTGTTGGGGAATGTTTGTGTAGAGGGCTTCTACATCCAATGTCAGTAGAAGGTCAACGTCTTCCCTCTCATCCACATCATTAATCAGGCGAAGGACATCTCTGGTGTCCTGCAGGAATGATGGAATTTTCTTAACAATCGGTTGTAGAAACACATCACAAAATTGGGAAAGGGGTTCCAATAGAGACCCTATTCCGGAAACGATAGGTCTGCCAGGGACTGGGATGACGCCCTTGTGAATTTTAGGGAGTGTATAGAAGTAGGGCGTCACTGGTTCGGTGGTAATGAGAAACTCAGCTTCCTTCTTGGATATCCATTCGTTCGTCTCTCCCTCAATCACCAGACTCATAATGGTTGTAGTCAGGCGTTTGGTAGGATCTGCGGTGAGAG
Source organism: Lissotriton helveticus (assembly GCF_964261635.1). Taxonomy (NCBI): domain Eukaryota; kingdom Metazoa; phylum Chordata; class Amphibia; order Caudata; family Salamandridae; genus Lissotriton; species Lissotriton helveticus. Next base: position 407,613,127 of record NC_136065.1, read on the forward strand.
GTCTGTAGTGGATGTTATTAGACAATCGTCGTCTGCATTCTCGATCGTAATCATCGTAATCTTGAATCACCGTTGCGCCCCCTTTATCAGCCTGTTTAATGACGATGGTGTTGTCATTACCCAATGCGATGGTGGCTTGTCTCTCCGCCTTCGTCATGTTATGGAACTGATTGATATGTGGTTTGTTCTTAAGGCTAGCAAGAACTGCTCGTTCGAAAGTGAGGACTTCTGGGGGGACCATCCCATCTGAGGGAGTAAAGGTGGAAGGTTTCCGTAGTCCAGTATCCTGGTTCCTCGGGTCAGGTTTGTCATCGAAGAACGCATGCAGGCGTATCTTTCTGAAGAGTTGTCTGATTTCGATCATCTCCTGGAAACAGTCGGGGGTCGGTGTAGGCACAAACCCCAGTCCTTTCTCCAAGACCTTACTCTCAGTGGGGGTCAGAACTTTCTTTGACAGGTTGACAATCAGACTCTTCTCCCCCTGGTGGTGCTCCTGGTCTCCACCATGGTCTGTGGTGTCGTCTGGTCTTGCCACTGTACCCCTTTCTGTCCGCCTCGCTTTCGCCCTCTTCCTCTGCCCCAACCTCTGCCTTGAAAAGGTGGCGGGTTCAAAGGGTAAAATTGGGGCGGCCCTTGTGGAAAAAAGGGGGGGTATTGCCAAGGAGGTACTGGTTGTGGAGGTCCATGAAACATGGGTCCTTGTTGGTAGCCTTGTTGCCAGTTGGGGTATTGTGGGAACCGGTTATTCCTTGGAGTGTTTCCTCCACTTGAATCGCTACTATTAGAGCCTCGCCTATTGTTGTTATCCGAGTTATCATCTGAGGAGTAGCTGGTCTTTTTGCTTTTAAAATCATCCTTCAGGTATGGATATACCCTCTCCTTCTCAAATTTAGAAATGTCTTTCTGAAGTTTAGCTGTTTTTTGTTTCAGGAGGTAGTCGTGATGGTCAGCCATTTCCTGATTGATGTCAGCTAGTTTCGAGGTGAAGGCGGCTTTATTGTTCTTGTTAACTGCACTCTTCATCGTGGCTTCTATGGCTGTGATTTTCTCTAGTATGGCATCAGACAATCGTGTAGCTGTTTGTGTTATTAGAAAGAGTAAGTCCTTGGTGCATTTCCAGGACACTTGACACCAATCAACCTTGAATTGTTTGTCATCTAGGAAGAGTCTGGGTATAATATTAACGATTAGACCTTGAGGGGCTATGTTGCTTCTCAGGTATTCTCTCATCATTATCCCGTGGATGGTGACCCTTATTAGTTCTTTCTTCATTTCAGTCAGAATGCCCAGTCATCATTGGTGGTGCCTGAAGCCGAGGCAGTCGGATTATTGAGCAGACTGGGTGCTGCTCTTAGGGCTGCAGCAATGGCATCCTCATCAAAGCTAAGCCCTGGTACATCTTCCATTATTGGTGGAATTTGGTCGGATTTAGCAAATGTAAGCTAGCAGGGGGTAGGTGAACCGCTACTATGGTTTACTCAAAGCTAGCAAGTAAGTAATGGGCCAAACCAGTGAAGTAGTGTCACTGTTGGTAACCTAAGGGTCCCGTGGGGGGCAGCCCACGCTAAACAATTGGAACAACAGAGGGGGACCTAAAAAGGACGATATTTATAGGGGTCCAATGTACTTGTCCTCTTAACTTGTCAACACTAAATGTACAGAGTTCCCCAAGAATTCGTGTTAGTGTGGCCTAGCAGTCTCTCTCTCAAGGAATAGAAGTGTAAACAATAAACAGGGACCCGCGGGGATCCCTTGTCGGAACTAGGAAACCTCATACAACTGGGTAGCTGAATGATTTTATTTTCATCCCGCAAGGTAGTTGTCTGGCCTCATCACCGGCTTCCTGCGTCAAGCCGGCGCTGCAATGCCTGACGGGTAGCACGATGTGCTACACTTTTGTGGAGATCTTTTGTTCCTTGCCGTGGTTGATTGCGTATGAGGGACCCAGAAAAATAAATATGAGGGACCCAGAAAAATAAAGTAGTGAGCGTGAGAAAGTGTATTAAAAAAGGGTAGTTTAGTCCACTAGGAAGACTTTATTCGTGTGGCTAACTGCCTTAATAAAATAGTGAAGGAGGGGTACCGAGACTCAAAAGTCAATGTATTTTGGCCTCTTTCAACCCTCGCATGTGGTCAACATGTTTCATGCCCTATGGGCAATTCTTCAGGACCTAATCGTGCTCATAAACTAGTAAAGTACCCGATTTGGGCGTTACAGTGTATGCAGTATACAACCTGAGGGGTAAGACACCAGGGCAGGTCAGTGGTCCTGTGAGGACATCACCCTGGAAAAAATGAAATGAAAAAACAACAACAGACAAGTGTTCATTATATACAGTGAAGCACATGCTGCTTATTGTGTAACAGCATGCCATACTGCGCAAACCCCATCAACCAAGTAGTAGAAATTCGTCATACTTGATCTATTGGTATGGCCGTGATAGAGAGAGAGAGAGAGAGACAAGAGGCCCACAACACTGTTACTAAAGACAGGTGTGTCAACACCTTGTAGTTAACTAGAAAATAGTGGTCTAAAAATAGGTAGTCTACTTGGGATTCCTATGATAGATTATATGAGTAAAATAAAAGAAGAGGAGCCATATGCGTAAACTAAGAAGGTGGGTTGAGGGTTCAAATAAGGTTAATGGGAATTAAACCGTAAACTCTTACCCTCACCGTCGCATCGGGCTGCCTTGAGGGGTATGTCTTGAGGGGTGGGTCTGGGCGACCTCCGAGTGGGTGGGAGGACACGGCCCGGCCATATATATTGTTGGCCGGATCATCCCCATAGCTTATGTATTAAAGGGGTTATTCAAACTTCCCCTCCTTCATCTAACAGGTATTAACCTAGAAGCACGGGTGCCACCTGAGCAGTCTGCGGGGCGCTGTCTCAAAGTCTGAGGGTAAGAGTTTACGGTTTAATTCCCATTAACCTTATTTGAACCCTCAACCCACCTTCTTAGTTTACACATATGGCTCCTCTTCTTTTATTTTACTCATATAATCTATCATAGGAATCCCAAGTAGACTACCTATTTTTAGACCACTATTTTCTAGTTAACTACAAGGTGTTGACACACCTGTCTTTAGTAACAGTGTTGTGGGCCTCTTGTGTGTCTCTCTCTCACGGCCATACCAATAGATCAAGTATGACGAATTTCTACTACTTGGTTGATGGGGTTTGCGCAGTATGGCATGCTGTTACACAATAAGCAGCATGTGCTTCACTGTATATAATGAACACTTGTCTGTTGTTGTTTTTTCATTTCATTTTTTCCAGGGTGATGTCCTCACAGGACCACTGACCTGCCCTGGTGTCTTACCCCTCAGGTTGTATACTGCATACACTGTAACGCCCAAATCGGGTACTTTACTAGTTTATGAGCACGATTAGGTCCTGAAGAATTGCCCATAGGGCATGAAACATGTTGACCACATGCGAGGGTTGAAAGAGGCCAAAATACATTGACTTTTGAGTCTCGGTACCCCTCCTTCACTATTTTATTAAGGCAGTTAGCCACACGAATAAAGTCTTCCTAGTGGACTAAACTACCCTTTTTTAATACACTTTCTCACGCTCACTACTTTATTTTTCTGGGTCCCTCATATTTATTTTTCTGGGTCCCTCATACGCAATCAACCACGGCAAGGAACAAAAGATCTCCACAAAAGTGTAGCACATCGTGCTACCCGTCAGGCAGTGCAGCGCCGGCTTGACGCAGGAGCAGGTAGCCGGTGATGAGGCCAGACAACTACCTTGCGGGATGAAAATAAAATCATTCAGCTACCCAGTTGTATGAGGTTTCCTAGTTCCGACAAGGGATCCCCGCGGGTCCCTGTTTATTGTTTACACTTCTATTCCTTGAGAGAGAGACTGCTAGGCCACACTAACACGAATTCTTGGGGAACTCTGTACATTTAGTGTTGACAAGTATATGTATTATATCAAAAGACAATGGTAACTGTGGAAAAAATTAAATGATAGCAATGATAATAGTAGTAACAATTCGGCACAATGGCATTCATCACGTGTAAAGATGCACAAACTCAGAAGAAAAGTCCCAGGGCCTAAGGAATAAAATGCAATATAGTTTATATAAAAATTTGATATAGAATCAGGAACAAAGTGTAAGGTGTCCCAAGTAATGTTATGTCACCAGCGCTAAATCAGATAGAGGCGTACAGAGAGGCGGTTGGCTAAAGGTTAGAGAAAAGCCACGTCTTAATCATTTTCCTAAACGCCCTATGGTCTTGTATGCTGCAGGCAACAAGAGGAATGGAATTCCAGAGGGCAGGTGCTAATGCCCTGAAAGAGCGCCCTTCTGCTCTGGTCTTGCGCACCCACAGGACACAGGCCAGGTGCAGGTCCTCGGAGAGTAAGGCTCAAGCCGGAGTATACACCAAACACAACCCGCTCTAAATTTGCAGAATCAGGCCATGCAGGATCTTATGTGTGGTGCATAGGGTCTTAAAGTAAACCTTCTGTTCTATAGGTAACCAGTGAAGCCATTGAAGGAGGTCAGAGGCATGGCAATGTTTAGGTATTGCAAAAAGCGTGCGGCCAGCCGCATTCTGAACCTGTTGAAGTCTACTCGTCACAGCTTTGGCCAAGTATTAGCCCATTACAATAGTCTAGACGTGACAGCACAGTGGATTGAACAATCGTCTGTCGGGTGGATGTGTTAAATAATCCCAGAATGGGTATCGGGTCACGTAAAAGACCAAAACTGGTGCTCCCTACAGCCTTGGCCTGCACCTTAAAAGAAAGGGTGCTGTCTATCAGAACTCCCAGATTCTTAACCACGCTTTTCGGCTGGGGAGGGGTACCAAGGGCTCCAAACCACCATTAATTGCCCCATAGATGGGTGTCTCAACCCACCAAAAGCACTTCTGACTTTGCGGAATTCAATTGCAGGTAGTTGTCGGCCATCCATTCAGAGATGGCCGTAAGGTCGCCTTGGAATTTCTCCTGATCTTGTTTACAGTTGTTGGAGAATGTAAACGCCAATTGGGTATCATCGGCGTAAAATACCAAAGCCATATTCCGGGCTTTGGCCAGAAGAGCTAGGGGGCGAACATAAATGTTAAATAGAGTGATCGAATTAGCTTCTAGGTATTGAGTCAGGAGGGAATTGACATGGGACTCCATGATTTTAGCAAAATACGGGAGCAGAGATATAGGGTGGTCATTTTCAGGCAGAGACGCATCCAGTGTAGTTTTTTTAGCAGGGGGATAACTTTGGCATGCTTTCAGGACTTGGGGATCACTGCCGCTAATAGTGACCTGTTAATCAGCGCCCGGCCATTCGAAAGGAGGCAGTCATGAAATTTTCTTAAAGGGTCAGCTTTTAATGGGTTCTCGGGGAACCGGATTTTACCTTGGTTGACAGGGCCTCCATGTCTCTCGGGAACATGGGCAGAAGGTCCTGAAGGGAGTAAGGCATAGCTACCAAGGGTGTATTCCTCCGGTGAGCGGAGGAAGTCTGATCCTAACAGAATGTGCTGTCGATGCGATTCACTTTGCTGATAAAAAATTTAGCAAGTGTCTTGCATTGCAAATTGGAGGATATGGTGTTATTAGCAGTAGGCGGGGGTTTTCCCATTTCTTTCATAAGGTAAAAATGGTTTTTAGTTGGATTACTGCTAGTAGAAATCATGTTAGCATGCCTTGCTTTGGTCTTCCGGACCAGTTTATGGTACAATTTAACCGCGTTCCTACAGATAGTTTTTGGTGTGAGATCATAGGAACTTCTCCAAGCCTGTTCTAGGATTTTACATTTTTTCTTTTCCATAGTCAGAGACTCATTATACCATGCATGAGTTTGGGGGCGCTTGGCCTGAGTAATTTTTGCCTGAATGCTGCAATCTAGTGCATTGTTGACCAATCCCCTAAAGGCAGCGTCAGCTGTCTCTATATCTGTTGGCCATTCTGGGCGGCGCGAGTTTAAATTGGCTGTGAAAAAAGTGAAATTAGAACCTGTATATCGAAGTGACAAGTTGTGTCATATATTGAGGTTTCAAAATATACAAAAAACGACCATCTAGTAAATACATATTAGTTATTCACAGCCTTCGGTAACAATAGTGAAAGCTAGTTTCAGTTTCAATGGTTCATTTTAGAAATACTTGTGATGTTACGTTACGTTATGTTAAAATTATTTGTAGAGCGCACTTACACCAAGCGGTTTCATGGCGCTGAGAGCGGGAGGGCGGCAGCGGAGCGATGACAGGAGCTTTACTCGTATGCTTGCGAGAAGAGAAGGGTTTTAAGAAGTATTCTAAATTGGGTGTAAGAGGTTACTGATCTCAGTCCGGTCGGGAGGGAGTTCCAGAAGTGAGGGGCCAGGAAGGAGAATCGGTGGCCACCGTGTTTTTTACGTTTGAAGGGGGGGATCATGAGCAGGTTGAGGTGGGAGGAGCAGAGTTCGCGTACGGGGACATAGCGATGGATCCTAGAGGAGATGAAAGCTGGGCCCTGGCCAGTGAGGGCTTTAAAAATGGTGCAGCCCAATTTGAATACACAGCGTTTGGCCACCGGAAGCCAGTGGAGGCTCTTCATCAGGGGGATGACATTTTGATGCTTGAGTTGATGGAAAATGAGCCTGGCTGCTTGGTTTTGTACCAGTTGTAAACGGCGGAGTTGGTATGCTGGAACACCAACATAAAGTGAGTTGGCATAATCGATGCGAGAGATGACCAAGGCCAGAGTGACAAGGGTGAGGGCCTCGTGGTCAGAAATCTGCAGATCTTCCGAATTCTGTGTTGGTGGAAAAAGCAAGAAGATACCACTGCGCTAATTTGGGGTTTCATAGCCAGGTCGTTGCAGATTATGACCCCAAGGCTTTTTACAGCATCCACTGGGCGAGGGGAGCTGCCCAGAAGTTGGGGCCAGAAATTAGAATTCCAGGGGTTAGCGGAGCCTTCAGTGTGGATCAGTTCAGTTTTTACGGGGTTGAGTTTGAATTGGTTGGCGTACATCCATTCGCTAATAGAGGTCATGGTGGATTGGAAATTGGAGACTGATCTGTTAGAAGAATCAATTTCGAACACCAGCTGGAGGTCGTTGGCATAGTTAAAGGTTGTAACTTGACTATTGCGTAATTGCACAATCAGGGGTTGCATGTATAAATTAAACAGGAGGGGCGATAGGGAGGAACCCTGGGGAACCCCGCAGGTCAATCTGTTTTTTTTGGCCGAGAAGTTGGCAAGGCGGACTGCCTGGAATCAATTGTGTAAAAAGGAGGAAATCCACCTAAGAGCCAAACCCTGGATGCCAGCATTGCTGACACTATCGATCAGGAGATCATGATCGACCGTGTCAAAAGCAGCTGACAGGTCTAGAAGTACCAGGGCCTGGGTGATGTTTTTATCTGCTCCTCTCCTTAGCTCGTCCATGACTGCCAGGATGACTGACTCCGTGGAGTGTGCTGGTCTAAATCCTGCCTGCAGAGGATCGAGAAACTGAGAGTGCTCAATAAATGAGCTGAGACAGTTTGTTACGTGGGCCTCTAAGATCTTACTACGGTAGGGGAGTAGGGAGATTGGGCGGAAGTTGCTCAAGACCGAGGAGTCGGCGTTCGGTTTCTTCAGGATTGGGACAATCTCAGCATGTTTGAAGGTGTCAGGGACAATGCCTTGTTTGAGGGAGTTGTTGAGGAGTGAAAGGGGTGGGTCGGGCTGGTAAGGAAAGCCTCTTGTAGGATATGTGGAGGGCAGCAGTCGTTGGGGGAACCATATCAAACTTTTTTTAGGAGGACCAAGAACTCTTCCCTGGAAATCAGGGGAATTTGGTCCAGCGTGAGGGGATTTTTACATGTAACAGGGGGGGTGGTTAGGGGTGTGGGGGGTGGGAATGTTGTTTTTAATGGAGGCGAGTTTGTCGATGAAAATCGAGTTCAGGGAGTCGCATAATATTTGTGAGGGGGCAGGTTTGGCTATCACTCTGTCAGGTTGCGCAAGCTCATCGACTATTGCGAAAATGTCCTTAGTCTTAGTGGCTGAGTTCATGATTTTCGAAGAGAAGTAGGTTGTCTTGGTCTGGAAGATAGAGTCTTTATAGTTTTTTAGCAGGGCTACTTAGGTGGTTCTTACCCCAGGGGCATAATCTCGTCTCCAGCGGCGCTCGGCTTGCCTGAGTGCCAGTTTTTTCCTTTTCAGGTCATCGGAGAACCAGCTTTGGGCATCATGGGGGCGTTTAAGTTTGGTTCTCTTAAAAGGGGCAACCTTGTTGCTGGCTGATTCAAGTCATTGATCGAGGCTAAGTGACCGATTAAGGAAGGAGCCTTGTTCAGTAGGTGATGTGGCTTTTAATAAAGTGCAAATGTCGCCAATATTGGCCCGCTTCCAGTTTCTGGCCAGGAGATTGCCCGCTAGGGGAGATTTAATAGGAGGGTTGCAGTCCATCGTACTTAAGTTGTTAATGTTTCTTTAGTTTTCAATTCTCTCCTCCCTTTTATGTAATACATGTATCTGTATGTATGTATGGCCACTTGCATGATAAAAAAACAAAAAAACTAGTGATACTTAGACCTGCATTGAGGCCTGACTACCAGATAAAATGGTAGCTAATATTGACCAATGGAGTAAAATGTTGGCTGTTGTACCTCTAGTGATTACGTTTGTGTGATCGTATGGTTGCAGCCGAGAGTGGAAGGGCTCAGCAGAAGAACCGTGTGGAGTAGCATAGCGGTTGTGTCTGAGGCTGGGCAGCAGACCTTGGTGACGAGTGCTGAGGTTCTGTGGGGGAGTTTGACAGCGTACCCACTCAGTGCAAGGGGAAGGACAGCAGCATATAGGACACAGCTGTGCAGGAGGAATCCAGACAGTGCAGTGAGCTTTTCAGTGGCCGTCTAGGGTCCGCCTGCGTTTAATAAAGGGAGAGTCTTAATAAAGGGAGCGTCTGCTGCGACCCTTGTAGTCCGTAGTATTCCCAGCACTGGTTCCTACCATACATTCAAGATTCCTGACGTGACTGCAGCTGTAGGATTTAGTAGAACAGTCACTGGTTGCTGTATATTAGTAAGATATTAGTTTAAATGACTGACGTCCTATATGTGCATAGTCTTTAATGTGGCATAAACCAGTGTAATAAATGCCAGATTTATACTTCCAATGTCCTCAAGGGAACAACAATGTTAAAGTTTCGCCTATATTTTTTTTAATAAACAAATTTGTGTTGAATGTGTTTCTGAGAAAACCCTAAACCATACAGTGTAAGTCGTCCAGAACATCTCAAGAATCACAGATACATACTTTTTGGCACATGAATCATTCCAACCCAAAATAAATCCACCATTTCCCCTAATACTCTTGTGTTTATGGGGGCAGCCCCTCGCAGTGTAGATGGGCTTTTCCATTTTTGCGCAGCAGACTATTGCCCTGCGCCCAGCCAACACTGCAGGCGAGTTTGCTGAATTTCACACTCAAACAATGTCTGGTTTGGCAACCAAAGTCCCCAGGTCCACAAGAAAACGCTTGCGCCAGGGCACCTGCAGGTCCTATAATCCAAGGAGGTCAATACGCTGGGAGGGATCAATGGTTTTATCCAGCACTCAGGATAAGGAGTGGAAAATCGTTGCCCAGGACCTCTAATCACCGGTCAAGCCCAAACCACATGAAAGAAATTGGCCACCTCTTCACCCCATTGGGAGCCACGGACGATGGGTGCCAGATTGTCCTCCATAGCCTCAGTGGTAATAGGTATGTAGTGTGTAGGAATTCTAATTTAATCAAGCGGAACCTGTTGTATATCACCAACACTCTTGGTGCCTTAATTACTTTCCTCCAGCGTTATCTTTTAGGGGCCGTATCACGGATTCCAGAGCACCCTCAGTGGGGCAAATACGTCTGGTGCGTTAATAACTAGGGATCTATAATCACAGGAAATGCCTCCGTAGCCTAGGGGACCCAAGATCAGTTTGACTTCCAAGGGACTGAACTCAGCCGCCTTCTACATAGATTCCCAGTGTGAAAAGAAGCCAAGGCGCGGATTGCATTGTACCCTATTTATTAAAGATCCAGGTTAGCAATGCTGGAAACCGAAGGCTTAATTTTTTCTATTTAACTTATTCTTCTTGGTGTCATTTAATTGCTATCTCGTGATGTGATAGTGGAGCCTATTATGGTAGCTGGAAATTGGACAGTGATCTACAACCGGTGTAGGAATCAGATGACAACTGATACTGTCTTCAAGCTACCCAACTGGAAACATTAGCACAGAAGAAATATACCTTAGCCACACATAAACTATTTGAGTTGCTCAATCTTATTTTTATGCCATCCATCCGAAAATAGGTGCATGTTATATGTTTTTTTAAATTAAATGATTGTAGTATGCACTCCACTAGCCCCATTGCCTTTAGATGCAGAATGCGTCTCTCACGCTAAGCCATAGAGCTCAGCCTTTCGATGGGATGGCATATGAGACCACCTATCATTTTAGGAAGGCTGGCAAAGGTCCATTTGAAAAGTACATTTGTTTCAAAGTCTGGATGTGTGTACTGCAAAACACCTGTCTATCTTACCAATAAGAGAAAGGAGGGAGCTGTCAAGCAAGCAGTGATTTACTGATGAGTACATGCTTCTCTCTGTCTGTGTGTGTCCGTCTGTGTATGTGTCGAGTTTGGAGTTGATTGTCTGAACTACAACATCAGATGTACAAATGGCTGACTGCTAGTATGTCCCCGTGACAGTGACACATCATCTCCGCACAGTAGTACCACAATGGATTGAGAAGAAGGGGACCCCTGAGGGGCAAGATGGTGACCGCACCTGTGGCCGAGTGAGTTGGCTCCTGCCTTCCCTGCTATCCCTCTCCCTCCCGAGTATTCTTATGAAAAAGTGGAAGACTTACCCGCTTTGTCACTTCTGGATGATCTGGCGATCATGGTCATGGTTGTGTGGAGTACCGCTCCCCTTTAGGCTGGCAACCTGCAAGACTTTTATCAGCAAAACGGCAATGCCGCCGAAAGCAGCTATCAAGGGCGGTAAGGTGCGGGGACTGCCGACTACCTCAGGAAACTACCTAGGAAACTCACTCCGGACCGGGATGGAGATAGTCCTGGCACCCGAGGACTCCGCTCTGTTAAGGGAGCGCCGTGCAGATCACCGGAGTCTAGGGACCCACTTAAGAAAAATAACATCTCTACCCGCGGGAGGCAGACGGTTTCTGCCCTGTTCAAGGTATAACTCGGGAAGAACAAGGGGGTGCGGGTCCCGGTAACAGGAGGTAAATTAAGCAGCAAAAGTGCGTCCCTCCTCCCATTCCAGGGACTGTTACTATCTCTCAAGCAACTGCACCCCAAGCAAATGAGCCTCTGCGAGGGGAGTCGGCTGGCGGGGAGGAATACGGGTCTGATCGCGGGCCTGATTGCGACAGGGGGAATGTGGTGAATATTTCTCCCGACTGCAGTGGGGACGGTTGCAATCCAAAGGTGCTGGTTCTCTCAGATTGTATCCTGGGAGCGGACTGCTGAGACTCTGGACCTTCAGCGAAAACAGTGCATTATGGGAGATGGAGTTCCATCCAGTCAGTCAGACAGAGGTTGCACCTGACTTGACTTTTAGAGATTCTGACTGGCTGGATCCCATTCCACTATCATCCAAGGAGGAGGAGACTGCTGATAATTTGTACTCTCTGTCAGATCATTTCAGTTTTTGTGGTGAAGACAGCAATGGAAAAGACTGGACTGGAGAAGAGAGCGATGTCAGTAGTGTGCATTGGGAGGAGGGGAGTGATAAGACTCTGATGAATGCAGGAACAGTACGTAAGCTGAAAGAGCCAGTCATTTTCCCGGAGCAAGGTGAAGGCACAGCTGGGTCACTTACATGGGATTACTCTTTCTCAACCAAGTTGAATGGTAACGAGGTGGCTTTCGGGGATCCACTGACAGGTACAAGGGATGACAAGCTAAATAACCCTGAGGAAGTCACGCTTTCAACGATACATCGGAGTATCATGGCCCACCATGCGGAGACTAGAGCCAAGAGTTCTCGGACTCAAGGTACGTGTCGTAAGCTCCAGAACTCGATGCATCGGATGGCAAAGACGTGTTCTGATATTGTGTTGGGAGTCGGAGAAGCCGAGACTAGGATTTCACAACTGGAAGATGAGTTGGCTGTGCAGAAAAACGTAACGGGATCCATTAAAGCTGTGAAAGATGACACAGTGTGGAAATTAACGGACTAGGAAAGTAGGTCAAGGAGAAATTATCTGCGGATCTTGGGTATCCCTGAAGGCAAGGAGTCTGCAGATGTCCGTCAGTTCGTGATTGAGCTTTTTGAAGAAGCATTTCCTGAGCTACAACAATGGGACTGGAAAGTGCAAGTACAGAGGGCTCATCGATTCCCTTTCAACCAACGCAAAAAAACTGGTCAGGCAGATATTCGACCACGTGCCATCCTTATCAGCCTTAATAATTTTCTGGTTAGGGAGGCCCTCTACGACCTGGCTAGGCCGGATCAGAAAAAGGGTTGGGAAGGGCAGTGATATTTTTGTGAGGCCTGACTTCTGTCAGGTGACGGTTGAAAAAATGTGGCTATTGCGCCAATACCCGTTTTTCAGGCAAAGGGGGCTCAGGCCTTCCTGCTTAATCCTGCTAAACTGAAGGTGGTTTGTCAAGGGCAAACCCATTATTTCCAGTCAGAAATCCAAGCAAAGGAATTCTCGCTTTCATTGTAGTCGTGGGAGGGTACATGTGATTTAAGTGTTTTTCTCATATTATGTATTATGTTGGGGCCAAATAGGTTATTCTCAATTTTGAGGACTTCGTTTGCATAGTATGATATACAGCCTATGAGTGGAGGGTGGTTTAAGGTTAGTGGGGAGAATGGAGGTTCAGCTCAACATCACCTGGGACTATTAATCCCCATGCCCCCATGCCCTATGTGGTGGGCGGCGGGGGGAGGATGGGAGGGATTCTTGGGGGCGGTGTTGTGGGTGGACCCGGGGGGTAGGGTGGACGGGGGTGTAATGTTGTTGTTTATATTTTTTCACGATTCTCGATGTTCAAGGAAACGGGTAAATATTGGTACAGTTGGGAACAGTTCTCAGAATCATTTGTGTAAGCCTGGTTAAGAAGTTGGCTTTCTCAAAGATGATAGGTAGAAGGGGCAGAATATCTGTATGTTCATGGAATATTTGTGGCTTAAATGACAGGAAAAAAAGGGGGTTATTGGCCAAGCGTGTACAATTTATGAAGATTGATGTGCTTTGCCTACAAAAAACCCATATCCCCAGTAGTAAAAGTGGCTGGCTGAAGGAACTTGGTCTGGATCTTTTGGCATATAAACGGCAAAGCACTACAATCAGGGGGGTGGCTATTTTGGCACAATGTGGTCTAGGGACATGTAAAGGAGGACCAATTTGGGCGCTGGGTAATTATTGAATTTATAATTAATGGCGCCCCCTTCTCAATTTGCTCTATTTATGGATCAAATTTGGATGATCCTGAAGTTTAGAACTACTTAAGCATTGAACTTGCTGCGTGGCCACACCCGTTAATTCTCTGTGGAGATTTTAATATTCATTTGGAGAGCAACTTCAATTTGTCCAGTGACTCTTTATATCAAGGTTGGAAAAGCAGGACCTTTAAGGCTTTACAGGGGTTAGTTAGGGAGCATGGGTTGGTTGATCTATGGTATTGGCACAAATGGACGGACTTGGGATATACTTTCTATTCCACCCCTCATAATAAGCAGGTCCGTCTTGATTATTTTTTTGTATCATGTCAAATGGCAGAAGGGACCAATATTAATATACCCCCTAGGGTTATTTCAGACCACAACCCTATAGTTGTGGAGCTTCCATCTAGTGGGCTTGTCAAGGCGTAGAGACCATGAACTTTTTAACGTAAACTATTACTGGATCAATTGTATTGCGGGCATACGGCTAAGTGGGTGACTGAGTTTTTTAGGTTTAATAGGAATTTGGCTTCAGGAACTATAGTTTGGGATGCTTTCAAGGCGGATGTACGTGGAGAGACTATTAATTTTCCCTGCTATCTTCGAAAGGCTCTTAAGGAAAAACTGAGGGATTGTTTGGGACAACTCAGGCTGGCAGAGGTGCAGTTGATGCAGAAAATTTGTGGTGGCCAAAATATTGAAGAATGCCAACAGTCAATTGACATTATTAAGGCTAAGATACACCAGCATTTTAGTGAAGAACTTGCTTTCAAATATGTACAATATAGAACTGAAGCGTATGAACGTGGTGAAAATACGGGTAGGGTTCTGGCTAAGCGACTACGAACAGAGGGAGGTTTCAAATAGAATTAGTAGAATTCAAGATTAGGCTGGTCAAATTCAGAACTCCTCGATAGGGGTCCTGAAGGTATTCCGGAACTTTTATCAACAGCTCTGTATCGAGGGAGGAAATGAAGGATTAGACGGAAGTGGGGAGGAATCCTTAGAGGATTTTTTTGAAGATCTTCAAACCACTAAGGTTACATCAGATCAAAATATGATTCTTGTGGCCCAAATTACCTGGGAAGGGATAGAAACAGCTATAGTTTCTCTAGCTTCCGGTAAGGCTGTTGCCCCGGACGGGATCCCTCTTGAATTTTTTAGAACATTTTGGAATTTATTAAGACCAGACCTAATATCTCTATTTCAGTCAGCTCAGAGGGGTTGTATTCCTGATTCTTGAAGGAGGACTACTATTGTTGTATTTAAAAAGAAAGGCAAACCAGAATTAAACTCCTCATCGTATAGACCCATTTCACTTATTAACACTGACAGCAAGATGTATTCAAAATTTTTAGCATCTAGACTAGGTGATATAATTAATCCTTTGGTCTCCATACGTCAGCACGGGTTCATTCCTGGCAGGGATACGACTGATCATGTCAGAAGAGTTATCTCCCTTCTTGACTGGGCACGGGCCACGGGGTCCCCGCTTGGGGTGATCCTGTTGGACGCCGAGAAAGCTTTTGATGGGGTCTCCTGGTGGTTCCTGCGGTCCGCCCTACGATGGGAGGGGATGGCTGATGAATTTATTCAGGCAATTCAGGCTTTGTATCAACTATCGGTGGCGGGGATTCGTATTTCGGGACAGGAGTCTAATACGTTCAATATAAGCAGCGGCACTCGGCAGAGATGCCCCTGTTCTCCCCTCCTGTTTTCATTATACATCGATCCCTTTCTGCAGAAATTAGAACAATGCAGTAACATCCAGCCAGTGAAGGTTAATGATATTGAATATAAATCACTGGCCTATGCGGATGATGTCGCAATACTAACATCTGATATCATTTTGGCATACCCGGCAGTTAAAGATCAGGCTGAGCATTATGCTATTCATTCAGGGTATAAATTAAATATCGATAAGACTCAGATTCTCTGTTCTAGCATGGAGTTTTTTCCGGACTTGCCACTTGAGTCAGTAGCAACATATCTGGGGGTTAAGCTTACTGTAGAGGTTGATCAAATTCCAGGTATAAATATTGGCCCCCTGATTAATACAATCAATCAGACGTTGGAAACGTTAGACTATCTACATCTGTCTATGTATGGGCGAAGTAATGTTATCAAAATGATGGAATTTTTGTATCTGTTTAGGACTATTCCTTTGGAATTTCCTGCTCCGTGGCTCAAAAAGATTGAAAGGATATGCTCCAGGTTTTTGTGGAGCTATCATAGATCTAGGAGAGCTGCCAAGTTGCTGACCCTCCAAAGATTGCGTTGGGGCTGGGCCATCCCAAATCTTTTGCTTTATTACTGGGCATGTATGCTGGGGGTACTTTTAGTTGGAGACAAGCTCCAATGCTCAGAGGTGGTCTAACCAACTATTAATGAAATTGGTATGGGGGATGATGCTAAACAATGTTTGGTTAAGATCTTAGAACCTAGTTATTACAAAAAGACTAGATTCAAAACAATTAAGGCGGCTTATTTGATCTAGAGAAAGATACGTAGCAGATTTCAAATTTCCACTATCAACATCTACACGCCATTTTCGGCTCTGGGATTTTACCTTCAATTTTTCAAGATCAAACCACACATAGATGGGGCAACCTCGGGATTATTACGGTGGGGGATTTGGGTTATGAAGACCAATTAGCCTTCTTTTTCTTTTTACAAGAAACCTATGGTTTGGATAAATGGGATTTCTTTAAATACTTACAGATTCATAGTTTCTTAGATAGAAAAACACAGGGATCTGTTTTAAAATTTCGGAAGGTATCATTAGTCGAATTAATTCAAAAGAAATCTCGGATAGGGGAAATTTATCAGATATTGTTGGAAGCCCTTCCTGATGATTTATTAAGTCAGAATGATAAATGGGATCGGAAATTTAGGAAGGAGGGTATTAATATTGAGGATTCACTTGAATTAGCCACCAGACTTTATTATCGGAAAGCCTCCGGAGCCAACATTTTATGTCTGTTTTCGATCTTTATTGCATACCGACTAAAATTGCTAAATGGGGAGGGAATGTTAGCGGCTCATGTAGTAGATGTTGGATGCTATCAGCAGATACAGTTCATATGTTCTGTTATTGTCCTATGTTAGTGACATTTTTGCAGAATACCGAACACTTTCTTACAAAGGTTTTAGGGCTTCCAATTTCTATTTCTCCAGATATGGTTATTTTGGGAGAAGTGAGAAATATGAGTTGGTTGCATGCTGTCACTGGGCTTGTCTTTTTGTCAATGGCCATAGTCCGATTGTGTATTACTTCCCACTGGATTAGTCCTGACTCCCCCTACCTTTTTTATTGGCGCTCTAGGCTTCTAGCTGTATATAACATTGAAGTCTCAGTTTAGCGCCTGAAAGGGCGAAGGAGACGGGAAAAGGGGCAAAAGCTGTGGACCCCTATAACAGATTGGTTACAGTAACAGGAGTAGCAACGAAGTTCAATTAGCAGGCAATTTTTCAAGCTGTAAATATGTTACAACTTCCAGTCTGGAGCTTTATGTTCTCATGATTATGATTTTGATTTTCAGATATCTAAACCGCCATAAACGACAAGGAGAGACTGGTTCCTATTTATGAGGTCAAGCCTTGGTGCTGTTAAAGATGATTAATGTGTAGTATCTGTTTATGTGTACATATTAAGGAATTAGGCACGTGTCAGTATGAAATGTGGATTTGCTTTTTGCTATGTTTTCCTTTTTCCTTTTCCTTCTCTTCTTATTTCTGTAAACGCCAACAATAACATAAAAATATAAACAAAAAAAAAGAGAAGAAGGGGACCCCTACAGAGAAAGTTACACAAGGGTTAAAGACCAGGGCTAGGAACAGGTATTAGATTCAATTGAAATACAACATTTCAGGCTACTATTTCTCACATAAAGACATACGTTCAAGTGCACTAACCATAATATATACACATAAGTATGTATTATTTCCACAAATAACTTTTTTATTTCAATTGCTTAAAGGCAAAGTATATTTTTTGTATTATAAATATATAAAAAGGTATCAACAGTACAGATTTTTAATATATATTTGGTAATTTCTCAGTAGTTATTGATCCATATGTAAAATACACTCATTGGTCAGTGAAGGATATGTAGATAGACAAAATCACCTCTCTAGAGAACCTATAAAAATACATACATATGACAAGCACAATTACCATCACAAAACCTAAACATTTAAATAAAGAGACAAATAATAATCATATTCTCAAACAATTTGAGGACTGGCGGCAGATGAAAACATGATGGAGTGCCATCCATCGGTGTGCCTGAGTGGCAAATTATTTTTACCATAATTCGATCCCAGTAGGTGACCAGTATATGGTCTGCAAGAAGGTGGTGCCAGTGCCTTTGTTTTAGAGAGAAATGTCTTTATCAGCACCTTACTTTTATCCAAGCAACCAACCTAGGGGCAGCGTTGCTTTTTTCTGGTTCATGGTTATTTTAGGGCTGGGATTTGCTTTCACTTGACCCAAAGCGTCAATCAGCACAGCTGTCTGTTATGAGTTACTATTTTTAGCGTGGATTTTTAGAATGAAAACGCTCTGTTCCTTTAATTTGCTTGATCTTTTTTGATGTCTTAATTGGAATACAATTTACCCTGATTAATATTAGGCCAGCCACATGGCAACAATGATGTTGCTACAGGCTGTCGACCTCGTTCTGGCTAAGCGTTGCTTCTTTTCTGTTTTCAAAGTCATCTTTGCTCGTGAGCAATTAAAGCAAATGCAACTAGCGGTTCTTCTAATAAAAACGCATTTACATTATTTCCAGTTTAGAGTAAGATCCTGTCAAATTCCAGGATTTTTTAAATCCTCTTTGCAGTGTCAGCTGGATGGTTACGTTTGTTCCAGACAGAGAAAAGACCGACTTGATTCTTAAAGCAAGGTTCTGCTTATAAGAGACCCGATTCACAAAATTGCCAATTGGTGTGGAAATATGAGGGCAAATTCATATCAGTCCTTTATAAATGCATGAACTCACAATTATGTCCAGGGCACAAGTCCTAAAAAAAGAGTCGGGGGACTAACCTAGTTGGGCAGTATGCAAGTGACATCATGGCAGGCGACATCACGGCACACAACATCACGGCGCATGACATCACAAATGGCATCACAGGAATCGACATCATAGAAAGTGGCATCACAAGCCACATCTTTACAGGAAGTGGCATCACAAGAAGTGACATCAGATCTAAATCCCTCACATATATGTTTAGCAGGTCTATCAAGTGTACGTTTGAGCGCATTGCGAGGATAATAGCACAGTGAGCATTGGAAGATGATATGTGACTTCTACACCCTGCTATCCCCCAGTTTTGTGTAACACATCTTGTTTATTCATTTACAAACTTATATAATTTATTGTACTTGTAACAGGCACATGTTGATGTAAAGCACTCTGAAAATCTGCATTGGGATGAGTAGGGCTATACAAGAAAATATTGTAGTACCTAAATTATTTCAATGCCTCCTCAGGTGAGTCTTGCAGTCAAAACGCAGCTGTCCGCCTTCGCTTAGGGGTGCCGAGATTTTCTTCCGTCTCTCCCTTGCTGCAGAGACTGCATTGGCTGAGGGTTGACAAACAGATTAAATTCAAGGCATTGTGTTATATGTTTCGTACTAGACACTTTCTTGCTTCTTCTTAGATCCAAGCCCTGGTGTCTCCGTATGTCCCCACCTGAGCGCTGAGATCAGCCAACCTTGTGCTGTTTTCTGTGCCCAGGTCTCTCAGAGCTCGTCTTAAGAGGCGTTCCTTTTCCGTGCTGGGCCCTAAACTCTGGAATTCTCTGACATTTGCTCTCAGATCCTATAATTCACTGCTTCAGTTCTGTAAGAACTTTACTTTTTAGCAACCCTGATTAAACCCCACCTTCTTAGATATTCCTCTTGCTATGCCATTCTACTGTCCGCTGATTGCGCCGGGAGACCCTTTGGGGTAGCTGCGCGCTCTATAAGCTTCTTAAATAAATAAACTTAAAAAAAGATAAATAATCAGTCTTATTTAAAGATATATTTTTGAGTCTGCAATGCATGTGGCTGATCTTGTTATAGATCTTTCATCTTGGCTACACTGCTGGAAAAAAGAATTTTTAGTGAGGTTGGAAGAGCAGAGAGTAGTTAAGGATAATTTAATTTAGTGTTGTATGAGAAGATGCATGCGAGTCCATTGACCAGAATTTGGCCATCCCTTTCCCTTTTTTCATACGCCAAGCTTAAATCCTTCTTTCTTCATAATTGCTTTTCCTCACTGAGGATCATTAACGCACCCTGGAGCCATACCTGTATTCTACGCCCAGCATAGATTTCTGATTCTGCTCCATGCCCTGATCATCTGCAGCAAGCTTTTCCTGCTTTGAGCTCAACATGTGCTCAAGTCGGCGTTGCCCTACTGACCTAGTAAGTAAGTAAGTAATTTTATTAAGCATAGTTACTTAAAACCATTGCAATACAAAAACAGAATAAAAGAAGTATTTTTAAATTTTTTTTAAACTACATGTTTAATAAAACCGGTAAAATACAGTCACAGTTCCTTGATTCATTTAGGCACAGAGTTTCATCCTGTTGGATTAGTCTTTTAAAATTATTATTATTATTATTGTTTTTTGTAGGACGCGCAGCGATCCCTCCGTTTCCCCTCCCTATGGATCACCACGATGGTAGCAAGACGCTGATCACGAGGGAGGGAACCGATGTCTCGCGACTCTAGAAACATGTCGCGGAGGTACGGCGCAATTTTAGCAGGACGCAACTTGTATAGCTCGATAGGCAGACCGTTAGGACCCATGGCTTTGCCCGAACGCACGGATCGAATAGCAGTAGCCACCTCTTCCGCTGAGAGTGCCGTGTCCATTAGGTCCCTGTCCGCTTCAGACAGGCAAGGCAATGCAATGTCACGCAGCAACAGATGAGAGTCGTCTTCAGATCTATCAGAAACCGGGGAGTATACAGTTTGGAAATGGTCCGCGAAACACTCAACAATTTCAGTCGAAACACTCAACAATTTCAGTCGGATCAGTCACACACACTCCATCAGCTGTCTAAATCACTGGAACCACACGACTCGCTCTCTCTTTTTTATCTAGCCAGGCAATCAATTTCCCTGCCTTATCTCCCACATCATACAGTCTGCCCTGTTGCTCCCTACTCATGACTTTCGCGGCATCCGTAACCAGGGCTTTGTAATCTAGTTGTTTGAGGCTGAGGGTATGAAGCTTATCACGAGTCACTCCAAGTTCCAATTCCCTTTCAAGCTCAGCTATTTCAGTCTCTAAACGGACCACCTCCTCATTTTTACTTTTCTTGGCACCAGCGATTAACAATAGTGCCTGACCACGGATGAACGTCTTAAATGCCTCCCACAGTGATACAGAAGAGGACACGGACCCCTCATTTTCAGCAAAATACTGATCCAGGGACTTGATCAACTCGGCACGGGTCTTGGGATTGCGAAGATACCAGGGATTGATCGGAGCGACCAGACCCTCGTTACCCATACTAGTGTTCATCTGGAGCCACAGTGGGGAGTGATCTGAGATGCCCCGGGCCAGGTGTCTAATCTCCCTGATAGAGGAGGACTGTGCCGACGGCATCAAAACATAGTCGAGTCTGGAAAGACTGCCGTGGGCCCCAGAGTGGAAAGTGTATTGTATCTGGTCCGGGTGCATCAGCCTCCAACAATCTACCAGCCCCAGTGTATCCAAAAACTCACTCAACCAGGACTGTGACTTAGTGAGATCTCTATGGGGGTAGCGATCCAGGGTACCGGAGACAACCGAGTTGAAATCTCCGCCTATTATCAGGATGCCCTCCGGAAGTCCCAACACCACACGCCCAAGATCTGCAAAGGTCGAGGTCTGTAGACCGGGTGGAACATATACAGAGATCAGTGAAACGGTCTTCCCCTCCCATCTCCCGGTGAGAGCGGCATAGCGCCCCCTATCATCAAGAGTCACTTCGTCTATTTCAAGGGGGAGAGAGGTCTTGACTAGGAAGCCCACGCCCCTAGAGCCAGAGGTGAACCCAGAGTGTACAGCAAGACGGTATCCCCGCTGATTCATGGCGTGACAAGTATTTCCAATCAAGTGCGTCTCCTGCAACAACACAACATCAGGGGAAAGGCGTCGCAACAACTGTAGCACTACTCACCGCTTTATCCTATCCCCCAACCCATTGACATTCCAACACAATAGTTTCAACCCACTACCCCCCATCCCGGAAATGAATGCAGAATCCACCCCATCGTGAACACAATGACCAAATCCAATAAATAAACAATACGTTGCCTTGAGAAAACATAGAACACACCCAAACACTCCCCTCCACCCCCCAACTTGAACTCGTTACAATACCCCCCACCCTGCACCCCTGCGTTAGACTCGAAAGCCACCCCAACTTGCAGTGTGCCTGTCGCCCTGACATTAAACTAGTCCACAAAAAGAAACCCGAAGGAGGAAAGAGTCCCATGCCCCCCGCCACCCACGGGTATGCAACAATAAATCAGATTAGTACGAAAGTCATCAAACCCAGCTGTGCAGTTTGTTAATTGTTCGGACGTCGGGAACCTTATTGTCATTCTTGTTCCGACACGCCACCCTCAGCTCCACCCAAGTGCCCTGCTCGGTTGCTCCGCTTTCGTAATGTATCTAGCCAGTCACTCACTTTCTCGGGACGATCAAAGAAAAACGTCCGGTCCTCATAGTCGACACGAAGCCTGGTTGGAAATAGCATCGCATATTTTAAGTCCATGTCTCTCAGCCTTCGCTTCACCCCCTGGAACCCCATCCTTTGTCTCTGGACGAACTGGGTGAAGTCCGGGTAAAAGCTCACCGTTGTATTTTCGAACATTACGGGGCTGCCCACCCTCGATGCCTGCAGGATAGCGTCTCTGTCTCGGAAGTTAAAAATTCTGGCGATGATCGGCCTCGGAGGAGCACCCGGCTTCGGCTTCCCACCCTGCACTCGATGCGCACGCTCCACAGCAAAGAATTTACTCAGTCCCGTGGGGGCGAGATAATTTAGGATGAGGTCCTCCACAAGGAGATCTGCAGTAGGATTTTCCGAGTTTTCAGGAACCCCGAAAATACGTACGTTGTTGCGTCGGCCCCTATTTCAAACTCCTCCAGACGACGAGCCATGAGATCATTGGAGGATCGCAGGTTGCCGACCTCTGTCTGTAAGTCGGACACATCGGCCGTGAGGCTGGAGGTCTTCAGATCTAACGATTTGACCTTCTCATTGGTCTTCGACAAGTCAGCTCGAATCAAAGTGACATCGGTGGCTACAGTGTCGAGTTTAAGGGCGAGAGCTTCATATTGCTGGCCAATGTAGGTCTTTATATTGGCAATGGCGCCCATGACATCTTGTAGAGTCAAGTCAATCGGCGCGGCTAGGTCTTCCTTAGCCTCTTCCGGGGTCCTACTCGTACCTCCGGGGGACCCCTTGGGATGGGTATATCGATCCATAACATTCGTATGGACAGTTCCCCCCCGAAGAGGCGTCTTGGTTTTCCGCTTCTCGTTGTCGGGCCTGCCCGCCATATTGGGCAGCGTGCCCCCGAGGGGCCCGTGAGACCTGGTGAAAATGGCCGTTCGCGGTCTACCCGCCAGAGTCTTCAAAAACGGGTGCCAGTAGCGTTAGCAGCAGTGTAACTCAGCACACAGACACTCGATATCAGTGGCACACGATGGACCTGCTGAGTACGGCTGGACCTCGTGCAATCGAGTCAGTCTGGCTATCGAACGAGGCCAAAGACACTCAAAGCGAAACCGAAAGTTAACTCCAGGGCAATGAGAAGAACCCCTTGAGCCGTTGTTGTTCAACTACTTCCCGGGCGTCTCAGTGACTCGAGCCCCAGGTGTCGCCGTAGGGTGGGCCTCAAAAGTTCAGATCGTCGTTGTAATGGTTCCCGAAGTCCAAATCAATTTTTGAAAGCAACTAAGTTATCAGCTGAGTTTCATCTCCAATAACCCGTCTTCATAATCAGGATATCTTACAGGATATATGTGGAGGGCGGCGCGGGTCCCGGGAGCCCTACGCTCACGCGGCCATCTCGGATGCGCTCGAAGCTCCTCTTCCAGTCTCTTAAAATTTTGATTCCGATTTGTTTTATAAAATATTGTTGATTTCCCGGTTTCCTAATTTTCTCTTTAAGTCAGCCATGACGATGGGTGCTGTTATGTTTAGTCAGCTATATCGAAACCCTTAGAGATTAATTTTTGGCATCTTCTTTTCCACTGCCTTCATAAATTTCACAAAACTACAGTTCAGCTGGGGATCCTGGGATGAAAAACAGTCAAGAACTGCATTCCTTCGTGTGCGTATCCCTTGCCGATTGAAGTGATGTTTCAACAGATATTTCCGTTCATTCAGCAGTTTCTCGCAGGAGCATATCAAGTGCAGCATGTCCTCTTGCGCTAGGCCGCATAACCGACAGAGGGAGCCTGCTTTGACTTTTAGCCAACGTGGGAAGTTTTGGGTACAGGGTAGCAAGCCCAACTTTTACTTTAAGAAACACATTTTAACGGATTTGGCATAACCCACACCAAAGTAGCTCTGTGGTGCTTTCGTTGAATAAGAGTTCAGGGTCATCCAGCCGTGCGTTCTTTTTGAAAGGGCTGCCTTATCTTGAACCCACGATAGTTGTTTGATGGATTTCTTGACCATATTTTTAAATGTTGTATGGTTTACTGGGGTGTCCCAAAGCTGCTTTAATCCCGTGTTTGCCAGGCTACTCGTGAGGTACTTGGCTGCTGGTGAGGATGGATGTTGCTCTAGCTCCGTCCATAGGTGCTCGTTTATAGTTCCTTGTTTGGATTTCCTCACTTCGTCCCAGGCTGAAATATAGGCCCCTTGTCTTGCCAGGAGCTGTTGTTGGATGCCAAACTCTAGCCTGATTTGTGCTGGTGAGGTTCGCTTCGGCAGGCTAAAAATAATTCTATAAGCAGCTATAATTGTATTGTCGAGGATCTTAGCGTCTCTGCCTCTAAGTACTTCGCTCCCGTAGGTAATTGTTGGGAGAAGTTTGGCGGGGATTACTTGTGCCAGAGGCAGAAGAGAGGGTCCAGTGAGTTTGCTGTTTAGTGTTTTTAAAGAGATTGCCAGAGCTAGCCCTTTTCCTCTGATGCTCGTTCTCTGGTTGGAGAACTGCCCTCTGTTGTCAATCTTTACTCCTAAATATTTGTATATTGGCGTGTCTCCAATTCTTGTCTTGTTCCAGAACCACGATATTGATTTTCTTTTGTTCTTACTGATGGTCATCGACTGGGTTTTCTCGAGATTTATTGTCAGTTCGTTTGCTTTTTAGTAACTGTGTGTTGCATTCAGTAGATGTTGAAGCCCTACCTTTGTGTGGCTTATTAAGACTATATCGTCTGCATATAGAAGACAAGGTAATTGGAGCCCTCCTAGCTTAGGAGCGTGGGAGTTGCAGCTGTTTAGGATCGGTACAAGGTCCCCTAAGGTTGAATAGAGTGGGGGCCAGGACGCAGCCTTGTTTGAGGCCCTTGTTGGTCTGTATGCGCCTTGACAGAACTGATCCATCCCCCACCTTTATCTGTACCCAGGTCTCTGTATGAAGGTTGATCAGCAGATCCAGCAGAGGTCTCGATATCCCCCAGCCGTTCAGTTTAGACCATAGAATGTTCCGATCTATGTGATCAAAGGCGGCCTTATAGTCTATGAAGCAGAAATGGATGGGCATTTTGTTTGATTCTGCCTTATCTATGAGCATACCCATGGTCAAAATATTGGTCATTGTGCCTACTGATTTGGCAAAGCCTGTCTGGTTGACCGGAATTATGGATCTCTCTGTGGCCCATGCCAACAGCTCATCCAGGAGGATGCCTGCGAAATACTTTGCCTCATTATCAATTAAGGCCACCAATCGATAGTTTTGAGGAGAAGCCTTGTCTCCTGCCTTAGAAATTGGAGAGATGATAGAACCCTTCCAGGAGCTTGGCAGGATGTTGTAATGTCTTATCTCCAAGAAAAGGGGTCCGAGAGCTGCTGCCCAACCTTTCACGTCTTGTTTGTAGAGGATTGGCGGAATTCCATTTGGTCCTGGAGCTCCCTCAATTCTTCCTTTCTTAATTTGGCGCTGGATAGTGTTTTGTAAGTTCGGGAAATCATCATTTAAAATCGATTTCTGACCATCTTGGAAGCTGATGTCCGTATTGGGTGATTGTACTTTAAATTTTTTACAAGTATCCATCTCGAGGTCCGGTATTAACGCCTGGTAGTTTCCCGTTGCCTGATTAAAGTGGGTGCCGAGATAACTTGCCCATGTTTCTTCTGTGATATTGGATGAAACCCCATTATGCGTAGGTCTTATGGACGAGTTTATGGTTTTCCAGAACCTTGCCCCATCGTTCCGTTTGGTATCAGAGTGGAGTCTTGCCCATAAATTGTCCTCCAGGGATTTATTAGCTTCCCATTTTAGTTTTTTCAATGTTGCTTTTAGTTTTTGTAAGTGGTCATGCTTTACTATATCCATGGGTTTCTGTTGGATTTCTCTCATTGTGAGGTAGATTGATGTTTTTCTGCCTCTAATTTTTTCTTTATACTCTCGAGTAAATTTACTCGTACTGCCATAGCCTGATTTTGCCTGCGGCTTGGGTCTTGTAGCCTAGATAGACATAGTTTTTGTAAATTGTTCCCCTTTAGCAGTTTCGCTTGATCCAGTGCGAGCCCCAAAATGCAGTTTTGTCCTTTCAATTAGAGTTTCATCAGCTGCTGCTGAGTATTTGATTTTTTTGAAGTTGACGGTATGGAGCGACTCTTTTGGTTCGTTGGATAGCTCAAATTTGGGCTTCACGGTTTTGAGAGTGATTTCTTGAGGACAATGATCGATATCTTCGCTTCTGCCTATCCGAAAAGAGGTTGTGTGTTGGAATAATGGTAGTGAAATGAAGGTGTAATCTAATATACTACTTGCTCTTGTTGAGTGAAATGTTAAGGCCGGAGGGTTGTCTCCGGCAAACCTTCCATTTAGAGCTCTGATGTTGAAATGTTCAATTTCTTCTAGAGTCTGGTTGCCTAGTTTTGTTTGTTTGGATGTTTGCGACTTCCCTTGTGGTGGGATGTCCCAAGTTGAATTTTTAGTTAGGATCTCTTCTTCTTGCGTGATGCCCATGAGGTTGAGATTGAAGTCCCCAGTGAGCATGAAGTTGGTTGTAGGTCTCTCCCTTATGCACTCCTCCATGTAGTTGCATAGGTCTTTGACTGCCTTTGTTTTCTTTCTGGGGTGAACATAGGCGTTAATCAGAGTAAAGTCGGTATCATCGTTACCTTTTTTTAATTGCGCCAAAGGAAAGTTTACTGCCAGCGAGGCTGTAGAAGATGGTCCAACTTCTTTTACCGTGAGGGTGCTTGTGGCTGATACATAAATTACTAGGCCACCTTGTAGGTGCCAGTATTTGGCTGTCCTTTTTGCACCGGTGAAGAAGCGTAGGTATCCCTGGAGATGCGGGGGATCTGCAAACCATGTCTCTTGTAGTGCCACTACGTCGAAGGTTCTAATATAGTCCATAAACTCTGAGTCAGATATTTCAGAGGCTAGGCCGTTGATGTTCCACAAGCATATTCGTAATAGGTCATGATTGCACTCACTTGACTTTGGGCCGGTTTGTCATTTGTTGTTGTTTATTGTTCTGGCTATCCATCTTAAGTCAGACAATCCCGTTGGTGGTATTTTTTCATCTCCGATCCATCGAGTAATGCCGGTAAGTTGGTCATTGCTTGTTCCACCTGGCCCTGCCGCTCCTCTGAGAACAGAAGTTCTGGGGCTTTTTACGATGACCTGATCTACCACCTTTTCCACCGGAATTAATATTTCCGGATATCTTGGCTTTGTGTATGGTTTTATTGTTATCCCCCAATTTTTGAAGGTCTCGGCTTCGGCTTGTATTTTCTGAGTGATTGCTATAGTTGTACAAGTTGCTTTAGTTTTTTCCCTGCCTGTACCATCATCGTCTATAAATTCGATAGATACCAGGTCAGAGCTTTTCACTTCTACCAGAGAGGGGATATGAGGGGATAACCGTAGGATGTTGCCTCTGTTAAGTGTGTCGTGCCTTCCTTGTGAGATGTAATCCGGGTTGAACCATGTGGCACCTGTTACATTTCTTTGTTCATTTATGATCCCACTCTTTATTAGATTGGCTTGATGGCTTATGCTCTGCTGATCGTGTTGCAGTTGGTTTGGCCTGGTTAGTGTTGACTACAGTGTCTCTTTTTACCCGGCCAGATATATGCTGATTTGGTGCAGGCAGCTTTGCCAGTTGGTAGTTCACTCCGGGCCAAGGGGGGTGGCGCGTCACCTCCGCAGTCATTGTGGTTTTTGGTTCTTCTTCTGTCTGATCCACCCATATGTGTGCGGACGGAAACGCTTGAGTAATTGTGGATAGTTGACTATCTGTCGGCCCTTTGCCTTTTCCTAGGTATTTTGGTTCCGGGTTATTGCTTTATGATTTGTGGAAAATTAGTACCAGACATCCTGCTGCTTTTTGGCGGTCGTTTCGAATCAGATTCAAGAATTACTTTGCTGGCCCCACAGGGTTGGAGGCGTGAGTCTTGTGATCCGGCTTCAGAATCTTCATGTGTAATATGTCCGAGTGTTTCCAAGTTCTTAGTTTTTTGCCCCTTCCCGTTGGTAGTTTGAGTTGGTGCT
Source organism: Lissotriton helveticus (assembly GCF_964261635.1). NCBI lineage: Eukaryota > Metazoa > Chordata > Amphibia > Caudata > Salamandridae > Lissotriton > Lissotriton helveticus. Next base: position 407,641,215 of record NC_136065.1, read on the forward strand.
GTTACCTCGGCAGGAGTCTCTGATGTACTAGAGCCTCCCTCAGTCTCTGATGTGCTAGTGCCTCCCTCAGGTTGGACTATGCTTTGTTCTTGGCAAGGAAGTTCCCAAAGAGATGCATAAAGCCTCCGCGGTTTGAGTGTGATTTATGTTTCCTGCCTTTACGTTTTTTTGCTCGTCTTTGTTTAGCGTTCATTTTTGTGTCTGCTTTATCTTCTTCTAAGATTTCAGAAAGTGGAGGGTATGGTGTTCCAGTTTCGCTGGCCACTATACTTTTGGATATGTTGGATAAGGGGGCTCTTGTTTTGGAGTTTCCTTGTTTGTTAGTTCCCATCAATTCCTTATTCCTTAAGATTTCTGTTTCTTCTTCAAAAATACCGTTGCAGGGATTGGTTTGTTGACACTGAGCAGACCTTTTAAGCTGTGTGCACAGGTCCCTCAGTATTGTTGGGAGTGTTGACAGTTTGTCGATAATCAGACCGCATCCACATCCACCTCTGTTGGTCCTAATTCCGTCTTGCGACTGATCAAGCTTGTTTTGAAGAAGCGTGTTTAGCGTGCCCAGCTTCCCGTCAATGGCGACCACAAATACAGCCAGTGTGTCCAGTAGGGTTAATTGAGTGTCCATTTTATCTGATTGATAGTTGAGGGCTTCTACCAGGAGTTGTATTGTTTTAAGCAGGCTGGGCCAAGCGCTTTCGTGCTTTGTGTGTTTTGGGGTTTCTGCTTGATTTCCTGGAGTTATGAATCGTTTTTGAGCCCTCTCTGACGCCCCTGCATCCTCCACCGGCTGTTCCTGTGAGCCATCGGTTATCATAATCGGTGTGTTAGCGCTTATCCCGCTTCTGCTCTTATCTTGGGAGTATGCAGTAAGGAGATCTTCCCACTCTTCCTTTCCCAGGTATGAGGATATTTATATCACCTCTGACGGGGAATTTGGTGGCCTGTCTGCATTGACTATATTCCTCCCAGGCCTCAGGGCTCCCAGGGACGAGTCATTCTCTTTCCAGCGCTCCTTTGCCCTTGCCTCCTTGGGGTCACTGAGGTGCTTTGTTGCCTCTTGGCTTTTTGGTTCGCAATTTGATGATGCTTTGGTTTCGCTGCGCGTGTCGATATGCGTGCTGATTATGTTTTCCACACAAGGTATGTCATCCGCAGTATTGCCGAGGTCTGTATGGCTGTTGTCCAGTTTGTCTACAGACAGGTTTTTTGCGTCGTTTGTCCTGTGTACTTGAATTAGGTTTGTTTCTAAGACAATTTTTCTTCCGAGCTTTTTCCCAGTGGTTGTAAAGTCCTGAGTTATCCAGCTTTTATCGCGCTGAGGGGTTGATGTCACTTGCGGTGAACTTCTGGCTGTAGGGCTAGGGCTTCCCTTACTGTTGTTGTCAGTCAGTGTGTCAATATACTGTACAGGCTGTGGGGGCTGGGGTGGTTTGATAGGTTGCTGTAGACCTGAAGATTCAATAATGTTTGAGAGTAAGGTATCCCCCGCGTTTTTTAAGAAACAGAACTTTGTATAGATTTTTGGCTGAAACATAGTGTGGCAGGTTTTTGATTTACTGCTCTTTTCTGCTTTTGTTGTTTGCTCGCTTCTTGAGCTGTTAGAATCTGGTTTGTCAGTTGTTATATCGATTAATGAGCAGTCGCTCTGTGTTGTCTGCCTGGTTTTAGTCGGTGGTTCCTCGCTAGTCCCATCGAATGCCTTCGGCATTCGTTTGCGTTTTTTTGTACCTCCTTTGCTCATAGAGCATCCACGGACACGCCCTGATCTCATGCTGCTTGGTCGACCTTCTGGCCGAAAAATGGCGGCCAACAGACAGCGGACAGCGGCAGAAGGACTGTACAACTCCGGAGCACCGCCTTCTCAGCTGAGTTCGCCTGGGCAAGTTAGCAGGCAGGCTAGCGGCGCAGGCAGGTACTCGGGGACCTGCGTAACTAGGGGGAACCTTAGGGCTCCTTCCCCCCTGCCGGATCCGAGCTTCGCCGCCCCCACAACAAGAGCGCTGCGGCTTACCTCCCAGTCTGTCTGCAGCCACAGAGGAGTCGCAGAGGTGCCGCCTCCAGTCTCCCACCTCGTTCTTTGAGCGGAGGCAGCCGTCCGCCGTCACCCGTGAGCAGATTGCCCAATTAACCCTCAGCCAGCAGCCAGCAGCTAGCAAATATCCGGTAGGGGTGGAGTTAAGGTGGCACAACAGGCTCAGCCCAGTTTTGTCAGGTGCCTGGTGCTTGGTTCCTAATGCCTGATGCCTGGTGCCTGATGTCCAGTAGTAGGTCTTTTGCGTGCTTTGCTTTGCCTGTTTTGCCTGTGCACAGCCCAGGTTACAAGCATTCAAGTGCACAGGAATGTTTCAGGGCTTTCAGGAGCGTCCAGGGCACTCCCTGCGGCTCCCTCCGCGGCTCCCAACGGCTCTCAGCTGCTCCCCGCGGCGGGCGCCAACAGAGCATACAAACGCTCGAACGCTCACCGCCTTCAGATCGTACGGATCGTTTCAGGCCGTTCGAGGCGCTCATGGTCGCTCAGGATCGCTCAGGGCGTTCCAAGGTTTGCGGCTCCCCTCCACGGCTTCCAGCAGCGGCTCCCAGTAGTGCCGGTCTACAGCGGCAGTGTTGGCGCGAAGCACCTCCCTCGCTCACTCGCTCACTCATGGACAGCAACGAGGCTCAGCGGTCTGCGTGACGAGGAGTCAAATCCTCGTAAACAGACGCAGTGACGCATCAGTAACATAGATTTTTCTTTTTAAATCTAGCAGAGTGGGCTTATACTGCAGGGAGAATTTGGAAACTCCTTCACTTCCCCAGTACAGTTGCCAGGGGTTCCAAGACTTCTAGTAATTCCCGCCCTGGAGTGTTTGTTCAGGATATTGAAAATAAAATATTGGGAGACAAAAATATAATTGAAGGAATATGAGGGACAAAAATATTGTGAAGCAAAGTTTTTATGAATAAGCAACGTTTTAATATACTTCACTCCACATGTGTATATACCATGACAACAGTGGCAGCTGGTGACATTTGAAAGTGGTAGGGCGACGCACACCTGTTGTACCCTTCCATAGCCTGACCGTGTCTGTTCATGCTTGAGGAACTGATGACTCTGTGTGACCCTGCACACAACAGACTCCCGTTGAATGCACACTGAACGTTCTACCCACCTGCTTTCCCTACATAAATAAGAAAGGAAATACATAAATCGAGAGATTAATCCCAGATGGCGTAAAAAAGATACATCCTGGGCAAAAACAGAAACGTGTGAGCAGGGAGTCTGCGCTTACATGGTCATAGATAGTAAATTAAAAACACTGGGAGCGTTAACAAGTCGCAGCCCTTTAAAAACGAACTTTCTGCATCTCTGCTGCCCAGAAGACTTTTACTGCGCTTATTATAAACACATTTTTGGTTCCTATTTTTGGTGAAAGTTGAGCTTTTTTTTTATTTGGCACACACTCATTTACATTGAAAATGCGGCAGCTGCCAGGAAGATTCTGTTACAGGCTGCGTCGTGCCTCGCTGTCTAAAGATGTGGCTTATGTAGCTTTCTGTGAGTTGTCTTGTATTGTGCACAATTGCTGCTATTAATTTGTTGATATAGGTTACGGCTTTACCATGCATAGCTGCCTTGTGTTTTCAAATGAGCATACGCATTTTTTCCTGCACATGGAGCGCTTTTCCAATACGTGCTGATGTGCACAAAGTGTGCATAAGCAAGGCACGGACACTTGAGCGGTTGTACAGAGAACAAACTTTATGCATCACGAGCAATTACAAGTGAAATTTGCTACTGAATCACAATAAAAAGAATATCCATATCCATGTCCATGTATAACCTATTTCACAATGAGAGAAATCCGGAGTTGAATCCACATTTTCAAATCCACTCTAAACAACCAGCAATCTACGCTTTCTGACAACCCCATGCAGACGTGGCCTGTTTTGGGGCTAGTAACGGAGACTCTTTTTCCAACCTCATCCAACGTCCTTTCATAATGATGAACTGCTTTTATCCCGCAATCCGAAGAGCAGTCTTCTCAGGGTGGATCTGAAAATGTTTGAGTGCCGTTGCTTTGAACAGGAATGAGTTAGGGCAGGGATTGGGGGGAGGGGGGAGGCGGGATAAATAATAAAAGTAAAACTTACCTTCCCGCTTTTCTTAAGTCCCGAGACTCCAGACTCCCAACTCCCGCCAACCTGCGTTTCGAATTCCCAGGGTGCTCGTCATCAGGAAGGCTGCAGGCAGCCTTCCTCCCCTCCACCGTTGCGTTTTTGATCGTGAGGCCGCTGCCCCACTCGCGTCATTTTCTCTCTGTATGCTGCAGCATACAGAGAGAACAGGGAGAGTGGGCGGTGTTTCTCGAGGGCAGGGGGAGTGGCTTGTCCACTGTTGTTCTGAGGCTGCCCAAACAGTCAGTATGAACTACAGTGGGCAAGCCACTCCCCCCTGCCCTCGAGAAACACCGCCCACTCCCAACCAGGAACTTCAGCTTTCTCGCCGTGCGAGAAGGCAAAAACATTACCATTTATGTTTCTCGCACTGCCAGAAAGCAGGGGGGCAGCGCCCAAACGCCTGACAATATATGTGTCTGCAAGGTCTGTAGGTGGGGAGTTAAGAATAGTAAATCTCTACTTACCTATTTGCACTTACCTTCTTGATATTTTGGTCCTCAATATTTTTGCAATCTTATTTTTCTCGCACAATATATTAGTCCTCGATGTCCTCTCAAGTAACATGCACTAGATCACCTGTCCATAAAGCAGTCATTCAAGCTCAGCCCACACGTCCGCCAGCAACCAAGCAAAAAAAAAAACAGGTGCATTTGGTAATAAAGCCATTGACGAGTAATTTTCTGTGTGTTTTCAGGATGGGAAATGCCATGCAAAACCTTTGTGAATGCTCACAATGTTTTGATTTTTCATGTCCCTCCACCAATGAAACTCCTGTTTTCTAATTTTTTCCTCTCTGACTTACAAACGTGAAAAGGTCCATCAGAGAGGCTGTCATTTTACATGATTGAATGGCTTTCCACAAAGAAATCCTGCTTTTGTGAATTAAGATTTCAGAGTCCACATATGTAAAAAAAAGCATTGTCAATCACGTTCTATGTTTTTCATCCCTCTGTTTAAGTTTTGTATTTGTCCAACCTATTTCATGCTTATTTAGCCTAAGTTTTAAATTTGTGCACCTGAGTGTGCCTTAGGTTTACCAAAATGTGTTAAGAATGTTGAAAAATGTGACAGTATGGAGACTTTCCACTGTCCTGCGCTTTGAGTTAAGGGAGGGCAGGCAGGCGTGAACGGATAATGGCCAATTAGAATGCAGTGAACACCCACAAACTCAAGTGTGCGGGTATTTACAAACATTTTGCAAGTAGTGTCCCACCCAAGTAGTGCACTGTGACACTACTGCAGTGAATGTAAGAAGTAATCGTGTTATTTGTATAGCCCCTCAGATTGCCCTTCTGCTGTTTCCAGGCATTGTGAATAAAAAGTTACTTTTATTTAATTTAATCGTACTCAAATTTTCGAATTTTGTGGGATGAATAGCAGAGCTGGCCTTGCTCGGTATCAAATTTGTGCCTTGCGGATCGCAGCACGTCAGAGGCATGTTTAACTCACTGATCCACCATACCAGTATGGTGTGATGTAGGGGATGAGGTTTCTTCACATAAAAAATGAACTTTTATGCATAAAAAATTGGCTAATGTATAGAAAAAAAATCTGTGACATTTAAGCATTTTTCAGCTGGTGGAACATCTGCATGAATAAGTACAGATGAGAAGAAGGACTCTTGAATCTACGGCTGTCATAGATTTCCAGGAGAGCTATTAAAGATGTTAGAGAATCGCTCAACATTTTTAAATCTACATTAAGCATAGGAAGCAACGGAGGTTTCTGACTTTTTTCCAGCAGGGTTTTGTGATAACCATTGTGCTTCTTAAGTACTGCTTGGTGAAAACGATTGTATTGGTAGTACAATACTTGAGCATATGAAAGGATGTTACACTGTATTCTGCATTTTGTTCCATTATAAAAAATAGTGTTTTTGTTGCTTTGCATGATGGTGTGGTAGGGCACCGACTCTTTTTTTTTTTAATGCAAATTGATGCCTGTCCATATTGGAAAAAGCAACTGGCTACTCATAAGAGGAGGTGAAGCAATTCTCCAACTGAAGTGCTTTTTCAAATTTCTTTGATGTTCGTTTTCTGAGTTTGTTGCCGCATAATAATTGAGCAAAATTGCTACAGAATGGCCGAAAATTGGCTTTTAGATGTATATTCCACGTTCATGCATGCAATTTCCTAATTTACGTTGAGCCTTAACATTCCTTGCACGTTTCCTTCTCACTGAATGTGATATATTTCATGTGTATTACTATCTCTGGGGTATCACATTTTATAAAATTTCTGTTTGTCCAAGGAACAGAATGCTTCATAAGTCCACTTGCCCTATATAAAAAAGCACAGCCCATTTTAAACGATACAACGAGGTGACTATTATGCCATTATTCTTATATCAGAGCTCTGATAATATCTCCATTTATGCTTATGTTATTCGAATGTTTGGAGTCTAGCAAGGCTTTGATTATGCACATTTTTAGTTATACCAAATGTTAAACACACCAGGGTGCTTTTCCTGTCTAACATTTGAATAATCACAGGCTTGCTTCTACGAATAACCTCTGTTAGGGACAGTTTTATGATCACTGTAGGGCCTTGAAAAGGCTAAAGCTTTTGTTATTCTTTGGTTCCGATTATTTCAGAGTTCAGGATATACTATTTGTATAACTGTATCATCGGTCTCTTTCTTACATTAGTTTCTGAGGAGGGCCCTGTGAAGTGCTTTAGCAAGTTTACGTTTAAACATTCACTAAATTTCACACAATGTTACTGGAAATAAACCCTGTTACTGGAAATAAACCCAGATTATATTTGCAGCCCAGTGCCTTATTTGCCAATTGGGAGCAACAAAACCATACAATCTGACAGTCTGTACTTCAGCACATTGTGTACTTCGTGGGCAGATCATGTCATCTTATTGTGCCTCAGTTCCCTTTATTGCCATAATTTTGAGCAAATAGCAAGCCCTAGATTTTTTGTTCTAAATTAAAGGCCTGATTACAATGATGACAGGATGGGGGACCTCCGTCGCTTTTTCGTGGCACTCCCACCGCTTCATTGGCGGTCCAACCGCCCGATCAGGAAGTGAGCGGGAACACCACCTCAGGACCGCTGCCAACATTTCTGCTACCTCTGCGGTGGCGGCAGAAGCAGCCCTTGGAGGCAGTCATGTGCAGCTCTCCGCTAGCCCTATCACGACCTGCCTTTCTGTCGACCTGTTCATGGCAGGGACACCGCCATGCGAGAGTCTGCAGAAATGCAGGTAATGAGCCGAAGTAATGGCTTGAGAGCGAATGTGCCCATGTATAATGTAGCTGGTGGTCATGTAGTGCCCTCCAATGCCTTCAGATCGGGTGTGCACAATGTTTCGCTGGCACAACATAATGCAAGTAATCTGTGCGCCCAACTGGGCGGAGTAATCGCAGTATGGACGGCATTGGCTTACGACTCATTTCCAGAGCTGAAGCGTGCCGCCGTCATGACTCCGCGGCCCACACACCGCACCCCCGTGGGAGACTCTTGATGTGGCAGTCCGGATGCAGCCGGCTTGGTGGCGTTTTCTGGACCACCACCGCGGCGGGCTGGCAGTAAGACCACCTAAGTCGTAATCATGCCCTTAATGAAGTCTGCAAGGCCTTTCATGCATTTATTGCCCTAACAGCCACTGTACAAGGGCAGTATGCAGGTACACCCACATGACTGTTCCATTCACAGGAATATATACTGTTCATTGGTTGACCAAAAGCATGTCCTACCCATAGTCACTGATCGAGCTTCAACTTATAATGATTTTTCACAGTGTACTGACCATGCATCAATTTATAAGGTAAAATATTATGAATGAAAAATGGGAAAACTATGCATATGTGAAATGTGCCCAAGAATCTGAGTTTAGTAATAATAGTTATTCATATGATTCTGAATTTGAGACTACCTATAATGTAATATGATTCAGAGGAAGTTTTGCAATATGAGTTCTTTCGTGCACCCTGAATTACATTTGGAATCCAAATATGAAGACAAATGCACTAGACAATAACCATTGTTCTACTGATATGTGTGCCTCCACTTCTCTCCATAAAAACAGTACCTCACTTGTGTGGGTGGGCTCATCACCAATGACAGGAAAGGCCCCAAATGCAATGTGGAGACATCAAGATTTTGCCTTGGAATTTCAGTGTGTCTGAGAATGTGGACACCTGCTGTTTGGACCTGGTGTCACACGGTACCCAGAGAAATCTACCAACCCAGACAATTCTGAAAACTAGACGGCTGTGGGAGTCCAGGGAGGTGTGTCTTGTGTGGAACCTACTACTATGCAAACAACCTAGTTTCCAGGGTGTCTGCCTGCCAGGGCTGAAATGTTGCAGCTAGTCCCTGCGGAAAGACAAAGAGGAAATTGGGTGATTGAGGCGTATTTTGATGCAGGAAATTCTGGTTCGGAAATTCTACTGGGATCCACACAAGCCACACCGCTCTGATTTCCCCATGTCTATATGTGTCAGAAATGCCAAGGATAGGTAGAATTTTCTGGAGCCCAGCAGACTCGGAGCCTGAATAATTTAGCTATTCCCCAGGGAAAGTGAAAGAAAAATTTGATTTTTTTAGGCATAATTTGACACATTGTCAGAGAGAAGATAACCTCCCTACCCCCCCCCCCCCCCCCTTGAGGGCAGAAATACTGTCTGGTGCCCGGGGTGGGGCCTAATGTCAAGACTGTCCAGAGGCCCACCCCATTTGTTTTATCAAATTTTATCCATGAAAGTCTAGTGGATTTTAAGCCTTGATGAATAGTCACATTGTGGTATTTACCCACTATATGCCCATTGGAAGCAGAGGGTCGAGAGTGGCAGAAGCTCACCAGAACTTCAGGAAAAAAGTGAAAAACAGAACGGGGTGCAAGGCTTGCTCATGCTAGTACTGGATACAGCCCCCATCTCCGAGCACCAGACACTCTTTTAAGGGCGGGGAGATGGAGTTGGACTGTGGGATGGTTCATCTCCTATCTTCCTGTCCCATGGTCCGGAAAGCCCTCTAGACACAAGAAATTGGTATCCAAAATGGAAGGAATGGTGTGGGTTGTCAGCCAGGCTTGGCATTGGTCCAACTTCAGGTACCAGATGGTCTTGCTGCCACCTCAGGAAACACAGTGCGGATGGGTTCCCTCTCTCTATCGCCTCATATGTCCTAACTACACCAAAAGGAACCCACATTTCTTATGGCTGACGTATTCAAGTCCTGTGCCCCAGAAGGGCAGAAGACTATTTGGGGTTCAGAAGCCCGGTGTGTCCCAGTGTCAGGACAGACTGCCAGCACACCATTATTTTCTCAAAAAACAAAGTACTGGTATCAAAATAAAATTACAACTTATTGTGAACACAAAAGAAACGTGATTAAAAACGGATACTGTGCAGAATAGTAGTCCTTCAGTAAAACCAGTTTCTTCAATGCTGTGGGGAGGATAATTCTAAGTAGGTATAGTACGTGCCCCAATAGCGTGAGCTCTGCAGAATACCAGAATTCCTATAGAGCAGCTGTTCCGCTGCGCGTCGGCGCCATCTGCGCTTAAAATAGGTGAGTGGAATTGATCCTATCAAAAAATCAATGGGGGAAGGGATCACTTGTCCTGAGTAACCAGGGTTTTGTAATCTAATTGTTTCTGGTTCCGATAAAAAAACCCTCATTCACGTACCAAGGCTCGAATGGCGGTGCATCTTGGTTCTCCACCTTTATGTTAGCGACGTGACAGCATCATCATTGGGTTTAGTTGTATGCTTTCTCCACCCGGATGTAGACCACTGGTTAGTGCAATAGTGATTAGTGATTATAAAAAGTGGGGTGTTTCAATAAAAAGGCTTATATGACCAGTTGAAGCAAATTTTAATTAATACTGGAAAAAAGGCCTGGTTAAAAGAATTGGGCGTGCGTAGGAAGCTTGTAGTTAGGGGGCTTCCGCACTTGCCAATGTCCATAAAAAGGTCAACATGTTTCAGCCACTAATTGCCCATAAGGGGTCAGGTTGGCTTTCTTCAAGTCCTAGTATCTATAGTGAAGAAATGAAAAAATTACCTTATTCTGTAGGTCAATTCTTGGAAAACTTTTCCGAATTTCGAAAGGCCTTTAAAGTACCTTTTGGTGTTTGTTTAAACACCTTCTCGGGCGTGCTGAGAGCTGTGCCTGCTCCAGTGCAGTTCCTACACAACTTGTGCTGTCTCTGCCTCTCAGACCCCGGAATTGATCCTAGTAAGGAGACTAGACCGTCACCTTTTCCAAAATGGCCCCCTCTAGTGTGTCACAGGAAGTGAGGAATTATCACAGTGGGTCGCGCTTTAAAACCTCCCTCCACACAAACAGCACAAGCTGTAATGGACCGGGGAGTAAAAAACGGCGCCCAGAGAGGTAGGAATTAAAATTAAAACGTATTATGAACACAAAAGAAATGTGAATAAAAACCGATACTGTGCAGAATAGTAGTCATTCAGCAAAACCAGTGTCTTCAATGCAGTGGGGTGGATAATTCTAAGTAGGTATAGTACGTGCCCCAATAGCGTGAGCTCTGCAGAATACCAGAATTCCTTTATGAGCAGCTGTTCCCATTTCACAGTATTTAAAATAGTTTTTGTTTGTCCTTTACATCTCATCTTTATGCCAAGATTATAAACTATTAAAATGATAGTTGATGAGTTTAATAAGGAGCAAACAGATCAGATCTAAGGCATACAACCTCCAGACAGTGTTTTTACGTCTGGTTCCAAAATATTATACGTACATCGAGAGGGGTATGTGGTCACAACAATGGCAGATTGATCCTGATTTGATGGATTTCCTTTTTATTATTGTGGATGTCTCACCCAGAGCATTTCTCACTGTGTTCTGACTGGATGATTTATATCCTTTTACTGCTGACTCAAGGGAACTTTTTTTTTTCTTTCTTTCAGTACTCCATGGGTGTACATGTTTTTCCTTGTTGCTCTGGCTCCTTTACCTTCCTTTCTCTTTCTGCTTTTTACTCACCCTCTCCCAACGATCCTTCTTTCTTGTTTTACATAGCCCCAAGCACTCTTTTATTTAGGTCTCGCCTATGCAGCGCGCATGCGCTGCTTAGGAGAGAGACCTTTAGCCATTGGCACAGCTTTGGGGGCAAAAACGTGTACGCGTTGCATTGCTTGCAATGGCAGCGCGTACACTTCTGGCGATTCCCTTGCGGGAGCGCGCGGCGCCATATTGTGGCACCATATGGTCGCACTCATCGCGCCTTGCTGTACGCTCCCGCAAGGGAATGGCGCAGGCCCCCTACCGCCGCGCGAGGCGCACACTTGTCCTGGTTATATTTTATAATGTCTGATGAAATATTTTACATATTTCACAGATCTTTGTAAATTATGAGTTTTTATACCACTGTATGTTGTGCAGTAACACACCGACACATGTAATATATATTTTTGTATAGCAAGGCACGCCGGCACAGTTATAAAGAAGCAACTTGTCAAGCTTCTTAGTTGCAGATGCTCACCCACTAGAAGAGACTGGTTTGTCAACGCAGATGTCACGCGTTCCTGGCATACCTCAGTAATAAGTACCTTGTTTTTAATTTCCCACATGAAATGACTGGTATGTGCCCCATTGTTCACCGAACAACTGCATTGTTCTACCCCCGAGAGGGCCGAGGACCCCATTCACTGAACTTGAAGCGAGTGTCAGAATGGCACACAGCAGTTAAATCACTCCCATTTCACCTCTTAGACATTGGTTCAAGTCCAGGTCGAGGAGCTAAATTAAATACACATGGGTGGTCTTGCTCGGCGCTTGTCCCCAACCCCTACTGATCCACCTCACACAGTGACAACCTCTGGTCAGGAGGGAGTGCGCCAGGTCATGGAATCTGAAATGTTTCTTCAGCTTCCGGGGAGTGGTGGCCGGAGCTGAGGTCACTGTATGGCCAGCAGTGATTTTACCCACCGTCTGCATCAGTACCACATGGCGTGGGTTGGTTGACCCTTAATTACTGGAAACGTCCAAAAGAAACATTATAGCTGTAGTGCAAGAGAGTAAACAGCAATAGCAATAAGCTAAGGACCAAAATTTACATTTTCAAAATACAGCCAGAGACTAATTGCATTTATTTAAAAGGGTAACTTCTGGCATTTTTACATTTGTTGTTTAAGCGATGAAGAGCTCACCAGACTCTTTACAAGAGACGTATTGGACAGTTGGACTAGAATTACGTTAACGATGCAATGTGATACAAAATGTCTGCCAAGTTCAAGAACACACCACCCGACACGTAATTTAGATGTAGATTCTGTAAGCAAAATATGCTCACACCATCAACTGCGTCCGGTGGCACTTTTAAATTACGCAAATCGTGTTGTTAGATAACTGCAGCTTGTGCTCTGCATTCCCTTGTGACGGCGTCTGGTGTCGAACAAAAGTCTGCATTCCTCTCTTATAGAGTTTCCTAAGTGCGGAACAGCGAACTGTAAGGATGTCAAGTACACAACAGCTCAAATTACGTGTCTCTGAAAAGAGCATGACAGCCTAATCCCCAAACAGGCAAATGATGTAATGTTGTGTCCCTTTCATAGAACTATTGTGTTACCAGGAGAGACGTTACAATGCTGCCATAGAGTTTGATGTCAGGGGCGGAGCTGGCAGTGAGAGGTGCAGCACCGGGCCCCAGAGGCCTGAAGGTCACATTTGCTCCTTTACAATTATGCTTTTTACTACCTAATCAAACATTAAGGGGCATTATCATTGCCTGCACTGGGCCCAGAGCACCTTAGCTATGCCAATGTTTGATGTTGGTGCAGAGTCTGGCAAGACAAAACCAGTGTTCACATAGGACTTATCGAAAGTAGAGGAGTGTAAGCTCATTTTGAGTTTCATCTCAAATTCTCTTTGACAGAGGTCACATGGCAGCCGTTTATTTGCATCTTGCCTTGTAGGCAGCTTCAGCTGTCTCACCAGACTGTTGTTTTTCAAAATACATAATATACATACATAGAGGGGTTTTTGGGCAACTGGTACATCCAATGATCTGTTAAATTGGCATTCACATTTTGCTTAAGGCTGTGTGTGGCTATGGGCCACCCCATATTTCCCATTGACTCCCTTCAATTTGAGTGACCATACAAAACCTACTCGCATTGTTCACATGTGCCTAAAGGTAATTCATTTCTTTTCAGCAACAAACGCATTTCAAAGTGTGCTATTTATTTGAGGCTTATACTAACTTTATTCTAGTTATTTATTTTGCCTGCCTTTTGGGTGCCCAGTTAGATGGCAATTTATGTTGCGTCTCTTTTTCAAAGTGGTGTTATAAAGTGTTGAATTCACATTGATAACTTAAAGTGGCTGCGATCTGAGTGTTTTGTTAGGTGGTGATTTATTCTTGGCATAAATGTTTAGTTATCCAGCACACTATCCTTGGTGTAACAACATCAACTGTTTCATGGCTAAACACTTCTAAGGTCGCAAAGGTGAGACCTATTGTCTATGCCACTGCTTGTTTTAACCTTTCTCCTTTCCTCGTGTTGGCATGGCATCCTTAGGGTGGTGTTCTCCCAAACGTTTTGCCTGCTTGCCTCCTCTTTCTTTGCTGATTCTTTTGTTTTGCCTTAGGACTCTGAGCAGTTTACCACTACTGAACTGTGCTAAAGTGCACATGCTTCTCTCCTAAACATGGTAACATTGGTAAATATACTGTTGGCCTATTTAGTTTACTTGTAAGTCCCTTGTAAAGTGATATATCATATACCCAGGGCCTGTAAATTAAATGCTACTAGTGGGCCTGCAGTACTGAGTACCGATTGTACCACTCACACATGTAGCCCTGTAAACATGCCTGAGGCCTGTCACAGCAGAGCCTGTATGTGCAGTTTTACTGCTACTTCAAAAACCCTTTTCCAAGCCTTAAACTCCTGTTTACAACACATAAGTCACCCATAAGGTAGGCCCTAGTTAGCCGATATGGCACAGTGCTGTGTAAGTAAAAGGTAGGACATTTACTCTTAAGTTTTGCATGTCTTAGTAGTGAAAAACACCTAATTTAGTTTTTCACTACTGTGAGCCCTACTCAGCTTATAGGTTAACACGGGGAATTCCTTAATACACTTTTAAGCTGTAATTCCTGATTAGAAAGGCATAGCTGTATCATGTTTGATATCTTGGTAAAGATACATCCTTTTTACGGGTAAAGCTGGATTTAACCTTACAAATTTAGAAATGTCCACTTTCTAAAAGGGGAATTTCTCTGCTCTTACAGCTCTGTATGCCACCTACAATACACATCAATCAATCAATCAATCAATGCATTTGTAAAGCGCACTACTTACCCGTGAGGGTTTCAAGGCGCTGGGGGTGGAGGGGGGCCGCTACTGCTCAAAGAGCCAGGTCTTGAGTCTTCTGAAGGTGAGTAGGTCTTGGGTCAGCCCAAGGTGAGTGGGGAAGGGTGTTCCAGGTCTTGGCGGCGAGGTAGGAGAAGGATCTGCCGCCGGAGGTCGATCGTTGGATGCGGGGGACAGAGGCGAGGCCTAGGCTGGCGGAGCGGAGTTGGCGGGTGGGGGCGTAGAAGCTGAGTCTGCTGTTCAGGTAGGCTGGTCCTCCTCTTGTCGACGGGGAGCCAGTGTAGGTCTGTCAGGTGGGGGGTGATGTGGCTGCGGCGGGGGACGTTAAGGATCAGTCGTGCGGAGGTGTTTTGTATGCGTTGTAGTCGGCGCAGGTGTTTGGCTGGGATTCCTGCTTAGAGTGCGTTGCCGTAGTCCAGCCTGCTGCTGACGAGGGCCTGTGTTACCGTCCTTCTGGTTTTGGTTGGGATCCACTTGTAGACCCTGCGGAGCATGCGTAGGGTGTTGTAGCAGGAGGAGGCAACGGGGCTGACCTGCTTCACCATGGAGAGGGAGGAGTCGAGGACGAATCCTAGGTTGCGTGCGTGGTCGGTGGGTGTCGGTGCTGTTCCCAGCGTGTTCGGCCACCACGAGTCGTCTCATGCTGAGGTGGTGGGTCCGAGGATGAGGACCTCCGTTTTGTCCGAGTTCAGCTTCAGGCGGCTGCTCCTCATCCAGTCGGCGACGGCTTTCATTCCTTCATGAAGGTTGGTTTTGGCAGTGTGCGGGTCCTTGGTGAGGGAGAGGATGAGCTGGGTGTCGTCGGCGTAGGAGATGATGTTGAGGTGGGTGACAGCTACACTTTATGCATTCCCTCTAAACAGCTGAAACACAGGAAGGTTAGGTGTGTCTGAGTACTCATCTGCATTCTGATGGCTCTTCCTGGGCAGGAAGGGGAGGGAGGGGCTGACGCACCTGAATTGGCAAGGCCCTGACTCCACATAAAGGGTGGATTACCCCCTACAGCTAGTCTGGCTTCTGTGCTTTTTAAAAACCCTTCTTTGAAGTCACTCCCACTTCAAAGGCACAGTTGGGTATAAGTACTGGGTCTCCGACCCCGCCAAATGGCACACTTCTGGACCTGTAACTGAACTCTTTCAGCATGACTGCTGTGCTTGCTGCATCAAGGATTGACACTCTGCTGGACTTCTGATCTGAAAGATCTGCTTTTCTGCTGTGCTACCCTGCTGCCTGCTGCTCTCTGACCCTGCTGATGGAGAGCTGGACTCTGCCTTGAAACTGAAGTGAGCTCCAAGGGCCTCAACACATCTCCAGTCTGCATGTAGCAGAACCGATGCATTGACCCTGTTCGGTAGTGAGAATCAGCGCATCGCACTCAGAACCACTGCATCACGTCTGGAACCACCACTTTGGAACTAACGCATTGCCATCACTGCGTGGAGAAGATCGACTCATTGCCTTTCCAGCGTGATTAACCAGGCGCATCACTTCGGAACCGCCACAGAACAGAAATGGCGCTTCACTCAACAGACCTCATTCATCGCCGCCACTGCGTGAAGAAAATCAATGCATCCTCTTCGGCTGCGAGCTCGACATCGATGCATCGCTGGTCTGCACCCCACGTCTCGCTGTTGTGACCCAGGATCAAAGTACTCTCTTCCCCTGGCCTGCATGGCTCTTGTCCCCGGCCAGAGCTCCATCGTGGTCGTCGTGAACTGTTGACTTCATCCCGGTCCAGCGTGACCAGATAACCTCCATAAGCGCTTATTGCTTTAATCGCTATAAACTTTAAAAATTCGTAACTCGACTTCTTCTGATTGGACTTTTGTCATTTTGGTCTTGATCTATGTATACAATTAGTGTCTAATTTTCTAAACCTGTGTGGAGTAGTTTTGTTGTGTTTTTTGTTACTTTGTGTGTGTATTGTACACATACTTTCACATTGCCTTTTTATTAGATAAGCCTGACTGCACTGTGCCAAGCTATTAGCTTTCTTTCTGCTACATATAGTTGTTCCTCCCCTAGAGCACAGTGTCTTTACTATACTTTTAATTGGATTACCTGTATCTTTCCAGTGTCAACAATCTAGGAACTACTTTTTGCTGTTCACTGTGACATGACATGAATACATATGTTTTCTGGCCCTCTCCCTTGCCCCTGCACTCACCATGTTGCTCGTCTCTCTCACTCCTAGGTCATCCCAGACCCTCCCAGTTTTGTCTGTTTTATTTGTTTAAATGGTTACATCCCTCCACTCCATCCAGCTCATATGACTTGTAAGAATTTATACCCCACCCCAAATACCCACTCCATTGTTGCTCTCTCTGTCTTTTTAACATTTTATTAAATCCGTGTATTTTCATTGTTCAGAGGGCCATTCATAAACAAGCATTGAAAATGCAACAGGTCTCGCCTTTGATTAAGTTAAAGCCATTTGCTTTGCTAATGGTATTGTATAGCAACGCAACTGGCTTTAACTTAATGAAAGGCGAGACCTATTGCACCAGTGTCAGCTTCCACTCAACACATCTCCTCACTCTCCTACTCACAAGTGCCTGGGCTCTGGGTCCTGGGCCCGAGGCTGCACTGACTTGGCTCTGAAGGGCCCCTTCACCAACAACATGAGGACGTAGGCACTTTCAGGCCTAGATAGTGGCAGCCTAGTTACCCCTAAAAACACAGCCCTAGTTTACAGTTCATTGGAAAATGCGAGGCTGCCTCAATTGTCAATCCAACCTTGACACTGTGGGAGGTTGGACTGGCCGAGTTAGGTGCCAATGTAACATTTGTGAGCATCCAAGATAGTATCACGATTCCAAACATCATAGTATGTAAACATTACTTTAAAAGTGCATTTGCCCTCATGCGCACATTGAGCACTTTGGACCGGAAGTTATCGTGGGCGAGTAAGTCACCCCTGAACAAGCTACACTCTGGTATGATTTGTAGCTCATTTGCCTTGCTATTTGATTCTTTTATTTCCTCTAGTGTCTGCAGTGTGAGTTTGCAGTCCGGCTCTTGCCAGTTGCATCTGTCAACATGGTTCTTAGTGTAAAATCAGGTATTAATCAATAGCGGTGCTGTGGATATTCCTTCCAAACCTGTGTAAAGGATGGAAGTGATTTAAATAAAAAGAGCGGACTCCATGGAGCCGCCGTACGTACCTTTTATTGAAGCTGCAAGATGTTCCGGCCCATTACGTGCCAGAGTCACGTGATTCCTTTGACAGATGAAACTGCATATGAGGCACAAAGCGTGCAGTTATAACCCGGGGGGGAAGAGCCTTGGATGGGGTGGGGTGGATGGGGAGGGAGTGAGGGAGGGAGAGGCACGTGCAGAAAGCGGTGTCATGAAGATGGCATTGCAGATAAATGCAGGCTGCCAGCAAGAAGTAGGATTGCAGTGTCTGCATCTGCGGAAACATTTTTTTTGTCGTTTTTCATTCGTTATTGTAATGAGCCATGAATGCAAAGTCCGGATTGACTACGGGGTTTCGAAATTAAAAAGTCTGAATACGCCTTGGTCTGCACTTTAACTGATACAGTGAAATTGAGAGGTGTGCAACTACTACTTGCAAGAACAGTTGTTTATTGGCTGCAATTTTATGGATAGACAGAAGCGAGGCTGCAAAAGTGAAAGAGGCTACTGCCTCAGCCCTGTCCTCCCTGTGACCCTGTGCTACAGGCAGTTGGTGACGTAAACTGGTAGGGCGTAAAGCAAGCGCAAAAGTGAAAGAAAGAATGCGCTGCAGCTGATCTCTTGTCTTTATGGGGCCATATGCTTCAAACACATGGCCCCATAAAGATAAGAAACCCTTTACGACGCACGGAAAGCAGGCGATCCCGTCCAAGTGGGCCGTCTGAAAAAGCCAAAAGTACTAAACACAAAAAGCTCTTTTCCAATGGCTGGCCACCGTTTAGCATTAACAGTGACGCCAGCCAATGGAAAAGAGGGGCGGGGCTTGAAGCCCTTTACTTTAAGTCCTCAAAAACATTACATTTCACCTTGCGAGTTGCGCATGTGTGCAGCCACGCTAGCCGAGACCTAAAAATATGCTTTGGTGCACTTTTTTAATTCATCACTCCTAGATCCAACATCTTGGATATGATTAAATATAAAAACAAAATGACTGGCGTGTCATGACTCATGGCCGCGCTTATGTGGTAATGCGGGTCACCATAGCATCAAGAAGCATAGTGCATATGCATGCAAAGCATAGGTACATATTGCTTTTTGCACATTTTTGCTGATGTGGTTTTGTTTCTGTTGATATGGAAATCGATGCGTTCCTTGATAAAAATGAAATCTCGTCCTTATTAATAGAATTGTCTGTTCTGAACTCCACATCAACCTCGTCTCGCAAATTTATAGTCAAGCAGGCTCTGAGACCTAGGCCCGGGATAACTGATTGATGGGAGGGTCTGTAGCTGGCAAGCAAGCACTCCGGCAGGAAACTCTTGATCAGTCCCACAGATAGGTGCAGCAACATTACAATGGTCAGGGGAGATTGCCACAATACAGTACACATGGCCGTAGGGGGTTCGCATGCTTCTAAAACACCATAAAGTCAGATGCCACATGATTGAGGAACACACAGCCAATCAGGGCTTAGCACATGTAGTGATCACAGGCTCCCTATGGCGAACATCTGTACACGGTATCCACTGGTCACACTGTGAACATGCGAGGTCGAGACCCACCTGTAGTAACCATTTGACCACTAATTTATGACTCCAAAGGCAGCAACCAACATTCCTCACCATAAATGGTATGCCAGAAACGTTTATAACCTGTTGTGTTTTTACAAAAGAAGGACATATACCAATTGTAAATTGAGACAATCCTCCGATCTCGTGACTGTAACTGGTATCCCGGCCATAATGTCTAATTAAACAAACTGTCCCTGTTTCCCAAATGCCTTTTGTCTTCTATTTTTTCCAAAGGATTTCAAACTGAAGCAATATTTCTGCAAACAAGAAATGTTTTTCATTTTGCAGATGTGAAATGGCATTGACAAAAAAGCATTTTCAAAGACAAAACATTGGGTAACTCCATTGAAAAGTGAGACCTATTGTCTTTGCCTGAGCTTGTTCTAATACGTTTTCTTAAATGTTTTGTAATGTATGGTCTGCATTACTGCCAGTGATGTTTCAATAAATGATGATTAACACCAATTTGTTTGACCACCAACAAATTCAAATGCACAGACACAAAACTGTTTTTGATACGGGCACAAGTCTTAAATGTGCTAGGTTTAAACGTGTCTTGTAGCAGCAATAATTTGCAATATGAAAATGTACACCCTCCATATTTTGACCAACCATAACAAAAAAACATGAATACTTTAAGTAATCTGCTTGCCACTAACATAGCTACTGCTAAAAGGAGGTAACAAAGAGGAGCACCTCATAATACACTCACTAACCACACACTGTCAACTATAAATAGATCTTGGAAGTTTTACATTTCTTTTCTCGCAGATATAGTGTATGAAATTAAACTGTAGTACTTTAACTGCATAAACTCAAACAAGCCCATCTCCTGCTGAAAGAAACATTTCCTAGCTAACGTAACGGAAATTTTCAATTCTATTAAGGACTTGGAGGCGAGGATTATGCCTTCCTTCTTCACTTTAATACATAGCAGCGAATATGATAAAAGAAGACTACATTTCCCATGAACCAAAGAGAAAGTGTAGTTAAACAAGAAATACATGGCAACAACCAATCACCAATTATGAACCCAATGTCCAATCAGGGGCCAGCCAGCCCAACATAGTCCATCAATAGTGTTTTCTCCTCTTTCTGAGCGCGTAGACAGCATCCCTCCGCTCTTCAGGAATCTTGTTTTTGTGAATCCAAGCCTGAGGGCAAGAGGAACATATTACCGGAGGAACAACTGTGAAAATGTACAAAAAAACTGATATACATCTCAGGACAACTAGAATCATAATGCATATGAATGAACAAACCATTACTTACTGTGGTACGGGGCGGGGTCTCCTTCAGGAGACAAGGGCGGGATAATCCTCGCCTCCGAGTCCTTAATAGAATTGAAACTTTCCGTTACGTTACCTAGGAAATTTTTCATTCTATGTCAGGACTGGAGGCAAGGATTATGCTTGTTTAAAGCTTGCCCACAACCAAATGAGCCATATTCAGAATCTGTTTGAAATAAAACCACTTGGATATGGAGTCTGATGACCAATCTGCCGTGTTGAGTATATCCTCTAGACGCGCTCCTAGGCTGAAGGCCTTCGAAGCCATAGGACCCCTCGTGGAGTGTGCCCCAAACCGACTAAGGCTTATGCCCGCTTCTTGCATCACCCAGCGAACCCATCTGGCAATGGTGGGCTAGAAAACAGCCTTAAAAGGCTTCCGAAGTGAAATGAGGAGCTGCCTCTCCCCTGGGGGGCGAAACTCCTCCTTCATCTCCTCATATGCTTTGAGGCAACGAACCACCCAAAGTTTCGGAGAATCAGGAAACTGTGGGTAGGAAATCAATCTGGAATGGCACGTAGTGCGTCTGAGTAGAGTGAACTTTACACCATCAGGAGTAAAAATTCTGCTAGAAATGTCTAAAGCCCGCACATCTGACACTCGTCTACAAGATATCAGGCACAGAAGCATGGCCCGTTTTGCTGACAATTCCTTCCTTGAGAGGAACCTATTCGGTTGCCAAGATAAAAATAGGTTAAGAACCTGATTAACATCCCAGCGGGCGGAATAACGAGGCTCAAGAGGCAGAGACAGGCGGATGCCCTGCAACAGACTACAAACCAGGGGGTGTTCACCCAACGGAGCTCCATCCACCGGGAAGTGGCCAGAAGAGACGGCTGACCTGAAGATATTAATGAACCGATAAGCCAAACCCTCAGAGGCAAGTTGGGCCAAAAAGTTCACTATGTGGACCACATCCGTGACCAAGGGATCAAAACCCTGTCGCAAACACCAATGGGCCCATCTGCTCCACACAGATTTGTACCTTTTGACAGTACTGTCTACCCACGCTTTAGAGTTAAAGGTCTCAGCCTCTCGCGAAAAGGCCAGGGGCTTCCCATCTACCTCGGAAGTAGTTCGGGGACACTAGAGTGAGGAGTCCCTTGTGGACTCATGAGAAAGGTCGGAAACTGGGTGAATAGGATTGGAAAATCCCAAGAAAGTTCCAGCAGAACTGGAAACCACACTTGAGACTCTCACAGAGGGGTGATCATGACCAGATCCACCGCTTGCCTGCGAACTTGCGCTGTTGCCCTCGTAATCATTGCAAAAGGTGGAAACGCGTAGCCCAGTTCCGCACTCCAACTCTGGAGGAAAGCATCCGTCGCTGATGCCAGAGGGTCAGGCCACCAGCTGAAAAACGCGGAATCTGGTGGTCGAGTCTGGACGCAAAAAGGTCCACCGAGAAAGGGCCCCAGGGGTCGTTCAGCCTCGCGAAAACTGACTGGTCCAAGCGCCATAGGCTGGAATCCCGGAAATGGCGTGATTGGAAATCGGCTTCCAAATTGTCTCGGCCCGGGATATACTCCGCTGTGAAAGAGACCTGATTGTCGAGGCAATACTGCCAAAAACTCGCCACCAGATCAGATAGGGCTTTTGATCTGGTGATTCACGTAATGGACCGCCAAGACGTTGTCCATTTTCAGGAGCACACATGACTGCACTGAATCCCTCGTCCAGCAACGTACTGCGAAGGACCCTGCCAGAAGCTCCAAACAATTTATGTGTAATTCTGCTTGTCTGATGACCACAGCCCTCCTGTAGATAGGTCCCCGCATCTGGCTCCCCAACCAAGCCTGCTGGCATTCCATTCTATAACCATGTCTGTGGCGGAACCGAAGATTGCCCTTCCGTTCCAAGCCTCCATGTGGTCCAAACCACCACTGAATTTCGGATCTTGCCTCGATGGACTTTGTGAGAATACGGATACCCCTTGCGTAGGAAGAAGCCTTTGAGGCGTTGCAGAGATATGTAATGGAGGGGGCCTGGGAAAATGGCTTGGATGGAAGCGGATAAAAGACCCACCACCCGGGCCAACTGGCGAAGGGAAATCCGTTGTTTGGCGAGAACACGACGCAACTCGTGACGGATCTTGGCAACTTTGCTGCCCGGAAGACTGAGCGTGGAGGATGTGGAGTCTGACGAACCCCAAGAATGTAATGCTCTGAGTAGGCTGCAACAGAGATTTCTTCTCGTTGATGACAAACCCGAGGTCTTGAAGGAGCGACACCGCCATCTGAAGATGTTGCGACAGGCGCCGGGGGCAAGCCGCCATCAAGAGAAGAATGTCGAGATATACAATAATCCTGACACCCCTGGACCGTAGGTACTCCACTACCGGTCTGAGAACCTTGGTGAAACACCAAGGAGCCGACGAGAGACCGAAAGGGAGAGACGTGAACTCGTATGTGCGGTGACCCCAGATGAATTGGAGAAACCGCCAGTTGGGCGGGAATATCGGGACCACAAGATAGGCATCCTTGAGGTCCAAATGGACCATCCAATCGAGGGGCCGGAGAACGTCTTGGAGGAGGTGGATCCCCTCCATCTTGAAATGGCAGTAAACCAGCCATTGGTTGAACTCGCCCAAGTTTATCACCGGCCTCTTGCCGCCATCGATCTTGTCGACCAGAAAAATATTGCTCAAAAAACCTCCGGGATGTAGGGTAGAAAGCCTGATAGCGCCTTTCCTGAGAAGAGAAGACACCTCTTCTTCTACCAGGAGGGCATCCTGCATGGAGAACTGAATAGGGCGAGAAGGGGTCCTTTGCACTGGGGTCCCTTCGAACTCTATATGAAAACCCCTCACCGTCTGCAGAACCCAGGCATCATGTGTGATGGTCAACCAAACCTGGAAGCACTCTGCCAACCGCTCCCTATGTCTTGTGGGGAAGAAGGTAGAACTCTCACCTGGGCTAGAGGTTGCAGCTTCTCCACGGAATCCTTTCCCCTCCGTCCACGTGTGGGGTAAAAGTTTCCGAACCTGGACTGGTCCTGATGTTATCCGGGGCCTCTCTGGTTGGTCTGGCGTTGCTGACGACCGGCCAGGTGGCCCCTTTCTCGGCCAGCCCCACGAAAAACACCGGGAAACACCTTTTAGATAGTAGACTGAGCTCGATCTAGCGAGGTGAAGGTATTGACAAATTTACAGAGCACCTTCACAAAAGGTTCGCCAAATATACCACCTTGGTCAATACCCCCCGCCTCTGAGGCCGCCAGGTCCCCTAATTTTGGATCAATCTTAATAAGAAGGGACCGGAGGCGCTCTGTGGAAAGGGCACAATTAGCGTTGCCCATGAAGAGATCACAACTCGCTGTGCCCAACCTGACAAAGTCTCAGGGAAAATAATAGAACCTGATTCCTTTGCCTCCTCCGCCATATCCAATATTTTCATGATCAGGCCGAGGGCGTCCAGGAGTTTATCCTGGCAAGCCCTTCAGGATCTGTCTATCCCCTTCTTGGGATCCCTGATAAGTTTTGGAGGAAGGTGTGATCCAGCGGGCTATAGAAAATATATCATAAACTACGCTACCCAACTTCATAACCTATAAACAAAATTCTATACTAAATATGGACCCATTTATGAACCTGATATATTTTGGGCCTACTGAATCAGGTGGTCAGAATAAATCTATATACACATTATTTACAAACTATAAACATTTTATACATTTGCAGAAAGAATATTGTCATTAGAATAAAACCCAATCATTTAAACGACCACCATAGGCGACGTGATCTAGCTAATGGTAACCTATACTTCTAAATAACCAAGACCAGCTTGTTTGTTAAAAGTAAGATTTTATTTTCTAAATTATGGTATATATGTTGTAAGTTTTATAAATGAAATTTATTTGCAATAAAGCAAGCATGATAGTAAGAAATAAGAAAAATACAAATTAAGCAATTGAATCAATTTAAAGAAATTATATAAAGTTTAGCATTTCTAAAACCTATTTCCCTAACTGAGCTAAATAGACAGAAATTAAAGTAAAGTTCTTTGAGGATTCTTACGTGCTCCACGCAAAGTCCAGCAGCACATCACCCTCATCGGAAAGTCAGAAAGCAGCAGCCAGCCCAACCCTAAGGGCATGACTTTTTATACCTTTCTACGCTAACTAAACTAGCAAAGGAAAGTTTTCAGAAATACTCGACGTCCCATTGGCTGAGAGTGACAAGTGACATGTCACCCGATTCTTAAAAAGTTCCACAAAATCATGTCTTACAAAGACCATTGTCTCTTCCACGTGAAGCCAGAGGCTTCCTGCGATTGCAACTTTGTTTTAAGTCATCCTCGCAGCTTCCATAGTCTTACGGTGTAACTTCCGCGGATGCCAAGTTAAGGACTGACAAAAAGTTCACTTTCGACCTTGGCCATGTCCGACAGAATGATGTCAGCTCATCAGTTTTTGCTTTGTGAATGCAGCTTCAATAAACGTTTTAATTCAGAATGGGCGTCTCGTGACTTTCTGCAGAATTACAGATCAGCTTTTATTTTGCGGCTCAAATAGCTAGGCCTCAAAAGCAGGCAACTTATGATTTCTAGTATAAAACAAACACAAGAAAAGTATTAATGTAAGAAATAAAGTATATTCTGTATCCACCCCATGGTTTACTAAATAATTAACCCACCCGATTAATCAAAATGTTACCTAGCCATTGCAAACAAATAAAGCAGCGTTTATATTTACCAGTCTCCGTTTTTCTATGAGACCCATATGCACCTAGAATAGTAGAAATGACATCACACAGACAAGGAAAAGCAAAACAAGCACATGCTTATTTTAAATATGCAGCAGTTAGTAATGACAAAAACGAAAACAATAAATTATTTTATTATTCTGCACGAACAAAAAAAGATGCAACATTTATGCACGTTTATGAGCACACATGTTAGTCCCCCCATGTGTAAAGTTTAATCTAGGTTGTATTAGCACGACATATCACAAATCATTAATAATTTTATTCATGTTATGGAAATGTGACTTTGCGAGTTTAAACAAAATTTTGTTTTCTATCTCGCTCCATCAACTCCCTCATCTGGTGATTAACAAATCACCACACCAGCACTCAAAATTTTGGTAAATTAAATTTATAAGAAATCGATTCAAATTCATTGTATTAGTAAACCTAAAAGTCTGTTTCAGCATAATCTTTACAATTAGCATGACGCTCTCTATGTAACTCCTGCAACTCAATCTCCCTTTCCTCTTCTTTTCTCAGTTTATAGATTCTTTTCTTTTCTCTCAAATGATTCTTTCTTTTATGCAACAAACAACCTACTTTAGTCAAAATAAAAATAAATATAATTATAATCAAAGGTGCCAGAATCTTGCCAAGAATTGAACTTCCGATATTATGAAACCAGTTTTTAATTGCTTGAAACCTATTTGAAAGTTTCCCAGTAAAATCTTCTTCTTCTAAAGGAATTATTTCAGAATGCATTTGTGTAATATTCTTAATATACATTTCAATATTCTTACTTTCATCAGGAATATATGTACAGCAATGTTGGACATGTAAAATGCCACAGACTCCTCCCTCTTTTGCAAGGAGTATGTCTAAAGCAAGACGATCTTGAATTACCATGGATCTAATTGCAATAACTTCAACATTCACTAATTGAAACCCATCAGCAGTATCAGTTGATAATCTATCAACTATAGTGGACAATTTTCTGATTCTCCCTGCATTTAGGGTTATACCAACAAAAGGTATTACAGCTTGGAAAATATCTCCCAGAACTTCAGTAAAAGTTTCTCTTTTAGCTCTATTTACATAATTATGAATTTTAAATAATCCTTCTGAATCTCTGTCAACATGAAACACTTTAGGAAAAACAATTCCCACATAACAAGTTCCATACCAATGGTCTGGAAGGTTGTAGTAGGCTTTGTCACCACAAACAAAATAAATTCCAGGAAAGATAGGATCTTTTCCACCTTTAAATCCCCAACCTCCCATAATCTGATAAGTATCTTCACAGTTGCTTGCACCTACAAAATAATTATCAAAAAGTGTGTTATCTCTTCTAATGCAAAGCTTTCCACTAACAGGTTTGTCTATGTGAATTGCAATATTTTCAAGCATTTTGCCATTTAGTTTCTCATCCTCTTTTTGCCAGAATGATGACTTAGTCTGCTTGACTAATTCATTTCTCTTATAAATTGCTCTTCTCTCCTCAACCATATTCAGAAATTTCTTCCCTTCAGCACTTAATTTACATGTTAGATTATTCTTGTAAGCATACTCATAAGTGAGTTCGTTAGTAACAAGGAAATATTCTCTCATTTGTTTAGCTTTCTTATGCTTATTTAAAGCATTATCAATCTTGACATTAGCAAAAATCTCATCATAATTTGAATAGTAATATTCTAAACGACCAGTTTGATAAAATAAACTAGTTAATACACTACATGTAACAGCATAAGTGAGAGGAAGCATATTATATGTTACTCCCTCAGAAACAGAAGCGGGTAACTTAACGCATACATAACAATCCTTTGCATCCATTACCTTTACATATTCACTCAAAAGCTTTGTGAAAGTATTGCTTGAAAAATCACCTATTGATTTATCTTGATGAATGTTAGGCTGATGATCAATAACTTTTGCAGATGTACTATGTTTAGTTTGGCTAACCAGAGCTTTGCTTGTTAAGTTAACTTTGTGTAATTCTCTATTCATTTCTAAAGGTATAATCACTGCTAGTACCAACCAGAGCAGAACTAAAATGAGCAGACACACCAGAGTCATCTTACAGCATCTTTTAAAAACAGAGCATTTTGAAGTGCTCTCCTTAATGTAAGGCATTTTTAGGTTAGTTTTAGCCTCAAAAAAAAATAAAATTAAAAATAAATTTTAAAATTTATATACACCCCCCTTTTAAAATATTTTTTCTTTTATTACCCTAAACAAGATTTCTTCGACCTTATGTCATACATAAGTTTTCTTCTATTAGACAGTTTTTCTTCGACCTTGTGTCAACTAACAGGATTTCTTCAGCCTTATGCCAATTTAATAATTTTGTACTTCAATCATTGTCACTAATTTCTTGGATTTCGTTTTCTTCTTCACTACTATCATATATGTCTATAACAGGTGGAATTACTAAGTAAGTCCACTCAGGAGACTTGTATTTCTGGTTTGGTCTAATTATTCTCTTCCCTTTTCTTGATATCACTTCTATTTTCCTTCCAACTCCAACCTCTTTTCCAGGACTCTTTTGACTACTGATTTCTTCAACTTGTTCTATTGGCTTTTTAATCAATCTGACTCTCAATCTTCCACCAGGCCAGTAGTCTGCTTTTCTCACGTACTTTTTCTTCGGTTCAGAATTATTCGATTCAGATTTCCAAGTCCTTTTCTTTCTGCTTCCACTTCCACCTTCCACGTCACTTTCCTCAGTTTCGTAGTCTGAAATTTCAATTGACTCAGGAACTTCTCTATACGGCAATTTCACTCCTTCAGGAACTTCACTTTGTCTTCCATCACTGGTACTCGGTAATTCGTTCTCCTCCTCTTCCTCAATTACCTCTAGCTTCCCAGATTTCGGAATTTTGTTCCTTACTTCAGAGTTTGTTCTCTGCCTTTCGATACTCTCCTGGTCTGAAACTTCTTTTGGTTCAGCTTCTCTGTCTTCAACATAGACAACCGAATCCTCAGTTATCTTTCCTTTTAGCAGATTCTCTTCACCTTCAGAATCTATTTCAATTATTTCTAAGTCTTTTCTTGACAGATTTCCATTCACTGGCACAGTTTCCAGATGTCGACTTTCTTGTCGATCTTCAGAATCTGGAATTACTTCACCTTCTGTTCTGTCTTCTGCTTCAGAATCAGAGTCATCTGTGGTATCACTTTCAACATCAGAATTCTCAGGAGTTGGTATTGGAATAGTATGACTTGGATGAATCCAGCGCTTCAATCCTCTGCACTTTACAGCATTAGTAGTGATCAAGATTACCTGCCTAGGTTTCTGCCATCTAGGAGATAGACAATTCCTCCTCCGATGTACTTTCGTTCTGACCCAGTCTCCAGGTCTCAGATCATGTGTCAAAACTTTGTCATTTGATTGTGCTTCAGTTCCCACCTGATTAGACACAGAAGTTACCATATCAGATAACCTTTTACAGTAATCCAAAATTGCACTGTCATTTATGCTCAACAGTTTACCTACAGGTACAAAAGCTTGCCTCATAACTCTTCCCATCAAAATTTCATGAGGACTCAAACCTGTCTTTTTATCTGGTGTACTTCTTATTGACATCAAAACAAGTGGAAGAGCATCAGTCCACTTAACTCCTGTCTCTAGACACATTTTTCCAATTCTGTTTTTGATAGTTCCATTTATTTGTTCAACCACACCTGATGCCTCTGGTCTGTATGCACAGTGTATCTTCTGCTCAATGCTCATAGCTTCGCAAATTAACTTCAACAGTTTATTATCAAAATGGCTTCCTCCATCACTCTCAATAGTGACTGGAAAACCGTACCTTGGGATGATTTCTCTGAGCATTAGTTTTGCTACTGTAATTGAATCACAATGTCGTGTAGGAAAAGCCTCTACCCACCTTGAGAATAAGCATACAATTACAAGTACATATTTTAAACAGTTGTGTAAGGGCATTTCAATGAAATCTATTTGTAACCTGGTAAAGGGACCACCCTCTCGACCAATTATTCCTGTCCCCACCACTGATTTTCTGTTTGGATTCATTTGTTGGCATGACAAACACCTTTGACAAAAAGATTCTGCAATGGTTCTAAATTTGGTATTGAACCATGTTTCTTTAAACAGTCTGACCATAGAATCTCTTCCTAAATGTGCAGGACCATGATATAATCTGGCCATGTCAGAAATCATGCAATTTGGTAAAACTACTCTGCCATCTTTGTAAACCCACACTCCATCTTCATCACGTTGTCTACAATCTGATCTTAACCACTGGTCTTTTTCTTCATCATCTGCTTCGTTTTGTAAATCTCTAATCTCATTCCATGTTTCTACAATAGTTGTTAGCATTAATGAATTTGAATCAGTTTCTGTACTTCTATTCCGATTGTAAGAATAATTTTTCCTTGCGCAGTACTTTGCTGTTTCATCTGCGAAGGCATTTCCTTTGGAAATATAATCAGTTCCTCTAGTGTGTGCTGCACACTTGACTATGGCAATTTCTTTTGGCAATTGTATTGCTTCAATTAATCTTCTAATGAAAACTGCATTTTTAATTGGTGATCCTGTTGATGTCATGTATCCTCTCTGTGACCAGAGTTGTCCATAATCATGCACAACTCCGTATCCATACTGGCTATCAGTAATGATGGTAACTCTTATATCCTTTGATATTTCACATGCACGAATTAAAGCAATCAATTCAGCTACTTGAGCTGAACGAACTCCTTCAAGACATGATGCTTCTTTAATGTTTTCGACTGTACAAACTGAGTATGAAGCTTTCAAGACACCACCTTCGGATCTTAAGCATGAGCCATCTACAAAGTAGACAAAATCCGATTCAGGCAAAGGTCTGTCTTTGATGTCTTTTCTTGGTTTTGTGCAGAATTCCATGACATCTAAACATTCATGTTCTGTCTCAATGTCATTAACAATTTCAGAATCAGGCAGTAATGTAGAAGGATTCAGATTCAAACATCTTGAAATCGAAACATTATCTGCTCCTAGTATGATTTTCTCATACTTTGTCAATCTGCTACTTGTTAAATGTTGAGTCTTACCTCTTGTCAGTAATATTTCAACTGAATGAGGCACAAAAACTTTGACAGGAAATCCCATAATGATTCCTTCACTTTGTTCAAGACTGATACTTGTAGCTGCAACTGCTTTTAAACAACCTGGTAATGCTTTTGCAATTGGATCAAGAACTGCAGAGAAATATGCAATAGGTTTCTTTAGGTTTCCATGTCTCTGAATTAACACAGATAATGCACATCCTTCTCTCTCACTGCAATACAGTTCAAAATCTTTCTCATAATTTGGCATACCCAAAGCAGGAGCTTGGCATAAGCTCTTTTTCAGGTTTTCAAAAGATTCCATCTCAACATCATTGAGATTAATTGGATCTTTTACATCTGATTTGGTCAGTCTTTGTAGTGGTTTCGCAATTACTGAAAATCCACTTATCCATTGTCGACAGTAACCTACCATTCCCAAGAACATTCTGACCTGTCTTTGTGTTCTTGGCGGTAACATTGCTTGAATCATTTTTATTCTCTCTATTGTTACTTGTCTTTTTCCCTTTGCAATTCTGTGACCAAGATATTTCACTTCCTGTTTGCAAAACTGTAGTTTTGCTGGGGACACTTTATGTCCTTCTTCTGCAAGGCGATTTAACAGAATTATTGTGTCTGTTACACAATTTTCTCTTGTCTTAGCAGCTATTAACAAATCATCAATATACTGCACCAACGTAGACCTACCTGGTAAGTCTAAATCTTCTAATGATCTTTTTAACAGTTCGTTAAAGATTGAAGGACTTTCTGTATAGCCCTGAGGGATTCTTGTCCATCCAAGGGTCTTACCTTGGAATCTGAAAGCAAAGATTTCATAACTGTCTGGGTGTAGAGGAACAGTAAAGAATGCATTGCAAAGGTCAATGACTGTGTACCATTCAGCATCATATGGAATCTGAAATAGAATTACTGCTGGATTTGGAACCACAGGACAACATGGAATAACAATTTGATTAACCTTTCTCAAATCTTGTACGATCCTAAATGTTCCGTTAGCCTTTTTAACTCCCATAATTGGTGAATTACAAGAGCTACTCTTCATTTCTTCCAATACACCTTGCTTGATTAATTTTTCAATTACAGGTGTAATACCTTCAATTGTTTCTGTTTTCATTTTATACTGTGGAGTGTTTGGAAATTCTATTCCCTGCTTCAATGTAATTTTAACAGGATCTACGTTTTTCATCAGACCCATCTCATTCCCAGTAAAATCCCATATTTCAGATTTCACTGTTTCTTTTAGCTCTTCAGGTAAATCTTTGTCTTCAAATGCAGGAAACAATTTTGTTTCTTCTGCTTCCATCATCATCATTGTCATTCTGTACAAACCATCTTCCTCCATTGTTTGTAATTCAACTCCTTCAGGAGAACAATATATTCTGCAATTCATTTTACATAGGATGTCCCTACCTAATAGATTTACTGGACTACTATTACAAACCACAAATCTGTGTTTGTCTCTGTAATTTCCAATTTCAACTGGTACTGGATCAGTTAAGTCTGTTTTAATTTGCTGATTACTTACTCCGACAACTTGGATGGTATCCCCAGAGAGAGGTAGGTTTTCAATTTCTACTGATCTAACAGTAGAACGGGTAGCACCAGTGTCCACTAGAAAAGTGATGTCTACATCATTAACTTTCCCGTTTACATAAGGACCAGACTGGTCAACCTCAAGAGTGGCTCCAACAACACACTCTTCCTCCTCTCTCGGGCACCGTCAGCAATAATCATCAGAATCACTGTCTTGGCTTTCTGTCAATAAAAACTGTTGTGAAGCATTTTGCATTTGAACCCTTTGCTGCTTTTGCTGTTTTTGTGGTTTTATTACCTGTTCACATCCCTGAAATCCCACGTTTGGATTATATTTTTGAACTCCCCCACAATTCGGAAAAGGTGGTTGTGGCAACTGGTCTTGACGATTATTCACCTGTTGTTGTTGCTGTTGTTGTAATTGTCGCTGAATATTAAATTCATTTAATCCCTGTTGCATCTGTAGCTGTTGCTGCACGTTAACACCATTCTGCATCTGTGGATTCAATAAGGGATTCTTTAAGTTTCTAGGAGGATGAGGACACTCGTCCCTCCAATGTCCAATTTCGCCACAATTAAAACAAGGTAATCTTTGTTTCAGTTCTTCTATCTTTGGGCTAAATTTCTTTTGGAAATTATTACCTTTAAACTTTCCTTGTATCTGGTTCGTATTTCCAGTTTGAACAAAATTAGTGTTCTTATTTCCCATGCTGGCAATCTGTTGCTCAGCCACTTTTACCTGTGCCCACATGGCTTTCTCCTTCAGCTTTTTCTGTTTTACTTCTAATTCATCGCTACAATATTTTGCTTTTCTCAGAATATCATCAATAGATAGTGCTTGCCATCCGACAATGCTAGTTCTGATCATTTCTCCAATTTCAGGCTTTAGTCCATAAACAAATCTATAGATAAAATGACTCATGTCTTTCTCATCTAATTTTTCATAACCACTGTATTGTTTAAAGATTAACAGTAGTCTTTCATAAAAAGAATGAACTGATTCTTTTGTTTCCTGCTCTGTTCTTTCTATTTTAACCCAATCAACTTCTTTGGGTGGAATTCTGTTTTTCATCCAAACAATTACTTTCTCGTAAAAATCCATTACAAGTGGATTTGGGGCACCTGTTTCTTTGATTCGCTCAGGTTCTGTTTTTGGCCAACTAATAGATATTTTACATTCTGTCCAAAGATCAGATGGAACAACAATGTCAAAAAATCCATCCAAATCAATCCACAGAACTTTTGACACTTTGATAAATCTATCGACTTGCCTGTACCACTCAACAGGTTTCTCTCTTAATTTAGGAAAATCATTTGTGAATAACAGAATGTCTTGTCTCGACCATGGGACATGAACATATCCTCCACCTGCAACTTCTCTCATTGGAAATTGTTTTGACATTCTTTCTAATCTTTCATCTTCCTTCCTTTTAGTCCATTTCACTCTCCATTTGTTCAGTTCTCCTAGCTTTTTGATATAGACAATTAAATCTTTAATGTGAACTATTCTTCCCATTGAGTTCAAACTCTCAATGTCGCTTTCTGAGAAATCTAATCTGTAATATTTTGCAAAATTCTTTTGTTTACTCACATCGATTTCAAGTTCTGCAGCTAGATCCTCTAATTGATCATATTTATTTTTCGTTTTCCATTGAATACTTTTGCAAATGAATAATAGTTCATCATCCCGATAGTAATTTAAACTATCTGGGCCAATTGTTCCAATTATTAATTCTTCTATATTCGCCTTTAATTTGGCCACATCAAGCTTTGGTGTAGTTACCCTGACTTCAGGACTTCCTACATCTGACATAGCACCCATTGGTGTTTTTGGAGATAAATCCTCATTAAAAGTTAAATCAGGCATTCTCGATCTAGAAGTGTTTAATTCTGTCAAATCTGAATAAAATTTTTCAGCAGGCTTTTGAATTTCTGTATTTAAAGGAATAGTTAATCCAGTTTTGTTTGTATTTCTTTGATCAAATACAGGCTGAACAGGACCTATTGTTACTGGAACTGTGACAGCTTCCATGCCTTTTGTCATTCTTTTGATTAATTCTTCTTTAGACCTTAAGTATTCATTATAATCGACCTCATCAACATTTCTTGTTTCTCTTGTATAATCTTTTGGAGGTTCCCTTGCTCTTGGAGTCATTGAAAAATGTCTACCCTCATTTCGAGCATTCTCAAATTCTGGTCTTCTAGGAGTTTCAGTGATTTCACAATTATTTGGATAAAGTTTAGGAGCTTCATTAATTGGAGGTGCACTCGGTGAAGTTTCAGTAGAAACCACCGGAGTAGACCATGATCTAGGAGGTCTCAAAGGCTGATTAGGCTGTTTATTTCTAGCAGTTGTATATATTTCTTCCATAATTGCATCCTCAGATTCACTTTCCATAGATTTTCCTGTAGGAGAACCCATTACCATTTCATGAATTAAATACAATCCTTCACTCATGTTTCCCTGTCTCCACATTCGCAATCTATCTTCATGAGTTTCTCTTTTCCATGATGGATTTTTAGAAGGTCTTTTAATTCCACTAGCTTCTCTTTGTAACTGATACATCTCATCTTCCCACTCAACTAAAGCTTCAAATTGAGTTGGTCTCGGTTTTGGAACAAGAGCATTCATTTTCTCTCGTAAGTTTCTTAAAACTCTTACATTAAATGAACCATCATCAGGCCAAGCCAAAACACCATCGTTTTTAGTATAACGTTTCCAACTGTCGAACCATAAGACAGTATGATATCCGTATTCACCTTCCATGTACGCTGCAGGTGTTTTATACTTATGAAGTAGTTTACCACCTCGCGTTTCGATTTTCTTGTCAGGTGAAAATAAATTCTTAAATTTCTGAAATAATGTTGTCTTTTTCTCAACATGTTTAAAATGATAACTCATTTTTAAAAGTTAAATTTAATTCACAAAATCGTTCGTAAAATATTTCCGGGATGTTCCGCAAAACAACCAATCCGTGCGCGAAACACACCAACAAGCCAATGGCAGTTGAGTTGCGTCACTTTTCAGCTCGACCAATAATTTTGGAGATTTTCCTAAGGACCAATCAGCTCACAGGCCGTCAGAGACTCAGGAGCCAATCAGAATACAGCTTGTGACGTAGGTCACCCAATCCCAGCGCGGCTCTGTGACGTACACAGCAGCTGCGGTTTCTCGCTTCTCACTCCTGGCGCTTACCCCTCCTTCACAAAATCTTTTCACAGCGCCATTTTAAGAACACTTTTCAGTGTAAATTAATTCTTAACAATGACTTATAAAGACAACATCTGTTCGTTTCACTAATTAGGATAGTTTACATACATTCAAGTATCCACACTTCGGAATAGACGGCGCTATTCACACTAAGGATAATATTCAATTGTCAGTAGAGTAACCTTACCCCACCCTTCTAACACGTATAATTATGAACTCGCTTTGCTCTGAACCCACCGCGAAGTGAAAGTTCTAAGAGTTCCACTTGAACATAAAATACAACTCAAACTCGCACTTTTACACGGAAAATTCCCTAAATTCAAACACACACGAAATCCGTACAGGACTCTCACCTGTTTATAGAAATCATGCACCGTTAGCAAAATAACGACGTTATCCGTACAGGGCTCTCACCTGTTTATAGATATGAAACATGTACCCGTACAGGACTCTAACCTGTTTATAGATAATCATGCACCGACGTTAAATTTTACCCTTCACTCAAGCTTGGATATAACTATTACTCTCATCACAGTGAGTTTTATGGAAGGCGCTTTGTCCCTATTCTCATGCTGCTTTGATTTCTTAGAAAATCCTCACTATACAAAAATCAGACCTAGCCCTAAAACTGTGCTGCTCGGCGACAACACTATGGTACACGGCGATACCTCTTGTGATACTCGGCGATATCACTACAAACGAACAGATGGCTTGCGTGACTAATTTCTCGCCACACAATCTATACCGGTATAGCTTACAGATAGGCACGAAAAACGAACTTAACAAGTGTTAAAACATTGATCCTATTTTCATACCATGACGCAATCCTTAGCAACCAACATGTTACCTTGGTTACTCCTTAGCAACCATCAATTTCTGCTACCAGATAATTGATCCAGCGGGCTATAGAAAATATATCATAAACTACGCTACCCAACTTCATAACCTATAAACAAAATTCTATACTAAATATGGACCCATTTATGAACCTGATATATTTTGGGCCTACTGAATCAGGTGGTCAGAATAAATCTATATACACATTATTTACAAACTATAAACATTTTATACATTTGCAGAAAGAATATTGTCATTAGAATAAAACCCAATCATTTAAACGACCACCATAGGCGACGTGATCTAGCTAATGGTAACCTATACTTCTAAATAACCAAGACCAGCTTGTTTGTTAAAAGTAAGATTTTATTTTCTAAATTATGGTATATATGTTGTAAGTTTTATAAATGAAATTTATTTGCAATAAAGCAAGCATGATAGTAAGAAATAAGAAAAATACAAATTAAGCAATTGAATCAATTTAAAGAAATTATATAAAGTTTAGCATTTCTAAAACCTATTTCCCTAACTGAGCTAAATAGACAGAAATTAAAGTAAAGTTCTTTGAGGATTCTTACGTGCTCCACGCAAAGTCCAGCAGCACATCACCCTCATCGGAAAGTCAGAAAGCAGCAGCCAGCCCAACCCTAAGGGCATGACTTTTTATACCTTTCTACGCTAACTAAACTAGCAAAGGAAAGTTTTCAGAAATACTCGACGTCCCATTGGCTGAGAGTGACAAGTGACATGTCACCCGATTCTTAAAAAGTTCCACAAAATCATGTCTTACAAAGACCATTGTCTCTTCCACGTGAAGCCAGAGGCTTCCTGCGATTGCAACTTTGTTTTAAGTCATCCTCGCAGCTTCCATAGTCTTACGGTGTAACTTCCGCGGATGCCAAGTTAAGGACTGACAAAAAGTTCACTTTCGACCTTGGCCATGTCCGACAGAATGATGTCAGCTCATCAGTTTTTGCTTTGTGAATGCAGCTTCAATAAACGTTTTAATTCAGAATGGGCGTCTCGTGACTTTCTGCAGAATTACAGATCAGCTTTTATTTTGCGGCTCAAATAGCTAGGCCTCAAAAGCAGGCAACTTATGATTTCTAGTATAAAACAAACACAAGAAAAGTATTAATGTAAGAAATAAAGTATATTCTGTATCCACCCCATGGTTTACTAAATAATTAACCCACCCGATTAATCAAAATGTTACCTAGCCATTGCAAACAAATAAAGCAGCGTTTA
The DNA here is from genome assembly GCF_964261635.1 of Lissotriton helveticus. Classification (NCBI taxonomy): domain Eukaryota; kingdom Metazoa; phylum Chordata; class Amphibia; order Caudata; family Salamandridae; genus Lissotriton; species Lissotriton helveticus. Next base: position 407,678,249 of record NC_136065.1, read on the forward strand.
TATTTACCAGTCTCCGTTTTTCTATGAGACCCATATGCACCTAGAATAGTAGAAATGACATCACACAGACAAGGAAAAGCAAAACAAGCACATGCTTATTTTAAATATGCAGCAGTTAGTAATGACAAAAACGAAAACAATAAATTATTTTATTATTCTGCACGAACAAAAAAAGATGCAACATTTATGCACGTTTATGAGCACACATGTTAGTCCCCCCATGTGTAAAGTTTAATCTAGGTTGTATTAGCACGACATATCACAAATCATTAATAATTTTATTCATGTTATGGAAATGTGACTTTGCGAGTTTAAACAAAATTTTGTTTTCTATCTCGCTCCATCAACTGCCCATCCGGGGATCAATTTCGGGTGTAAGGGCTACTTTACCATCAAGGGTGGGGTGGGGGCACTTCGCCCGCAGGCAGTTGCGAGCTTCCTTCTTCAGAGGACGCCGGATATGGGCGACCACATATGCAGCCACTTAATCAGCTGTTGTCCACTCAGACGACTTTGGATGGACATCATTGAGGTCCAACATATCTGAGGTGCTCAGGGGGCGTCTTGGGAGGTACTAGGGAGAGACTGAGGGACTGGGTCTGTAAGAGGGGGAACCTGATCGGCTGGAGGAACCGGTGCTGGAGCAGTAGGAACCCCGGAGGAGACTGCAGGGCGACTAGCAAGGAAGGCCTGCCTAAGGCAGTCAAAGGCATAACCATCCACACCGCCTCACGGGAACGTTTAGGCGGTGGCGTACCAAGAGGGTCTTGAGGTGTAGTGGCTGGGGCCTGGGGGGGGTGCAATTTAATGCGAGAGTTGGGCAAAGGCCTGTTGAATTTGGTGGGAGAGCCTGTCCTCTAACGGGGAAATGGCCTGGTCCACTGCTCTATAAATCGAAGTATCCACTGCCTCATAAAAGGCGTCCCCCAAGGGCATGTCGGCGAGGGGGTCTTCTTCCTCCTGATAATCATCATAATAATCAATGATGACTAACACAGACCAATGTTGTGAAGTGAAACAAAAGTGGTCCCCCACTGGGCCTGCAAGCAGAGGCCTTAACAGGGCTGGGTGGCAGCTTGAATTTTTTTAGCGCGGAGAAACCGCAAGTAACCGGGTTCTAGTCCGAGGGACAAATGCTGGCAAAGGAGATGTCATAAACACACCCTTTAGCAGGGCGAACTGGTCTGGGTAATGTCCCCTTTACAGGACCTCCAGGAGGCGTTCACCAGCTGCAAACTGGAATATAGACTCTGCCCTGTACAGAACTGGGCTTGGGCACAGAGCGTGAGGCAAAAGAGGAGCGGTGTGACGATTTTAATATGCACCGCCGCCCTACAGCCATTATTGGTGTTCCCCTCAGACCAGAGGCTCCTCTGCGACGCGCGCGCAACGTTTGAAACTCTCTGAAGAGAGATCAAACGACGCGCCGTGTCAGCACAGCCTCCCGGGCCCTCTGGCGGCGGTAGGACACGGAGCAAAAGTTAGCAATGAGCCGCGTTGGGACTGAAACACCATACCCGCGGTTCTCTCCTCACAGCGCAGCCCACATGCTGAGGGAGATCAATTAACTGAAAAGTGCCGCCAGCGCGTGTGCAATCAAATTCCAAATCGAACGTGCGGTGCGCGCGAAGGCTAAACCCGCAAATAAACACAAAGCAAACATTGAGAGCATGAAAGCTACGTCATACTGAAAACGTTACACAATCGCAGAATAGCAATGACAAAAGCACGAAGCAGCGCCAACAATAGAACGAATATCATAACACTAAAGCACTAAACAGATGAGAAAACTGAAAAGTACTTATCTTGCTGCGTAGCAGCGAAGAAAGAGGAGGAGAGGACACTGTTGATGGACTATGTTGGGCTGGCTGGCCCCTGATTGGACATTGGGTTCATGGGAAATGTAGTCTTCTGTTATCATATTCGCTGCTATGTATTAAAGTGAAGAAAGAAGGCATAATCCTCGCCTCCAGTCCTGACATAGAATATTTTTTTCTAGTGCCATACATTTTCTATGTGTGAATGAAGATTGTATTTCTCTTGCCTGCGCTATATCTGTTCTGTATATGTGACTGAAGTTAGATGCTACTAACCCATGCTGTAATCTCATGTCAACGAAGGTTGCACGACTACATGTTTTGTTTTCTAAGTAGTCTGTTTTGCTATTGCTTGCAGTGAACGTGTCTGTGAGAGAAGCCTGTTGTACCACTGCCTCTTATACAGATGCCAAAACTATTGGTTTTGTCAATGCGTGTTTAAAAATGCCATTTGTTTTTTCAGGTGTCCCTGAAGTCAGGAGGAGTCTTGTAAATGCCAGTATGGGCAAAAGCCAGTGGCAGGAAATATTTGCTAGCAACCATATTGTACCCTGCCATTCACAGAGAAGGAGACCTCCACAAAATGATTCTACCGGTTACCAACTAAATATTAAGAATCTTGAAGGCACTCCATTGATCCAGGTAAGGGGACATTGCAATTAGCAGCAAACATTTCAAAGTGTTGCTTTTCAGGATTTTTTCCTGGTAAAAATATAAATCCAAAGGTTATTTTACTGTTTTAAAACACCCTGAATGTGCTCAAATATCTTTCATTGTCCATTATGCATACTTTGGAAAATTGTGGTAGAAAGTTGAGGTAAGTGATCAGATACAATTGTACCTTTAAGAGCTTGTTGTAGGATGTGTCTGTGGAGGTATTGTTATGCAACTTGAAGCACAGCATACACTCTAAAAGCATAAAAGGTTTGATGTAGTAAATGATACTCAAATAGAACGAAGGCCAAGACAATGTTGAAGTAGCTATCAGAGGTCCGCCATTGTATTTTTGGATGCTGGTAAGGTTTGCAATTAACTCCAATCCTAGAATACTTGGGGAAAGGACGCGAGGCTTACTTTCTGTTCTAACTCCAGACCTGGAATATTTTGAGGAAAGGTAACAATTGCACTAATATTTTTTTAAGGTTTGAAACGTTGTATCTTAACATTGCTGGGAAGTGCTGTCCTGAGGATGCCACTGAAGGCAAAACACTAGGAATACCATAATATGTGGCTTAAACCAGGCACCCTAACATAGACAGGAAAACATTAGTAACAACAATTCATCAGGAAACCATAACAGCAGGCAAGAGAGGGTTAGTATAGTTAATTTGACACTGGCTTCCAGAATGATTAGAATGGGCTTGTCTTCTGATAAAATCAAGAAGGGTATTCTATAGAGAAGAAATGTCCACGAAGACCCCGTGGGAGCGTTCGATTCTTGGAATCCCAAGGTCACCAGCTATGAAAAGATAATGAAAGAAATCCCATCAGTCAAACGATTACTGAAATATCATAGTTTACGTCCTTTACCCTGAGAGCAAGAGACCAGAATTGGATCAGTGAGCACAGATGAGACTGGTTTACAGAAGGGTGATTGTTGGACCTGGGCCTTTTTGCATGGTCACCCCCTGATTATTTGCCTTCGGTTTCACAATTCGTTATTGTTGGAATTAGGAGTCTGTGCACTTTACCACTGATAACCAGTGCTAAAGTGCATGTACGCTCTATCTAAATTTGGTAAAACTGGCCTACACCTAATTGACACATCTAGGTCCCCTGTAAATGGTACTACATGTAACCAGGGCCTTTAAATTAAATGCTACTAATAATGAACTTGCAGCACTCATTGTGCCACCCATTAAAGTTGCCTTTTAAATCCGGGCTCAGACTTGCCACTGCAGCTGGTTACTTCAGCTGGGCTTCTCCTCTGGTCTCAGCAAGCCAGGTAGACTCCTCTTCTAAGCAGACCCACCGCTTTTCTTCAGTAAGTAGTTACAGAGCTTCAGGTAATGTCCCCAAACTCGGGGAGACTGGCTGTCGGTGATACGAGCCCTGAATCTCAAGTAATTCCCAAACACTCTTCGAAGTGTCAAACCTTTGGTCTGTAAGAAGCTCTTGATCAATTTGGGGACTTTAATACTTTCTTCTAGTTATCTTCCAGACAGGGACTGTTGACACCGCTGTCACGATTCTGAACCAATTTGAGGCAGTTCACATGGTTCGTGCATCTCCTCCTCTCCAGAGCAGGCACATTGTTTTTAGGTCTCACCTGAGTCAGCGCACACGCTGATCTGGTGAGACATTTAGTGAGTGGGGGCTTTAGAAATCCGACCACAAGCTTTTGCTTGTGGCCTAAGGCTTGCGTGCATGCGCCCAGCGCCATCTGGCTTTCTTCTCGCTTGCCCTCCAGACCAGCGCATGCCCCTCCCCCTCCCTCACCACAGAGCGCGTCTCGCGGCTGCAGGTCTGTTTTAGGTCTCTTCATATTCATGAAGCTCCTCACTATCCTCTCCCTTCACAATGCGCCCCTCATTATCATCCGGTGGCAGTGCTGCGCCTGTTCTGCATCTCTGCATCCCTCCCCCACCACAGAGTGTGTCCCGCTCCTCCCGCTCCTCCCGCTGGCTGCTGCTGCTCCCGGTGCCATCTACAAAACTTTCAATGCTCGTTTCAACTATGCAACCCCTCCCCCACCGCTGAGCGCATGTGTAGGGCGGGCAGGACAGCCGCACTGTGAAAACATGATGTGACCCACGGCCTCCCAGCGCCATGCTGCACTATAACTTTTACTGCTTCAACACCGGTGTGGCACGCCTTGCGCAGCGCGCCTTTCTTTATGCCTGGCTCGTCATATTTTCACTAATTAGCACGCAGGAAGCAACGAGCTCCCTAAACTCTCTGCATTGAGAGGCTTTTCATTGCCCTTCCTGATTTGCTGTCTAAACTGTTGCATCACCCTCTGCTGATCTCTCGCTACATGTTTTTCAGTTTCGCCTTTAACCCCAGACAGGACCCTTTCTCCGCCAGGCGCTGTCCTGAGTGTTTCCTCACTTCGACTCTCCCTTTCACATAGCTTCTGTTGAGTTGTTTGTCTGACTAATCCTTGCCAGTTTCTTTTAGCCCATCTTTTTGCAACCAAAACCGTGTACCTGCTTCACACTGCCACAACCAGAAGTGCCGTCACAGAGCAATCGTTTGGCTGAGTACCAGTTCACATAAGGTTAGGGAGCAGCGACCTCTTGTGATAGCCCTAAAGGTAGTGAACCTGTGTGTAGACAAAAGTCGCAGTATTATCGGGCTCTTTGGATGTCACGTTTCACGAGGTCTAGGACGCTTTTCTGATATAGTTTGTGTTTAGTGCTTCGTGCCTTGAGGTTAGTCTTTTTATTCCGTTGTATGCGACGTCATGTGGTTCATATTTTTTGTCACACTGTTGTACATGGTGTTCAATAAGAACCAACCGTGTATCATGCTATGTGCTAGTCAGTTTGTTATTTTTGTCAATCTGTGCTGAACATGAAAAAGCTGCACATTTGTTTTGTTGTGCTCTATACGATGTAAGTTTTGTACAATACATTGGTATCTAATACTGAGAAGTAACCAACTCAGCAGCGCCTTGGAACTATTACCAATAAACAGCTTATCCATTTACTCATGTGAACCTTGCAAGAATGAAACTCAGAGAGAGCCTTACCGAGATTTTAACATACGTGTGCAGGTATTATTGTTCGTGCACAGTCATGCGCTGGTCCTGTGTCGAGGCAGTTAATCTTAGTTCGCTATGTATTGCCATGCGACAACACCAATGGAAAAAGAAACTACAGCCTACTAGCCCAGTATGTTTAATGTATCTTTGCATCATGCGTGTTGTGGTGGGGAGGAAGGGAGGAGTGCAGTTATATTTTTAAACCAGAGTTTAGGCTGCTTCTAAGCACTCTTAAAGGTTGGCAGTAATTTGTTATTCTTTAAATTATGTAATCTTAGCTCCTATAAAAGCGCCAAGTGGTCTTTCAGTTCGTGTTGGGCGCTAAGAAAATTATTTGCTATACTATTGCTCTTGTTGTTGTTTTAAGAAGGTTAGCATCAATTATCTTCTTTTTCAGCAAAACACGGGAGAGGAGGTCACTGTTCAGCCCGTTCTCTGCAGCTGTCCTTCTTTTGAGCCTTTGTGCAAGTTATATGGTCTCCAACATACAACATAACATAGCTTAATTTAACAAAACATAGCCTAGCCTAACATAACATAACATAACAGCATAACATAACAAAACATAGCTTAACATAACATAACATACCATTACATAACATAACATAGCCTAGCATTGCATACCATTGAATAGCATAACATAGTATAGCATACCGTAACATAGTATAGCATAACATAGTATAACATAGTATAACATAATAAAACATAGTATAATATAACAAAACATAGCAAAATAAAACATAGCAAAACAAAACATAGCATAACAAAACACAACGAAACATAGCATAACAAAACATAGCATAGCATACCAAAACAAAACATAGCACAGCAAAACACAACAAAAACGAGCAAAGCATAATAAAACACTACAAAACATAGCATAGCATAACAAAACACAACAAAACATAGAATAGAATAACAAAGCATAGCATAACAAAACATAGCATAGCATAACAAAACATAGCATAGCATAACAAACAAAACATACCATGACAAAGCATAGCATAACAAAACACAACAAAACATAGCATAGCAAAACACAACATAACATAACATAGCATAACAAAACAAAACAAAGTATAGCACAACAAAGCATAGCATAACAAAACAAAGCTTAGCAAAGCAAAGCATAGCACAACAAAACAAAACATATCATAACAAAACAAAGCATAGCATAACAAAGCTTAGCATAGCAAATCAAAATCTAGCTAAACAAAACAGCATAGCAACACATAACATAGCATAACAAACAAAACACAACACAACAAAACATAGCATAACAAAACATAGCATAGCAAAACAAAACATAGCCTAGCATAACAAAACAGAACAAAACATAGCATCACAATGCATAAAAGCATAGCAAAACACAACAAAATATAGCATAGCATAACATAACATAACAAAACATAGCATAACAAAACATAGCAAAACAAAACATAGCATAGCAAAGCACAACAAAACATAGTGTAACAAAACAAAACACAGCATAGCATAACAAAACACTACAAAACATAGCATGAAAAACACAACAAAACAGAATAGAATAACAAAGCATAGAATAACAAAGCATAGCATAACAAAACACAATTTAGCATAGTATAACAAAGCATAGCATAACAAACAAAACATAGCATGACAAAGCATAGCATAACAAAACACAACAAAACATAACAACAAAACAAAACAAAGCATAACAAAACAAAGCATCGCATAACAAAATAAAGCATAGCATAACATAGCATAACAAAGCTTAGCATAGCATAGTACAACAAAGCTTAGCATAGCAAAACAAAATATAGCATAGCAAAACAAAACAGTATAGCAAAACATAGCATAACATAACAAAACACAACAAAACATTGCATAACATAGCAACACACAACAAAATATAGCATAGCACAACAAAGCATATCATAACAAAACATAGCATCACAACGCATAAAAGCATAGCAAAACACAACAAAATATAGCATAGCATAACATAACATAACAAAACATAGCATAACAAAACATAGCAAAACATAGCATAGCAAAGCACAACAAAACATAGTGTAACAAAACAAAACACAGCATAGCATAACAAAACACTACAAAACATAGCATAAAAAAAAACAGAATAGACTAACAAAGCATAGCATAGCATAACAAAGCTTAGCATAGCAAAACAAAACATAGCATAGCATAACAAAGCAAACAGCATAGCATACCAAAACAAAGCATAGCATAACAAAAGAAAACATAGCATAGCAAAACAAAACAGCATAACAAAACAAAACATAGCATAACAAAACCTAGCATAACAAAACATTGCATAGCATAACAAAACAGATAGCATAGCGTAGCAAAACATAGCATAGCATAGCAAAACACAACAAAACATAGCATAGCCTAACAAAACACCAAAAAACATAGTATAGCATAACAAAACGCAACAAAACATAGCATAGAATAACAAAACATAGCATAGCATAGCATAACAAAACAAAGCATAGCATAACAAAGCTTAGCATAGCAAAACAAAACATAGCATAGCAAAACAACAGCATAGCAAAACATAGCATAACATAACAAAACACAACAAAACAGCATAACTTAGCAAAACACAACAAAATATAGCATATCATAACAAAGCATAGCATAACAAAACATAGCATAACAAAGCTTAGCATAGCCAAACCAAACATAGCATAGCATAACAAAACAAAGCATAGCATAACAAAACAAAGCATAGCATAACAAAACACAACAAAACATAGCATCACAACACATAGCGTAGCATAACAAAAAAAGCATAGCACAACAAAACATAGCATAACAAAACATAGCATAGCAAAACAAAACATAGCATTCCAAAAGCTAGCATAATAAAACACAACAAAACATTAAAACAGCATAGCATAGCATAGCAAAACATAGCATAGCGTAGCAAAACACAACAAAACATAGCATAGCCTAACAAAACACCACAAAACATAGCATAGCAAAACAAAACACAACAAAACATATCATAGCATAATAAAACACAACAAAACATAGCATAGCAAAACATAGCATAGCATAATAAAACAAAGCATAGCAAAACACAACAAAACATAGCATAGCATAACTAGACACTACAAAACATAACAAACATAGCATAGAATAACAAAATCTAGCATAGCACAACAAAACAGAACAAAGCATTTCATAACAAAACATAAGAAAACACAACAAATCATAGCATAACAAAACATAGCATAGCATAACAAAACACAACAAAGCATAGCATAGCATAACAGAACATAGCATAGCATAACAAAACACAGCATAGCAAAATACCTTTAATTCAGTCAGTTGCAGTTTGAACACCACCAGGCTACTTTATTGACAAATAAATGAATGAATAATTAAATAAAAACAATAAATACATCACCATCAGCTTTACAGGTCTTGGGCAATAATTTTAGTTCAACCTAATTATTTAAGTTACAGGCCCTGTATATATGATGACATTGGCATAGACAATAGGGCTCGCCTTTGGGACCTTATAAGCTTTTAGCCATGCAACAGTTGATGCTGTTGCACTGAGGATATTGTGCTGCATAACTAATTACTTATAAGGTCCCAAAAGTGAAACCTATTGGCTATGCCAATGCTTGTTCTTCAGGCCATGGTCGCACAGCATGGAGTGATCTGGGGTGTCTTCAAGGAGAGCACCACAAACAAGAGCAAAGTGAGAAGTGAAGTCCTCACATCTAACAGCCATAAGTCTTTTGGAGTAGCACCTCTGGGAGTGATGAAAGGTCGATCCTGACAGAGTGGGTCGCCCTGCATTTACAAAGAAACCCCCTGTCTCCATCTATCCTAAAGGGGGTGCTCGGAAAGGAACAATCAGCCAGGCTCGGCTCAGTGGTCTATTAATTCTATTATTTTCCCCTTTCATTCTTCAAACTTTTGCTATTCCTTACCCGCAATATAACAATAGTAGCAGCACAATATATTGCCTTTTTGTACGTAAATTAGTCATAACACTTTAACAGCCTTTCTGTAACTTATATCGTACAACTACTCAATGAGCTACAATTTACAACAAAAAACAGCTTATTATTAATCACGCAGGCGAAACCTAATGCATTTACGAATGCTTGTTTAAAATGTCAACTTTTGTGAGGGCATTTTCTTAAATTTTGAGTGCTGTTATCAAACAAATCCATAAATTCGGTTTTGTTTAGAAAGTCAGTGGATGTCCGCTATGTCTTCATTTTTTTCCTAAACTAACGACACGCAGGTGATTACGACTCATTAAATGCTTTAGAGAATGCACACACCTATTCAGCGACGTATGAACATACGGCAGTTTAAAAATGATGGCTGCAATACCTTTGTGCAATTTATGATTGACACACAACCTTTTTTTCGGTGTTTTAATGCATTAGCAACAGGAAAAGATACCCAAAACCAAATTCTGAAAATCTCCCTCCCTGGTACAATGAAAAGAAATAAAAGGGAAACTATGTTTTCTAGATATAACATACAACAGGTAGACCATTGTGACATAAAGATATCTTTAGCCAAATCTTATGCTTAAATGCAAAATTTTTACAAACGTTTTTTAATGTTTTTGTTTTCAATACAGAGTGCAAAAATACATACATGTCTCCATCAGCAAGCTGGTTGACTTGCAGGCCATTATGTTTGTATTATGTGCCGTTAGGCGTGATACCTTCGAGCATCATAACTTGTTGAGTACTCACCTTTCATTGGCTGCAGGAGGTTGGTAGCCGTTTCAATATATTGGGCCCTGTGGTTCTTGGACCTCCTGTCCCTCAGTCGGATGATTACCTCTTTCCTTTAGAGGCAAGGCAACAAAAAGTTTCTTTTTCATATAAAATGATGTCCAGCCTGTAGGGGAAGCTGTATTGACCAGCCCTAAGGGCCTTTTTACGCGGGCCTCAAAAATGCACCAGGTAACTCCTACCCTCGAGTTACAAGCAGAACATAGAGAGTACTCTTCAGTAATGAAAAGTTACCAGGGGAAACGATCATTCTGGTTCTGATTCCCACGGGTAGTCCTTTATTTCGGATCGTGTTTCTGCCGGAGACTCCATCGCCTTTTAGCAAGTGATGTCTCTGGGAGCAACACAAGAAATCCGTGGTTACCACAGACCACGTAATGCCAAAGGAGGCTGTTACCAACCCCATCAGAATTAACAAACCACTTACAAAGAGTCCCCTAGTGGTGTTTTTTTGCAGGGTGTAGGGTTGCTTCCCCCACCAACTAAATACTGTATTAATACCAATTTTGTTTTGTAGCTTATAGAGTGAGTAGAGAAGTTATGTTAGCAGATTCACAACCTGGCTTTGATAAAACGCTTTATTTTTTATTAGCAACTCATACGAGTATCTCAAAATAGTGCCGTCAATGTTGTAGTAAGTATCTGCTGTGAGAACATTTACAGTGGAAGAATTGAGATTTGCGAGTCTAAAACAATTTCTCAGTTGTTTGAATATAGTTCTGCCTGTGTGTAACTCCTTGCATTTTTAAATACTGTACCTTGAAATCTTTGATCCATAGAAATTCAACGAAGATAGAATGTTTATGTATTTATTTTAGTGAGAAAATAAAATATCTGCCATTATAGCAATCTTGTTTCTGTACTGGAAAATTCCAGTGGAACAATTTCAACATATGGTTTTCTGCCACGCTGAAAATGCGGTTCATTGGGAGCAGGAGCAGTCCATGGTGTCTCTACATTGCATTGCAATATTTCCTACTCCTGTCCCTTTGTCTCTTTGTCTGTCTTCAGTGCTTAGCCAATCAGAGCACGCTACTACTAACGCTTGATCTACCCATGTTGCTGCTATTACAAGCCAGCTAGAGACTTTTGCTCATATTCGGTTAATTTTGGTAAGCATACACTGCAAAGAGAACATACGGACTACTGGTAGGAGAGCCAAGGTGCCAAAAGCTCAGCTGCTCCTATGCTCTAGCTTAGCCTTTTTATTATAGGAAAAGCCTCAGTTGAGCCAAGGCTTTCTGTAAGGAGTGATCTGATTGGTCAGAATAGGCCCAATGTATGGAATTTTTTCTTGCACTTGTGGGACCCATGGGCTGTACCTACTGCATGGGTATGGTCATTCTTATTGATTAGCGAAATATGGTCCAGATTTCTAAATGTTTGTGTTTGATGATTAAACTGTGGATCGACCACTGGCTTGATTTGAATGTTGACACCTTGGAATGGCGCAATTCCATTGCTTGACATTGTCTTTGATATTTCTGACTTTTCTGCTTTTACATCCGAGGGCCTGAGTATCAGATCTCCAGCCGCTGCACAGTTGTCCTTTCTGCCCATTCGACTGACGCTGGTGCAGATTTGTATGATGAAATGGGGCCATGCTCATGTGCAGGCCTTCTTTCTTCGAAAGTGTTTGTATGTCTATCTGGGGCTAGCATATTGAGGAAGAAATGTGTTACCTTATTTGCAGGTGCAGATACCCCATACAAATAATGGAATCCTCTTTGCCTGGGTTCATGCTTCCATTTTGAATGAACAAACCTGGATAAACGGGCATATGGAGGCATGCTGATTTTTCACCAGTTATCAGATTGTGGTATTGTAAGGATCTCCTATAGTAGTAACACGGGGAACTCTCTCCATCAGCACAGATCCTGTTCACACTTTTCACATAGACCTTCTGATTTCCCAAGGTCTGGGCATTCACTCACTGAGATGGGCAAGCAGAGGCAGCAAGCCAATTAAAAGTTATCATCTCTTTACTCGTGTCACTGGAGCTTGTGTTCTGATTGAAGGTTTGGACATGAAGCAGCTAAATACAGTGCTAGGGCACTTTAAGTCTCCATAGCCGTACTGCCAATGAACAGCTGACAAGAGCTACACAAGCAAATCCCATGCCAGTAGTTTCAAGATCCAATCTAAATTTTCTGCGCATCTCCATCTTAAATGTAATATATTCCACTTGATATGTGAACAACAAGGACCCCCCTGTAAAAGAATTGATACAGTTTCTCAACGCCGAAACGCGCGTCAATACTATTAATTGCCACCTTTGATATTGAGTATTTTTATTTGTTTTTTTGTAATTGCATTTTTGTAATTGTACCATGTTGAATATGAATCATGTTTTTAATATGAATGTCTAATTAAAGAAAATATAGTTTTATAATAGATTTTGTCTTATATGTTCCCTTCTTGCAATCCTGTTTCCCTTACTGTTGTTGTGATTGCCTAGGATTGATATACACATAATATATTCCACTTGAGCTATCTCAGCGGTTATGAGTGCCTGATTTCCGCAGTGCGCTACTCATTGTAATTTTAGGACCAGGGATGTTTGAAAAAAAGCAATAGCAGACGACTGCATTGTGTTCCTCAACGGATTTGCCAAGTAAATTTAAACAGATATCGTATTGCAGCATTTAAGTGTGCTCCTCATGTCGTGTTTCCATGTCGCGTTCGATTACCACCTCTGTGTGGTTATCATGGTACGCGACTCTGCGTGTATCAGTGTGGTGGATGATGAGGAATGAGAGACAGATATGCAGTTTCTGGTTTTCAGTTCTGCAGGTGTTTCAAGGACATGAAACGTGTTGCTTTAGCCATTGTTGTAAAATGGCCACCACTCTACTCCAGCTGAAGGCTGGATCTCCATAGGATCCGTCCCTATGCTTATTAAAGCAGACCACGTGAAGCAGCCATTTAGTCATCTAAATTCACATGATGATGATCTAGCTTCTTACTGCTTGACCTGTAGTCTATTTCGTGACGTGGTTAGTGCCAATAGATTTGAAAACATTGGCTTGCTGACATGTTTCTTTCCATGATAACCGGTCGGAAGCATTGTGTTCCTATACAAATACACGTTAAACGTGCCTTGTTGAATCGGATACAATGTTAGTAAATGCTGCAAACAGATCTGTCGATGCTATGAAAATGATAACTGACCTTGAACATTGTTTTTACTCCAGGAGTTGCTTCTGGCTACAGGAAGGGGGCCTAATTAAGTGCTAGCCACACAAGCCATGCCAGTTTCTTGAGGCTTTGTTGATTCACGATCTAATCGACGGAGTTAACTTTTTTTCTATTTTCCATGTTGTAATTTCTTACAGATGAATGTCAAGAGACAATTGTTTTATTAGGCAGACTGTTTAACGGATCTCTGAGAGGAAGATAGCGGAATTTACGTTAAATCCATGGTAAACCGAGAAAATCTTATTTTTCTTTTAACATTTGAAAATTGAAACCGGTCTCAAGCCTGTGGGCTCCCCCTAGAGGACTGTCACTAGTGATCATGCTTGAAATGTTTGCGGGAAAGAGAGAACATTGCTGCCAGCACTTGTATGTGCAGTTTAATCGCTCGTGCTGTGTTACTGGTTGCATCTCGGTTATCCTCCCAGCCCCGTTAACTGTATTAAGTTCTGCCTGTTTCGATGTAACCGAAGTGCTAGTGTAATGTGTGTACATATTTTAATGTATTGGGCGATTTAGAGATTGAGTGAGAACTGAGAGGCGGTGGAATGAATGCACGCATACATTTAATAGCCCGATGTTAAAAAAAAGTCCTAATGCAACTGTTTACATATCCCATGGTAATGGTAGGCACCTGACCCCTTTGTGAGAAGGAATTGGGATTCCTTGCGTGCACCGAAATAAGTAACCATCTGGGTTATAGGGCGAAAATGTTTTAGGTGAAATTGGTGCTAGTAGGGAGAAAGATCTGAATCCGTGGATTATGGAAAATACGTTTTTATTTGTATACCACATAACTGCTGAGACCTGTACCTTGCAGCTGGTTGCTGCCAATGGGTGGGGAGCAATTTGGGGCGCGAGGGTGGGGGTCGGGGGAAGGAGGGGGTTAGGAGAGACGTTTTAAGTAAAACAGGGGGCTTTGGCCCAGAGCCCCATCCTTTTTGGGGGGGCTTATATAGCCATTTCTCTTTGCAGAGAGTCTTGACCTGTTGACCTTGAACACATCTTAAACAGATTATTGCAAATAGTATTTTCCTTTAATTTATGTTTTTATCTGTCCATTACTGACATTTTGCAGATAAATGTGTTTGTTTCATGCAACTTCCATAAGAAAAATTTCTTTTAATCCAAGCAGGGTCTCACATATGCAAAATGGGAGGGTCTCACAGGGATTATTTGCAGTAATATTAGTGAGCTGCTGCTGTGTTACAATATTGAAAACGCACATCACTATCCCTGAATATTGAACTAGTGTGCTTGTGCACTGTCAGTTGGCAGCAGCAGGGTATTGCTGAATTATCTAATTGAATAATGTTCTAGCCGCATAGAAGCCAAAAATAGGAGAGGGAACTCAAAATGTGCCTCTGCTACGATTGAGGCAATCTAGGCGTTACTGTTTCCCACATTTGGTGATCCTATCATGAAGCTGGAGCGGGTTCCGAAGGATCCTAGGAGAAGTTTGCCGCAGTATATCAGCTTGCTTATAACCAGTGCTTTAAATGGGCCGGTACTCACCGGGACTGAGTACCGGCACTTCTTATTTTTACCAAGCCGAGTACCGGCACTTCTCCACAGTCAAGGAGAGTACCGGTACTCCGAATCAGATTGATGAGTTGGGCACTGAACTTAAGTTTGAGGGCCAACTGTGGGTCGTTTTTTTGGCAGCATGTTTGCCATCTGTCAGTATTATTCAGCTGTAGCACCTATTGGAGGCATGCCATAAGGGCAAGAGGGCCACTGTTCCGTTCCTGCCCAAATGGAAGCTCTCCTTATCCTCACCACCCCCCTGCCAGGTGTCGATGCTGGGCCCTCCTGTTAGTGTTTGGGACATTGGTGAGGGCCTGTGCCTGACCGGTGAATGAGGAACCCAGTAAAAAGAGCCATTACCACCCCTTGGCCTCCCACTGGGGTCTGACTGTCGAATACATCCCCACCCAAACAGCAGGCAGGGTTGAGGTGGTGAAAATGGCCTAAGCGGCCGGTGAGTACCGGCCCATTTAAACACTAAACTAACACAGCAAACCGTAGAACTGGCGGCGGTTATTATATTGTAACACAAATTAAGGATAAGTCCAAATTAACCCAGAAGAGAAAGAGAGGAAGCTGCACCCACAGGGGTGTCCTCGGGAATGAGGGCACGTCCTCCCAGCCTCATATCTTAGGAAAGAGCTTAACCCAATATCGCACATCTCAACACCATACAAGCAGAACCCCTCGGAATGCTGCAGCCGGAAGAGCGAGTAGAGAAATGTTATGCTAAATGCACTCGTATATCGCTTAGTACCGTGTGCGTAGTAACTGCAGCGCTTAAATGGTTCATAGATGCATATTAGAGCAAGATCATGGGAGACAGAGACGACAAATTCACATTAGTTGCTAATCCTGAAAGTCAGATTACTCATCTGTGGCGCGTTTAGTGGAATGTGTAACAGAGTGGAGCGGAGGACAACTATCTGTCCCGCAACATAAGAGCAGTCCGGGGGTCCAGAGATGGGGAATGCCTCCCACTACGGTGCCTCATGGACTGGGACTACCGACCACCCCCTCCCCATCATGCAACAACATTTACAATCGGCGTAGTAATTTAGCCAGGCGAGAGAATTCTTTGGAACGCAGGGGGTCTCACGACCCCCCCGGACGTATTTATTAAAATATGAAAACAAATAAAAAGTGAGTAAAATGAACCTTATTTACATAATTATTAAATGCAAAATTCAGACATTAGATTTCCAGCAAGGTAGACAGGTATGAAGGGCTAACCTTAACAAATGTCTAATACAGCGTGTTCCTAACCGAATCGAACATCCTACATATCAATTTTGCATTCTAATAATTTCTGGGCCTACGGCAAGGTCGTTAACCGGTGTTAGATCCTTCCCCCAGCTACGCCCTCACGCCTGAGTGCGCATGCGCAACAAGGGCACGTTTACCGGGAGAGTTCGTCCCTCTCCTGGTTACCCTCGTATGCTCCGTGAACTCCATTTAACCTAAAAGGAGGGCCCTTTCACTCGCGCCATTTGCTGACGTCATAGTGTATGGGCGGGGTGGCTACCAGCCCGAGGAAAGCGTGACTCCCTCCCCCGCACCCTTCCAAGCAAGCGGATATCCTGCCCCTGAAGTTCTAGGAGAGACCAGTGGCCCCTCCCCCAGGGCAACCCCATTCGCTAATGGTGCCGCCCCCTAAGGACCTTAAATTGCTGCTCACCGATTATGACCTTATCGCCACAGGCCAGCATAGTTGACCGACTATCTGGCCCCCCCCAAAATGCCTACACTGAAAGGTCATACTTACCTCGCAAAACCTTATAACCCTGCTAGTATGTTCCTCACTAATAGGTCATTCCCTGCCTCAGTCAAGTGGACCTCATCCCGTAAGTAGAACTGATCTCCCCAAATGCACCCATGTCGAATACTCTGGAGTTGAGGTGTTCGGAACAGCTTCTCGATCTTGTTGTTGACCCTCTTTACCGAGTGATTCAACGCCCTAACTGATTCTCCTCCCCTCCACTGAAGTCTAGGTATCAAATGTGACCACACTATGGTGCAACCCGGTAGCAACTTCGCCAGCCAACCCGCCGCTGAGATAATCTCTTCCAACAAGACCTTTCTGCCCAGTGACCCCAAATCATTCCCCCCAGGTGCAGGATAACCACTGAGGGCGGTGGGGTGTGTCTTTCAAGTAAGTCGGAGATGAAGTCCCTAAGCTGGCTACGGCAGAGCCCCCCCCCCTCTGCCATGAAAGGACACATTGAAACCCCCGCTCTCCGCCCTCCGTCTACACACACCTGAAAGGAAAAATGGTTTAGCACGCTTCACATAAGAATGACCAACAATCCATACTACATGTGTCCTCCTCTTGTCTTCCTGCCGTTGCCGAGTAGTTGGTGGTTGTATTCGATGACCCTGTAGTAGTTTCCGTCCTGCTTCACAGGCCCGAGAAACTGAAAGATAAACATAAACAATGCAGGTGTCAGGGGGGTGGGGTGTAATTGACCCTCACAACATGTGCAGCCGCACATAACGCTTATAGGCATTGGAAGACCATCTCCCAATCCTCTTCACACTGTTGGCATGCAATCCTCTCGCAGTGGCCTCGGTGGCCGCCCCTATCCGGAAAGAATATGTCCCAAATTCCTTAGGATTCAAACCCGCTTTGGCGATTGCCATTGCCAACACTCTTTGGAACTGAAACCTGGTCAAAGGGGTACCATCCGCATGTATTAACAATGCTCCCATTGCCACACCCACCTGTTGTCTGATGAATGCCTCCACATGCGACACTGGGCAGCACGGGTTGTTCGGCGCCCGGTGTAGCACCAAACTATCCCCCCCCGGCCTCCTGATCAGTTTTGGATTTCCGAATGGTGACCCACATTGAGTCGCCCCGTATCGTAGAATCTACCAACTGCAAGCCACCTAACCTGTCCAGTTTGTTACTAGCCACTAGTTCACTTACCCGCAATGCCCCGTAGAATGCCAGGGAAAAGGCAGCTTTAAATAGGAGTACCTCCCCCGAAGAGCTGCATGTGTCAGGCAGGGCAACCAATACCACTGCCAACCATTCTAGACCTATTGGCCTTCTGCCATCGGCGGTGTTTGCCTGTAGGCGCCGCCACCCCTTCATCGCCTTTCGTACCAAGAAGCTATTCGTAGGATCCCTGGCCCCCTTTGTCTGTGCGAAGAAAGAAACAGCTGCCTTGTGTCTGCTAGCTGTCGCAGCTGTGTGCCCCTCCTTGTGCAATGTGTCCATGTACCCAGTAAAGTTTGCCTCCTGATCCCATTTTGCCTCCCAATCCTGTCCCAGAAAATTACAGTAAGACCTGAACGCCCCTTCATAAGCTGTCCTGGTCCTGGGAGCTAGGCTGGTTGCCACGAGGTCCTGTAGTTGGGGGCACCAATCTGCCAAGTGATGTTGGGAAGTGTGCTGGTGAAGGCTCTGCAGCTGGTAGGTGTTCCCTGAATACCCCTCACACACCAAAAGGCCCCTTGGTGTCATGCTTCATCATCGGGGTCTTCGCACCCCTCTATCGGGATGCGGCGTGCTGCGACCTACGACTACGCGGGAGCACTAATAGTAAAGACTATGTGTGGTGTTGGTGTGTGGGGTGTCTTAGGTTAAGTGAGTGGTGGGATGTGGTGAAAAAATTAAAAAATACCTGGCGCATGAGTATGAGGAAAAATTTATTCTGAACTCTGGCTGGTATTATTAAAAGAAGTGCAAAGTGAGGTCAGGGCTGTTATATTAGGGAACAGGACCTCTGGTGTGCGTTGTCAACGCACACCAGAGGTCCTGTCCTTTTTCACCACATCCCACCACTCACTTAACCTAAGACACCCCACACACCAACACCACACATAGTCTTTACTATTAGTGCTCCCGCGTAGTCGTAGGTCGCAGCACGCCGCATCCCGATAGAGGGGTGCGAAGACCCCGATGATGAAGCATGACACCAAGGGGCCTTTTGGTGTGTGAGGGGTATTTTTCAAAACACTGAGTGCTTCAACACACGTTGATCACTCCCCTCCCCTCCCATTCTTGGTTGGATTCTTTGTGTTTATCTAAGTATCCCAGTGGAGCAAGAATCCAGTCGTTTCGCTCTACCTCCCTCCTTTGTTTTTGACTTCGTTCCCTGAATACCTGCATCTTAAAGCGAGAAAGGGCGTCAGCTGCGTTATTCAAGACCCCTGGAACGTATTTGGCCCTGAATTGCACTTCATACATCTTAGCACAATCTCCTTCATAAGGCGGAGTGTAAACTTACACCGTGCTGCCTGTTGATTGATGCATTCCACGACAGTCATGTTATCAGACCAGAAAATGACGGATCGATTAGACAATTGATCAGGCCAGACCCTTAAAGCAACCCATATTGGGAAAAGTTCCAGAAACCCAATGTTTGCTGTCAAACCGCTTTCTATGGCACTGAACCCCACACTACCGGCAGCGTCGGTCCATAGTCCTAACTCTGACGAGGTCATGGTGGGGGCACCCCACACTACTCTGCCATTGAAATTCTCCAGGAATGCAATCCATATCCGCATGTCCTGGCGAACCTCGACTGAGAGCCTCGTGCGATGGTGCTTGTCTCGCAGGCCCTTCATGGCCTGCGCAATTGAGCGGGAAAATGGGCGTGCCATAGGGATGACCCTTATTACAAAATTCAGCTGGCCCATAGTCTGCTGCAACTGCTGTAATGTGACTTTCTCCTTCACCAAACATTGTTGAAGGGCTGCCCTGAACTTCGCAATTTTTTCCTTGGGTAACCTGAAACGCCGACAGCCGCTCCCGCTCCGCTCAGTACTGCCGCTCCTGAAGAAACCTGTAAAACAAAAGAAAAGAAAAATTATCGGCCCCACAGCGGGGCGAGGGGCGAGCCTGGGAAGCGCGGGTACAAGAAGGCGCTTCCCGCGCCTCTTAAACCCCCTTGGTCCCGCCCCTTGACCCGGAAGCACTCACACCGCTTCCTGGTCAACGGTGGGACCCACCAATCGGGAGGGGTGAAGGGGGGGGGGGGGGCAGGCCCAGCCATGCGTGCGTGGGGTCCGAGCGCCCCCCCCCCTTTCCTTTCTGCAGCCTGGGTCCCCGGGAGCGAGACCGGGGTGGACGCTTGGCAGAGCGGCGCTGCATGCCTCTTGTATGGGGTGGGAGGTTGTGAAGCAGCAGGTATCAAAGGAAGGTGCCTCCGTCCAAAGACCCCCACTAGTCGCAAGCATTCCAAGGTCGAGTCCAGGCAGAAAGAAGCACACACAGGTGGCCCCCGTGGTGAGGCACACATCATTTAACCTCTGCACAAAACGCATTGGCAGAAAGGTATTTTATAAAAATGTCGAGTGCGCGGAACATAGGGGGAATTTGAGAGAGAGGTTGACACTCTGAAAAGTGCCTAGGTTTGGTGGGAGGCGGTCAAATGACCTCTCCATGGGAGGCCAGTATTGTACTTCCCCTGACCTCTATCTGGACTCTGCATGCGCTCGGGACCCTCCTGTGCTCACGGTCTGCCACTACAAGCTCTACGGCCGTGGGACCTTCTGTCGAGGGGAAAGGAGAGAGAATGGGGGTGAGTGAAGGTGAAGAGTGAGGTGGATGGAGCAGAGAATTTAAAGTAGGAAAAGATAGAGAGGCACACGGGGGAAGGTCACATAGATAGGGGAGAGATCCAGACCGCTATCGAAAGCAGAAGAGAGGCGCGGAGATGGCAGATTAGAATTAGAAAGAGTGACGGTAGAGAGAGTGATAGGATACAATTGGGGTAAAGAGAGTGGGACAGAATTAGCTACAAACGGGAGAGAAGTGAGTGCAGGAGAAATCACAAGATTAGAGATGTGAAAACAGATAGAGAGTGCATGTTTGTCTCTGGGAGAGAAACAAACTCGTACAGGAAGAGAATCAGCAGGTATTTGAAAAGAAATGCATGGAATGTTATTGTTTGTGTGTGTGCATTCTTGAATATATAAGGATTGCTTCAAATGCAAGCAAGTAGGAACATTAAAATTATTATAATATTAAGAAGCTGCAAATCTTACAAAACAAGAAAATGTGAACATTTGGTAGTTGGCCTTAATTTTTTGTAACGAATTAACACATTTTCTTTATATTCATACATTTCTAACATGTTTTTGTTCCTATCCTGCAACCTGTGTAAGTGCCAGTCTCCTGTCCTAGACATTGATAAAAGTACTGTTTTTTTTTAAACAGATTTTATTTGTTTTTTTAGGAGTCATACGACATGTATCACATTGCTATAACATTATACGCCTGGTTTTGGCATTAACAACAGTATGTCAATAACATTTACAAATACATCATTGTTACAAAAACACTTATAATAATCTTCATTACTTATATATCTTAGAAACACATGTCGTGTCTGTGTCTGCATGGTATATGACATGGTGAGATTACTCCATTTCTAACTAACCCCTGTAACTCCCCCCCACTCCGAACTTTTCGATCGCAATTCCTGGGCTGTAACACACCAGTAGAACCATTGTTATCATTACAGTAACGTGTAACTCGTGTATTTATACTTACAACTTTGCATTTTGTGCACTTAAGTTCAAGGCATGAGCAACACTTTCCACCTCATTTCGTATATTTATCAGTCAGCCTGGTCTATGTCGGCTGCTTTCAACCCCTCCAACATAACCTCCCATTCTAGGATATCTGTACCTTACGTAGTCCTCTTACTTCCTCCCTGCGCAGTGCTGCACCTTCTGCGGAGCTCCATCGTAACATCTCTGTACACCAGTGCAATATAGTGGGGGGTTTGCTCGATTTCCAACGCATAGTGAGGGTTCTAATAGCTAGTATTAATGCAAGGCCTATGAAGCGTTATTGTACCTTGTATTTTGCCAGGTGTTTGTCCAAACCCAAGATGCATTCTTCCACGGTATCGTGGATCTCGTGTTGTGATGCTATCCCGGTTATTCTCCTAATCTTATCCCAGTATCCCCCTATGGTCGGACATCCCCATATCATGTGTATCAAAGTCCGCCCCTTCTGTCTTACATCTCGAGCAGGCATGTTGCGTTTGTGGGAACATTCCATCCAGTCTACTCGGGGCCAAGTAAGCACGATGCAGTATCATTGTTTGAATAAATTTGAATTTCGAGTTTCTCAATACCTTTCTGGGATGTTCTACTATGACTGTCCACTCCTTGTTTGACATATTTCTCTCTATATCCCCGACCAAGCAATTTTCAGTGCCTCCAGTGAGACCCTTGTGTGGGCGCTAATGCCAGTGTACAGCTATCGAATCAAGTGTCTACCTCTCCCCATATAGTGCAATATCTTCACTAACTCATGCTGGAGGGTTCCCTCCTCTGCGGTGCCCAGTGTTTTTTCACATATTGAACCAGTGCAGCGTGTATTAAGTACAGGTGAGCCGGGGCACCCGTTTCATGCACAAAGGCATCGTGGTCTAGGAGCAACTCATTACTAAATAGGTCTCCCACCGTGCTGACACCCATTTCCGCCCATGGTGCTAGTCTGCGCGCGGTGAGTATGCCGCTCACCAGCGAGATTCCTAACAATGGAATATTGCCTGCATATGCAGGGGAAGCAGTTGTGTATCGTAATGCCGCTTTCCAATGTCTAGTAAAGGAGGTAGGTCTCTCAGCAGTTTATGTCCAGGCAATAATAAAGCGTGCAGAACTCCACTATCTATGTCCAACACAGTGTACCCTATTTCCTGCAGATTACGACCCGCCGTCCAGTATGACAACCATGTTATGTTATGTTATGTTATGTTATTTATTCTTTTGTATAGCGCAACGGTGACTCAAAAAGAGTATCCCGGCGCTTTAGGTAAGGAGAACTACTTCACCATAACATAACACAGTAAAAGGAGAAAAAAACAAGACAGAACACAGTAAAAAGGCTACTGAGAGGCCTACTGGGTGAACAACCAGGTTTTAAGACCTCTCCTAAAAGCAAGGAGACTGGAAGCCCCCCGAAGTGAGAGCGGAAGCGAGTTCCACATCTGTGGAGCCAGCAAGCCGAAGGAACGGCCGGCCAGGCGCGCTCTCTTCACACGTGGAACAACCGCCAGGAATAAAGATTCAGACCTCAAAGAGCGAGCCGGATGGTAAAAGGCAAGTCTCTTTTGGAGGTACTTTGCTCCCACCGCGTGGAGAGCCTTATAGGCCAGAGTCATTGCCTTAAAGGCGATCCGTTTGCGGATGGGTAGCCAGTGCAGCGTCAGCAATAGACCCGAAGCGCTAGCTCGTCTATTAAGACCAAAAATGGCCCTGGCCGCCGCATTCTGCACGACTTGGAGCCGCTGCAACAAGTACTCTGGTAGGCCCAGGTACAGAATGTTGGCATAATCTAACCTGGAGCCTATCAGAGCCTGCACGGTCAGCTTCCTGTGTTCCTCCGACAACAAAGGTAAAAACCTCCGCAGCATCTTTAGTAGGCCGAAACAGGTACCAGTCACCCCGAGGATCTGGGCCTTCATCGTCAGCCCCTTGTCCATCTTAACCCCCAAGTTCTTAGCCATGAGGGAAGAACAAGACGGGGGAAACATATCGATGGGCCACCAGGCCTGCCAGCTAGGCTCCGTGTCGCACCCGAAGAAGAGTACCTCGGACTTATCGGAATTGCACTTGAGGCTGTTCAGTTGGAACCATTTAAAAACAGCCCCAAGGCAATCCCGGATACTCTCCCCATCAAAGTCACCCCCTCTCTTGCAGGAGAAGAGGAGCTGGGTGTCGTCGGCGTAGGATACGATCCGGGCACCAAACGACTCCGCCAACGCCGCCAAGGGGGTCATGAAGATGTTAAAAAGGGTCGGGCTCAATATAGAGCCCTGAGGGACCCCGACTCCCAAAGGCGGCATCACGGCGGTGTCAGGAGATGTCCAGACCGTTTGCCGGCGGCCAGCTAGAAAGGAGGAAAACCAGCTGAGCACCGTCCCCCGAAGGCCGATCTCATAGAGTCTTGCGAGAAGGCCATCATGGGGGACGGTGTCAAAAGCCGCCGACAAGTCCAACAACACCAGCATGACTTTGCCCCCGGTATCCAACACCCCTTTGACGGTTTCAGAAACCTCAAGGAGCGCGGTCTCGGTGCTGAGATTTGAACGGAAGCCAGACTGGGTAGCATGCAGGATCTCGTGAGTCTCCAAAAAGTTGGAGAGCACTGCCTGAACGTGCTTCTCCAGAATTTTTACGAGAGCCGGCAGCAAAGAAATAGGCCTGTAATTGGCTGGGGCCTTCGGATCAAGACCCGGCTTTTTAAGCAGCGGGATGACCATTGCCTGCTTCCAGGCCGGCGGAACCACTCCCTGACTCAACGAGAGATTCAGAAGAGGGTTCGCCAGTGGATTGATCACTTCCGCGATCTTACCCAGAAGTTTGGCAGGGCAAGGGTCCAGTGGCGACCCAGATTTCAAATTGCCCATAAGCACTAGGGAGGCAGGGGCTGACAAAGAAGGAAACACAGCCAACGTAGCGCCATGCGAGGCCAGAGGGAGCATGTCAACCTCAGATTTAAACGGCCTAGCAGGTGCTCCAGATGGAAAAGAGTCCTGTATGAGTTTTATCTTGCTTGTAAAAAAATAAGCAAGATCCGCCGCCCAGGATCCTGACGGCACCTCTTCAGATGTAATCGACCGAGGGGAGATGAATTCTCTCACTATAGTGAAAATCTCCTTGCAGGAGTTGGAGGCCGCTTCAATCCTCCCTGCAAGGTAGGCTTTTTTTCCAAGGCGAATGTCCCGGTGGTAGGCCTTAACCACCGCCTTGTAGGTCAACCTGTCCACACTATCATAGTGAGCCCGCCAGGCCCTTTCGGCTACCTTACACTGCTGCCGCGTAGCCCACAGTGCAGGGGTAAACCAGGGGGCCGAGACCCGCTTCGATGTCAAGCGGGGGGGCAGCACCGGGGCAAGATCGTTAAGCCTATCGGAAAGCCATGCTTGCAGGGCCTCCAGATCTCTCTCCAGATCACCAGAGAGAGGACAGGGATGATCCAAAGCGGCCTGAGCCAACATCTCCGGGGTCACTCTATTAAACGCTCTAAACACTCGTCCCCGCTGCTGTGGCACTGAGATGGACGACCTGGCAGTGCCTCTGATCGCAAATTTGGCAAGCCGGTGATCAGACCACAGAACCGGTAGGATCTCTTTCACCACAAGAGCGGATGTAGAGAAGACCTGGTCGAGAGTGTGCCCCTTGACATGGGTCGGCCCCTGCAGATAAGGGATAAGGCCCAGCGGAGTCGTAGCCTCAGATAGCTTAATAGCAGCCGGGTCAGACGGATCATCCATCCGAAAGTTGAAATCCCCAGCTACTATGCAGTGTTCTGCTCTCAGGGCCAGTCCCAGCAAAACCGAATCAAGATCATCAAAAAACGTTCCAGGCGGGCCGGGAGGACGATAAATTAATAATCCCTTTACTGATTGGTGCGGCGCTAGAGTGATCGAAAAAAGCGAAGGACTCAGAGCCGCGAATGTCCTACGCAGGCAGGATGGTGCACACCGTGCCCTTCTTCACCACCAGTGCCACCCCTCCTCCCCTTCCCTTGGCTCTATCCTTCCTGAAGATGTTATAATCAGGCGGGATTGCCATAGCCACATCAGGGTTAGAGGATTCTCCCCACCACGTCTCAGTCAACATTAGACAGAGTGGCTTCTCTGTATCGAGAAGCTCAAAGATGTCTTGCGCATGACAGCACGCAGATCTGGTGTTTAACAGCATGCGGTTGGCAAGCGTGATAATAAGCGCGGATGTCCAGAACTCCCAGCCCTCCGGCACGGGTACCCACTAGCAATTTTTTTAAGCTTATACGCCTCCTACCCTTCCCCCATATTGAATCTATTAATAAAGTGTTTAAAGAATTGAAAGTGGCTTATGGTACTAGTAATGGCAGGCTAGTGAAATAATATAATAAACGTGGCAGAACAACCATTTTCGCAATGGCAACTCTCCCCATTACAGACAGTGACAGTGCAGTCCAAAAGGTGACGCTGGATCTTAGGGTTCTAATCGCTCTATTAAGGTTACCATCTAACATGTCCGCACTTGCCCTATAAATCTGGATACCCAGATACTTAAATGTGGTCTGTGCTATCTGAAGCTTGATATTTCCAAATTCTATTTCCACGCCATCTGCGTGTTCCGTGAAGAAAAAGGCATGAGATTTTGCAGTGTTTAAGGCTAGACCCGACAACCCCTCAAATTGTTTATACAATTCGAATATTGGGGTTAGAGGTAATCGGAGATCTTTGACATATACAATGATATCATCCGCATATGCCGAAAAAAGATGTCATGTTCCCTATCGGAATTCCCCATCCCAGAAAGTCCTTTCTCATTTTGATTGCCAAGGGTTCCAATGCCAGAATAAAGATAAGAGGCGATAGCGGACAGCCCTGTCTGGTTCCCTTATGTATCTTATATTCTTCCGATATGTGTCCACCCGTTCTAGTGTGGGCTGTCGGAGCCTTGTACAAGAGGCGCAACCAGTCTACATACCCTTCCGGAATTCCAAATTTCGGTAACATTTGAAACATGCATTCCCAGTTTATGGAATCAAATGCCTGCCTAAGGTCTAAGGAGAGACAGCCTGCATGAGGAAACCGCTTTGGCGCTTCCGTCATCAAGTGATGTAATTTCCTGATATTTAGTGATGTGCTTCGCGCCGGTAGAAACCTGGTCTGTTCTATGTGGGTCAACCGTGACAGATAGGGCAATAGCCTGGTGGCCAGTACTTTGCTTAATATTTTGTATTCTGTGGATAATAGCGACAGGGGGCGGTAGTTAGCCATGTCCGTATGGTCCCTTCCAGGTTTCTGTAGCGAAATTACAAGCGCCTGCGCAGTGGTGATAGGCAAGGAACCCTTATCCCACACGTCTTGAAATAATGCCGTTAATTGAGGTACCAGCATGTCTGCGTACGTGGCAGAAAACTCTATGGGGAGCCCATCTAAACTAGGGGTCTTATTACGTGGGAGGCCCTGCATGGCAACTTTGATCTCCTGCGGCGTAATGGGCCCCACCAATTCTTTTTGTGCCGCAGTCGGTAGTGTCGGGAAAATTAAAGAGGATAGAAAAGCCCCCAGTTGACCAGTGGTATCATCCGCCGTCGCTCCATATAGTGTTGCATAGTATTTTCTAAAGGCATCATTGATTTCCCCTTTACTGGAGACCCTTGTCCCATTCGCCGTGCTAACCTCACTAATGACTACTGTAGGAGGGGTGTCCCGGATTAATCTAGCAAGCAGAGTACTTGCCTTATCCGCTTCCGCATGCGCACATCGAGTATATGCCTGATAATCTATATTCCTGAGTGATTCTAAGAGTTCAGCGTGTCTAATTCGCGCTTCCTGTAACGGGCCCTTTTGTGCAACATCTGTCACTGCCTCCTGCTCCAATCTACCCAGTGAATTTTCTACCTCTACCAACGATCTATGGACTTCCTGCCTTGCAACCACTGTTGCACTGATCGCTTTGCCCCTTATGACCGCCTTAAAGGCGTCCCATTCTATCAACCTACTCGTTGCCGTATTCCTATTTTCCGTAAAATAATTATCGATAGTTTGTGAGATATCATTGCGGAATACAGTGTCCTCCAATAATTGCGGCCACAGCCTCCATGTGGGGACCGGGGTGGGAATTCTGCCCCAGTTGATAACCATCTCCCGTGGGTTATAATCCGAAAACGTTTTGGGCAGGTATGTGGTGTGAAGCACTTGCATGGCTATCCTATTGGAGCATAAAATTCTATCAATTCTAGTGTGCAGGTCGTGCACCGCAGAGTAGTAGGAGTATGCCTTGTGCACCGGATGCCTCATTCTCCACACGTCGCATAGTTCCCACCCGTCTGCCCATCTCATCAATGCTTCGGCCTGTTTAAAGACCCCAGCCACGTGTAAAGGTGGGTGTGATCTGTCTAATGGCACATCCAGTACTGTGTTACAATCACCCCCCAATATCCACGGGCATGTATCCCATCCCGCCAGCGCCCCACTCACCGTGTCCCAGTATTTGTCTTGGTCAAAGTTAGGGGCGTAGACTGTACCTAACACCACCAACTGCCCGTCTAATGCTCCCTTCACAAATACATACCTACCCAATTTATCAATCCTCTGTTCATGTGCCACAAACGGTACACCATGCCTTATCCACACCGTGGCTCCCCTAGCATAATTAGAGTAGGAGGTTGAGAAAATTTGGCCACGCCATTTCCTCCTAAGTTTCACCAGTTCACTGTCTACCATATGCGACTCCTGTAGGTACACAATCCGTGCTTTACGGCGCTGCAGGTGTGCATGGATTCTGTCGCTTGTGCGTTGTGCCCATACCTTGTATGTTCCAAGTTACTATGGTATATTTCCCCAGCGCATGCATTGTACAAGGCTTTTACTCCAGTTGTGTCTTACCAAGGTTCCCAATAGTTCTACAGTAGCTGCACTAATGTGAAATCTGCGATCGTCCCATCCCCTAACTTGTACAATACTCGGTCTGGTCTCAGAACTATACCAGGCCATAACACATAACCAAACAAATAAAAACATAGTGGTCATGTAGAGGGCCTTCGTTATATGGGGGGCTGCGCCTGCACTCTGCATGTGGTGTTTTGTGACTTCAAGTTGCTACACTTAAGCTTGAACGGTACCTGGGCCCAATAATGATGACTAATTTCCTATATAAAAACAAATCTGACAGTGTGAAAGAGGGACAGGTATGGTTACTTAACACCGATACACTTAGATAAAAAACAGTACTTGCACGAGTCCATCAACCAAACAGATCTGTGATCAGCTGCGGGGTGGCCGAAGGGACCAAGGTCACACTACCCTCTATTTCCGAATCATGCGTCTCTTCATCCTCTGAGGAGGTTTTGGTGTCCACTACTGCTGGGAGGTATCATGCGTTCGTGCAGTGGTCCGACGTGGTCTTTCACCCCTGCGTCCCGTCGTGGTACCAGTGTGGGATCGGTCCCCTTCCTCCTTTTGTGCGGCGAGCTTCGCAATGTTAGTCAGTTCCATGACTTCCAGCCAGTCCTCCACGTCTCTGGGACTTTCAAAGAAATAAGCTTTTTGGTCATGCATTATTTTTAGTCTGGCCGGGAAGAGCAGTGCATGTTTCAAATTCAAGTCCCTGAGCCGCCGTTTCACTGCCATAAAGGAAGAGCGTTGCCTCTGCACCAGCACTGTGTAGTATGGGTACAATGAGATTCTTGCATTTTCAAAGTTAATCGGCGCAGCTTCCCTGGCCTTTTGTAACAGAGTGTCCCAGTCTCAGAAGTTCAGTAGCTTTACTATGAGGGGCGGCGGTGGTGCTCCCGGTCTCGGCCTTCCTGTTGGTATTCTATGCGCACGCTCAATGCAATATTGTGTGGAAGTTCCTCCGTCGTTACATTGTCCCGAAACCACTGTTCCATATACCCCGAAGCATCAGACCCTTCGCTTTTCGCCTGCAGACCTATCACTCGGATGTTATTCCTTCTCACTCTCCCTTCTGCATCCTTCCCTTGTTCCAGGAGAGTGGCCACCTGTGTCTGTAGTTGCTTCACATCGGTTTCTGTCTGTTTCTGCCTGGGCAGAACCTCGGCCAATGACGCTGCGTTGTCTTTAACTTTGTCTGCCGTTTTTGCGTGGCCCACCCTAAGTAGATTCAGGCCAGTTGTTAGGGTCCCTATCTGGATCTCAATCGCTTTTCTAGAGTCCCTTACTTCTCGCAATATGAGGTTCAATTTATACTCCGGGACTGTTAACGTAGTAGGAGGGATGCAGCTAGCTGCTGGCGTATTGTCCACACTGTTAGCCCGGTCCTGAACCGGGTCCGTGCCACCCTGTTCCTGTTGTTGCTTGGCTCTGTTCCGTCCCATCACGGCGATAGTTAGTGGCGGCCGGGCCCAACCACCGCCAACCCCAAGTCAGAGAATCCGTGCTATCCTCCGCTGCGGTTACACAATCAGTTTGTCCTCCCTCACAGACAGGCAGGTATACTCCACGGTCTGACTATGGTGCTAGAATGTTATTGGGCATCCCGCGAGGCAGTGGACCGCACTCCAGTAGACAGGGATCCACACTGACAGAGTCACTTGAGTCACAGTATGTCTCCTGCCCTATTCCAGAGCCCGCTTTATGTAAGTGCCAGCGCACTCCAGTATGTTCGCAATATCAGTGCTGGACCAGGTCACGAGGGGTCCGTCCGCCTACAATGAATATCCGGAGCACTGGGCCGCAGTCTGACGGCTATATGTACACAATACAGTAGTTCCGTATACAGCCTGTCACGGACAGTCTCTTTGTCCGTGATCCTCAATCTGATTTGCCTGTGGTATGGGAACATCCCACGGCGCTCTTCATATATGCTCAGGTCACCACTGCGGTATGCTGGACAATCAGTCGCACTGCCACCTCATGGCGCTCCGCCTCGCCGCTGTTGATGTGTTTCCCCTAGGGAGCCTGCAGCCTGAACTCGCAAGCACCACCCTCGGTGCCAATACAGTATATGACTGCCCCCAGTATAGGATCTTCACCCTTTGTTTTAGCTGCTACTGTCTCTCTAGGGGGGAGGGGGAGTGCCACACGTGTCCCCGAGGTCGTACTGATGAGCCTCACTCTGAAGCTTGCTTCGCCTCGGGCCCAAGCGCCGAAATCCAGTGAAGACTCTCCGCCCCTCCCTCTCCGCCTCGCCACGTGCTTCAACTTGGTCTGCCCACTTTGGTACCTCTGTTACCATTCAGTGAGGATTCAGTTGATCTTATTTTGGCAGCTACTCGAAACCTTATTGAGCCCTGATGGTAGCCGCATTACTATGCACCATAGACCAGTGCCTGTAGACCCCAAATTCTTGATGCTGTACCCTACTCGGAGATCCTTGTGATGCTAGCATCTACTTGTAATGTCAGTATGAACTTTTTTCGCCGTTCCACCACACGGAGAGTAAATATTTTTGATATAAAGGGCAAGATAGTTTCCTCAGATAGTCTAGCAATAAGCTCTTTGAACACTTCTATCCTTCTGGCCTGCTTTTGCCACATTCTTTCAGACACGGCACATGAGGTTTTGCTTGGACTGCCGATGTACCTTCGCAGCTTCTTTGACCAGTAACTTCAAGATTACCATGATGCACTGGACAGATCTTACGTTCTAACATGGACACCACTGACTTGATTTTCCATGCCATGAGAACCAGTGTCTCTATCAGACAACATGCCTGGACACCCTCATTCCCTCAGTTTACATACAGATGTCGGCATATCATGCCTGTATCTTCTCCAGGGTGGTTCTTAAGTTTCTTGCTAACAATGCAATGACGGTAGGGCTTACAGAGATGAAGTGCTGTCACCGTTCTAGTCCCCAAGAAGGATGGAGGACTAAAGCCAGTTTGGGACCTCAGTTTGTTCAGCTTGTTTTTCAGAAATGAGAAGTTCAAGATGATGATGCTCATGCAAGTCCTTCTGGCCTTAGATTGCTAGGCTTGGATGATGTGTTTGGACTTGTAGGATGTGTGCTTTTATGTCCCAGCCCTGCAGCCCCAGTGGAAGTATTTACACTTTGTAGTGGGAACCGACCACTTTTCGCTCACTGTCCAGCCTTTAGCCTGTACATCGGCCTCTGAGGTCTTTACGAAGGTCATTTCTATGGTTGCAACTCCTCATCACAGGTGGGGGATACACATGTTCCTGTACCTCGCCAACTTGCTGCTAAAAGTGAGCTCGCCTCAGTGTTGAATCACAGGCATAGCAAAATATAATTGCTATCTACTTTGGCATTTTCCAATCAGCGAGTCTAAATTTCATTTTCTAATGTCCCAGAACCTGCCCTTGTAGGGGCCACCTGGACATGGTTGTCTTGAAGGATTTCCGCCTCTGCAGCAAGTCTAGTATATCCAGCCCATGATCTTGATGATTCAGGCAAGAGATGCTGTTTTAGCCCTGACGGTTCTGAAACTCCTTGGCCTACTAGCATCATCTGTCCTGCTGGTGCATCACTCTTGGTGGAACATGCAGGGCCTTCATTGGAAGCTGCGCCTGCAGTATGCCCACCACTTGAGAAGCCTCTTGGACAGAATCTGTGTATACAGGCAGCCAATATCTCTAGTGGTGGATGACAGAAGCCAATATGATGTGCGGCTCGGTATCTTCCTTACCCACTCCAGAGATTACAATGGACCGATAAGTCATCGCTCAGTTGGGAGGTCGCCTGGACTATTCAATGGGGTCATGTTTTCTCTGTGGACATTGAGGTTGTGGCTCTGGCTGGCTGGGATCTAACTGAAGGTCTTTCATCTACCCGAATTACTCTGCATCGAAGCAGACCAACTCAACAAGTGACATCTTGTTGACCATGAGTGGTGTCTACACCAGCAGGTTGCACAAACCATTGTTGTCTTGTGGGGCGCATTCTAAGCTCGGATTTTTGCTATATTAAAAAACATTCTGTTTTTAGCATTGTAGGCTCCAGAATATCTATAGGCAGGGCCGGACTGGCACCAGGCTTTTCCGCGGTGTGCCGAGGGGTGGGGGTCGGTTTTCAGGCTGTGGGGGCCAGTTTTGTCACTGGAGGCTGTTTTTGCAGCAGTGCTGCAATGTCAGCCCGCATGTAACAAAAGCCGGAGCAGTGTTTTTTACTAGCCGCCCCCCCCCCCCCCCCGGCATGCTCCCATGGCCAGTCAAGCAGCAATCTGCCAGGGCCGGTTGCTGTACCCAGTCTGGCCCTCTCTATAGGGGACTGTTTTTGTTTATGGAGGGATTGCAGTCTTATATACGTGTTCTTACCTCTGATCCCATGTTTCCTGAGGAAAGTCAGAGAAGATGGAGCATAGATGATTCTAGTGGCCTCAGGTTATGCTTCAATGCGTTGATACATTGAACTCTTGACCCTGCGTATTTGTTCTCTACTTTTATTTCCTCTGCGGGAGGATCTGCTGTCCTAACAGCAAGGCAGAGTGTTGCACCCCACCTCCACAGACTACACTTTGTAATTGTGCTAAGATGGCCGCCTGGTAAGAGCTCCAGTCCGGAGCTCCTAGTGCCTGGGATCCCTTTTTGGAATTATCCCGGACAGCACCCATCTGCGCTGTACAAAAACAAGTAACTGGATTTACAGCAAGAAACAGGTTTTACATAAAAGTAACTGGATTGCAAAACACTCACCGGAAACTGCAGCGGAGCCCTGGACGGTGGGGCGAGCTGGGGAGAGGACTGCTGCTCGACGCTGGACATCGGAGGAGTTGGAGTCCAGGATCCCCTGGAGGCGTCGCTCGGTTCCAGTGTCTGCACCGGACCGGTGAGGACTTCAACGCTGGCTACGTCGGGAGTTCACCGTGAATGCTGGGCGGCCCACAGGAGGGCTACTGGCGAGCTGTGACCCGACCCATCTCCGCTGAAGCTGGGGAGGCTGTGGGGGCGTCGCTGGGGCCCTGCACCGCTTGCCACTCCGGAGGATCGCCGTGGGTGCTGGGCTGCTCACGGGAGGGATGCTGGCGTTCTGTGGCTCCGCTCGTCACCGCTGGAGCGGGGGAGAACGCCCGTGACGGCAACGGACGGACCTGAGGACACACCGGGGACCTGGCAGCCCCGAGGAGAGTGTCTCCACCTCGCCACCACCCCTGCAGGCATTGAGGGGGTAGGCTCCGCGGGGCATGACCGGAGCATGCCAAATCCAGCTCGGCTGGTCTGTCCCCCTGCGCCTCTCTGTGACGACACCTGGGAAGCTGAGCACCTGATGGTCGTGAGGCTGAAGGAGGCGAGGGACGGAGCGGACTGGCGGAGAGCGGGCGAGTCTGGGCTTCCCAGCCTGGCTGATATTTGCGGGCTGTGATCGGCGTGTCCCGCCCGGACGGGGGAAGGGCAGCTCGTCCTCCGCCTGCAACAACAGCTATCGTGCTAGGAGTGGGGGAGAGGACCTAGGGGTCTGGCTCGGCTCTCCCTCTCACCCCGATCACACCGTTCATCACACCGCTCACCCAGCTTCTGGGGGTGAGCTAGGCAAGGAGGAAGGATTTGCCTTGGGGAGGATCTGCCCTGATCTGCTCAATGAGCTGCTCTGATCTGCGATCCTGTGCACGCTCACGTTTCTTTCTCTATTGGATGTGCTGCATGGATGCAATACTTGGGAGCAGTGACGGCCGGTGAGCCTGTCGACCTGGGCACCACTACATCGGTGTTATGCAAATGCTGGCAAATAAGGTCGTATTTGCCCCTGCTGCGGGGATTGCAGATCGCTTGCCAAAGTGAAAGCTGACTAAGGTATTTACTGCCCCAATACTTCTTGCTGGATAAGTTACTTTTTCTGCCCCACTCGATTTCCCTAGTGATTCATCCTGTACAAAAAAAACATATTGTCCTCAAAATGGCCGGGGCCATAAACTGAACACTCTACCCCCGCCTGAACATACGAGGCCCCTCAGCAGCTCCTCCTCAGATAACAAATCTGAGATAAGACTCCCCTTGGTATGCAGGACCCTGAGCCAGCCGGAATGGAATCTGAAACTGCTCTGCCCTGCTATCAAAACAGCAACAACTAAAAGAGGACTAATGACTACATCCCCCCTACTTGGTGGCCATCTTTAAACTACTCTTGCTCTCTTTGGCGGCCATCATGGACTAGTCCTTCTGACCATTATTTACTATCGGTACGAAGGTCTCCACTTAGCTCTGTAGTTAAATATTGGTGTTCTTAAATATTTGTCTTTTACTGCGGGATTTATTATTATTGTATTTTACAATTTATGTAACCTAGTGCTCTTGATGTGTTTAAGTATCCACCTTTCACTACAGTATTATACTACTACTAGTACCCTACACCTTACGCAACTTACACCCATCGTCACTTTTACCCACTGACAGTGCACTGAGTGCTACCTCATATTCTAGTGTCGTACTTGTTATTGCTGTAATTTGTTTGCACATATATGGGATTCAGTAATTCTTTAATAGTCTAGCCCTATTCTCATACTATATATATGGTAAGCCGCACATATCTCACCTTTATCCCTATCACTCACTGTTCGCTACCTCACTTACTTGTTGGTTCGTCGATGTAAGGTACCTCACGATGTTGCACTGATTACTATTATTACTACCTCAGCCACCTCGTTTAGTCATGTAAGGTGCTCCCTGTCACCTTCTACACCTAGACTACACCGCTGCTACCTCGTACACGCTGATGTGTAAATATGATTCCACCTAACCGGTGCTACCTCTCATATTTTGTACATGTTGTAAGTTGACTGCTACCTCGCATATAGGATACATTAAGTAAGCTGCACCTATGCATTGTTGTTCTTGGAGTGCACTGACTTCTACCTCTTACACATTGATGCACTGACTCCTACCTCTTACACACTGATCACTCACAAGTGTCACTCCTTTGCACTGTAATTAGCGGCTGACAGTTTTTATTGTCGTCCTATCTCCTACACCCAACATCACAGCCTTCTAAAATGGAGCTCAACGGCACGCACACTTTTAGAATTAACTACCCCCCCCCACTGACCAAAAAAGCCACTAAACGTTTTAAACATAACTTCTTGAGGTCGCACCCTGAAACACCCTTTGCCGACACCTACTTCTCACAGGGCAATGGAGCCCTGAATACTGATATCATCTTCCACACCTCACGCAGAGCCCAATGGAGAAAAGCGTTCCTATCCCTACTCACCGTCTCCACCACCAGGAAAACATCTCATGGCCTAACTCTCTCTATCACACCTTCCCACCTCTTCCCTGGCAGGACTACCATTACTATCTACAATAACGGGATTGTCCTAATACAATCCACAGATAAGAACCTGGAACTGCTAGACAACCTGTTCCCCAAGTTCAAAGAACACCTTTCCATGCTGCGGACCCCCACCCAGAACTCCACCAGCATTACCACCCCTGACATCGCAGCCCCCACCTACAACATCCATACCCCTAGCACCCCAGTAAATGGCCCACCTGCTGTTAACGCCCCTCACTCCACAAGAACAGTCATAAATGTCCTCACCCCATATACTAGGCGCCCCACTAACATGACCCATCATACCCCCACTCATACCTCCCCCATCCCTCTCCCCCAGACATAACAACTCCCATTCACAACACGCCACCATCTGAACACACCATCGCTCGGAGCTTATCCACCCCCTCCTCCCTTCCCCCCCACGGCAGACCCATCTCCCTCCCCAGCCCTCTCCCCACTCCCACCCACGAGTCTCCCACATCTGACATATTAACTTTCACCCACACGCCACCATCTGCACACACCACCATTTGGAGTTTATCCACCCCCCCCTCCAATCCCCCCCACCGCGGATACCTCTCCCTCCACAGCTCCCTCCCCACTCCCACCCAAGACACTCTCACCCTCCCAACAAAAGATACAGAACATACCGCCTCTCCTACCTCAGCATCCCCCTCTCTCCCACCTCCTATTCTCAGCCCCCACTTCCCTCCTGTCTCCCCCACTATCTTCAGCCTTCACTCACTCTTCTACCCAACGGCTCCGTCTCCCACTGACGTCACTTCCCATGCCTCCCACCGACCTCCCATTTCACCTACTTCACCCACGCCCCTCGCCCACAAAAAGGCCCCCACTTTGAATGCCATCCCACTCCTTAGCACCACAGAACCCTCCAACAACACTAGTATATCCACCCCCTCGTTACCCTGCTCGCTTTCCAGCTCACTACTCAATGACTCACCAATGGCTCTCACCACAAACACCATCCCTAATCCACCTCCTGACCAGACTTTATACACCCTCCAGCAAGTCAAAGAGGATATTCTACAAATCAAAAAAGATGTCCACGCAATAAAAGAGCTTCTCTCCTCACAGCCCAGTCTACCTCCCACCATCCCTCTACCCCACAAACGACGCACCCTCCCTACATACACTCGCCTCCAACGACACCCGCGCTGGCCGACTATCCCCGTTCGCACTAACGCCCACCGCCCACCGCCCCCGTCGTGTCCACAACACATTGTCGAACCGTGACTTATGCTCTCTACTACGCTCTTATGGCCCAGGTCCGGTAAAATGCATATCCAACACACAGATCCCCATACCCACAATTCTTACAAACCCTCTGAGGCTCCCAACACTCAACAACAGAGGTTCCGTCCCTAACAACCTCAGAAAAGTTCCCCTCACACTAGAAAGCTCGACCACCCTTCCCTCTCCCAAACTCAAATGTATCCTACTCAATTGCAGATCGGCCCAGAGACACTCCTCCGACATCGCTGATCTCGTCTCAGCTAGGGATCTGGACCTAGCCATTCTAACTGAAACGTGGCTTACTGAAGCCTCTGCCCCGATTATGGACATACTAGTCCCCCCCAATTATCACATCATTAGACTGGACAGGCCTGGCAAGACGGGCGGGGGAATTGCATGCATTTTTAGGAGCAACCTCTCCGTTACTAAAGTCAACCCCCCTCCCTCCCCTCCAGTGAACTCCTCTGCCTCGACATCACCAGCGAGGGCAAACAAGTTTGTGCTTTACATCTCATCTATCACCCGCCTGGTGACAATCTCATATTCACCCAACAACTCATGGACATGATCACTTCCAATGCCGGTCGGCAGACCACCCAAGTCTACCTGGGTGACTTCAATCTCCACTGGAACGATCAGAAAGATGCAGTGGTGAATGGCCTCAAAACTTTCCTTAATGCGCTTGACCTCACCCAAATATGCGATAGACCAACACACGACAAAGGCTCGATACTCGATCTCATCATTGCCAAAGAGAACTCCACACAACTGGAGGCGATTCAACCCTGCGACTGGTCTGATCACCATATTATGACCTTCTTTATCAATGAAAAAGTTAAACTTAACCCAGCTCAACCAATCAAATTCCAAAACATGGAAAAGGGACTTGAAGAACCTCAACCCCTCTACCCTGCCTCCCCACATCAGCAATCTCCTCCTGCCCCCTTCAGGTGCCTCGGATGTTCAATCACTGATGGACCACTACCTTGACTCTATGAACACAGTAGTCAATGAAGTCGCCCCACTGCAACTGAAGAGAGTCTCCACCAAAACCTCTAATCCCTGGTATGATGATAGTCTCAATGACGACAGGCGTACTATGCGAATGGCAGAGCGCACCTGGAGATCGGACCCTTCAGCACTTCACCTCAAAAGGCTTAAGAACAAGAGAAATGCCTACTTCAGGAAAATTAAGCGCACAAAGGCGGACTTCTTTAGACGCCAGTTGGACCAAGCAAAAAACAGGCCAAGAAAGCTGTTCGAACTAATCAAGACCCAAACAAAGACACAACCCCTACAATCAAACAGCACAACTAGCGACACCCCACACTGTGAAGCCTTCTCTGCTTTCTTTAAGATAAAGACTGACAATATAAGAAATGACCTCATCATGGATGTAAGTCGATTCCCCAACAACACCAGAATGTCTTACACTCAACCTAAAAACAAGGCATCTTGGCTGCACTTCGATACCTACTCGGAAGAAGAAATACACAAACTGCTCTGCACCTTGAAGCCCTCTAATCACCTCACAGACCCTCTACCTGCTAATGTAGTAAAAGACTTCATCCCCTTGCTCCTCCCCCTCTGGACCAAAATCGTCAACAGCTCCCTGCAACAAGGCCTCATTCCGGACTCACTCAAGGTGGGGCAAGTCACGCCTATACTCAAGAAACCCACAGCTGATCCGTCTGACCTAAACAATTACCGGCCCATCACCAATATCCCCACCCTGGCCAAACGGCTGGAAAAATGTGTCCAACTACAACTAACTAAACACATTGACCAATTTGACCTCCTCAACCCTCATCAATCAGGCTTCCGAGCGAAACATAGCACGGAAACAGCTATGACACACATAATTGATGACGCCCTCCAAATTCTTGATCGCAATGAGTCCTGCCTCCTCATCCTTCTTGATCTCTCGTCAGCATTTGACACGGTCAAACATGAGAACTTGCTGGAGCTGCTAAGCACCAGAATGGGTCTATCGGGAACTGTTCTCAAATGGTTTTCGTCCTTCCTTCACAACCGGTCACAGAAGTTCAAGATCGACAATGTGCTATCTACACCTGTGCCTGCAGATCTAGGTGTTCCACAAGGATCCTCTCTCTCCCCCACACTGTTCAACCTCGTCATGGAACCACTCGCCACCTTGCTCCAAGCTTCCAATGTCCAATTCCATATGTACGCTGACGACACTCAACTCTACCTAAAGCTACAATCCCCGGAAGACATCAAACATCTGAATTCCACGCTCATAAACACTCAATCGTGGCTGGCAAACAATCACCTCAAACTAAATGCTCTGAAAACCGAGTTCCTACTCATCTCACCCCCGGCAACAATTTCCACCACCCAGACATGGCTCAATAACCTAACAGCACTCAATGTCCAACCTACCATCGTGGATTCGGCGAAATCCCTAGGCATCACACTCGATGCCAAGCTCAACATGCAGCAGCACGTTAGCAAAGCCACAAAAGCAGCCAATTTCCAAATCAACACATTGAGGAAAATTAAACCCTTCCTCCCTGCTGAAGACTTCCAAAATGCGGTACAAGCTTTAGTCATCCCTCGAATAGACTACGGACTCGTGGCCCTCAGCGGACTCCCGCTATCCACAACTGCACCCTTAAGAGCCTCCCTGAACGCTGCAGCGAGACTCATAACTGGCTCAAGAAAGCACTCGCATATATCCCCAGACTTAAAGGCTCTAAAATGGCTGCCTTTTGAAGCCAGAATACAGTTAAAAATTGCAGTTATGACACACGCGGCCATGCACCACAATGCACCCAACTACCTCGCTCAAAAGTTGTCTATATCAGGAGGTTCGAGATCCAATAGAAGTTCAAAAAACTTACTCCTGAAACCTCGTAGATTCCGGAAAGAGAAAACATACAAGCGCTCCTTCTCTGGAATGGCACCCAGGATCTGGAATGCGCTCCCGCCTGAAACCAGGCTGATCTCCTCCGCTGCACTATTCAAGAAAGAGGTGAAAACCATCCTTCTGGCCAAGATCTCCTGAACACTATTGGTGCTGGATCGGAGACTCTGCATTGCTTTGTATCACTGTTCACCTGTCCTCTGGCACTATACTTCTAACTTGTTGGTGTCACTACCAATATATGATACACGTTGGATTACTGATTCACTCTCCTGATACCCTCACTCAGTGTTCTCTCTACACTAAGGCTTTGATATAAGCCATTCACACACCCAAGGTGCACCTGAACACCTCTTTGTTGAGATCAATGACTTGTACCGTCTTATATTACTTGTTTACCTGAGTGTATATTGATATGCCTTATGTATGTTACTATTATCCTATCATGTTAGTGACTATTTATTTTTTATTTATTTTATTTTATATTCTTGTAAAGCGCCAGACTAGACCCCCGAAGGGGTATCTCCGCGCTATTGCTATAACAAGAAGGGTTCCAAATAAATTGAATGCCCACTCCCCGACCACCGGACTGCCCAGGGACCCAGGAGGCTCGTGATCTGTCGCCCTAGCCTCCCCAGCCGGTGGTC
The DNA here is from genome assembly GCF_964261635.1 of Lissotriton helveticus. NCBI lineage: Eukaryota > Metazoa > Chordata > Amphibia > Caudata > Salamandridae > Lissotriton > Lissotriton helveticus. The sequence goes on from NC_136065.1 coordinate 407,718,723, forward strand.
ACATCTTCCCAGCGAAGAGCTTACCGTCTCCCCCCTCAGTGCTGGCCTATGGAGTCCGTAAGGCAGTCCCTTGTGTTAGTCAATGTCACTGATCGCAGGTCTCTCTTCCGCCAAAAAACCACCCCCTCCAACTCTTAAGCAACAGGGATGGTGGGTGGGAATTTAAATTACAAGTAAAAAGGTAGGGGGTGGAAAAAGGAGTCGCCCGGCGAGGTCGTCAGCTGGGGTGGCAGAGGGCAAAGAGAGACAGAAGCCAGGGTTCCTGACCCTAAATAGGGCAAAGGTCTCCGCCCCCTGCCCCCCCAGCCGGACATACGTGTGCCTGACCCGGAAGTACTTGGGCGACCGAGTGCCGATTGGGCGACCGGTCGCCCCAGATCACGTGACCGGGGGCGTGGCCCGGGGTGCCCGGGTCCTAAGGGCGCGCTTCATGATATTCGCGCTTGGCATAGGACCCGGATCCCCCCAGCATGGCCCCGCCCCCCCTAGTTGACATACTAACCCACAATTGAATCCTTCAAAGCATTGAGTGGGTTATAAAAAGGCCATGTTTAATTTCAACATATCATAAACATGACAAAAGCAAAGTAACATGCATAATCATCATCATCACAGACACTTTTAATATTCATCTTCATAACTGCAAAAATCATAAATGCAAATTCTCTCATCGCCCCCCAGCACCAAGGGGCCTTCTGGCTCGCATCTCGCACTGAGCCTACCACGCCAGGTGCACCGCGCCTGCGTCAAAGAGAAGTGGGCCCCACCCTCTGATCCTTGTCCGCCAATTCCAGGGCCCACTCCCCGACCACCGGACTGCCCAGGGACCCAGGAGGCTCGTGATCTGTCGCCCTAGCCTCCCCAGCCGGTGGTCACATCTTCCCAGCGAAGAGCTTACCGTCTCCCCCCTCAGTGCTGGCCTATGGAGTCCGTAAGGCAGTCCCTTGTGTTAGTCAATGTCACTGATCGCAGGTCTCTCTTCCGCCACAAGGGTGGCCAAGGCCCTCAGGTCTGCCACCCTCCCCACCTGCGCTCTGTATAAATGACCAAAGTCCTTTTATCCATGTGTCTGTGCCCAAGTCCGACAAATGCACCCCGTCGTTGTGGTACATAGCCTCTCCCGAGATCATCCGGTGCGGAATGTGACACAAGCGGCCCTTGACTGAGCACAACCTTGCCATCTCCCCGTTGAGTCGCCTTACTGACACGTTCAAGGACCTTGCGCGGACTCCTGGGCCCCATGTCCTGCGCGTTATCATTGCTGACCAAGCAATCCTGGCCAATGGGAAGATCTTTCCTAACCACGCAAACTCTGTCAGCAACGCCTCTTTGACTGCCAATCGACCACGATCAACCATATCATTCCCCCCCAAGTGAAGGATAATCCAGTCTGGGGACTTGTGCCCTTCTTGATCTCTTAACTCCTCCACGAGCCGCCTCAGGTGACGAATTCGCATGCCCCCGATGCCTCGCCACAGGAATTCGGTCCCGCCCAAGTCTGCCGGTTTCACCACTCGCCGTTGATGTAAACGCACCGTAGCGCGACGCACGAACGAGTGCCCCAACACCCACACCAGTTTTGCGGGCATACTAATTCAGAGAAGAGAAATGGAAAAGTCAGGCACAAGTCACAGTCAATCATTGATCAATCATCACAACAGTTCAGGCCTCACATATCTGCGATAGCAATCGGACGACCAGCGCCCCACCCTTTTAATCGCATCGCTCTGCAGGCCCGCCCCTGCGGCCAAGGTAGCTGCGCCAATCCTAAATGAATGAGAAGAGTATCCTGCATCTCCCAGACCCAGTCGCGCTAGCACCAATCCCAGGACCGCCTTAAACTGAAACTGGGACAAACAGTCCCCGTTCTCATGAACAAACAAGGCCTGCCCGCTCCCTACTGGGCGCAGGGCCAGATACGCTCTCATCCGGGTTACCGGACAGGCCGAGACCCCTGGCGCAGGACCCAGACGAATGGTGACCCCTTTTCCCAATTGGTCGGTCTTAGATCTCCTTAAAGTCACCGCCAAACTACTCGGTGATAGGCAAATGTCCCTGTGTTGAAGGCCCCCTTCCTGGTCTACTCTAGAGGACCCTACCACTTCACCCAGACGGAATGCCCCATAAAAGGTTAAAGTGAAGGCCGCCCCCAACAGGGTGCCTTCGAAGGGGGAATCACAGACCAAGGGCAAAAGGTCCACCATAGCACATAAGGTCGGGATGGTCAAGGGCCTACGAGAATCCCGCCTAGGTCCCTCAAGTCTAGCCCAGCCCGCCACAGCTTTTCTGACTAAAAAAGAGCCACCCGGGTCTCGAACTCCTGCCAGTTTAGCAAAGAAGCCTATTGCTGACAAGTTAGCTTTAACGAAAGAGACAGCCCTGCCCTGATCCCTTAATGTCTGTAGGTACCCATGAATAGCATCTGGGGCAAACAATTGAGGCAACCCAGCCTCCTCCACAAAAGACCTGTAGGAATTAAAATGCCTTTGGTAAGATTTTTTGGTGCGATCGTTCATGGAAGCACCTACCAGCCCCGCTAATGCGGGGCACCAATTGTCCACAGTGATGGTGGGAACTCCGTCATTCGCTCCTCTGCCTGCGGGTGAAACCTCCGGAATTCCTGCAACTTGGAACGAGACAAAGCATCAGCAGCATTGTTGTCAACTCCCGGTATATGTGCCGCCTTGAAAGTCAAGTTCAGCCTCAAGCATACCAACACCAGTTGTTTCAGCAGTCTCAGCACATGCACACAGGAGGCCCCCTGCCTGTTGATAGCTTCCACCACAGCCATGTTGTCCGACCAGAATACTACTGCCCTGTCCCTAAAGCGGTCGGCCCAAATTGTCACAGCTACAACAATAGGAAAGAGTTCTAGGAATGCTATGTTTTTAGTCAGTCCTGTCCTGTGCCACTCTGCTGGCCACTCTGCTCCACACCAGGCAGGGCCTAAAATGGCCCCGAAACCGATGCTGCCGGCCGAATCAGTAAACAGGCCGAGTTCCGAGCTGGACACAGGAGGGGCAGGCCACACCACCCTGCCATTGAACTCGCTGAGAAAGCTGCGCCAAACCTTAAGATCTTCTTTCACCTCTGCCCTCAGCCGAACACGGTGGTGTTTGTGCGTTAACCCACCCATTGACCTGGCTATGGATCTAGAGAAAGGGCGCCCCATGGGAATGATTCTTAGGGCAAAATTGAGCTGGCCAACAAGTACCTGGAGCTGGTGAAGAGTAACCTTAGGTCCCGCCAGAGTGGCGTCAATCGCTCGGGAAAAAGCCTGAACTTTGTCCACAGGCAGCCTGCACTCCCCCGCTACCGTGTCAATTTCTATCCCCAGAAAGGACATGCACGTGGCCGGGCCCACTGTTTTTTCGGGGGCCAGGGGGACCCCGAACTCCCGGAACATCAACACCAGTTCATTGAGTGCTCTAGCGCACTCCCCTGACTCCGCCGGACCCATCACCATGAAATCATCTAGATAGTGCACCACATTGACACAACCTGTCCTGTGCGAAAAAACCCATTGCAGCATGGAACTAAAGGTCTCAAAATACTTGCAAGACACAGCACAACCCATGGGCATGCACTTATCAAAGTAGAATTGCTGCTGAAACTGGAAACCCAACAGTTTGTAATCCTCGGGATGCACCGGCAACAGACGGAAGGCAGACTCGATATCAGTTTTTGCTAACATAGCCCCCGGCCCCAGTTCCCTCACCAGCTGCACAGCAGCATCAAAGGATGAGTATGTCACAGAACACAAGGCTGGGTCAATGCAGTCATTCACAGAGAAACCTTTTGGAGCTGAGAGGTTGTGTATCATCCTAAACTGCCCAGGATCCTTTTTAGGTACTACTCCTAGGGGGGAGCAAACATAACCTGCCATTGGAGGAGCGGGGAAAGGGCCAGCCACCCTACCCAAGGCCACTTCCTTCTCTACCTTTGCTGCTACTATTGTTGGGTGCATTCTAGCTGACATGAGATTGTTGCATCGGTCAACAGGAGGAACGCCTAGGGCGGGAATGCGGAAACCTACAGAAAAACCATTGAACAAAACCTTGGCTGCTGCCCTATCTGGGTACTGATTGAGCCAATAAATCAATTTCCCTATGTCTACAGGAGAAGGAAGCCTATTGCTGGGGAGGCTTGCGTTCCTTGTTCCCAGCCCCCCCGCGTTCTTTGAACTTTTTATTACATTTAGACTCTGGATGCGAGGAGTGACCACAATAGGAGCAGACATGTCTGAATTTACACTGGCCTGTGGGATAATTGCATGACTTCCTATTGAATGCCCAGCAAGCCCCCTTCTTCTCCCCTGGGCCACCCTGTGAAGTCCGAAAAGGCTGCTTGGTGTGGTGCCCCCCACCATTAACGTTCTCAAGCCAGGCATTAATTTCCACCTGGTCCCAGCCAATACTCGGGTTCTCCTCTTTAGCCCACCGGAATTCCCTATCATAATCCAACCATGCTGTTCCCCCATGAGTCGCATGCGCTTTCACAATCTTATTTGTGTAGAAAACCAATGGAATCGCCAACTCCGGCCTTTTCTCCAACAAGACCGTCGTGTACACATGAAAGCCAAAGAGCCAATTAGTAAGAGACTCCTCAACCCTCGGCCTCCTGTCTTTGGAGGAGCCCTCTTTTCCTTCCCTCTCCCTGAACTCCAGGTCCCTCCTAGTAGGTCTGATGAGCGCAAATATATCCACATACGCCCCTTTCCAGATTTTTTCTTTCATTTCCGTGGACACATGCGTGGCTAACATTCCAGGTTGAGATAACACATTCCCGTGACACACCCCCGCCACTAACCCTGCTTCCCCGGCCTTGGCCGCCACCTCGCATGCCTTACCTCCAATAGGCATTGTCGCTATAGCTGGTGTCGCTCCTGTAGTCGCACTGGGCTTCGCACTCCGCGCCTCAACTACAAGTGCCAATTGCCTCTGGATTTCTAACAGCGCCCCCTGTTCCACTGTCTGCCCTGGTGCCCACGGGGCTGCTGCCACTGTGCTGGGAGTCTGCCCCGCCGCCGGGGGTGCTAGTTGTCCCACTAGACTCGCTACAGATGCTAAGAGCCCCGCCATCGGGTCCTGCGCGCCTGCTGCCGCTACCACTGGCTGAGGGGGTGGTACTCCCATCACAGCCTGGTGCGGATTCACCGGGGCCAATGCTTTTAGTGCGTCCTTAATCTCTGCCAATGCTGAACTCACTGGGTCAGCTGGCGTTACTGCAGGTATTGGAGTTCCCCCCGTAGGTCCCGCTCCTAGCGGTAGGTCCCCACCTGGTAAGACTGGTATGAGGGGGGTAGGAATCAAATCTTCCAATGCAGTAGCAGGTATCTCCTCAAACGGAAGAGGGGCGGGACCGACTGGTCTCTCGCCCCCAGCTACCCTGCCATGAGACTTCTTACGTGATGCACTCCCCTTACGCTTCTGCTGAGCCCTGGGCTTCTTCACTAAGGGGGGAAAAGCAGCCCTTGGTGGCACCCCCTCCCTACGCGGTCGCTCGCTAATGACCTCCTGCTCAGGCTCCTCCTGGGAGACATCGCTATCGCTTGCGCTCTCCTGATCCTCACCTAGCTTCGCCAGCATTAGCTTCAATAGTTGTGCAATTTCGGGGTCCTTCCCCTTTCGTTTATGGCTGACCTTCTTGGGAGGCATCGCTCTCTGCTTATCACAATGCGGGATTGCGCGGGAAACTGTGCTTCCGAGATGCCTTAGATAACTAATTTCCCCACACAGCCGCTTTCAAAACAACGCAAATTGCGCGGGAAACTGACTCCTTGAAGTGGGCGCTCCAATTAAGTCCCCCACTGCTGCCCTGCGCACCTGACCCAGCTCCCGTGCAAATACCAACCCCCGCTCCCCAGCCGAGCCGCCCACGTTGCCACAAGGTACCCGGACCCCAGGAGCCCCACCGGCAGCCACCAACCACCGGAAGTAAGCCCACCAAAAAACCCGCGAACCCCCTCCCGCAATCAGCGGCTGCAAGCAGGCCCCCCAGAACTCCCGGCCCCTTACCTGGCAATAATGGGCGTCTCTCCGTCGCAGCGCGCCGATCTCCCGCCGACTTTCTCCACAGCCGCCGAGCCTCGCCGCCGGGCTCCGGAACACCAGCGCCGCCTCCAAGCCGCTCCTCGCACTCCCTCGACAATCCAACGGGGGGTGCGAGCGCCGAAGGGACGAAGGGACAATTTAAATTTAAATTACAAGTAAAAAGGTAGGGGGTGGAAAAAGGAGTCGCCCGGCGAGGTCGTCAGCTGGGGTGGCAGAGGGCAAAGAGAGGCCTATTATACTGCTCCCATTATCTCTGTTCACTCCCACTGCCCCTACCCTGTCTTTGTGAAGCGCTCTGATATCTGTAAGGATCTTGTTCGCGCTATATAAAACTTTGAATAAATAAATAAATAAATAAATACACTTTCATGCGTGGAGATTGAGCGGGACCAGCTGGTTGAGGATGTCATTCTGGCTGCCTTACTCCGTTCTTCCAAGCCCAGGTAAGGGTCTTGGATTAGATTTGTCACTTGGTGTGGGAAAAGCTGTCTGACCTCCTACTGGCAAAGTTGTTCTGATGTGTGTTGCAGTCAAAAACTATGCCTGGATAGGTCAAATAGCTTTCCCAAGGACCAAATTGAGGTCTCGTCATGGGCCCTACTGGGTTAATTTATCACAAAACACTAAGCCACTGGTGTGAATATCAAACTGTGTGAATTGCATTCATTCAAACAGACATGCCGCACACAAACTATACTGAGCAACTTCCATAGTTCAATATCTGTTGATCAAGAGAGAGATATCATTAGTAACATTTGCAGCTGATATTTTATGTTGTGAGCCACGCACTGAGCACTGCACACACTAACTTTACAGTGTAAAGAACAGTGTGAAAAAGCAGGTGCGCATTCATTGCCAAAGGTCTCTAAAATTATCTCTAAAGTTATTGCTCCAATATCCATAAGGGCCAATTTTGTTGATAAGCAATGTTTATTGGGTTTATGCAGTTAACAAAACATATAGCACCACATTACACACGTTATTCAGGAAGTTAACTCATGCAGCTATATAGATAATCATCTAAGGCCATAGTGTCAACTATATAGTTAATTGTCTATGGCCAAGGCCATAGTGTTATCACCATTTACCGCAAATCCTAGCGTGTTTTAGGAGTCACCTCTGGCAATATAGATGGGTTCTTTCACTTTTGCGCACCAGTCCATTCCTGTCCACTATTCGGATAGTCATGGAGGCCTTGTTCACCAGGTAGTGTTCCTCACAGATGTTGCCCAGTTATCTAATACCTCTACATTGGCCAGCTTGGTGACTCAACTGATCACCCCAAAACCTTAGTCATGGCCTACACGATCCAGTGTCAGTACTTTGCAATCTGGTGACCGTGACAGGCCACATGAAAGAAGTCTGCATCTGAACATTAACAGGGCAAAGAGGTGGAATGTTGAATTGTGCCAGGGTGCCACAGCCGGTGAAGGAAGTCATGTGTAGGTAGTTTAGTCGGGCCAGTCTGAGTCGCGAGGATACAGATTATACAGAGGTCCCAACCATGGTGCCACGTGGCATGCGTCCCCATTTTCACTTACCTCAGTGTGGTGATGTTTTCAACACCATGTGATTACAGGCAGATGTGGTCTCTTCACCCACCGTCCTGTTTAAAAATAAAATCCTGAACAACTCTTCAAGTGCATTTGAAGGCATACCCAAACTGTCACTATTATATGTGATACTGGGAATCAAGAGATCCCTTTTACAGTTAGGTATTGGTACTGATAACATGCAGCCTTTGGACTGAGGGCTCTGTGATTCTTATATGTAATCCTCTCATGGTTCTGGTCCTTCATAAGTTTATTCAGACTTGACTTGTCTACTGACTGCCTCTGTTCATCATTAATAAGAGGGTCATGGTGACTCTCCATAAAGCTCTTGCTCACAACCATCGCTATTAATAGGAAGGATCCCACTTTTAGTGATGTAATGATTTTCATAAAGTGCTGTTGGAGAACTGCTGGCAATGTGGTTCTTATGTGGTGTGTGGTCCTCTCACAATGAGTCCTCCATAAGCTAGTAGCTGGATCATAAAGTAAGTCTTTGATGCCCTCATGTGTAGTAGGTCAGTAAAGCTCTAGTATATGCATGGTTTTTAGCTGATCAAACCCCACACCCCATACCCACACGCTGCATCCCTGTGTCTCTGTATCAATCGTTTTTTATATTTTCTAGGATGTCCAAAGAGCTTTCTCATTCATCCCATGGCTATAGGTAGATAATCTGTAAATCCAATGACAGTTGCATACCATATTGCTTTCATATCGATAGGACTAAGGAGTATGGTGTTGATGATTAGCTGTTAGTGGGTTTCACTGGTGCGAATAGAGGCAAGATAGGTCAGAATATGACCCCATCCCTGTTATGTCTTTTTCATCAAACTGTGCAGTGCCTTGGCCAAAAAAGATCCTCCCAAAGGGCTTAGGACTCTTTTCACCAGGGGAAAAACTTACCACTACAACTTGGACTTGGGGTGTTGCTGTTCTGAACATTTGACAGGCTGCCACAGGGGCATGTGTGCATACTTTCACCATGAACTATTGTGTTATTACATCAGTCTGCAAGTAGGGCCATTTTACCCTCTCGTCCTACTGAACGTTTGTTGTACCACCCACTTTGCTGTTCTTTGAAGTAGGCTTATGGAGTTAGTAAGGTCCCAATTTAGTGGGTGCACTCTACCACAGTATATTGAATATTGTCAGCCATACTCCGCATAAGAGGGCATGGGAAAATATAAAGGAGTCCATCTGACGTTAGCACGCAGGGTTGGCACCTATTTGTCGCTTTGTGGCAGCATGTTCAGGAATGGGGCAGAGTCTAATTGACTCACCTGCTGGGGGGTAATAGCTATTGCAAGAGTTTCCGGATCCATCATCCCGCCTGTTGGGAGTCACAAAATGAGGAATCTACAGTTTTGGTATTCACCAGAAAACACATTAGTGAAGGACAGTAACTTTTTTTTTGTCTGTATCCTGTTCATCATGAATATAGTAATAGTTTGGAGTACTTCTGGTACTCCATTGCACTCTGGCCTGGTTTGAGATATGCAAGTACCGCCACAAACATAAGACCATATGAGTTGTTAATACACAACAACACAATAGGCTGTTCTGTGTGTTCTTATTTTGTATCTAACTGGTGTAACATTACATGGCTAGAGTACAGTGTTCCTGAATAATGTAGGTTTCCTAAATAATTAATGTTTACATCATTGATAGAGTCTTCCTGAGCTTATCCCTGTGAATTTACCAAGAACAAATACTGTCTGCAGATAGACGGCGAGGATGTGCAAGCTAAGCAAAATCTATCTACAAATTCCATAATGGACCAAAGGAATCTTATTTTAGTGGTGCAGTTGAGTATGGACTAAATAGGTGTTAAAATGTATTCGACTGAAGTAGTTTAAGAACTATGGGATATAATAGCTGGAGACATATTGTGGATTTAACAATGTCTGAATCGAGTGGACGGCAAGCAACTTTTAGGCAGAGCTTACCTTTGAAAGCTTCCCTTTTAAAATCAGATTTAGAAAGAGGCTTCACTATTCAATATATGTTCTGCAAATATCAGTTTCCAAAGCTCCTGGAAGGAACCAAGTTAATACCCCACCATGCAAGGTATCGTCATTCAAATGATCCAGTGGCGTCCGTGCCTTTCTGCCTGACCATTAGAGATCTACAAGTGAAGGTAAGATGTACAGCTGCAAAAACACGGTCTAAAGTTCTGGGATTAGAATTTATGACAAATGTTTGTTTTTTAATGGTACAGGGTATGTCGTGCAATGTTTGTGAATCCCTGTTTGGATTGTGGAGAAAGGTATAGTTAACAATGAAAATCCTGTATAAACGCTGATGCTTCTATACACTATGTAGTTGGTCATCGTAGCACATGAAATGAGTATACCTTTAGTTTATGTAATTCAAAATACAACATATCCGAATTCGCTTTCAGCTGCATTGAGAGTTCTTGAATGTCGACCCTACCATTGAAACTGATAAGCTTCCTCTTGCTAAGTGGTTATGTGTGAGCCTTATGCTTAAAGATCAATTATATTTTTTCTTGATGGTCTTATAACATAATATACAAGTAACATAATATACAAGTAACGTAATATACAAGTAACATAGAGTTAATCACAGCTGGCTTTGTTGATCATAGTGACCAGTCAGATGATCCAAACTCTTGATATATGATCAGATCATTTATTGTGCTCTGGAATGCCTGTAGAAGTTGCAGCTTTGTTGTTAGTTTTTAGTGATGTAATTATTTTCCACTAGCCTCTTCTCCCTGAGGCCCGTCTGTAAATAGCAGCGAGGAAATCCTCCGGCTAAAGTTGGCAGTTCTTATCAAAATTGATGAAAAGTTCCAATAACTGCAGTGCCGAAGAAATGAAAGAGTAACTGGCATGAAGTGCTGGTGTGTGCCTGAATAGTTTGTTGGTGGGTTAAGTAAGGAGGTTCTTTATTTTGTGATATTGTTGCGTTCCCTATAGTGCTTTGACTTTGCGAATTACTGTGGCTAAGAACAGTCCAGAAATTGTAGCCAGATGTAAACAAAAGTATCTTCTCTATTTTAAGTACAATTTTCCAGATTGCGAAAAACTATATGAATAAAGTAGATTAGAAGAAAATTAGAAGAGCTACTTCCCTTTAAACCAAAGTTGCTTTAATTCAACCTGCTGAGCAGTAGATAGTCGTGGGACTTCAACAGTTTTAGTGGTGTTTTACGGTTAAAGAAAACATTTATCAAATGTTGTGTGTGTTGAGTTACCACCCATACAGCCAATGCCTGAGTGTGGGCATATGTGGACAGCAGTTTGCCACTGCTGCAGTGAAGCGTGTGTTAAGTGTCAACTGCTCCGTCCTCTCTCTGCACTTAATTTCCAGGAGAAACGTTTTGACACTTTGTGATAGTTTTTCCTCTTCCCTATAGGTTGCGTTAAAGTAGACTATCACTAGAGGTAATATTTATTCCAAACATCATATATATTCTTTTTATTTCTAAGAAGTGAATGGTGATGGGGTATACATAAAAGGTTTACCCAATAATTCATATTTTAGCCTATCCTTTTTGATTCATCGTGCATTTGGCAGCTTTTAGTTGAATGTCTACAGCGAGAACTATTCTGGGTCTTGTCTGGGTATACATGACGCTATATGTAAATTGAAATAATATATGAATGCGAATGGAAGACTGTCCGGATCTTTGAGGCATTACAAATCTATTTCCATAAACACTATATGGAAACCTTGCACAAATGTCAGATCTGCAAATGTACTTTGGGGTTCAGTTCTGCCTAAGGTAGTCTTGTACAATGTTAGGGACCTGAACGATCTGACTGAATAGTTTGCGTGTTCCAGTGACAGTACATTTTGATTATGGAGGTCTCTTTCTGACATGAACCAAATTTGCTTTGTAAAGACAAATTTAGCCTCCGGTCTAGGCACGTCACTAATCAGCACTTTGTCTCTCTAGGTACAACAGTAGTAGCAGTATGAATCTTGTTGTAAACCCATGCAGGGGTTTTCCCTGGTTGGTTAATGGAAAGATTGCTTCTCACTGGAAGGTTGAAAGGGATGGAGGCTTCATTAGCAGTGATGTACGTCTTGAACTCTGGCCAAGAGAATGTTTCAGCCAAACCCTGCAAAATATATTTGCTTTTTCCAAGCCTCTTAATCATTGGATGGGATTGAAATGTAGTCTTGTACAGGGCTAAAGACAGGTCGGACAGAGATACTGTATAGTGCATTCCTGTGTTCACCTGGAAAACAATGGATGAGAAATATTTTTTTGCTGATTCCTGGAGGTTTAAGCATATGACAGAAGTTGAGTATTCACATTTAGCGGCCTCCCTCCTATCATGCACTAGGATTGCCATGTCCTACTAAACAGGAGACTCAGTATTTTCTTCAAAGATGTTGCCCCTCACATTAGGACACTTTCAGCACATGCCCTGAGCTTGGACACAGCAGCTTTTTGGAGCTAGATAGTACTACACCCCTTGCTGAAGGCTGAAGAGTGCTCACCCCATCAGAACAACAACGCAAATTTCATCTCACTGCTTGATCAACGCTTGCTTGACTCACTTAGTAAACCCAAAGAGAGCTTTCAGGTAACTAGTGAAGTGGAGCTGGGGATTACCCATGACTATTGACAATGGGGACTGGCGCAGGTGACATATTTGCACAGGGACGGAATGTCTCCTCAAAACCTTAAACAGATTGTATTATACCTCAGTTAAGCTGTTTAAGAGGAATATGCCATGTTACAATGGATTCGTGTAGAACTACCGCATTGATACAGCGCAGACATTTACAACGCAAGTCATTACAACGGCTTGCTGTAGGGGGGGGGGCTCTGGGTGTTGGAATTTTATAATTTACTATTCCAAATCAAGTCTGTGCAACAGTAGGGAAGGTGTTGGATTTAAAATACAACACCTGCCCCCTACAGCAAGTCGTTGTAACGGCTTGCGTTGTAATGGCATGCAATGTAACAAAGCGGTCATTGTAATGACTGCGTTGTAATGGCATGCGATGTGTAAACATTATTGTAAACAAACTAAACTGTTTAAGATGGATAGTAACATGCTGTAGTTGTGCTGCAGGAAGTGGTATGCTCTTTGGCTTTATTATCACATATAGAGCGCTGGATCCTGGTGTTCAATAATATATAAGAAGCTACCAGGTTACGAATCCTCGCGAATGCAGACATACTAATGCTTGGACAGTAGACCTCATTGGTTCAGACGGGACAATCAAGGGCTTTTCCTTAATGTAGAGTAAGTGTTCGTGAGCAAGTGGTGCACTAACCATGTTCTGGTTTCGTTACAGCTGCGTCACAGACTCGGGTACGTCCTGAAAATAGGGAAAGTGGCAAACAGTTTGGAGGGGGCAGAGAATACATCTGTCAAGTAATGGGGTCCTATTGTTAATTTGATTACAACTCACTTCACAGAATTAGCCTGTACCAAAGAAATTTAAAGTTTTGAACATTTTGAATAGTGGACTGCTATTTTGCTATCCTTTGCAGTACAAGGTGTATAGGATGACTTCTTATGCCCTGGTAAACAGATTAATAAAATCTCATCTAGTTATATCCACAATGATGTGAGAAAACAGAGTAGTACAGCAGAAATAATTTTTAGATGAGTAACCACAAAATGTTGTACTATGACACCGCCACTTTATCTGAGGGCTTTCAACAGCTGCATGATAATCGCACGCAAAAATATGTATCCACAAGAATGATTTGCATCTACACTTTGGCATTTTCATGAACACTCTCCCACTGCCATAGACTTTGTTGGGACAATTTAAGAAGTATTTTTAAGACCTTAGTCTTAAATCTCTATTTAACAACTAGCCCCCAGATTAATAAAAGTCATGTTTTCCGAGTCCTTAATAGCGAATTTTAAGGATTCGCTATTAAAGACTCGCAAAACGGGATGCATGTAGAAATCGCAATATTTTTAGCGATTTCTACTGCTTCCTTATTTGCGATTCGCTAATTGCTAATCGCAAATAGGGAATGGCTTTCCCATTCATTCCTATGAGCCTAAAGGCCCATAGGAATGAATGGGGAGTCAGTCCTTATTTGCGATTAGCAATTAGCGAATCGCAAATAAGGAAGCAATTGCAAGGGTGCCAGGGTGTCCAAAGTTATTTACAACAAGGGGTGGTGATGGACAGAGTCTCTGAATTAAGCAGAGTACTCTCACCCAGTCAAGAGATCAGGGCTAGATCCAACACCGTTTTTTAGCTCATTGCACCATCCCAGTTTCAGAACCTGGCTGTATGCAAATTAGTCTGTCCCTGGCCCAGTGCATCATGGGAACAGGGCAGACCAGACTACAAAAGCCAATTCTTACACTGGGAAGGAAACAAGCTTCCGGGGACCGGTTTCTGGCATTACAGCCGTCTTCGGCCCGGCTTGCTTGAATCCTGATGGTGCAATGAGCAAGGGACTCACATCTGAGTATACCCTTCCACGCTTAGGGTGGACAAAATTATTTACAACAAGGGGTGGTGATGGACAGAGTCTCTGAATTAAGCAGAGTACTCTCACCCAGTCAAGAGATCAGGGCTAGATCCAACACCGTTTTTTAGCTCATTGCACCATCCCAGTTTCAGAACCTGGCTGTATGCAAATTAGTCTGTCCCTGGCCCAGTGCATCATGGGAACAGGGCAGACCAGACTACAAAAGCCAATTCTTACACTGGGAAGGAAACAAGCTTCCGGGGACCGGTTTCTGGCATTACAGCCGTCTTCGGCCCGGCTTGCTTGAATCCTGATGGTGCAATGAGCAAGGGACTCACATCTGAGTATACCCTTCCACGCTTAGGGTGGACAAAATTATTTACAACAAGGGGTGGTGATGGACAGAGTCTCTGAATTAAGCAGAGTACTCTCACCCAGTCAAGAGATCAGGGCTAGATCCAACACCGTTTTTTAGCTCATTGCACCATCCCAGTTTCAGAACCTGGCTGTATGCAAATTAGTCTGTCCCTGGCCCAGTGCATCATGGGAACAGGGCAGACCAGACTACAAAAGCCAATTCTTACACTGGGAAGGAAACAAGCTTCCGGGGACCGGTTTCTGGCATTACAGCCGTCTTCGGCCCGGCTTGCTTGAATCCTGATGGTGCAATGAGCAAGGGACCTCACCACCCCTTGTTGTAAATATTTTTGTCCACCCTAAGCGTGGAAGGGTATACTCAGACATGAGTCCCTTGCTCATTGCACCATCAGGATTCAAGCAAGCCGGGCCGAAGACGGCTGTAATGCCAGAAACCGGTCCCCGGAAGCTTGTTTCCTTCCCAGTGTAAGAATTGGCTTTTGTAGTTTGGTTTGCCCTGTTCCCATCATGCACTGGGACAGGAACAGACTAATTTGCATACAGCCAGGTTCTGAAACTGGGATGGTGCAATGAGCTAAAAACGGTGTTGGATCTAGCCCTGATCTTTTGACTGGGTGAGAGTATTCTGCTTAATTCAGAGACTCTGTCCCTCACCACCCCTTGTTGTAAATATTTTTGTCCACCCTAAGCGTGGAAGGGTATACTCAGACATGAGTCCCTTGCTCATTGCACCATCAGGATTCAAGCAAGCCGGGCCGAAGACGGCTGTAATGCCAGAAACCGGTCCCCGGAAGCTTGTTTCCTTCCCAGTGTAAGAATTGGCTTTTGTAGTTTGGTTTGCCCTGTTCCCATCATGCACTGGGACAGGAACAGACTAATTTGCATACAGCCAGGTTCTGAAACTGGGATGGTGCAATGAGCTAAAAAACGGTGTTGGATCTAGCCCTGATCTTTTGACTGGGTGAGAGTATTCTGCTTAATTCAGAGACTCTGTCCCTCACCACCCCTTGTTGTAAATATTTTTGTCCACCCTAAGCGTGGAAGGGTATACTCAGACATGAGTCCCTTGCTCATTGCACCATCAGGATTCAAGCAAGCCGGGCCGAAGACGGCTGTAATGCCAGAAACCGGTCCCCGGAAGCTTGTTTCCTTCCCAGTGTAAGAATTGGCTTTTGTAGTTTGGTTTACCCTGTTCCCATCATGCACTGGGACAGGAACAGACTAATTTGCATACAGCCAGGTTCTGAAACTGGGATGGTGCAATGAGCTAAAAAACGGTGTTGGATCTAGCCCTGATCTTTTGACTGGGTGAGAGTATTCTGCTTAATTCAGAGACTCTGTCCCTCACCACCCCTTGTTGTAAATAGGGTGTCCAAAGGACACACTGTTGCACCCCTGAAATGGTAATGTACACTGGTGTTGCGCACACACATGTCCCAAGGACATGTGTGTGTGTAACATACAACTTAGAAAAATACACTAAAGTGCATTTTTCTAAGTTTTTGCTATTTACCACGTAGTTAGACTTCACGGTAAATAGCGGCCCCAGATTGCGAATTCGCAATTTTGAAATAGTTCATGCATTGCATTTAAAGAATCTCAAATTGAGATTCCTTAAATGCAAATAATCGCAATGTAGCGATTTCTAAAATTGCGATTTTTGCATTTGGGATGATGCATTCCAAATGCAAAAATACCGCTCGCAAAGGGCCAGATGCTCAGAATCTGGGCCTTTGCGAGCGGATTTTGGTTTGACGAATCTGGCTGTAAGAAGCCTATTCTTCCTTCCTGTATTTAATGTTTTTACATTGTACTTAATATCTGCTTTTCCTAACATCTCTTGTTGCTTTGTGCTCCATCTAGCGTCTGAAACATAGTCCTACATTCAGCCCTTATCAATTTTTATTTAGCTAGAGATTGCATATTTAGCAGTTTCTTCTTACCTGTTGTAGGAAAGTGTAATATTATGGGGTATGGCTGAGTGGCCTTACCATGTAATATTATCACATTACACCAACGATGATCCTTCGAGAAACACTGATAAATCCTTAGTTGGGTCCCGGTAGAGTGGCTAAGAGCAGTCAGGCTTTCATAGAGGATCGTGTGTTAAGCATTTCAGAGTACCAAATTGTCACGACTCTAGAGAAATCTGACACAAATTTATAAAAATTAAGTGTACTTCTATCTTAATTTAGAGACCAAAATGAATGGAATATCATGCATATAACCGGCGTTATAGATTTATGAAGCAATATTAAATCAGTGCACTAAAATACATAGACAAAATAGCATTGCAGTCAATGGTAAAATCCACTAGTGACAATCAGTCACTTACAGGTCGAGTTACTTGGAACCCATATAACAGTATGGTCATGCGGGCCCCAGGACCAAGCCACAACAAACAGTCAGATCAATTTTACCTAGACCGTGGAGTACAGGCGCAGAGTTGTTCCGGCTGTCCTTGGTGCTGAACGGGAGCCGTTGGTGGTGCTGTTTTTACGGCTCATGCAGTGCTGCAAGTTACAAAATGCAAAAATACAATAGGTACACAGCTGCTGATGTTGGATGATGTTTGCACGGTGTTCACTATAGCCGCAGTGTCGAGTGTTGGGGTTGGTTACTGGACTGGTGACCGATGCCTTGGCACCGGTAACCAGAACAAAAAGCTTTGGGAGCTTCACTGGGTCAGAGGAAGTAATGCAGCAGGCTGAGACTTCGTGGCAGATGAGACTACAGCTCCCAAAATATACTGGACCACCTGGATTTGGGTGATCCCTCGGAGGGCCCGATGCCCTGTGTTTCTTTGGATCCTTTAAGTGTTTTTACCTGCAGTTCACAGGGGACTAGTGACACTATGTCCAGGGGAGACAAAGGGAGCCTCTGGCTTCCACAAGGGTCCCTTTCTTCGGGAGTGCCAAGTCTTGGCTAAGGACGAGGGTCATTCACTCAGTTCCAAGTCTGTTGCCCCAGGGACAAAGTATCACACTTTTGCTTTATGCTGGTGGACAAAGTCCTATTGTCGACGACACAGGTCTCCTCTTAGTCCTTTTTTGCAGTAAATTGTTCAGATCTGGGGTTCTGGTGTCAAGGGGTCCCTTAAATCCGAGAATTAGGGGAGTTAGGGGTGTGGGAGTTAGTAGCCAATGGGCAGCTCGTACCTGCAGCTAGTCCCTGAGGTTACCACATAGTCGTGTAGGTCACCTTTTCTAACCAAAACCTACAATTTCTGCCCCCCTAAAGCTGTCAGAATTCAAATTTAGGCGTACAGACCAGGCTGTCCACCCTAGAGGTGTGGACAGCCTTCCTGGGGTGTACACCTCCTGCACAGTTAATTTCCCACCTTGACCAGGTGCAAGCGTGCCTGGGGAAAGGAGAGGCAGAGGTGGTGTAGCCTTTGAACAGACCCCCCAGGATATAGCGGCATGGATTAGCAAATTTAGCGGCACAAATATGGGAATTTAGTGGCACAAATATGGCAATTTAGCGGCATTTGTGCGGCACTTTATTTTACTGATAATCATTCATTTTCAGCCTTAATCAATGGAAACTGTTTTAGCAGAGTATTCCACTTTGAAATAGGCAACGTGGGATATGGAACAGAGGAAGCAGCCCACAATTGAAGGCTGTTATCCCTTGGAAATGCAATCCTCCATTTGCTTTAGTGTAGGTTCTGTTCACTGTTGCGTTATCCACTTGGTCACGTTGTGTCATTTTTGGACAGCTCATGAATGTGCATCTGTCTCCTTGTTTGCTATATTTGTGAACATATGGTGAGTACTATTTCAATGACTTATTCATTTTTAAACCTGAGTCGAAAAGTTATCTCAAAGCTGCTTATGCATGCAAGCTTGGTTTACGTGTGTATGCGTTGTATTGGCCCGGAAAAGATTATTAACAGAAACCATATCTGTATGCACTAATCTACTGTAGCCAAAAAGATTCTGCTGTTTGAGTCAGAGTTTCCTATTCCAGTGGATAAAATAACAAGCATTGGCATAGCCAATAGGTCTCGCTTTTGAGACCTTATAAGTATTTAGTTATCCTGCACAATATCCTTGGTGCAGCAACATCAACTGTTGCATGGCTAAACACTTATAAGGTCCCAAAGGCGAAACATATTGGCTATGCCAATGCTTGTTTCAGGAGCTTCGGCACTTGTTTCTTTCGAGTCTTTCACCAATTTAACGAATTCACAAACTGCAAAGCCTGTCTGCAAAATATGAGTCAAGAATGAGATAGGTGTTGAGCTCCCAGAAGACCTGTATCTTGTTGCCGTGCCAGCTATGACGACAGTGACCAAACTTCTAGAAGCCGTGTACAGTGATGTCACTATGCACAAAACGCAAAGCTCCCAGAAGCCAAGAGCCTTGTTGTGTCATTGCACGCTGAGTGTTAAAGCTCCTTGAAACCTGTATACGGTTTCATATTACATGTACCATTAAAGCGCTAAGAAGCCCTGTATACTATTGTAAAATGTAAATGTAAAATTGATACTTGTACAATGCCATACAATGCCAAAGCTCCAAGAAGCCTGACTTATAGTGTAATATCAAGTGTTTTTGAAGTCTTATGTTATGCTGGGACATCACTGACAAATTATTAAATTACCCAGAAGCCAGTGGGTTTGCTGTGATGTCACAAACAACATGGTTCATCTCCTAGAATCTTTGTATCCTGTTCGGATATATACACACATAACAGGTGTGTACAGGACTGACAACCGTGCACCAGTTCCTATGTGCACCCTGCTGAACTGCATGTGTGTACTTATGACGTAAGAGCCCGTGACATGGGACAGGCCCTGGGTCCAACCCACAGGTGGCTTTGTAATGAGAGCAATCTGTTCGCACCGTTGTTGTGTAGCACCCCAGTACTTTGTAATTGTAATGAAAGTGATGACGACCCCGCCTGGTTTCAGCTTCACACGTGTCTCCCAGCTGCATTCTGTCTTTTGTGAACACAATACTGCCCATACTTCATGCTGGAAAATAAAATGCGTCTGTTTTGCATCTGTCGAGCCTGCCCTGAGTGATACCGAGGAGTGTTTTAAGGATTGCAAAGGGGTGAACCGGGGGAAATGGAGCCCACCTGTTCATTCCTTACTTACACTGATGTTAAGAACGTAATGCCGCAGGTATAAGCAGGCGGCTATTATAGCTGAACGGCACCACCTAGTGACGAAGACGCGTACATCTTTTTTTGATGCCTGCAAGAGACCTTTTTCGCGGCCAAAAAGGCGTATATCGCGGTCATCAGCCGATTTCGCGATTATTTTGCAAATCGCGAAATCGCGAAAAGCTGGAGGGTCTGTTTGAAGAACACTGCTCTGATGTGCCAATTCACTAGCCACCTGGGGTGGAGGGAGGTGTGACTTCCTTACTGCCCAGCTTTTTCTCTAACTCCTGGGTGTGTTCACACTGCGTGGCAGGAGCTCAGAATCCTGCCTTGGCGGCAGCAGGCTCGAGACAGCCTGGGCTGGTCAGCCAGAGCACAGCACAGCTGGGGGCAACCATGGGGTAACCTTGAAAGGGCCCTCTGGGTGTATACCACGTCCCCCAGGGCCCGAGAATCGTGCCTGGGGTGGTAAGGCATGTTGTTTGGTACCAAACATGACTTATTTTAGTGGTACCCTAATGGAGCTGCAAATCTCAAGGGTGCCTGGTTGGCAGCCCATGTAATCCTATGGACTGGTAACATATATAGTGGTTTCCAATGGTGTACGCCACTATAGGGACATATAGACTTGCACTTATATGTCCACATCTTTAATACAATACACCCTGCATCCAGGGCTGATGTGGCTTCCTTAGAGGACAGGACAGGCCGAGTGGAAGAGGAGGCGGGGTGGCCTTAGTTCTTAGAAGCTCCCTGAAGTGTCATACATTCAATTTGAGCTCCCTTAAAGGCGTGGAAGGGATGGGCTTTTCCATCATGCTAAATGCGTCCTCCTCATTTTCGGGAGGCCTAGTTTATCTCCCCCCAGGTAGTGCAACTATGTTTCTAGATTCCCTGGGGGATTCTCTAGGGCAGCTTCTACTCCGTTACCCACACTTCACACTTTTGGGCGATTTTAACCTACAGCTGGAATCTAAAACTGATGTGCAAGCGACTAATTTTTATCAGACTCTTGAGATCTTTGGCCTGCACCAAAGTGTGATTCAGCCCACTCACTTGGCCGTACACACTCTTGATGGGGTGTGTTCTAATTTTCCCTCATTGGCGACACAGACACCCATTCCGCAAATCTGGACAGATCACTGTTTTATCCCCCTTAACATCTGCGTGCCTCGCTCTCTGAAAACAGTAAAAGCCAGTCAGCAGCCCTCAACTAATCTAAATTGGAGGGTGGGGGCGGAAAGTATTAGGCTCAAACCGCCACACCAGTCCCCTGGTTCCCAGCTTGTCTGGGGAAGCGGCTCAGGATTCAAAACTCTTCCACACCTGGATGCAGTAAGTTATTAAAGAGCGGGCTTCACCTAAATGCCCCCCTGTAAAGGAGAAAAGGGTAAAGATAAATGCCCCCTGGTACTCACAATTTTTGGCTGAAAAGCATCTTTTGTGTAGGAAAAGCGAACGTAAATGGAGAAAAACGTATGACCAGACAGCTAAAACCCTTTATGTACAACATAGGAAATCATACTTCTCTAGCATTAAAATTGCTAAGAAGGACTATTATATTAAAGCTATCAAAGAGGCTCAGCAAAAACAAAAAACTGTCTTTCACACATCCGAAAGTCCTTCAGCCCGAAATTCCGCCGTCCCTAGGCTTTTGCAATCAAATTGCTGACTACTTTGAGGAGAAAATTTTACTTTTACAGAGGGAATTCCCGGCCATTCCTTTGCCCTCCACGTCAGATTATCTTGTTACGATGGAGACAAAGACCCACACTTTTAGCACTTTTAAACTGGTCTCTCTTCTTAAAACGGGTGAGGTTATTCTGGCCTGTAAATCAGGGGCACCCTCGGATTCCTGTCCCCCACGAATACTTCATCAGATAATTGACGTAGTCAACCCCATTATTAATGTGATAGTCAACGCCTCACTTAGCACAGATACCGTCCCTCCTGACTGGAAAAAAGCAATAGTGAAACCACTAATGAAATGAAAAAACCTAATAAATCCACCACTGACCTTTCTAATCTTCGACCAATATCCCTCCTCCCAGTTTTGGGAAAGATAACAGAACAGATGGTCTACTAAGAGTTAAAAAACTTTGTTGAAACATACAATTTTCTCCATCCCCAGCAGTCGGGCTTTCGCCCAAGGCACTCGACTGAAACGGCCCTTATTGAACTCACCGACTCCATCAAATTCTTACAGGATGAGGGTAAAAACACCGTTCTGATTTTATTAGATCTAACGGCGGCGTTCGACACCATCTCTCAAAAAATATTGATCGAGAGGTTGAGAGATATAGGTATCACAGGGGTAGCTTTGGCTTGGATAATTTCCTTCCTGTTCGAGAGATCACAAACCACCTCATTGGGCCCCTTCCTTTCTAAAGAGAAAACGATTACATCCGGTGTTCCTCAAGGCTCTATTTTGAGTCCTCTGTTGTTTAATATTTATATGGTACCCCTTATCACCTTAATCGAGTCATACGGGATAGGCGTAACATCGAATGCCGATGACACACAATTGATTGTGTCCATAGACAAGAACTCCACCAAAGCTGAACAGAATTTAAAGAACTGCCTGACGGACGTTTTCCTGTGGATGAAAAATAATCATTTGAAATGCAATGCTAATAAGACGGAGATTTTGCCCTTAGGCAAAAATGTCAACTTCTACTCTAGTAAATGGTGGCCAGAGAACTCCCCCGCACCGCCCCATTCAGTGGAAACAGCTAGAAACTTGGGGGTCCTATTCGATTCCGCACTTTCCTTTAATCAGCATGTGAGGAATGTGGCAGGAAGCTGCTTTAGCATTATTAAATCCCTAAAGAAATTATTCGACTTCCTTCCCACTTACTCAAGGAAAGCAGTAGCGGTGGCTCTCATACTCTCCCGTCTAGATTACTGTAACGGCTTAATGGCAGGGGCAAAAAAGGCCACGTTAAACAAATTACAGAGCGTACAACCCGCTGCTGCTAGATTGGTACTTAAATTACCGAGAAAATCTTCTGCATCAGCTGCCCTTAAGACTTTGCACTGGTTACCCCTGCACAAGAGGATTTTATTTAAAATACTGGTGACTACCTTTCGAGCTCTTAACAACACAGGCCCGAGGTATCTTTCCAGACGATACACTCGCTACAATCCCTCTAGTGTACTGAGGTCATCTGATGGTAACCTGATTAACATACCCAGATTCCATTATAAAACCAAGGGTGGGAAGACCCTTACTGTCTTGGCCTCCAAAGTCTGGAATGCCATGCCCAAAGACCTTAGACTCCTTGATCGGGAGAATGTCTTTAGGAAGCAACTAAAAACCTGGATTTTTAATTTGTCGGATGTCTATGTTATGGCCGCCATCTAGATTTTATAAATATATTGCACTTTCCCCAGCGCCAGGATGCTCCTTTTGGAGCGACAGTCTGCGCTTTACAAATACTGCATACAAATACAAATTCAAATACAGAGGTGCCTTATGTAAATTTAAGGCAGTATAGGTGACTGTGCTACACACGGTGAGGGCACAGTTGAGTTCGAGCAGTTTGCATTGCTCCTGCAGTCTGCAATGGCAGGCCTGCAGTCAGTATGTTGCATGGGTCACTCAGGGTGGCACAAACTTGTGCTGCAGTTCTGTGGACCCCTTTACCACTAATGCCCTGTGTACCCCCGGTACCATATACTAGGGACGTATAAGGGGGATAAAACTTTTACCAATTTGGGATTACCAAGCTAAAAATAACAGTTTTAGGAGAGAGCACAGGCCCTGGGGCTCTATCGGAGTTATAACCATCAACATTTGAACCAAAAAGTGGGGGTGACCATACAAAAACTGGCACTTACCTACACCTGTTAGCAAGGTTACATCATTCTCCCGAACCCCCAGTGTTTAGATTTTGAAAGAGTTTAGATTTTGAAAGACGTAGACTCATTACTGTGAGTTAAAATTATAAATTTGGTTTTTATTTTCTGCTCCATTCTTTCGAAAACGGCAACCACTAATTTACACCTGACTGAGTTTTTTTTAGAAATTACACTAAAGTTAATTATTGTAGTATTTGCAGCCCATTTGCAAGAGAAGCATTTAAAACTTTCGGGACAACGTGGGGGACCACTTGTAGATCTCTACGATGTCTACGCTAGAGGTTCTAAAAATGGGTGTATTTCACCAACAGTAGCGGAGCTTGAGGCTCAACTAGGGGACCAGAGCGAACCTGGCCATATCATAATAGCAGGAGATTTTAACTGCACATATGAACCACTCCCCTTAGAAGGAATACCTGATTTAGGAGAAGAGGACAGTAGGTGGGGTATTCCCATCCTCTCTATTCCACCTATTAAGCGATGGTCTCGCAGTGCAATACAGCTTAATGCACTTACCTTAGAGTTTGGATTAAGAGCAGCCAATGGCCGTACACGTTCTGACCAGATGGGTGCCCCAACGTTCAACAGAGTTGGTCACTCCACAAGGATAGACTATATTCTGTTGGACCGGGGGCTCTGGAGTTTGGTCATTGATATGGTTGTTATTCCTACTATAGAGAGTGATCATAACTCACTTTCCTTAACCCTAATGAATTTTTGGTCCACTGTAGCGCCGCTAGCATCACCAAGCTGTCCACAGGAGATTACTGTCTCCTCTTGTGGAAGACGCCTTAAGTGGAATAAAATCTTGTGTAATCCTGATAAATTGTCCACTATAGAAGAGGTGATTAAAGGCACACAGGATGAAATCAGCTCCATAGATTCATGTATGGCAGCAGACAAGGTAACAACTATATATGAAGTAGCCATAAAAACTATAGGGGACCTTTTTTGGGTGAAAGGGACTATAGGGAAATTCAAACCTCCAACCAAACCCAAAGGCAGACATGACTGGTACTCTGCATCATGCAGAAAGGCCAAGGCACGTCTAATTGAGGCAGTTAAAGGGAAGTCCCCCCTATCAATTAAAATAGCTAGAACAGAACATAAAAAGGTCTTGTGGTTAGCCAAAAGGGAGTGGGAAGATGCCTATTGGCTAACCCTTAAAGAAGCCAGCTTGAAAAAAGACTCTAAATGTTTTTGGGACACTATAAGGGCACGTAACAGACCAGACAGTGATCTGTTAACCTGCAACATCCCAAGCCAGGTGTGGGAGGATCACTTCTTTAAACTTTACTCCTGTCACGACGGCTCTAACGGGAGAGGGCCTGTCATTTTTCCTCTTACCACTAATTATGTATCTTGCCCCAGTGATTTTGACTTTACGCTAAAGGAAGTGGAATATGCAATAAGCTCTATTATTCCACAAAAAGCGGCCGGGCCTGATGGGATTCCCGGGGATCTGCTAAAATCCGATAGCGCCAAATGGGGTAAATTGATTCACTCCCTCCTTGCTGCCATCTGTAGAGGTGCCCCTATTCCCTCATCCTGGAAGGGGGCGGAGGTGGTCCCCATCCACAAGAAAGGTTCGAGGGATGACACATCTAACTATAGGCCGATCAGCTTGCTAGATACCAGCCAAAAAGTTGTCGGCAAAGTCCTGTTACTCAGAATCCTTAACTGGGTAGAAGAAAATAAAATCCTTTCCGATTTTCAGGCAGGTTTCAGAGTGGGCACTGGAACGATTGAGCAAGCATTCAGGCTCATGATGATATATTGGAAGGTTGTGGTGATAGGCAAGGGCAGTCTTTATCTCGCATTTATCGATTTAAAGACTGCCTTTGACCTCGTACCTAGGGACCTATTATGGAAAGTACTGGCTGACATGGGGCTGCCACATTATCTACTATCTCTACTAGCCAGACTACACCAGGACAGCTTTGCCCAAGTCAGGTGGGGCCCTGGAGGGGAGAAAACGGGCATTATTCCGGTCGAGAGAGGAGTCCGCCAGGGATGTGTTCTGGCTCCCACCCTTTTCTCTCTTTACATCAATGGGGTGGTTGAGCATCTCCTTAAACATCCATCTGACGAGCCATCCCTGGCTGGCGAACGTGTACCAACCCTCCTCTTCGCGGATGATACGCTCTTAATCTCCAAAACCCCAATGGGACTCCAGAGACTTTTAGACAATTTCCAATCATTTTGTACTGTTCGAGGCTTGGTCATGAATACAAACAAAACGAAGTACCTTGTCCTCAATCCACCGAAACAACATGTGCGTTTCCCCACCCTAAACGCTGAGCTCCTGGAAAGGGTGAAAGTTTTCGATTACCTTGGGATACGCCTTTCGGACAAAATGGATTGGATGCCACACCTAGACAAAATGCTGTTGAGCCACAAAAGGATTACAGGCGCCATCTTGAGAGAGCAACGTTCCAGTACAACAAGACCTATAGGAACAGCCCTTGAGATTTATACAGCTAAAGGTGTTAGCTCTGCCCTTTATGGAGCGGAACTTTGGGGCTTTTCGTCCATCGACGCTCTGCAAAGATCTGAGAACAAATTTTGCAGAGAAATAATGTCCCTTCCACAAGGCACCCCGACACTTCCTTTATTCATGGACCTTGGCTGTACCCAGATTGGCGAAATTGCAAAATTTCGCCCGTTACTATTATGGGCCCGTATTTGGCGGGTAGAAGAATTAAGTGGATATGCCAGAGGCCTTAAAGAAATTATGTCATCACCAAGCTGGCACAAAATCAAATGGCTAAAAGACATGAAAAGCCTATTAACTAAGGTGGGCCAACTTGATTCATGGCTAAGTAGAACTTCACCCCCAAAGCAAACACTTAAAAAGCTTTATTGGGACTGGATTTGTTCTCAAAGACACTCTAGTACATCCCTAGGCAGGTTAACAGATGACTTTCTGATGTTTAAAGACTGTCCCAGGCGGGAACTATATCTGGATACAATTGGAAAACCCTTTGATAGGGCCTTGTATTTCAGATTTAGAACGGGAACCTTACCACTTAACACCTTCATTAAAAGATGGAAATCTCGTATAGAAATGTCTGATTTATGCCCATCGTGTCTTGCTAAACCGGAGACACTAGCACATTTCTTGTTTGTCTGCGGCGAGTACGCTACTCCAAGGAGGGTCTGGCTTAAAAACCTATGCCGGCAGCTGGGGACTAGGAGTCATGTTGTGGCAATCAGGATACTTATCTCGGATAGTAATGTACCTTATGCTTGTGCCCTAGCCAAATTTTTATCTTGGGCCTGGGCTATTCGAGCCAAAAAGCTAAAACAATCTGTTTAATTCTTTTTTAGAAAAATTTCTTAAACTGGAAATGCTGCTATAATTGTTTTATCTTTATAAATTAACAAACTAGCTGGCTATGTTTAACTGAACATACATCTTTTTTGAAATTATTCTTTGAAACAGAGATATAGAATCTTTTTAAAAAATTGTACTCAACTGTAATTTTTTTATATAATTGATCTGCTTTTATGATAATGACTTTTATCGAAATAAAGCTTTTTGACTTTGACTTTGACATTTAAAACTTTACTGGAATATTGTTTTAAATACTAATGATTCAGAGCTTTAGTTATGAGCTGGTGTGGTGAGTGTGTATACATTTCATAAAGCTACTGCTATTTGTAAGTGAAAAAGAATAATCCTTATTGGAATGACTTCAGGAGCTGTCTCTTTTATATGGAAATGTTCAGGTGCTTGTTAGATTATGATTATGATTTCAATGCTGTGAAAATGTAAAGAAGAGTCATTTAAGCATTTTGAATTTGTGGCAAATGTTTTAGATTTGAGCTGTTATGGTGGCTTAGTATACATGCCATAAAGATGCTGCTATTTCTAAATGAAATAGTCATCCTTATAAGAATCTGTGACAGTGATGTCAGATACTGCCTATTTTAGGCAGTAGAATCCAGGGACATGATTACAATGCTGTGAAAATGCAAAAAATACTTTAACATTGTGAATGAATGATAAAAAAGAAGATAACATAATATAAAGATCAAATTGCCTTTCATGCACCAGAATTCCCTTTCATTCTTTGTTCAGGCAATCAAACAAAATGTTTGTATTGCTCGCACATGACTTCATTAAATGGAATAGTTATTGCTGTTAAGTCATGCTACGTAATATAATCCGCTTAATATTCAAATCAACCAGAACTATGTAAATATTTACTTTCTTGTTCCTTTCTCCTTCTACTGGTTTACTACTATTCAGTTTTGTGTTTATTTTATTTTAACTTTACACTTTCCTGCTACCATACGGAAAAAATAGTTGACAAGCAAAAACTTTAGCATTATTTTACTTTCGCTGTGCAGGGATGCACTGGTATGAGGTATGGATCCGGGGGATCAGGGTACTATCAAAGAATGACATTTATGGCTGTATACACTGTTGTGATTTTGAGTGACTGTCTTAGCCTTGGAGCCAATTCAGCTGAGCTGTTCTCTTAAAGACGATAAGGGAGGGGGTTTAAGAAGAGCTAGGAAGGACAACAGTGGTTACATAGGCATTGCATCACTCTCGGGGAAAACTAAACCCATGGACTGAGATCGAAGTCAAGGTTCCTTAGGGTTGGGAGCACTGCAGTCCTGCCTTTCTAGGACAGGATCTAGAACTTGAGAATGGTGCAGTGTGAAACTAGACTATGGGACCCGAGTGGCTCCTTGGATGAATCTCTTGAAGCAGAGTTCTGTTTTCGTCTGATTTTCAACTAGACTTCTGGCCTTTAATGCCAAAAAAAATCCAAGATCAAAAAATAAACAATGTATGATAATAAAATGTTAGCACGTCTGTAGGCTGTAACTCCTGGGGACGTAGTAAATGATCTTATAATTTTTTTACCTGTCTGACTTTGGCAAAGTTTGAAGCAATAACTGCAATGTCACTTGTCCCAGGACTAGAAACGTTCAGTGACTTAAAGCATTTATGATGTACTTTCTTCTTTCAGATACAGCTTTGATCCATTAATATATGTCTTAGTGTTAAAATGAACCCTGTCATGTCCACTTCTTGTCTGAACCATTAGAGCCTTCTGTGTTTTATTCTTAAACTGCTATTCCCTATTCAGGCCTTTTCTCAATCTTTCTAAACATACATTACATACTTATTTCTTACATCAGTACATCTAATTTTCAGCATCTCGACCTTTTTTAAGTAATCAACAGGCAGAATCATTACGCAGCGATGAGAATGACCTATAGACAGTTCAGTTATGTCCCTTTCCTTAGGGTGAATATTTGTGATGCTGCCTTCTTGGCATGGAAAGGTGCAATTGTTAAACCCTTTCTTAAGAATGATTGAAAAAGGACCTATCATGCTATATATTTATTCCTTGAGAGGTGAAGCAACAAAAATATTGTCAAATTCCTTTTGGTACATCTACATGAAAGGGTAGCATCCCACAATTTATTTTGTTTACAGGTGCGTTTTCAGCAAGACAAGTCAATTCTTGTCCATGGTTTGAGGTCAACAGAGAAATTGTTTGTTTTTTATTGTGGCTTTGTGGACTTTTCCCCAGGGGCTTGCTATTGGCTACTCCGCTTCAGTATACATAAAACAGGGCTCAAGTGGAGGTTTTCACCAAAAGCAAACTTTCTGATAATGCTCCTACTGTACCCGCCTTTCGCAAGCTTGCAGAATTGTCACTTCCCTTGATGGTTCAAACGCTGGATGTCTGGATTATTGCTGGTGATTTGGTATTATTAGATCTCAACCATTGTTTTCTCAAGAAAAATTTAAGCACCACTAGAGTATTGCCAAGCAAATACAACTGTGATCAATATTGAGAAGACAAAAACTTGATGTCAAAGAAGCTAACCTTCAGTTAAATAATGGTGGCCACATAATAAATATTTAGTGGTGGACTTGCAGACGCAAATTATACTCAGCAAGATTAATTGTCAACGTTCCCCCCAAGAGCATCTTCGGGCCCGCTACTGAACCTCCTGCATTGGATGCCTATCCTTAAACTGATTACATTTAAGTTGTTGATCCATGCTCATAGAGTGCACAGGGGTGGCCTTATCTCTCCCTGCTCGTGGTAACCTTCCATCAGTCTCCATCGGCTCAGAGATCTGCGGATAGGGCTCTTGCAACTTTCCCCAAGAACCACAAAGTTAAGTCTTGGTCTGTGGGTGCTTATCCTCCTGTCCAGAGGGGGATTGGAACATTCTTGCAGGTGAATTACGTATTTGTATATAGGAGGAAAGTAGGATCTGCTTTTATGGTTACCCCCACTTTTTGCCTGGTGCTATGCTGTTTCTGACTAGTTTGACTGGGATCCTACTAATCAGGACCTCAGTCTCTGTGCATTCTCACTTAAATTGGTTATGGTGAGTACCTAGTTACACCCCAGATTGGCTACTAGTGTCCAGTTGCAAGTCCCTAGTATATGGTACTAAGGTACCCAGGGCATAGGTACACTAAGGGTCCCCCATGGGCTGAAGCATGTATTGCGCCACCCATGGGAGACCACTCAAACTGTAACTACAGGCCTGCCATTGCAGCCTGTGTGAGCTGGTGCTAGCATCACTTACGACAGATATAGGTTTCCCTATATCTGAGGTCACTGCACTTAAAACTCATAAGTCACCCCTTTCAATCCTGAAGGCAGGGTGCTCGGGTCCAAGTCTGAGGGTGCCCCTGCATGAGCAGGACACTCCTACAACCTTCTGAATCCATTTTCCTGGGTTGTTAGTGTATCACCGATTACGATATATATTGAGTGGCCATGCATCATTATGCAATGGCCAACTCTAAACTGCCCGTAAAGAACCCTGTTATGTTTGTTATCAAACCTCAAACCCCCTCACCATAAATGGTGTGGGAGGTATGATTCCATGCACTGCAAAGCTCCTCCGGGAGGCCCTCAGTGCTCCCGGTACCAGTCTTCTAGATCCAACAGCACAGCATGGCTGCTGCCAATTGGAGAAACAATTCTGCCCTCCTGCTGCTGAGCCAGGTTCAAGCAAGGGAAGGCAGGGGAATAGGTATCCGGTGTCCGGTCACAGGTAGATGCAACCACCTCCCAGACAGGGCTTAGTGTATTGGGGCAGGGTGGGGGCTCTTGCCAGTGCCACTAAGTCTGCTTAAAGGGCACATTTGGTGCCCTTCTTGCATAGTCCAGTTCAAACTAGCTCAGGGAGCCGTTGGCTCCCGCTCTGCTGGGAAACTGGACAAAGAAAAATGGGAGTATTCTCTGCACTGTCTGACCCCTCCCCTGGGAGGGAACCCTGAATCGTCCCAACCCTTTCCTTAGGATACTTAATGGCTTACCTGTGGGTGGTTTCCTAGATTCGTCGTGGGACAAAATTGAATTCAAGACACCAATACATCTTCGGCCGTCTGGGCACTCTAGACTTTGCCGGACCTTGCTCTGGGCTATGAGACTGCAACTAGGAAGACTCCTGCTGCTCCTGGTGTCGTAATCCTGCTCACCTGCTGCAATTTCTGTGCCTGTGATCCATACAGCAACCTTCCAAGGCCTGTGGACATCCAAGACACCTGAAGGAATCTCCCTTGAAGAGAAGGAGTTACTTGGGTCCCCGGCACTTCTACGTCTTCTGGGTTTAGTCATTACTTGAGTCATCGTTTGCATGCCTCTATTTTAGTATGTACCTGTTTTCTCTCAAATTATTATGTGCATTGTGCATATCTCCGGGTAGGAGATATTTGTATGTGTTAGTGAGTGTCATATAATAAATACATATTTTTATAACTACACTGTGTGGTTCTTTTTCACTTAATCTATACCTATAAGATTACATTCTGGTAAAACAAGCTGCTTTACACTCCTTCTGTACTAAGCCTTAAGGCTGCTCTCCACAGCTACCACTTAGAGAGCTTTTTAAGATTGTCTAAGATCACTAAAGTCTCCATAAGGGTTGTCTGGATTAGTGCTGGGTGCCCTCTTGCATATGTGTGCACCATATACCAAACCAGCTTCTCCCATGTATGATAAGCTATATTGTCTCTAGTCACTAATTTACAATGATTAGAACATTTAAAACTAGAGTGCTTTTGACATTTTCAGAAGACTGTTAGCGCAGAATAGTGCCTGAGTTCCTGAAGGGACCCGTATCTGGATGACCTAAAATAACTTTGTCCTGACTTTCATGGTTAGAAAAGGATGACCACCCAAATTTTGAACTACAAAATGCAACAATCTTAGGCAAAGCCAATAGTTTTGGCTTTCATGTGGTGAGTAATGGAAAGAGAGGTATGCAGTCTGCTGTCCTTGAGACCACTCGGAAAAATTAGAGTGAACTGTCCCTCAGGGTAGGTTAACAGTGCTATGTTGATAGAATGCTTGAAGCCTATTTTTAGGGCTGCAGGTCGACTTGTCCGTACTATTTACTGTATATTGTTTTCCTTCCTTTATTGTATCCTTTCACAGTCGCTGCTTAGAGATCCCCCAGCATTCTCTTTCTCAAGGCTCCACTGTAGCCTTCCACCCCTTCTTCTTCTTCTTCTTGCCCTGCTCTTTCCATGCCCTGTTCTCATCTTCTTTAGCTCATGAAGGGGCTCTTAGAGAGCATGTATTGGTACCTTCACTGACCTTGATGTCATTTGGAAATGTTGGAATGGACAGATTCTCAGGATAGATTCATTGTGCTCTCATGTTAAAGTGGCTAGGCCATTGTTAGATTCTGCAGTTTGAGTTTCTGTCTTCTTTCCTTGTACGTGTATAGTGTTTTTTGTCCCTGGATTTCCCCTTCACTGTTGCTTGTTTCTCTCTTTCCTTTCCCTCTCCCCAAGTTCTACTGTATCCCATCGCCTGCTACTTCCGCCTGCCTTAATCTCACCTTCTCATCTACAGTGTGGGCAGCAACAGCTACTGATGAGGCACTGAGAAAACAATGGTTTGTTCCTCTGTTGACGTTGAGGCAATTTCCAAAGGTTGAGTGGACTACTAAGGTTATATGTGATTTAGTGTTGAAGCTTCTAGCAACCCATTGTAGAGGTTGCAGCTTGATTTTTCTCTTATGTCTTTCCTGTGTGTGTATTTGTTCTCCCTTGTGTGTCCTTTCCCTTTATCTGCTATTGGTTCTTATCCTCCTTTTCCTCTCCCTTGGCTCCACTGTACCCTCAATTTGCTCTTCCTGGTTGCCCTTGGTAGGATTTAAACATGCCTCTCGGGGCATCTAGATAAATAATGGCGAGATTAAGCGCAATGGGCGTCTTCATGTGACGTCTTGCTTGCTTGGTTCTGGAAATGGCCCTGGGGCAGAAACACTGCCTCTTAATCTTTAGGACTATTCCTGGGGTAAGTTGGTCTAGCTCCATTCGTGGGTTCACCTCTCAGACAATTCTGTTGGGAGAGTCACACGTAGGTTTACTCCGCTGTCAAATGACCAGGTTGGGCTAAATGTGCTACTGTCTTTATCACACAGGCAAATTAAGCTGGGTTGAGAGTGTCACGTGTAGGTGTACTCCACGGACAATTCTCAAAATCCATCTCCGGCATTACTGCACAAACTAATACAACAGGCCACAGAAATCATGTACCAAGGCTTAGCTAAATAATCTTTACACGGTTATCCTCAACACCACACAACAGATAAACTCTGCATTGCAATTCAAGGGGTACACAGAATGCCTAATTTAGCTGAAGCTGAAAAGGAACAATTTAGAGGCAGCCCCCAAATATCCAGCTGAGCATAATCAGTGCAAACAGTTATACTCTGTCAGTGGTAATGATTAATCACTTCTACTTGAGCTGCCTAGTACTGCAGCAGACCAGAACTGCCATACGACGTGCTCATACTGCCAGAAAACCACCATCAATCCATCCTAACTAAACCACTCAGTACAGAAGAGGACATTCATGACGAGATCTGCATCATTTGAGTGGCATCTCAGAGGACTTTAATATAGTTCAACCATTCAGGTACTACCCTCACCCCTCACTGTATGGAAAATTGGACAGCCTGAAGTATGATTTATACGGGGGATGTCTAACGCAGATTATCTACGCCGGTGGCTCTTAACCTTTCGACTTCTGTGGACTCCCACTAATCATTACATCAGATAAATGAAATCTTTAAGGAGCAGGACTTGAATTGAACCTGTGATGACATTAAACTGATGTTTGTGGTGGATGAATTACTCTGCTGAGCCACACAGGAACCGTCTGCCCCACCTCTCCCAAAACACTTTTACTGCATGTGTCCACATATATCACTGTTTTGTGTGTTTCAGATGTTCGTTGGGGGGGAACTTCATTCTTTTTCTTACAGTGATTATTGGCTTACATCTTCCTTTAACCCAGCATTTGAGTGTAATCTGTGCAACCTCAGGGTGTAGTGCTGAGAACATCAATATACAAAGTCCTGGTTACACATTACACATACAAGTCAAGTCTGTGAGGGAAAGTCGCACCATTTCTTTCTTGGTGAGGCAGGGTTAGCTATCTAGTCATACAATCCCTATATGTGTCATTTTTTAGTACATAAAATCAAACAAAATAGGCCGGAAACCCACAGCACTTTGAAAACTATATTGGTCTAAAAAAGTGAGGCGAGTCAAGGGAGTGCCTCACGTAGGCAACACCGGGGTAGCTCTAATAAAAGAGAGAGGGACCCCGAAACCAAAGGGATGGGGTTCCACAATTGACGTTAGTCACAAAGAAATTCCCTTTGGGTAAGATAACAATAGTACAAAAAATACTTTCAGACAACCTATATAATACACAGAAGCAATGTAGACAAATGGAATCAACCAAGCATGTGAAAACACTTTAAAAACATTTGAATTATAAAAACAATTTATTGGGGATACATTACATAAAAACAGAATCAAAAAATGGGAAACATACAAGGGGCAGTTCAATAATCAATAATCAATAAAAACCACATTCAAATAAAAAGGAGTATACAGGGAAAAAGGATAGAACTCAATAAAAAAGAGAGCAGTTTTGAATTCCTCCTTAATTAGTATTCCCAGATTCACTCCTTAGGCGTCGACGCGTTTCGGCGGAGTATTCATTTTAATCCGCCTTCATCAGGACAGTAATAGAGTTTCCCAAATAAATTCTGAAATTAAATAAAACCAATCTTAAGCAAAGTTGCTAGAGACGGAAGATCCACTTAATATGTAGAACCAATAACACCATTATAACCATAATGTTTCCAGCTGATTATACTAACACATGTATACATTGCTTCCAATCAAACAACACATAGTATATCCATCATACTCATATAGACAAACAGAATTCATAGTCTGATACTAATACTAAACCACTGTTCACAATAATCATTTAGAGACAGTAGAATACATCTTTCCAGACTTTTAAAAGAGTTCAGGAACATTTGTTTTTACCATGATTTTTAGTATACTACATAGGTAAATGCTTACTATACTAGAGGTGGCAAAGGAATGGCGCAATGGTACATCACCTACCTCAGACATTAAGTACGTCTGACGGATATAGTAAGGGGTATTCGGCCTCCTTAACGTCAGGGTATTCGTCCAGCGAATTCGTCTTTCTATTATATATTTTTTAGAGAGACACCTATTTAGAGAAAATGAATATAAAGACAGATGGTTGGCCCTCTACGTGCCATAGCTCAAAGCTTACAGGGCACTTCGCCCATATGGTCCCATTTATTACGCAACAGCAACTACTTAATACTCACAACGATTTGTCTATATCCATTGGTTTGTAAGTTGGATAGATAATGTCTCAACTTAAGTCTAACATTGACAGTATATATGGCCGGAAAAAGAGGTAAGCATATATAAGAGAATCAGAAACCTGACCTTCATAATCAACTAACTGGGTAGTGATACCCTAACGTTATTACAATCATTCATCCATTTTTATCAGCCAAATAATTCAGTTTTATTATTATCAACAACTTACTATTTAAAAAAATTTTTGGAGATATGCGGCGTAAATACGTCTATCTCAGTCATCAAGTTCTCCAGCTGACTCGCTGGTAGCTGAGGAAATACATAATAGTAAACCGTTACTAACTGGCTGCTATAGAGTAAAACATAAAAAATACTTTAAAGGGTGTTCGCTGTTTTTGGATTTTTGAAACATACTTACAAATCGTTAAAAAGCTAGTGCATAGGCACGCAGTAATGAGGTGTTCAATTCCAGCTTTCGTCTATTTTATCAGACTTTTACACACTTTGTTACAACGTGTGTTCAGAAAACAGGATCGAAAGAAACCCGCTGCACGGAGAAACCTCTCTGTAAGCCCTGCATATTATGACAGGAGAAGGGTAGAAATACTTGTTACCCGCGTATTAATTAAACCATTAATACAGTACAGTCTAACGTTCCTAACAGTGCAGTTACCTTTTTTGGTCTTTTACATCAGGTTTCTACAAGATTGACTTCAGCCTGGGTTCAAGGAATATCATCCAAGTATGTCTGTTACGCGAGGGAAACCGCTATATCCGCCCTGCACATCGTAACGAGAAGAGAGCAAGTATACTCGTTACAAGCGTATACGTCTCAAGCGCTGGCTCACTATGGTCTAATACCACTATTTAGCATGTTTACCTTGGGTCCTGTGATCCCGGACGTCCTGCGTGCTTGTAATCGTCTTCCCGGCTAGCACCGTTCAGGGAAGAGGCAAGACTTTAAATACCCAGCATTTGCGCGGGTGATTGATAGTGACGAATGCGGAAGCAATGAAACGGGAAAACAGACTCCCGTACCAATAACTCTCGTGTATAATGCATAGTTATTGTCATTATAAAGTGTTGTAAAGTTCTATAAAGAATAATAAAACGGTTGATATCATATTGCCAATTGGCCTAGACTTTCCTAAGCCAAATAGAAAAGAGATTATTATTATGTTCGTTTTGCTCAAATTTGTAATCTATAGTAAATAGTCGCTAAAAAAAAGTTATATATGAAGGTCATTGTTTTAAGCAGAAACTCTGAAAATTGAGTGCATTACAGTAATATTAACAGAGTAATCTATTTATATGTAAGGGAGCACCTTTCTCTATGTTATACCCGATACCCCCGAATACAATGAGCAGGTAGGAACAGTTAAAAATCATTAGTTGTCCTATATAGCTCCAATAATCCGTTCCCACTCTTCTCTTGAATTAAGACCCTTTTTAACAGTGTCAAGATAAGAGATGTACCACTGCTCCCTCTCCTTTCTCCTTGCGACCATATTTCCGCCTCTCTTACCAATTTTGATTTTTTCTAGGATGTACCAGCCAAATTCAGAATCCTTGTGGCCCTTTTCTAGGAAATGGGCCACGATTGGAGCAGTGATTTTTTCCATTCTCACGGCTGATCTATGTTCCTGAAGTCTTGTTCGTACTTCTCTCCCTGTTTCCCCCACATAGGGTAGGCCACATGGGCATAGCAGTAGATAGATGACATTTTTGCTCCTACAATTATTATGGGTCTTGCATGTTATTTTTTTCAGGTTACAGACAATCTCAGGTCCCACAATACATTGATTACACATATTGCAATTTCCACATTTTGTTGTGCCGGTTACCTTTGTGCCATCAATGGTTCTCTGTTTTTCAACTATTTCATCTCTGTAAGTGTGGACCAATAGATCACGCAAATTGCTATTCTTTTTGAATGCAAATAGTGGCCTTTCTAATAGCACATCTTCTTCATGATTAAGAATGTGCCAATGTCTGTTTACCACATTTTTTATTTGGTTGCTCATATTTGAGAATTTGCTGACAAATACAACCTTATTGAGAGGCTTCTTTTCCTTGGGGGTATTATGAATCAGGGCATCCCGATCAAAAAAACGTGCCCTTTTCATGGAATTTGAAAGGAGTTTTTTTGGGTATCCCCTATCTTTCAGCTTAGATTTAAGGACTTCAGCATGTCTATAGTAGTCATTTAGATCAGAGCAGTTTCTCCGAAGACGGAGAAACTGGCTAAAAGGAATACTTTCCCTTTGGGATTTAGGGTGGAAACTTGAAAATTCCAACAGTGTATTTTTCGCCATTGGCTTTGTATATAGTTCTACTGCCAAGATTCCTCCACAGTTTTTTATACAAATATCGAGGAATTCAACCCTGGTGGTACTGTAATTAGAGGTAAATTTTAAATTGGGATCTCCTAAGTTAATCCACAGGAGAAATTCCTCCAGGAGTTCAATTGGCCCGTCCCAAATGAAAAAAACGTCGTCTATGTAGCGGTACCAGCCCGCTACATTTTCGAAGAAAGGTGCCAATTCATTGTGGATGTGTGTGTCCTCAAACCTGCCCACATATAAGCAGGCTAGACTTGGGGCACAGGTAGCCCCCATGCTGGTCCCTTTCAGTTGTTTGTAGTAATCATTTTTGAAAAGAAAAACGTTGTTAGTGAGAATCAATCTCACACAGTCAACTATGAAGTCCTTATTGGCCCCGCCAAGATCTTGTCCTGATAGAATCTCATCGATCACTTCTGTGGTAGCCTCCTGAGGGATATTGGTGTAAAGCGACTCAATGTCTAGAGTAACTAGACACTGAGTCTCCCCACAGAAAGGCATTCCCTCGACCATTGATATAATATGCGCTGAGTCTCGCACATATGATTTCAGTTTACACACAATCGGTTTCAAGAAGTGGTCGACATACTTACTAACTGGTTCCAATAGAGAGTCGATACTGCTCACTATAGGGCGCATAGGGGGATTGGATTTATTCTTGTGCAGTTTGGGCAGGCCATAGATGGCAGGCGTTCTAGGCTCCAGATTGTTGAGGAAACAAAATTCCTCGTCACAAATGAATCCAGATTCTTTGGCATTTGTGAGCAGAGCAAGGCACTCATTTGCTGTTGTTTTTAGACTGGCTTCGGTGGTACGGACGTAGTGTTCACCAACACCAAGGAGTCCAAGCATACGTTGCTCATAGTCCTCCGTGTCAAAGACCACCACCCCGCCGCCCTTGTCTGCTGGTTTAATGGTCAGGGAACTATCGTCTCTAAGCAGATGGATGGCTCTTCTTTCACAGGCTGAGATGTTATGGTTGTAGCCTCGCTTCTCTTTATCAAACAGTTTATGGATGCCACTTTCGACTGCCATTTCGAAAGCTTCGATATTGTAATAACGTTAGGGTATCACTACCCAGTTAGTTGATTATGAAGGTCAGGTTTCTGATTCTCTTATATATGCTTACCTCTTTTTCCGGCCATATATACTGTCAATGTTAGACTTAAGTTGAGACATCAATGGATATAGACAAATCGTTGTGAGTATTAAGTAGTTGCTGTTGCGTGATAAATGGGACCATATGGGCGAAGTGCCCTGTAAGCTTTGAGCTATGGCACGTAGAGGGCCAACCATCTGTCTTTATATTCATTTTCTCTAAATAGGTGTCTCTCTAAAAAATATATAATAGAAAGACGAATTCGCTGGACGAATACCCTGACGTTAAGGAGGCCGAATACCCCTTACTATATCCGTCAGACGTACTTAATGTCTGAGGTAGGTGATGTACCATTGCGCCATTCCTTTGCCACCTCTAGTATAGTAAGCATTTACCTATGTAGTATACTAAAAATCATGGTAAAAACAAATGTTCCTGAACTCTTTTAAAAGTCTGGAAAGATGTATTCTACTGTCTCTAAATGATTATTGTGAACAGTGGTTTAGTATTAGTATCAGACTATGAATTCTGTTTGTCTATATGAGTATGATGGATATACTATGTGTTGTTTGATTGGAAGCAATGTATA
Organism: Lissotriton helveticus; assembly: GCF_964261635.1. Lineage (NCBI taxonomy): Eukaryota > Metazoa > Chordata > Amphibia > Caudata > Salamandridae > Lissotriton > Lissotriton helveticus. The sequence continues at coordinate 407,757,820 of NC_136065.1, forward strand.
CATGTGTTAGTATAATCAGCTGGAAACATTATGGTTATAATGGTGTTATTGGTTCTACATATTAAGTGGATCTTCCGTCTCTAGCAACTTTGCTTAAGATTGGTTTTATTTAATTTCAGAATTTATTTGGGAAACTCTATTACTGTCCTGATGAAGGCGGATTAAAATGAATACTCCGCCGAAACGCGTCGACGCCTAAGGAGTGAATCTGGGAATACTAATTAAGGAGGAATTCAAAACTGCTCTCTTTTTTATTGAGTTCTATCCTTTTTCCCTGTATACTCCTTTTTATTTGAATGTGGTTTTTATTGATTATTGATTATTGAACTGCCCCTTGTATGTTTCCCATTTTTTGATTCTGTTTTTATGTAATGTATCCCCAATAAATTGTTTTTATAATTCAAATGTTTTTAAAGTGTTTTCACATGCTTGGTTGATTCCATTTGTCTACATTGCTTCTGTGTATTATATAGGTTGTCTGAAAGTATTTTTTGTACTATTGTTATCTTACCCAAAGGGAATTTCTTTGTGACTAACACCGGGGTAGCTACTGGTAGGTACTCTCACCAGTTAGCTCACTGTGTCATCATCGGCTATTTCCTGATATAAAAGGAACGTGACCAAGCTCCTGATTATGTGTAGTTGGAAACAATGTGCCTCAAAATAAAGTGATTTCAAGCCAAAAACTAAAGAGCCCTGTTGTACAAAGGAGGGTATGCTATCCTACCAGGTTAAAACTGAGTTACAGAAACACATCACACCTATCTTTTATTATTAATGGTGTCTGTACTCATTTAAAACAACAGTGCAATGTTTAGACCATTTTAACCTGAACAGGTGGGAACCCAGTTATTCAACTTCCCTCCTAGCAGCGGGAGATGGGAGTCATTGGACACCCCCTCTCCCCCTGGCCTAAACCCTTAAGCTTTGGTGAGTGTAGCCTTTGTTTTGGAAATCCAGATCAGGAGAGTTTTAGCAAGCCCTTCTTGCATATGAATGTGTGGCCAGCCTTTCCCTAGTGCCTCTTACCCTTTTCTTGCTTAGAAGTGGCAGGTATTGATAGCTACAGCAGGCAGTGGCCGTTTTCCCCATCTGTTTAAATCTGGCAGTGTAACTTTTTTTTTTTTTTGAAGACCTTTATTTCATCATTTGCAAGTACACAGCTTCAGGCCTACAACCCATGGGCCGGCCGCAGTCGTTGAAACAAATGTGCATACAGTTCCCAGTACACAGCCAAAATGCCGACAGCCAAGGGCCCGGCGGCGCAGCAAGCATTGAGAAAATAGACGCAAACTTGCATCAGTGATGGCAAATTTCTTTGTTGTCTTGATTTTATCATTGACTTTATAGACCGTAGTCAAACAGTAGTAACGAAACAACCCCCCCCCCCCCGGGTCTTAGTTTGAGAGCTATTCGAGTGATGGAAGAGACAACAGGCTGAATGAGTGGAAATCATCATGTCACATAAGGGATACACAATACGATAACATCTGAGGCATTGATTAAGAGCAACCATGACTTGGAGTAACTCTGGGGAACAGCCATAAGTAGGATCAGCACAAGCAGTGGTACGCCACTGGCGAGACAACAGGCACACGCTCAAGGCAGTAGCACAGGGAATTGATCAAGGGGACATCAATTTACCAACAGTCTAAGCTGGCAGCACCTCAAATAGTGCAACCGGCACATCAAAGACACTGGCCAAGCTAGTCATCATCAGAAAGCTGCGCCAACATGTAAGTGGTGTACGGTCCCCAAATAACACGCGGGCGTGAACCCTCCGGTAGCTCCTCATAATAGCATGTCAGCTGATCTCGACAATATGCCATTTCCTGCAGCCAGGTCTTTATATCAGGCGCCCTCCTCCCTCCCCAGCAGGCCGCCACTCTACGCTTGGCCAGCTGTAGCGCCAGCGCCACGAAGCGCCTCACACTCAATGGAATACCAGACACCATGCCCAGCAGGCACACACGCGGTTCCACATCGACTGCCACAGAGGTCATAGCGGACAGTGCTTCAGTCCCATCTATCCAGAACCTAGACACACGCGGGCACGTCCAGGCCAAGTGAAGGAAATTGGCTACAGCTGTCCCGCAACGCACACACGCAGGTGCGTCACGCAAGCCAAATTTAAAAAGTTGCTCCGGGGAGTAATACCATTGTTGTAGAAATTTATAATGTAGGAGCCTAAAATTCCCATTAGCAGCAAACTTCCCAGTCATAGGACAGCACTCAGCCCACTCATCGTCCGAGAGCGGCTCCGGCAGACATGCGTCCCACCTAGCCTTCGCAACCACATTCATACCACTCTCCTCATCTTGCGAAACTTTGTACAATTTGGAAATCATTTTCATACGAGAGGGCATTGTGTACATCAACTGTAGAGCATTCAGCGTAGGTGGTTCCATCGGAAAGGACGTATAGTGATCGCGCACCGCAGCGCGCAACCTGACATAGATGAACGTAGCCATAGTGCCATTATTCGTTTGGTCTGTTATCGTCTGTAAGTCAAGAAACCGGCCCGCTGGGAAGATATCCCCCATGGTGTGTATCCCAACATCCTGTAACAGTTGAAGGGCTCCCACCTCACTCGAAACAAATCTGGCAGTGTAACTTCATTTCTGAAGCAGTAAGATTTCAGAGTGCCTTCCGAGAGCAGTAGCTTTAATGGCATTGTGTAGCATAGTTAAAAGGAATGGGCAATAACAGGGACAAAATATGGGTATTCAGCAAAACAAACTCTTTATCAATATTTTTTAACCAGCTTGTTCGCCACCACCCTTCCTTTTTCTTGTTGCAAAACTTGAGAGAACTTCTGTTGTTTTGCACACAAGCCCTATCATCATATAACTGGGTTCTTAAGTGGCAGTAGTCCTCTGCGCATAGGTGGGAGGTGTGATCAAGAGTTGAAAGCATGCAGTGTCCGATCCCTGAGAGCTGGAAGAAGCAAAAGTATGGGGTGAGTGTAACAAGCGAATGAGGTAGAAACAGAGGAGGGTCAGTTTACTCGTAGTTTTTGTATAGTGCTTACATCTTTGGTCATGTGAACAATGAGTTAAAGACATGCAGAGGGTGATGGAGGTGATGCACCGGCGACAATGATCGATACCTTCGGACCTTCTAATTGTTTTCATAGTTCCTTCTTTTTTATAGTTGATCCTTTACATTGCTTTTATTTTATTATGTAATCTGCTCAGCTCATGAGATATATTCTTATTGGATAATACATCATTTGATTACTTTGCTACCTGTCTAACTGTCCTACGATATTATAACCTGTTTCATTATGATTGTGGGAGACACTCCTAAGCCTTTCTTGCCACTGAGGTGTCTGGAATTTCCTGCTTTCCTGCCCTGGTCCCAGATTGTCTGGGGTCTCAAAAGACTAGCATGAAACCCCTTTGTAAGTGAGCGAAGTCAGTCCCTGTGATATACAAGTGTGATAGGTGACATCTCCTCCCCCTCATCCAGACAGAGATGACCCATCCGTCCAACACTCAGACTCCCTGCAGTATCACTGTCTGGGAGGAATACACAAAAGACCAACTGCCAGCTACACCCAGTCATGTGACCCAGGATACAGGCTGCATGGGTCCCAAATGGTTAGGACAAGAAAATGGCAATTTCCTAAAGTGGCATTTTCAGGATTGTGACCTAAAATCCGACTTTACCATTAAGAAAGGCTTTAAATAAACATTTCTCTAGACACCAAAGTTAACATTCCTACCTACTCCCAACTGTAAGTAATCACGTATTAAATTTAATTAGTTGACCCAATCTTATCCTTTGGGAGAAGCAAGCCTTGCACTGGAGAAAAAAAGTTTTTCACTACCTGGACATTTAAAACTTGAAGGTACATGTCCTACTTTTGAAATACACTGGCCCCTGGGATGCGTAAGGCCTTCCCTAGGGGAGACCTATATGTATTAAAAATGATGCATTAATCCTGGTAAAAGGTTTATAATGGCAAGTCAAAGTGACAGTTTAAAACCGCACACACAGGGTGCAGTGTCAGGCCTGAGATATGTTTAAAGGCTACTTAAGTGGCTGGAACAATCAGTGCTGCGGGTCCATAGTAGTATTTAATTTACAGTCCCTGGGTACATGTAGGAACAGTTTACTAGGGACTTATATGTAAATTGGCATCCTTAAAAACAATATACCCAACACATAGTCAAAGGCCACTCTACCCTTCTTGCCATGTCCTTGCCGGGGATGTAGGCAGGGGGAGTGGTATTTTTGGTATGCTTGGTTAAGACAGGGAGAACGTGCTACCCCTCCCCCACAATAAATTCTGCTCTCTCTCCCTCCCCCATGTTTAGATTCTGATGTTGAGCTGCTTTAACACAGCTTTCCTCTTAACTACAAGAGAGCTTAAATATCAAGTTACTTCATACTGAACATCACTGAGCCTCAACTTTATCCCAGTTATATCAGTGTTTTCAAGTACTACTCTGAGTACACTGAGTGTCAGATATTCCTTAATAACTTGTCAGAGGGTGAGGTCATTTTAATATGACAGATATTCCTTACTAAGGCAGGTTATTCTATTTTTAATATCATTAACTTCCAAGACCATCCCATATGTAGCATGCATTAGAGGAGGATTGTAACCTATATAGTTTCACTACATTGTTTGACTGTTGGTTCGACTGAGTAACAGAACTCTTCCATTTCTAGTGACAATAATCTTCTGATTATTGCAAAGATTTGTTCCGCCCAGTGGATAGTAACGCACTAGGCCAGGCCCCACGCTGTAGCTTTATGTAATGCCTCGGGCAAGGTATTCTGCAATAAAAGTTCATCAAACCTCCCCTCCCTCCGCCTCATTGTATAGTTGTTCACCCCATAATCTTACCTTTTCATCCGGTAACCTGCCTGCCCCTTTTTTAGGACTCCTCCACCCATGCACCTGGGTAACCAATGAAAACGTCAAAGGTTTAATTTCCTGTACACTGACATTGCTTGCCAGTGGTGGGACAAGACACTGCATATGTTTGTTTTTGCACATGTGTGTTGGTGCATGTGTGTACATGCATATCCGCTGCATACCTGTGCGGGTGTTTATAAATGTGCATGATAACAACTACCTTCATGTCTTGTGTGGTGGCCAGTCCTTGCATATTTGCCAATTAGTGCATTGCGACTTGTAGTTTAACATCTCCATGATAATGTAGACAGCAGACCATGTACATATTGCTGCTTCAATGTACATATAGGTATTTATTTGTATAGACGGGGATAAATGAAGTCAACAAAACTGCACCAAGCAGTGTGTGTGTGTGTGTGTGTATATGTATATGTATACTTATATGTATGTATAATTTATTTACATTTTGCTATTTTAAAAACAAAACCTTCTGTCCTCCCCATCCCTCCTCCCTCTGACTTATTCCAAACCTGACTACTACTATGAACTTCCAAAACTCTTCTCAAACTTCCATCCCTCAGTTTTAGGTCGAGCCTTGCAGCACATCCGCTGCTCTGCGAGGCATGGTGTAGTCCCTCTTTGGGCTTTGGCAAAGCCAAACACTTGTAATTGGCTCCTTCTAGTGCCCCTCGTAAAATCTTCATACTCTATGGTCCCTTTGTTGTCTTTGTCCCACCTTTTGGCTGTTTGTTTCCGCCCTGGCGACTGACCCAGTTACATGGATCAGTTCACTTTTGACCACCTATGCATGTTTGGTGCACTACTTTTTGCTTTGTTTCACCTCCCTCGCCATCCGTAAACCACTTACCGCCTGTTCCTGTCTTTCATGCTTTTGTCACCCCCCCTCCCTGCCAGTATGCTGGCTCGGGCTGAAACACACCTGTTTCTCACCAAAGCAACTTCAGGGACTTTAATTGCAGTCCAGTCCCGCAATGGCTGCCCTGTCCCGTTTTGCTTTCCCGATGCTGTTTACACACCCTTGCTGTCTCTCGCTGCTACTTCACATATCCTCCCCCGTGTCCACCACTCCTCCCCTTCCTAGTCATTGCTTGTTTTGTTTGCTGCTATTTGTCCCCAGAACAGTTTCTGTGCATGTGGCTGTTCCTTGTGTATATATGCCACTAGACTGATTTAGGCAGATGACTTCTGATATTCGTACCAAGCCCAGCTTTGTTTTAGCTCTCCCCAGCCTGAAATCGCCTCTGCTTGAAAAGAAAGAAATCCATGGGGGAAAATATGTGGCCCTGATTTTTTTTTATTGAATATCCCACTTTCCTGTTGTAAAACTAACCCTGGGCGTAGTTCGCGTAGTAGCGCTATGCGTAGCTACGCGAAGTGCACTTTGCAAGCTACGCGAACTGTGTAGTGCGGTAGGGAAAATGCTGTTCACACTGATTGCACAGTGCTGGAGGCTTGTCCGCACTGTGCAATTATTGCAAAGTGCATCTTGCACAGTGCAAGCGGTCGTTTTCTGCCGCTCGAGTAGATTTGTACTCGAGCGGCAGCTTTCTCAACGCAGACTGGTGGTTTGTAATCGCGAGCGGTCACGAGCATACGTGACCACTCCCAATGAGAAACCTGACCTTCCCGCATTGAGAATCTCGCCGTGAGGTATATTTTCCATGCTCTCGATCGGCAACTTGATGTTGCTGATCGCGAATGAGAAAAAAAAGTCTCGCCGGGATGTTGATTTTACTCGCTCGCGGTCAGCAACTTGACGTTTAGGACCTTGAGCAAGCAAAAAATGCCCGCTACGCTAGGCGTTTTTGCACAGTGCTACGTGCAATTCGCATAGCGCGTAGTAGTGCAAACTACTCACGCTCCACAAGCGTAGCGTAGTTCTACGCCCAGGGTTATATAAAACACTGGCATATTTGTTTATGTAAATTTCCTGCTGAAGGGTGCACTCCCTGTAACGTCTAAGGGGGGTTAAAGTGCCCGATGCAGAAATCTTTGTGAAACTTGCAACTCACGTGGGCCATCTCCAGTAAAGTATTTCAGGGCATGGGGTTATATGCTGAAAGCAGAGCTCTCGGGGTGAATATGTTGAAAGCAGAGCTCTAAGTGGGTTAATGTGCTTAAAACAGAGCTCTGTGTATGAGCTTAAGTTTAAATATGTTTAGTCCGTATTTATTATCTCGGTGAGCGTGGACCCTGGTACAGTCGTAACTGTACCCCCAGGCTGTCTAGTGGAAGCTTGAGGTGGCATTGGCGTGAGAGGCAAAGGGCAGCTGCAGTCACTGTCTAATTAGTCAAGCCAAAGATCAAAGTGAAAATACAGAAAGGGCACCCATAAATAAGACAACCTGCCAACTCTTTCTTCAGGGCTGCCAAGGGCTTCATGTCATGCGTTACTCCTGAACAAAATCCATTTTTTTTTTTTTAATTCCCCTTCATTTTGTATTGACTGGCTTGTAGTTGCAAGCCTCCCTGTGTAATTCTGGGACTACAAATCACAGAATGCAAAGGGGGGTTTCGTGAAAGTCAGGCCTGGTTGGTGTTTTCACACATATTATGGGTGACTTATTACCTTTTCATTTCATCTCTCCCACCTGACACTTTCCTTCTCCCACAAACTCTCTCTCTTCCTTTCTGTTTTCCGCTACCTTTCTCTCTTCCTCTGTCTTCCTTCCCCTTCCTGTTAATTGACTCTCTTTCTCTCTCACTGGATTTTCTCCCAACAGTCAGTGACTCACTTTGTTCCCCTATGACCACTTGCATGTACAATATGCCAACTGTCACGATGAGAGTGGCCAGGCCATCTGTTTTCTTTTTCTGGGACTTGTTTTTTACTTTTCGCATTACTACTGTGGCCTGCAAGTCCCAGCCTTCGCTTTTGGCGAAATACCCGATTCCTGAATCTCTGTGTTTTGGCTTAGATGTGTTGTACACCTGCCTCTCTCATTCTTTATAATGTGTGTGACCGAACCACCTGCCTCCTTTCTCGCTTACAGCTTTATCTCCTACTCTATCGCCTCTACTTTTATTGGTCGCTGTGCAACATGCTCCAAAGCTTCTCTTCCCCTCGCTTCCAAGCTTTCTTTCTCAATCGGCTGTTTTCTCCCTCTAATTATCCTGTTGCCTCGTCCATAGTTCTCTCGCTCCAACTTCTTCCTCTGACTTCTCTCCCCTCTCTTTCCTTCTGTCTCGCCACATTCTTTCCTTAACTTTCGTAAGTCTCTTTTCTGCTCTCCCACCCTTCTCCCTCCCACACATCTCCTTTCTTTCTCTCTTTTTTTTCTAGCTCACCCACCTGCCTCTCTCCATTATAAGCGTCTCCCCCAGCATTTTGTCCCACCCTTCCCCATAACCTCTCTGCAGTGGTGTCATGCAAATAATGGGTTATCTGAAGAGTGTGGCGAGGGCCCCCAAGACTCGTATATCTTGGAGATTAATTAGGCCCTAGGCTACACTGTTTTAGGGACCGAAGGTTGTCCAACCCCCTGGCACCCCGTGCAGGTGTTGTAGGCGCCTCTGTTACACCACTGCGACCATTTTTCTCTCACCTTTTGGTCTCCCCAAACTCATCCTTCTCACTCTCCCACCTTTTTCATTCACCTCTGTCTCTCAGACCTGCCGGTCCCATAAATATTTCCTGATGCAAGCATTTATTCCTGAATCAGACTGCATGACCCAGTGTGTAGTAATTGTATAGCTCTTCAATCCCTGGTGGCACAGCACCCAAGATAATGTGCTGCATGGCTAAACACTTATAAGGTCCCAAAGGCGAGACCTATTGCTCTGCCAATGCTTGTTAGTCATGCCTCCCAACAGACAAGCACACACAACCACTACTTACAAAAACAACTCACTACTTCACCTTTTTAAATCCCCTCCTATCATTCTATTCCTATCTCAAACTCTACTAATCACACAAAAAAGCAAGAGCACAAACCCAACACTACTAATCCACAAGAAAAAAAAGAAAAATACATTGTACTAACCTACTAACAGCTTATCTTGAGTTCCGGAGTAGCGTCCTACTTGCTGAAAAGTGTTTCAATGCCCTGTGAGGGGTTTAAAGCGCAATTCAAATACATTGACAATTACTGCAACTCAGGTACTCCTACTGTTTCATTATTGGAATCTGAAGACCCCTACTGCAACATTACTGGAAGCTAGGGACTCAAGGATAAACATTTTCGATGATTTGAAATTCAATACTATACACAAAAAAATACACTCATACACACATTATTAGTCTGTTAATATTATTTAATTTCCTATGCAGTTGTGGACAACCTGAGTATGTTTTGCAGACCCCCAGGGATGCCCGGACAACAGGTTAAGAACTCTTGATCTATGCTGTTCTCTGACCTCAATCTCTGTCCTTTTCATCCCTACAAGATTTATAGTGCAGGTGTCCTAATTGTGATGAACAACACAGGAGGGGATTGAAAATCTTCTTCAATCACAATTGCATTGTGCCCCAACACATAATAACAGCACAACTTTTGTCACTCATGGCTAACACCAAAACACTTCCCCAAGTATCCTCATAGCAAGTACAACACCAGTCCAGCCAAGCACTTCCCCACAATTTACCATGCTACCCATCCATAAATTCACGTTTGTGCCATTCATTAGGTGCCAAGTGCTCTGCAAATGCAATAATACACAATTCCATACAGATGCAATGTTGATAGCAATGATGTTGGCGGTAATAGTAGTTATATGTTTTGACCCTAATAAGGATTCAGAGGTCTTATCAGGACTATACATACGCAGTGTCTTAGTGTTGATTGTGTGTCAAAATGTGGTTAACATTTTTTTTGCAAATGTAATGCTTCAATGGTGCTTGTGCCAAATGAATGCATACTGAGTGCGGGTGTAAGGAGCTGCTACGTTCTGGAGCTGACCTATGCTGTGAACTCTTTAGTAACAAAGGAAGCAGCCAGTCCTTGTGGGGGCCGTACTATTCTCCCTATATCTATGCCTAGTTCCTGGACCTTCATGGCGGGACTGAGATTCTTCTAAACAAGGAACTTCTTGGAAAAAGTCCAGCAGATGATCTTTGCTAAAATCACAACAAACAGGGTTATACAGAACAAGTACTATTGAATTATTTTGGTTTCTAAGAACTCGGGTGAGTGCTTAGAAGTAGCACAGTTTGCGTGATCTAAAGAGGCTGTGAAGGATGAAAATGTAACATTTAAAGATGAATAGAAAGTATTCAGTAAATTAATATCGTTTCAGTTATTTCAGGCCTCAAGATAGCAGGGCTATTTTATTTGGACATGTTTCTGGTGAAGCCCTGCCTAAAACACTTACCTTGAAATCACTACTACATTGGGTAACTCTGGAAGGACGCATAACATCCTCATGAATTTTGGGCATGATAATTCTAGAAACTCATGAGAGAGATATTGTATCAGTTCTCGAGAAAGATCTTTATCAGTTCCTACTAAAATGCAGGTAATTTTCCCATCCCTATTAGTTCCCATAAGCTAGTGCCACTCTACCAACTCTGGAGTTTTGGATTTGTCCCATAGCGTGGTGAGTGCACGTTTGAATGCTCATAGGGTGATCTGAATGGAGTGGAGATAGTAGCTTTTTTGGTGAGCCTAAAATAATCTAAAATATCTCATATTTCTGTGGCATACATTATGTCTTCTGCTTAAGTACATCTTAAGTATTTGTGCAGCTCTGGACAGTTCCATTATAAGTTTAACAGTGTTGTCCCACTGTCGTCAACCTCTCCAACATTTGTTGTCCCTTTTGACATTCCATATGAGTAGACTAACTGAGATATAATACCAGTAGTGTGTCATTGTAGGCATGGTTTACCTTGCTGTAGTGGATCTGGCTGTTTTGTACGCCCTAATTGAGATATCACTTCATTTTTCTTTGGTGAGGTCTCTATCCAATTATTTCTCCCACCTTGTCTTCCCTGTTGTTCCCCTTAATGTTTTCAGTGCTTCAGTTCTTCCTACTAGAGACTTCCCTTTTGTTTTTTGTGTGCGAGATTTATCCTCACCCTTTTCGTGAACCATTCCCTCCTTTCTGTTTCTTAGTACCACAGACCAAAACACTGTTGACCAACCTGCTCCAATGGGCATCGTTTCCATTCTAGGTAATTATGAGTGCAGCCATGACTACATTCTCATCCAATCTCTATAATCTTCTGTTTTGACTTTTGGTGTTTACTAACTCCTAACCACTCCCTCTCATGAGCTCGATGCAGAGCTGATTTATAGGAGAAGATAGACATGTCTGGGGAACATTTCAAGAATGTCAAGGTCAGTGCCTGCTCTCCGGACTGGCTGGGTAAGATGGGGTCCTAGGCACCAGTTGTTGAACACAGATGCACAATGTCTTTTTAGGTTTCGCCTGGCGTTACTGCGCAAGCAGTTCGCGCAGGCGAAATCTAATGTTTACAATATGGGCTATGGGAACGTCCCCCGGCTCCCATTGGCTAGCTCCATAAATGGAGGCTAGCCATTGGAAGCCGGATCTGTCCGTCAAGGCCGGACCAGATTCGTGGGCGCTCCCACGATTTTTTCCCTCTCCTCCCCTCTGTGCTCGTCATCTCGGCGGTGGGTGTGTGTTATTTTTTTTTTCGTGTCGGCCTGTTTTGTTCTTTTTGGAAGTGTCTGTGTTGGAGTTGGCTGCAAGATTTAAGTTTCCACGAAGCGATCAGGTAAGGAGCATTTTCTTTATAAATGTTTTTTCCCTTTGTATGTTTACGTATTTTGACGTTTTCGCTCTTAATGTCTTTTTTCTGTTTCCTTTTGTTTTTATCCCGTTCCCGACCCCCCCTCCTGCTGTCCGTTCCCGCCCCCCCCTCCCGCTGTCCGTGTGCCCGTTATAATTGGGGTCAACAGTCCTCTCAACAGAGTGGCATTGGTGAATGGAGTCTCTGTTTGCACTCTGTTCTCCTACAGCTATGAGGAGGCTGGCAGTGAGGAATGAACGCAGCGACTGGATCTGTCTGTCTGTCTGTCTCGTGTCATGGTTTAAGTAAAATATAACATTAGTCTTTCCAGCAGTGTCTGATGGTGGTGTACTTTTTCAACCAGCTTTGGTTTGCCCATATGGACTATGGTACATCGTCAGCCAGATCTGGCTTTTTAGCCAACATCATGGTGCATTCTGGGACTTGTCATTTCACCCTCACCGGGAATCATAGGCTAAAAAAATGCAATCATACGAAGTGCCTTTGGATAAACAGAATGTCTCCTGTGTGACGCGCCATAAGGCGCTCCCTTGCAGCTAGGACCGACTTTCTTTGTTCCAAGAGATGTATTTTCATTGCCGACCCGCCCTCTTCGTGTTCCCAGCAAGCTGGAGGGCTTCCCGGAGCAGCTGAGACCGGTCGACCTCCATGGGGCCGACGAACGAGACTTAAGCTCCAAGGTCTTCGTTCTGCCTCGGGGACCCTCACGAACAGCCGCGGGTGATGGCTGCTAAAGAGTTTCTGTATTAATCATTTAAAGGCCTTTTAAGTCAAGGAGAGGAAGTTCCGTCTTTGCGGCATCGATTCCGGTTCCAATTTCATTTACTTCGTCAGCTTTCAAGAGGAGAGCTCGCCGGCTGCCTCTGGTGCGAGAGGCCGCGTCCTATGCGCCCTGGCCCGAGGGCCCGCGGAGCGGCAGGTGTGGCCTGCGCCCAGGGACACGCTTCTGGGGCAGTAAAATACAGCAATTGTCAGGGTTCAGTGGGGCACCTCTGGCCCCGGTGCCAATGCGCCCGCTGCACCAATGGTAGCTTCGCCCCCGCCGAGGGCAGCATCACCATAAGTACACCAGCGCCTGGCCGTTTCACACTGATGCTAAGAAATGTTGCACCAGCCTTGCGCTTCCGTGCGCCGTGACTGAAGGGTGTCTACAAAAAGGCATTTTTGCACCTATCATTTGGTGAACCTGAGTGAGGAGCGGGTAGACGTGGGGTCGGGGGGGGTCATTAATGGAGGGCAGTATGCTTCTATGCCAGGGCATGCGCTGTCGTTGGATGCAGACGCAGCAGCACGAAAGCGCACAGATCAGAGCCATGTTTGACTTTTAAAGGAGGGAAAAAGACCGTGGCCTGACCGGTCGTGACCACAATGAGAGAGGGAGGGGGAGGAGGGGGTTGGGGGGGTGGAGGGGGGAAAGGTGTTGACCGCCGCCGGTTGATGATTCTTGTTTTTTTTTTATTTGGAAGGTTTTGTATAGCGCAAACAAGACCCTTGCGGGTATCAGAACGCCTTACAGGCAATTGTGAGTACACGAGACAGGAATAGCAAAACATTGATGTTGCCAGGTCACCCAGCACTTCACAGTGGCCTGGCCAGAGTATCATGCCCCCAGGCCGCCGTTTGAAATGAGGAATACAGCAATAATCAGGGTTCAGTGGGGCACCTCTTAGCCCTGGTGCCACTGCACCTGCTGCACCAAGGGAAACTACGCCCTGGCACCTACCCCGCCCCTGAGGCAGATGGCGCTAAAACGTATTATTTTTTTATTCCAGTTATTCAATATAAGCCCACACCTGGCTCCGAGGAGCATTAGGGCTCGTTACAGAAAATATTGTTATTGTAACAGGAGAGTCAGGAAAGTGTGGTGTGTCTGGTTGAGAGCTGATCACGGAAAGCGACCTGTGAGATAAGGGGTGGCAAGAGATATTCGGATCAGTAGCTGTCATTCTTCACATATTTACAGAACGATGTACATTTTATAATGTAGAGCACAGGAAGGTAATGTCATTTGCCCAGACTCACGCATTTTAGTATTTCTCTGGGTGCTGAATCAGTGATTAGAACCCAGCATTCTGGGCTCACAGTTCTGCAGCTCTTCCAGTTATAGAGTTGTGCTCCTCCACAGAATATACGCAAGGGTGAGGTGTTTGGGGTGCGACATCCCCCTAATAAATGGAATCTGTTGTGTGTAGTTGGGTCAAGGGGCCTCCAGTCGGGCTAGCAATGTCTGTGGTCTCTATTATACTTGCAGAGCTTGTATAACCCCCTCAAGGGAGGGAGTTTGTGGTGTGACCCCCCGCCAATCTCTAAATGGATTCGGGTTTGTGTAGTTGAGTCCAGGGGCCACCTGTCGGCCTAGCAGTGTCTGTAGTGTGGTTTCCACTCAGATTAGCAGCCCTTATGGCACGGATACAGGTCCTTGTTAAAATTTGAAGAGCTTTTATGCACTTCCTCTAGGGAGGGTGTTTGAAATGTGACACCCACCTTTCCTCTTCCCTCTCACACAAAAAAAAGCCAACAACAAACGAAGAACTGGATGGATCTTGTGTGGTGCAGAGAAGCCTTTTAAATTGATTAGTGTTTTCATCCATTTTGCCATTTCAATGCAACTGATTGTTGGGAAATCTCTGTTCCAGCGACCCCCCCATCTAAATGACTAAACTATCCCCCTGGGTGTACACTATATGCACTAACGGGGCCGGAGATCAGTTAAAGTGCTTGATAGGTCTGACACAGCAAGTGCCTGTTGACTTGCAGTTCTGGACATGCCCGGAAGGGACCTTTGACCCATATTCCAACCATGAGGCTCGAAGCCCACTGGGTTAATTCCTACTGCTAAACCCTGCCGCTGGCACTAATCCCCTCAGAGTGTGTGTGGCTCTGGGTGTGTGTGTGTGGCTCTGGGTGTGTGTGTGTGTGTGGCTCTGTGTGTGTGGCTCTGGGTGGGTGTGTGTGTGTGTGTGTGTGTGCGCGCCTCTGGGGGGGGGGGGTGTGTGTGTGTGGGTGTGGGTGTGGGTGTGGGTGTGTGTGTGTGTGTGTGTGTGGGTGTGTGGGTGTGTGTGTGTGTGTGTGTGTGTGTGTGTGTGTGTGTGTGTGTGTGTGTGTGTGTGTGTGTGTGTGTGTGTGTGTGTGTGTGTGTGTGTGTGTGTGTGTGTGTGTGTGTGTGTGTGTGTGTGTGTGTGTGCGTGTGTGTGTGTGTGTGTGTCTCTCTCTCTCTCTCTCTCTGGGTGTGTGTGTGTGGTAGTAATTGCTGTCTGCTGAGCTCGTCCGTCCGTAGGGTACAATAGGTCTCACATTTGCGAGAGATTAAGCTAATGGCAATGTAAATGACAATGCCATTTATTTATCTGTTTTCAAAACCAACACATAAATACACATTTTGTCATTTACAATGCCAATAGCTCTAACTTTTCCAAAGGCGAAACCATTGCATTGTAAATGCTTGTTTTTATTACTTGGGCTTTGCCAATTCCCAAAGGTCCCACCTCACTCCAGTGCAGAGGCTGACCTTTGTAGGCGCAGAGCTTCATTCCACCTGAATGCCGAGAATCCTGGATATTCAAGAGTTAATTCAGAGAATGCCTGACATAACCACTGCTCCTGATTCTACAGGTCTTGCATCAGCTTAGCCTCATGGCTTTGTGAACTTGTTGGCTTCACGTGCCAAATGGAGGAGGGCACTCCAGGGGTGCCTGCGACTGCAGTGTCTCAGATACCAAGGGAGCATCTTAGTCCAATTGCAGATTTTCAAGTTGGTCCATTTTCACCTGCATTGGTGGAAGGACCTCTCCAATTTCAAGGTGGGTCACCCCAATTAGCCCTCCGCAAGGCCAGGCCAACGTGGTCACAGATGCCACATCACTGAGCAGAGGCACCCATGTTGGTGACATGATGGCTCGAGGCCTTCGGTCGACGCTTTAGCAGCATCTGCACATAAATGTACTGCAGTTGTGTGTGTGCACCTTGCCATGAAGCCACTTCTCTATTTTTCCCCACGTTTTTTAAATTGTTTTTAAAACACTTCAACACAGTCATTCTGTGCTTAATTTGTTATGGAAAAAAGTGCTGGCAGGAACCACCATCAGCAGTACCTAATATCAAGGATCCGTAGTCTTGATTATACCTCCTGCGTCTTCCAGCACCCTGTGCATCATGAGTCTTTGAGAACTCTTTTTCATTACTGTTTCCTCCCATTTGTCTCTGTTTTCCTCTATTTCTCTTACTCCTCTTTTTCCCTTTACTGGTTATCTCTCTTGTGCATTAGGTCGAAGTTTGATGATAAAAAATTAGTCCTAGTCCCTGTCCCCAAAAGCCTGTGCTAAAAAACGATGATGGATTCAACCCAGATCTGTGACTGGGGTGAGTGTCTGAAAAGTTTCAGCGCACCGTCCATCATCTCCTTGTGTTTGCTTTGTTCGCCCTAAGTTGGCGGGTTATGCCCAGACGTGGGTCCCTTGCTCACTTTGCCACTGGATTCAAGCTTGCCTGGCTGATGAGGGGTGTTATCCCGAAACTGGTCCCAGGATACTTGTGTCCGGTCCAGGGAAGACCTGGCTTGGCAGTTCTGGCTGGACTGTACCCATGAGGCACAGGGTCAAAACTGATTTGCATATAGCTAGGTCTGAACTGGGGCGGCAAAGTAAGCTAAAGAACGATGATGGATTCAACCCAGATCTGTTACTGGGAGTGAGTGTCTGAAAGGTTTCAGCGCTCCATCCATCACCTCCTTGTGTTTGCTTGCCACTTGCAGCCACCGGTCAAAAATTTAGCATTACAGTCATAGCTTTTTGCATATAAATCCATATCAAGGTCTTTTTTTCTAAGCAGGCTAAACTGGAGCTATTTATTCAGTAGTACTGCAGTACAGTGAGTGTTTGCTCAGGACTAGCTGATGTAAGTGAATTTTTTTTGTCATAAATATTTCAACATAAATAAATTGATCAGTCAGGTGAATAAATAATTGGGTCTCTACAGTATTATCCGCCTAACAAAACCATACTTATTTTTCATTGCAGAGATTATTAGAAGGGCTTTTAGAAGTTCAGTATCAACTCCGAATTTCCCTTTTCGACATCTCATACCGCCATTTCTTTGGAAAAACCTGGAAAAGTGCTGCAAGGGTTGTCAAGTCCGAACCAGGGCAGATACCCAACGTTAAGTTCAACGAGGTAAGAATACTTTAGTTGTAGCCCGAATGTTCATTAACAATGGTGTTTTGTACATAAAATATATAGAAAGGCAAACTGTCTCTTAGTATTGGGATGTGTTTTCATTGCCCTGAGAGCCTGTACACCTATTGCGGTAGGCAAATGCATAGAATGTGTTCAGGGACAGTAGAGAAAGCATTATGGCAGGCAATAAAAGAATGACTGCAGTTGTAT
The DNA here is from genome assembly GCF_964261635.1 of Lissotriton helveticus. NCBI lineage: Eukaryota > Metazoa > Chordata > Amphibia > Caudata > Salamandridae > Lissotriton > Lissotriton helveticus. The sequence goes on from NC_136065.1 coordinate 407,774,807, forward strand.
ATATTGCATTGCGCCATCAAGCCTTTCTGAAATGTCACTTTTGTTAACTTGTTTCTCATATATTGTACTGATTTCTTGTGTGTTAATGCCTCACTGTTCCGGTCTTGGAGACAAAAGCCTTTAGCGTTATGGAATCTGTTGCTATTAGTGTGACAGTAGTGTAAAGTAAAAACTGACCATTACTTTTCGAAGCTAAACATTATTTTCCACCTCCTTTTTTATTTCCTTCCTGCTTCTCTAAACACTGGTCTTCCTTATGAGAGCACCCAGGTCTGCTGCAGCTAAATGTTTAGAGATTTTTGCTGTAATATCAGGGTTCTTCCCTCCTGTGAAAAAGAGGAGCTTCTTTTTAGAGAATTTTTGGTTAAAATTAAAAAGAAATTGAAACAGTTCAAGTGTCGGGTTCCTTTGACCAGTGAGGAACTTTCTTTACCAGAATTAATAGTATATATTTTTTTTAGCCTGCTTGTTTCTTACTGGGATTATCAGAGACCATTGTTTTTTTTTCGGTTACATACTCTATCACTTTGAAGCAGGACCCCAGATAACAGACCCAGAGATTACCTGTGGTATTTGAGGTACCACCTAGTGTGGTAAAGGTGGCCTGGTTGCATCACAGCAATGTGTTGCGCTGCACCTGTGATACAACCTGGCCACGTCTTCCTGCTGTGTGAACTACACCAAAATATCCCATGGCAAACGGGTATGTCACAAGGATTGGGGTGGATTCTCAGATAATCTGCCACATGATTATTGACGAGCCTCTATTCTTTCTGCTAATTAATGTAAACAACTGAAATGTGAAGGCGAGACCTGCAGGAGGCTGCAGAATACATCTGGGCTTTCGCAATGCGATGGAACTGCATGTCATGTCGTTTATAGTGACAAGGGCCACAGAACCACTTTTTTTTTTTAAACAGCAGCAGCTCAGAAGGGAAATGAGCATGCAGAGGTCCATGCAACAATTGTTGCCTCAACTCATGTATGCAGCATTGATTCACAAAGGGAATGTTGTCTGGAATGGGCAGCTTCCATTGTGGGAACGGTTATCCGTGGAGAAAGTAGTCATTAGCCAGTCCGTGCTTTGCAGCCACAGAACCCATGATGAAGGGTTGATGCATATCTAATAAAGAGAAAAGGGGATCGTCTCCTTCCACATTTTTTTAATTGCATTTTCAAAAATAGAACATACAACAATGGCACACAACCACAGATTTCGAACTAGTAGGTGGTAGACATAGTTCCAAAATGCATAGTGCGCATAACACAAAAATTATAAAAGTAGAGACTGGATTCCCATGGTCCACATATGCATATAAATATGCACATTTCCAACAAAAGGCTAATATAAGCAAATTGAAATAAACATCTATATGCTAACACTTCAGCAGAATGGTTGGGTGGATATCACCATACCTCTACTACTGGGAAGCCAAGTTGTGTGACCTGACCTGTGTATTCGAAGGCTTTGGCTCTATCTCGCCACTTAATGGTACAAGGGAGTTTTGTTGAGGAAGGAGAGTAAGGACTCCCAGATATCTTTGGGGCAAGGGCGTATGGGCATTAGCTCCCAATAGTTGGTTAATTGTTCCTGGCAGTATATGACATCCTGCAGCCATGTCTTGTATGTAGGACCAGGCCTGCACCCGCGGTGTACTGCCACTCTAGGCTTAGCTAATAGTAGCAACATGGCAGTGAGGCTAGAACAGGAAACACGCATGTCCGATACATAGCTGAGGAGCCCAACCAAGAGGGAATAGGTTGGCTAATGACCTGTGATATCATGAGTAGCCTTGTAGACTTCCCTCCAGAACAGCACTATCCTCGGGCATAGCTACATAAAATGTATATAGTCGTCCCATGTGAATCCACATCGCAAACCGCGTGGATTGGGCCTCTTTCCACATGCTTTGTTGCACGATTCATAATGTATGCCTGATGAGTTGCAATGGTAATTGCAACTGACAAGGCTCTTGGGTTACATCGCATTTTCTGTTTTTCATCCAGAGAAGGTCCTTAGGGCTGTAGTTCTACAGTGTGTATCTACAGTGTGTAGCAGATGCAGTCATCCAGAGTATAATCCTTTGGGGTGCAGTCCAGGTTTCCAGCAGGGTAGCTTTTCTTCTTGTTGTTTCAGGCAGGGATCTGAGTTGCTGGGCATCTCTCCCATTTTTATCCAATGTTCCTAGGCGACAAGCGGGGGGGGCACCACTGACCAATGGGGTGCTGGGTGCAACCCTCGGGTATGACCACTTCCTCCAAAGTGTGACACATTCTTGATCCAGAAGGCACTATTCTGCCAAAATCCAAAATGAAGGAACTCTCTTGGAGGTTAAGATCCGGCAAAGTCATCCCACTGGTGTGGCTGTTTCCCTCACACCCCCATCCAGCCCCTCTGCTAATCTAATTACTTGGGGCTCCTGCCTGTCTGGGGTGGCAGGATGTGGGGATGAGCCTGTGTGCTGTCCTGACTTTCATTCCCTCTTTGAAGACCAGTTTGGCTAACCCACCCCTCCTGCCTTTGCTTTGTAGCTGCAGGTCCCCTTCCACCAAAGTCTTCCTTTGTCTCAGCTCAGGCCAGTGCACACCTCTTTGAGGCAGCTTGGCTCAGCCCAGCAGAGACCGGACAATCGGAGAAGGTCTGCTGGAATGCTAGATTTTGGCTTATCATAAAAACACGTTCTATAACTTCTTTCTGTGATAGTTATGATAAATCCAACAGTGGCAAGTTGGTGGGTTTATTATAACTATCATTTTGATATTATGAAGTAAATTTGTACCTCACTTCAATCAATAGTTATACTTTATTAACCCCTTCGACGCTGATGACGAGCTGGGCTCGTCATGAGGTAGCCTCCTCGCACGCTCATGACGAGCCCAGCTCGTCACGTAAAGTGCGCTTTTAAAAAAGTCAGCGTACGAGCGGAATTCCGCCCGCACGCATGCGGTTAAAGCATTCCTATGTTAGCCTATGGAGCCAATGATGCTACAATGGGGCAAAAAATAAATTGGAAGTTTTTCCCTAAACCAGGGCATATAAAACATCTTCTAAAAGGTCCCTTCTTTTAGTTACAAGGCCCCTAAGGCACCTAGGAGTGACCATAGGGGCGACTTAATGTAAAAAATAAGGTAATTTCATACTTGGGAAGTAACGTTAATTCCAAAGTCGAATTTGCATATAAGTTACTTTTAAAAGCAGCTTGCAAAGCAAGGCTGCCTTTAAAATGGCAGCAGGCAACACAGTAGTGCACACTTAAGTGCATTAAAGCTGCTGGGCTTCTAAACCTACATGCCCTATCATATACTAGGAGCTTACTGGTAGGTTTTCATCACAATTACACCTAGTTGCCATGTACCTTTTACTCAAAGTTCTGGCCGTGGTTCTGGTTAGCAGAACCCAGGGCACAATCAGAGTCAGTTACCACCAGTATGAAGCAACAAAATGGAGGTGATCAGAGCAAAAAGGATGACTTTCTCACTTATAGCATGTAGATTGGGGGTTATTTATAATAGGCCTCTGTAAGGGGTTTATGGTGTCTTTATCCTAGGACACTAACCCAGCATAGTGCACTGTACTCCAGGCGCACTAACTCATCCCTTTTACACTGCATCCGATGGGCATATATCCCTGCACCCACTGCATTGCATCCTAGTGAGGTTAACCACTGTACCACAACCTAGGAACATTAACCCACCATACTGCAGTTCTTCCTGGGTACATTGACCTGTTACACTACACCTGCATTTTGCTGAGATCAACCCAGCTTATTCAGTTACATCCTTGAGATGCTGACCCACTGCACTGCATCCTGGCATACCAATCCACAACACTGCACTTTTGACAGTTCTGCGTCCTTTTATATATTATGTAAATAAATATTTTCAATGAACAGGTTCTTCCCATGTTACATTTATACACCTCAATTCTTTATCTAGAAAGGTCATGGCAAACCCCTGTACCCTTTCCACTGCAATCCTATGTTTTTCCATTTTGTCAGGCATCCCGTTTCTTCTTGAATGTACTTTTTTGCAACAATTAACCAGTTTGTAGCGGTTGCACAGAAGGGACCAAAGAAAGTTTAAGATATGGTAGCAAAGTGGTTTATTTTGTAAGGAATTCTCCTTTTTCTTAAGTCAGGCTAACAAACAAAAGCAAATATTATGGAATGGAAAGGAAGTCCAGTTCACAAAACACTGTCAGTGCAATGGTGGTTCACGGTCCCTCTGGCTCTTCACTTTAAGCGCTCGGTTCTTGGGGCTTCCAGGGTGTATCAGGTGACTCCCCTAAGCCACGACCCGTGTCCAGGGCTGTGGCTAAGGGACCCGGGGCGTCCTCCGCTCCTGGCGGGCCGCCGGGCTTACTGGCGCTGTACAGGGCTCTTTCTCCGATCTTCTTCTCCCCCTTCTCGTCTTCTCCTCCACGTTCCTCGTCTCTTTCAGCACTTTCTCCGTCTCCGGTGTAGACACCCGCCGCTCCATCCTTCCGTCTGTTTATACCCTCTTCCGATTTCGTCAGGAGTCTCATCTTGGAATTCCCGGCTGAAGCTAAACCGCTAACCTCTTCCGGTACGTCTGGGGAGTCGGCGATGTCTGCTGGGTGGTTCCGGCCTGTTCCGCCTCCGTCCTCCTTACACATTTCCCCCCTCTGGAATGGAGGTTGTGACCATTCGGAGGAGGGTTGACGCGACAGATAATTGGTAGACACCTGTTTCGCACCTGGCATGTGGATGGTCTGGAACGAAAAAGGTTGCAAGGCTAAGAACCAACATAGTATACATGGGTTGGTGTCCTCTGATGGCTAAACACTCCTTTTCAACGGTGGAGTAGTGTGTTTCACGTGGAAAGAGTTTTCTGCTGATAAAAAGGAGTGTTTTAAGGTCATTGTTTTAACTCTGGCTGAGACAAAACGGCTCCTAGACCTAGCCCGGAGGCATCGGTTTGCAAGACAAACGTTTCGTTGAAGTCGGGGCAATGTAGTACCGGAGCTCTACAAATAGCATCTTTTAGAGCAAGAAAACTGTTCTCGTGTTCGGGGTTCCAGGGGATTATGTGAGAGGAATGTTTCTTCGTGAAAAGATCAGTAAGGGGGCTGGTCAGAGAGGATAAACCTGGAATAAATCGACGATAGTAACCGATAAAACCCAAAAAGGAACGTACGTCCCGTTTGGTTTTAGGAGCAGGAATTGCCTTAATTGCCTCTATTTTGTCCATCTGGGGTTTTATAAGCCCCTTCTAGATAGTATACCCTAGGTACTGAATGGTGTTTGTGCATAGTAAGGATTACTTTGGGTTTATAGTGAGGCCTGCTGTTTGAATGGCAGTGAATACGGAGTATAAGTGGTGTAAATGGTCTTCCCAAGAGGAGCTGAATATGACTATATCGTCAAGGTACGCAGCAGCATACCCTTTGTGTGGCTGCAGAATTCTGTCCATCAAACGTTGAAATGTGGCATGGGCCCCATGTAAGCCAAAGGGAAGCACCTTGAATTGGTAGAGACCAGAGGGTGTTGAAAAAGCAGTCTTTTCTTTGGCTTGAGGGGACAAGGGGATCTCCCAATAACCCTTGGTTAAATCAAGGGTCGACATATATCGGGCTTTCCCCAGTCGTTCAATCAACTCGTCTAAGCGCGGCATGGGATAGGAGTCAAATTTGGTTATGGCATTAGCTTGTCTGAGATCTATACGAAAACGTAGACTCCCATCAGGTTTTGGAACAATCACCACTGGGGAACACCAGTTTCTCTGTGAGGGTTCAATAATGTGAGATTGTACCATGGTCAGTACCTCTCTCTCTACGACTTCTTTTCAGGCTGATGGGATTCGGTAAGGTTTTTGTTTTACTACTTTGTTCTCTAATGATACAATGTCACGTTGTACTAGTGAGGTTAGGCCTGGGATGGTAGAAAACAGACATGGAAAGGATTTTAACAAAGCCTTCAACTGTGTATTTAGCGTATGTGATAGAATGTGTCCGGTGAGTACTGTCTCTGACTCAGATTCCTGCCTGGTCAACGGGGTTATATCAATGGGTTTTTCGGTGCTTACTATATTCACCGGTTTCCCCATAGTGTTGGGTTTGGAGGGTTCCTCCCGCTTCGTCAAATGATTCACATGATAAATTTGTGTACCCCTGCCCTTAAGGGTAAGGAGATGCGGTACGTAAACTGAGTGATTTGTTTGTCAATGAAGAAGGAACCCTGCCATTGGGATGACAGTTTATTCTCCCTGGAAGGTGATAAAAGTAACACCTTATCCCCTGGTTGGAATTCCCTCAAACTGCTGTTCCGGTCGTAATAAGCCTTTTGTTTACTTTGAGTGTTTTCCATGTTTTCATGTACTAAGCCCCATACGTGGGTTACCTTGGCCTTAAGGTCTGCTGCTTATTTTAATAGTGGTTTTCCTTCTTCGTCCTCCCCCTCCCATTGTTCTTCCGCCATGTCCAGTAAGGACCGGGGTTTCCTTCCGAACAGTAGTTCGAATGGAGAGAATCCTGTGGAACTCTATTCGTGCGCTCTTATGGCAAAGAGAATGAGGGGTAGTTTGTCATCCCAATCTCTTCCTGATTCCGAGATGATTTTGCGGAGCATGGTCTTGATAGTTTTATTATAACGCCCCACCAGGCAGTCTGTTTGGAGGTTTTATACTTGCGTGCAAATTCTATAAATCCCTAGCACTGTGCATACCTGTGCCATAAGGCGGGACATGAACGGGGTTCCCTGATCTGTTAATATCTCAGAGGGGAATCCCACCCTTGAGAACAGTGAGATCATGGCCTGAGCTATGGGGGAAGTTGTCATACTTGTTAGGGGAAACGCCTTAGGATATCGGCTTGCATAATCCACAATAACAAGGATGTATCTATATTCTCTGGCTAAGGTGGGCAAGGGTCCTATCAAGTCCATCCCTACCATTTTGAATGGTACATAAATTATGGGTAGGCGATAAAGAGGAGCTCTCTTCACCCCACTCTGGTTCACAAACTGACATCTCCTGCATGCAGCACAATGTCTTGCTACGTTTTTATATACACCCGGCCAGTAGAATCTTTCCAAGAGGTATTTCAAGGTGTTTTCTTTAACATAGTGACCCCCACCTACTTGATTGTGTGCCAGATGTAATACATGTGTACGAAAGGAGGAGGGAACAAGCAGATGCGTGGTAGTGTGTGTAGCCCCCTTCACGATTCTATATAACAGCCCCCTTTTTACCTGAAAGTAGGGTCCCACCTGTGCCGGTTCTTGCTCTTGAACGTTTTCGCAAGCATGTGAAAGAGTGTTGTCCTCCCTCTGGGCCATACGAAAACTAACTGGGGTTGTTTCGCTTGTTTCTGAGAGAGAGAGAAAGGAAAGGCAGGACAGGTTTGTTCGTGAAGTTCCATTTCTCCCTTCGTCTGTCTTGCCTGCTTTTCCTGTCCTTTATTTGTGTGGTTTCTATTTCACTTCTGTTAAAGGGTGCTTCTTTTAACCAGGTACTAGGGTTCTCCTTGGTGTCGTCCAAATAGTTTTTAAACCTCGGATGGTCTGTTCCTATAATGATGGTTTCATGAAGGGATGGCATGACACCCACTCTCCGTAAATGGGGATCATTATTCACATCTAGCAAGGCCTCTGCTACTGGGTACGATTTGGTGTCTCCATATACACCTGTGACACTCACTTGTTCGTTTTCTCGCATTTATGGTCGCGGTACTAGGGACTCATTTACCACTGTCACATGACACCCGGTGTCTAGGAGTGCCTGCGTTTTTTTTCCGTTTAGGAGGACCTCCTTCGTGTACTGTTGGTCTGCCCTCCGTGTCAAGTATATTCGCCCTTTAGAATAGCCTATTTCCATAGGTTCAGCGGTAGGGGATCGATGAGGACATTGTCTGGCAATATGTCCCCATTCTGCACAGTGATAGCACTGTGGACCTTGACTGATGGGTGTAGGGGAAGGGAGCGAGAATTTTTGTGGCATGCGAGGAGTCAGTGGAGTTCGGGGTTCTGGTCGTCCTGTATTCCGGGAAGGGTTATAGGGTGGTCAAGGTACATTGGCCTTGAAATCTGGGTTAGGATGTTGCTTGACCCACGACCTGGTGTTGGGAGGCAACGCCTCATAGAACTGTTTCATATATACCTTCCAAGTGAGTTCCTCTATACTGGATATGTGGGGTGTCAACCATCGATTACCCATGCCCCGTATCCTATCATAAAGAGCGTGGGGATTGTCTCCTAGTGTCCATTTTTCCTTTCTGAACTTTGCTCTGTAGTATTCCTGGTCGCACCCCAAGTGCTCCAGGATGGCCTTTTTTATATCCTCATAAGGAGTAGTCCAACTGGGTTGGCCGCCTGATAGGCTATCTGGAGAGCACCTGACAACAGAGGAGCTATATACTGGCCCCACCTCTCTTGGGGCCAGGCTGCTGTGGTTGTCACTCTTTCAAAATGTATAAAACAATTATCTGGATCATCCCCATCTTGGTATTTTTGGAGAACAGATCCTGGAACATTAGGTCTCACCCTTGTACTCACTACGGCATCTGTGAGCCGTAATATCGCCGTATCTTGGACCTGTTGGTTAATGGTAATCAGGTTAGCCTGACCCTTTAGGGCTTCCTGAAGAGCCTCCCGGTCTTTCTGGGCGGTTTGGGAATGTTGCTCTATCACTAATTGCAGGTGCCGCTGCCCTTCGGCCAGCTGGGCTATAACGCCCGCCATGGTTATGGGCTGTGTCATGATTCGACACTTCCAATAGTCTATCCCACTTCTGACACCAATTTGTAGCGGTTGCACAGAAGGGACCAAAGAAAGTTTGAGATATGGTAGCAAAGTGGTTTATTTTGTAAGGAATTCTACTTTTTCTTAAATCAGGATAACAAACAAAAGCAAATATTATGGATTGGAAAAGAAGTCCAGTTTCACAAAGCACTGTCAGTGCAATGGTGGTTCATGGTCCCTCTGGCTCTTCACTTCAAGCGCTAAGTTCTTGGGGCTTCCAGGGTGTATCCGGTGACTCCCTCAAGCCACGACCCGTGTCCAGGGCCATGGCGAAGGGACCTGGGGCGTCCTCCCCTCCCGGCGGGGCGCCGGGCTTACTGGCGCTGTACAGGGCTCTTTCTCCGATCTTCTTCTCCCCCTTCTCGTCTTCTCCTCCACGTTCCTCGTCTCTTTCAGCACTTTCTCCGTCTCCGGTGTAGACACCCGCCGCTCCATCCTTCCGTCTGTTTATACCCTCTTCCGATTTCGTCAGGAGTCTCATCTTGGAATCCCCGGCTGCAACTAGACCGCTTACCTCTTCTGGTACGTCTGGGGAGTCCGCGCGGTCTGCTGGGTGGTTCTGGCCTGATCCGCCTCCGTCCTCCTTACACAGTCCATGTCTTTTTTCCATTTCTCTAATTCGAGAAAAACATCAGCACCCAAATGTTTCATTTTGCTTAATCTGGAAAATATGTTATGGTATCTCTGCAAGGACGCCTCTTCCCATATGTTCAACATGAATAGTTTGGGGTTAGGCTCAGCAGAGAACTCCTTTAGGTGTGTCAAGCAATCCCCAGCACCCTTCCAGAAAGGTGCCAGTTCAGGAAACTCTCTATAGTGTGCCTGAAAATACCTACCTGTCTTCAGCCACTACTGCACCAATCCGCTTCAGCCCCATCCATCTTGGCATGGTGTTTTCATGTGAGATGCGATCTATGTTGAATTTTCCGTTGCAACAGCTCAAATTCCACCCAGATTGACACTTCTCTTTGGAACCGATTGACTCCTCCCATTTCTCATCGTTTAAATCTCCCAGGTTCCCTTTTTTCATCTTCTTATATTGTATGGATATTGCTTTCTGTGGTAGAGAATCCTGTCCTCTAATGGAGGGGAATCTTCTATATTAATACCCTTTGGGATGTGGGCTGCAAGCACCTTTATGAACTTTAAGTACTTATATTTTTCATTATTATGCCATACTCTCTTAAGAATCAGTAGGGGGAAAGACTAGTCCTGTCATCTTCCCAAATACCTCTCATTTGCTTATTCCAATTATGTCCACTTCTGGAACCGCATGAGGCTGCCGATTTCTTTCAGTAGGTTGCTCTCCAACTCCAACTCTTTTGCCAAGGTTCTCCCCTCTCAGATACCTAGTGATTTTCGCCCATGCCTTCATTGCTGATTGAGTATGCAGGGGTAAGGCAGTTCTGTATTGCTTCCTTTATACTGTTGAGGGGTAGCACTGAGGCTCCATCACATGTATGTTGATTCAAAGGGAGGGCTCATTCAGCATTCATTCTTTGCTACCAACTGGGAGGCCGATAGTATTTTTGAATTTCTGTTTTGAAGGACATTTATACATTTTGAAAACACAGCCATCTTGAACATAGTCATCCGACCAAGTTGGGACAATGGCAATGACTGTCAGTGTTTTACATTCTCCTTGAATTTGTTTAACGCCTTGTACAGTTTATGACTAAAAAAATCAATCCGACTTAAATGTAATATATGGGCAGATGTATTTAAGCCCTCCATGCAAATAGTGAATGGGCACTGAAGAAATGTTGGTGTCGACCATACTGACGGGTATAATAATGACTTCACTCAATTTATGTGGTAGACTGAATACCTACCAAATATTGGAAAGATATGGAGCTGATAATTGTTGTTTCCGGCTTCACTACATAGAGAAGGATACAACGATATCTGGTCGTTCCGTGTGGTCTTCCACCTCAGACCTATTTAGCATGTCCCTTCACACTCAGCGTGCCCAGGGATCCAGCGCACAGACCATGGCAAAAAGTGGACATCCCTTCCATGCTCCCTTTCCACTCCAAATTGGTTTGACATTGTCCCATTGAACCTCACTCGGGCCATCTCCTCAGTATAGAGCAGTCTCAGCCATGCCATATACTGAGGTCCAAATCCTATGGGGGTCACTACTCCTAACATATATGGCTCCTCGAGAGTGTTAAATGCTTTGGTGGCATCCAAAGAGGTATCTGATAATGAGTCAGATGTTTCTAATGCGGCATGCATCCGGATCGATCCTGACTCACTAGTGTTCTAGATACTTTCTCAGTAGGGTAGCTGACGCCTTCGCGAGCATCTTAGTTTCAGCTTTCGATAACAATATGCGCCTGTATGAATCACAGTTGTTGGGATTTTTTCCAGTTTAGTGGATTAATACGACCGTGTCAGGCGGAGATTGTTGGTGGTATCCCTTTGGCTTAGGAGCTTTAGACATTTTTTAGGTCTCGCCTACTCTATCCTGTAGGGATTGAATATGTGAGATTATAGTAAGCAGTCTGAAAAGTCTACCTAGCTGCGGATCTCGTACAGTTCATGTGATCCAGGCGCGTGCACATCGCACATCGCACATCGCACACCCACACCATTGCCAGTCACATCCCACACCATTTGTCTGAGCCTCGGCATCAGACTTCAAAGGAAGCCACTCCCCCGCTCCCCTCCCATCAGACTTCAATGGAAGCCGCACCCGCGCCACGCAATGCCGAGAGCTTTTCTTTTTTTTTTAGCTTCAGTCTCTGTGCTGCTGCACCACTCTCCACCCCCCGCCCCCATACTTTTTCTCTCCTTCATCCCACAATTCTCTCTTGGCACCTTCCCAGAACTCGCAGATAATCACTGTATGCCCTCACACTTATATATATATATTTATTTCCAAGTTTTACGACAATTTTATTTCCTCCCCTGTTCCTGTTAGTAAACTTCCCTACTACCCCAATTACGAGGACCACATGTTTTAAGTGTTCCTAATGAACAAGTGGCAAATCTTGACTAAAAGTGACTTGGGTGCATCCTCCCTGCTCCAGGACCTCCTCGCTGTCTGTCCTTCCACCCTATCTCACTCCGTATTGCCTTGAATGAGCTACAGTTACATGAGGACTGAAGACCTCTTTGGACAGCTGTCAGTGCAAGGGCCAGGGGCCGCTACAAGGATTTCAATGCACAGAAATGCCGTGAATGGTCTGCCTGCTGGGGAACCACGTGGACAAGAGTGTTTTTGAGGCATTCTTTCCCTCATCTGCTGGGGCAGTGGACACGTTGTTACTGTCCTTAGTCAATATTCTACCAAAAACACGGAGTGCGCGCGCCTGTGTGCCTTTGAACAGCAAGGACGTGCGAATAAACGCCTTATAGTTACATTTAATAGACAATTTAGGGCACCCCAAAAGCCTCTGGGATTTTTTTGTATGTTTCTGTGCTTCTGTTTCTTTACCTTGCCAGCTGTTGTTTCGGCTTTGCCACTCAAACCCAGCATCTGCGCCCAGTCCATGCCCAAGAGAGAGAGCCCAGCTGTCTCAGTGAATCCGCAGCGCCTGCAGCCATCTTCCATCTGTGCTGCAGCCTGTCCACCTCATTGGCCCACCTCTGGCCGCACATGAGGGCTCTGCTCGCCGTGTACGAGGAATCCAACCATTACCCATTTTTCTTTTTTTCCTTACACGTGAAAGATTGTAAAAGATTGTGTCGTAGCACCTCGAACTACTCTAATTGCGTCTTTATCTCCGCAGTATGTCATGCAACAACAAGCTCTTGGGAGGCCAAGCGCCATAATGAGATATTACCACATTATCAAATGCAATATCCCCGTATCAGAGTCAGTGTTAGAAGTGGGCGGGAACGGAAGGGCACGGCATGCCCCTACTTTTAAAAATGATGTTAGTCCGTTCCCCTCATTCTTGGTTTTGAAAAAGCCTACCGAGACTGTAGAATAGCCCTACTTGAAAATGACACCTTTATTTTTCCGCATGTGTGGTGCAACGTGCATATTGAGGAAGGCCTCTGCAGTGCGCACGACCTCCTCCCCTTCCCCGCTGTGTCTAGGGGCCTGCAAACTAGTGAGACTGAAAGGGCCATCAGTGTAGCATAGCGCGGAAACGGCTATCTCTAATGGCCCTGATGCTGCCGTGAGCCCGTGATTCTTCACACCTCATTTGTGAGGACACTTCCTGCCTGCCCCCACTGTGACCTGTGACAATGGTCACATCAGGCTACTTTGGTGTCAAGCAGACTGACGGACGCCACCTGGGGGACTTGGTGACTCGCTATAAATCTGCTCTCCAGCCAGCCAATGAAAAGCTGACCCAGCCGCACCAGCCTCTCCTAGAAATTACTCTCCGTGCCTGCCCAGAGGTCTGCGACCCCTCCTTTACAGCTTTGCCCTTTTCTCTGTACCGGGGAACTCCACAAACGTCAAGTAAATTGAGAGAATAAAATACCTGCTGCATTTTGTTTAATAAACGGAAAATGTCAAATTTCTTATCTGCTGTTTTTTAATGTTATTTTTTTCCAATGTGTAGTGGCCTACTCAGAGGCCAGTGCAGTTGGCGGCACCACCCATGCCAGGCTTACAGCGGGCACTTAAAAATTTAGGGCATCAAAAACAAGGTGATGGATGGAATGCTTGAGGGCCTAAATCATAAACACTTTGCCACAGGATTCAGGCTAACCTGGCTGATGAGGGGTGTTACCCCAAAACCGGTCCCAGGATGCTGGTTTCCCGTCCAGGGAAGACCTGGCTTGGCAGTTTGGGCTGGACTGTTCCCATGAGGCACATGGTCAAGACTAATTTGCATATAGATGAGTCTGAACTGGGTGGCGAAGTGAGCTAAAGAACGATGATGGATCCAACCCAGATCTGTGACTGGGGTGAGTGTCTGAAAAGCTTCAGTGCTCCTTCCATTGTCTCCTTGTGTTTGCCTAATTCATAAACAGGCATATCTATGGTATGTAGGCAGAATTGATCAATTGAGTCCGCGTTCCAAACACCACAAAAGAAAATAAATCTTGCTCATGTCAAGCAGTTAAAACTTCTGGTAACAGGCAGACATGTTCTGATAAGTTCTAAATGTCTGAAGTGCAGTGTGAAGGCAAACTAAGGGGCAGAAGAAAATGTCATGCAAGTAGTAGCTTGCAGAAATTGGAATGAAAGTGCAACACAACTCTTTAGTGACATGTAGATCAGTTCTTGAGAGCAAAAGCCCTCTTTTGTAGTCATAGTTGACACTGGCACTCCCTCCACTTCCCCAACGTGGTAAATAAAGCCAACACCTTTGTGTTTGGACATAAAGGCTACAGTTTAATCGCAAATTCACTTCTTCTCGCAGGCAGTGGGTCATAAATCACTCACAGCCTAACCCAGCCATAAATCAATTCACATATTCATTAAGCTATAACTCAAGTCATGAATCACTTAAGGTCATAAATCAAATTATGTCATGCTTTAAATCCTAAATCAAGTCATAAATCACAATACTTCACTTCAAGCCGTAAATTACTGGAGTCGACGGTCCTTTCTTTAAAAGACAATCAGCATGAGTTCTCATTCTTTAGGCCGTCATTCTGAACTTATTGTAATCTTAGTTACTGGAGTCTCTATGCTGCAGGGTATCACCTTAATTTGTGGTAGGCTTAGCGCACCACCTTGCTTGTCTGGTTCTGGCCGGACATCCGGTGGGTCTGGGCACATCCAGACACAGGCAGGGGGGAACAGGGATGAAGCTTACCTCGGGATGCCTCATGGCAGGGCAAGTCAGCTAGCAGGGGGAACACCTTGTGCCTTGTTTTGTGTTCCCCCTGCTAGCTGACTTGCCCTGCCATGAGGCATCCCGAGGTAAGCTTCATCCCTGTTCCCCCCTGCCTGTGTCCGGATGTGCCCTCAATCCTGGCTCCTGGATTTTGATGTAATCCCATGTTGCCTTTGAGGCTTACGTCCCCAGGTGACTTCCCTCCCCACAGCACTTATTTCCTACACTAGCAGCCCAAAAGGTGCATGGCTGCTCCCAGATTGGGCCAAAAGCCATTCATGCTTGTGTTGGACAGTCTTTTGCTGTAGTACTCCAGGCGCCTTAAGTTGACCAGGCTGTGTCTGATGCATTCCCAATCATTAGCCTTGTAAAATCTGTCCAGTTTTCTCCTTGATTTATCTAATGCCCCATTAGACAAGACCCTTCTCCAATTCTGCCTTGGTTTCACCTCCGACCACATGACGATCATGCTGACCATTAGTCTTGCTGTCTCGATACGTCCCCCCCCTGTTGCTATTCCGCAGGTTCTTTTTACTCATCCTTACTAGATCATTGCCCTCCAGGTGAATGATTAGCATGTTTGGGAGGCAGTACACCTTTCATACACTTTCCAAGGAATGGAAAAAGCTGCTTCCATTTCATATCTCGCGATCACAGCCACCGAAGGATGGCATTGTGCAATTTCGATATATAAACACAAGGGAGAGTAAGGGAATATGTTCACAGAAGGCTGTGAACGGGGAGTACTCCTAATCCCCTGGACTAACTATCAATAAGCATAAGAGGAGTACCACCTAGAAAAGCTCAAGGAGCGATCTGAGTGGGAAGACTAGATAAGAAGAGAGTCCTTCTTGGATTATAATAAACCCCTCGCTCACCAACCTGGTTGGTGACATGCTTCATCATCGGGGTCCACCCTGATAGCCGAATGCCATCAGGGTGTGCTTCGACACATGAAATACAGTGGATCAGGTATTTTGTGAATGGTGCAAAAAAATGTTAAAAATTGTCCTGGTATGACTATTGTTAATAAAGTTTTATTCTTAGACTACTGGACAATATTAAAATGTGTGGGGGATACAATTAAGGTTTGTTATGACCATGTGTATCGATGTGTTGGAGGTCTACATGTTTCAACCCGCTGTTGGAAATTGCCGGGTTTTCTTCAGGACCAACGGAAGATGGGTGGTCAGAGCACACTAATGCTCTGCCAGGCCTAGATTCCTTTAAAACTACTGGCAAAAATCTGCAGTAGGAAAGTCTCCTTGAGCTTTTCTAGGTGGTACTGCTCTTATGTTTATTGATTGTGCAATTTCTCCCATCCAGTTCGTCCCACAAGAGTTATCCAGGTCTGTAAACTGTCATGTAAGAGTTACCGATCACTCACACCATCTTGGGGCTGTCGCATGTCAATGTAGTGATAAAATTGCATGGTGTTCCATGCCAGCATGCACCGTAAACTAGTTTCTGGGGCCCTAAATCTCCCTTGCCCCTGTGACCTCAGCGGGAAGTTTGATTGTTGCCCCTCCTACCATTGGCTACAGTTTCATGTTCTTCTGTGATGCTTGGTCCCCTTTGCCCATTTCTGCCCCTCCCGCAATTCTGGAGGGTGGCCCTTTACTTCTGGACCTTCCAGTCTCCTAAGACCACCTCATTGTGCATGCCGCCATTTACCTGTCATTTCCTTGCCGTACTCCATATTGCGCAGTCACGTCCTGCAGTCCCTTGGCAGGGTTGACCCTCTTGTCTCCTAATGTCCGCTCTGCAGGCCGGCCTCTGTCAAGTTTGGCCATCCGCGCATGCCTTAACAACCAGTGCTGGAGGAATGCAACATGTAGTTTGAGCACAGCGCTTGGCCAGTGGTGAGAATGTGCATAGTTGGAGGATTTTTAGAGGACGGAACGAGTGAAAGTGAAAATTGTGTCCTAAGATATGCCACATGTGCACTCACGTCAGCGTCACCCCTGAGGAAGTGAGGGAGACAGGGGCCCAAGTAAGCATGAAGTATGCACATGCAGCAGACTGCGACTAAATGAGCTTAGGGAACAAACCGCATATCTTTGGACACCACTACGCACCGCATGGATGCCTACGCAGGAGTACCTTCCCTCAAGCAGAAGGGTATAATAGTCAAACTTCGCCCTGGTTTCTACACATGACAGTGGGACTTACTCAGATGTTCAATTCTAGAACAACTCTTCATTTCTGAATACTCCACCAGAGGACTAGCCCCGGTGAGGTCTGCTGCACTGTCAGAAAGAGGTAAAACACATGTTGGCAAGGGCAGAATGGACTAATGGATGTCTAAATAAAAGAACACATGTTGGAACCTTGACCTCAACTTGAAGTTTTTCTGAGTGCTCAGAGAACTTTACTTTGTATCTTTGGACAATATTTTTTTTGGGGAGAACTAATGGGACTGGTTGACTATTTATTTTCCCAAAATTATAATTCCAAGGAATTATTGTGAAAAATGTGCCTAGCTTTTTGCAGCCGCAGTCAATAATACATTTTGACAGCGGTGATTACACATTGATTGACCGTGACCAAAATGAATATCCTCACTGAAAAAACTCCACACATTTTCATTTAAAGTTGCTTTATTTTGTATTTGGTATTTTGATGATGAGGATGCTAGCCCTATCGAATGGCCTACCCTATACCGACCACAAATACATAAATACATTATTGTTAAAACGGAAGATAATGTTATCCAATCCTTAGTGTTTTTCACCTTATGTTCTGTTAGTAATGGTGATACCGAATTATGCCTTAGACAGACCCTCCAGGATTTTTGCAAGATCAGCTGACTAGCGTGATGACAGCAAAATGTATCTTTTTGTTCGCAAAAAAAGGTCTCCAGCAGACAGCCCAAAAAAATTGTGACATGTTATTGGCTGTACACGTACACATCACGATGTGGCTCTGTACAGCTGGCTGCTTGCTTCCACTATATTAACCTGATGGTGCACCGAGGAGGTCTGTATAGGTTCTCTTTTACGGTTTATCTAAAAAAACAACTGCCTTTTGTCCTTTTCCAGTACAGGAATAGCTAGACCGTTGGAATGATTTTGATAAACGCATGCCAAATCCGAAGGCGTGGTAATTTCTGTGTTTGAGCAAGCTTTAGAGTGGTAGTTTCGGCACTAGAAAAAGACTGCTCTTCTCCCGCTTAGTTATTCTGCAGGGCATTTTACCATGTGAGATAAAAACAAAATATAGCGCCTGCAAAGAGAACTTCACCATAAAGAAAAGAAAAAAAATCTTTTGGTTTTACTAAATCCTCCAAACTATTTTCTTAGCATGTTAGTAATATGAGAATTCTGTGATAATAGTACAACAAAAAACCATAAAAGTATGTTTTGGCAGTCCAGCCACTCATAAACAACCCTTTGGTTTCGAGTTATACATTTCAAAGTTGGCAATGGTATTCCGTCACACATGAAGAGTAGACGAGGAAACCTTGACGTCACTGCAATACAGGACACATGCCAGAAAGATATGCACATAGGAGACTCCCCTCTCGCCCCACCTCTGCATAGTATCTTACCCACTCATCTGGCCTCTCTCGCCCCCTCTCCCAGTGCCAGGCCATGTCAAGCATGTCAAGGTGACCTGCTCTGATCAACCTTGCAAACGCTGGATGTGAATCAGTCCCTCGCACTTATGTAACTGATTTTCATTTTTGTGCCGCAAAATGTGCAAATCTAAGCTGCAATATCCTGGGGGGTCTGCTTAGAGCAATTCACTTTATTAAAATAATATTTCTTCGTGTTTGTGACAAATATGTATATCAAAAATATGCAGATATTTACTAAATGACGATAACTCAGTGAGACCACGATAATGGCAATACAACTCTTATAATCTCTGGTAACATAACATATAAAACATAACACTTCCTATATTATAACGCATAACAGATAAAACAGTGTTACACAACACAAAACAAATTATAATGTTACACCAAAGAATATAACATGTTAACATGTCAAACTGTTACTTCCAGAAAGCAACTTCAGAACTGCTCTTTAATGCCTTGTATGCTCACAGCTGGATCGTGGTAATGCCCTACATGGCTTCCTAGCCTCCACAGGTGCACTCCTTCGCGGCATCCTATACAACACAGCACTTCTCATCCAGGGCCTGAAGAAATATGATCGCATCACTCCCTCCTATTGGAACTCAGTTGGCTCTCCTTCCCGGACTGCACCATCTTCGAATCTAGCTGCGTCATTTATAAAGCTGTCAGAACCTGCCCCTCTGCTTATTTTCCAGACAAGCTCACTATCTCTAGTTTGGCAAACCTGCAGACAGGACACCACCGGACTTTAGACTGAGAATTATTAAAAAGAAAACGCAACACAACAAGCCCTTCCCATCGGTGCACCCACAATCTGGAAAAACATCCCATATCCATTAGGACTACCCCAAAGCGCCTCCAATTTAGAAAAGAGTTGAAGACTCACCTCTGTAAAGAACACTTCTTCACATTGTATTAACCGTCCAAATCTCCACGTCCTCTCTTATTACTCGCTGATGTTAACGCCTTTACCGCGGCGGCAATTCCGCCGAGGTGTGGGCGTTCTAATGGGTGGGCGGGGTTGCGACGGCCAAAGGTCGTTCGCAGCACCAGGGAGGGAGTGCTCTGTTGGCCGACGGGAGCACGGAACGGGTTAA
This sequence comes from Lissotriton helveticus, assembly GCF_964261635.1. NCBI lineage: Eukaryota > Metazoa > Chordata > Amphibia > Caudata > Salamandridae > Lissotriton > Lissotriton helveticus. The sequence goes on from NC_136065.1 coordinate 407,793,996, forward strand.
GCTTGCCTTTGACGAAGTACAACGCTTTGCTGCCTTTTGGCTAGGTTTGCGCTATAGAAAGACCATATATATACATACATGCATAACCGATATAACATAGCACAACATATAACGTATCTGGTAATAACACCTAGCATATACTTTTTCAATACTTGTGTTATTTTTTTCTCTACGGCTAAATGATTCATAGAAGTTCATTCCTCCTAACCCATGAAATGTTGCATTCACAATTTGTTTTTTCGATGCTTTTCTCTGAAAAATGACAACTCGTTTAGGCAAAGCTCGTTTTTCATTTGCAGTTTATGCCCATAACAATGAGGCCACTTCAAAGCAGTCGAAAATCTCACCTCTTTAGCCCGTTTAATGCAGCAACCTGACAAGCTGCCTCTTCTTTTTGATCTTTTGCTAATGAAGACATCGGAATATAGAGCTTTCCTTCAAAGCTCTGGTATGACAGTTTCTTTTCAGTCCGACGGTTCTAAATGTCACTTTTAACAAGTTGCTGCTACTGAAAACCATTTTGCACACGTAATAGGCACACTTTAAAGATTCCTGACTTTCAAGTTGTTTGATGTTCGAACATTTGTGGCTGACGGTGATTTAATGCTATACACAGTATGTATATGTATGTACTTTAAATGAAGACACTTTTACACTACTATTTACAATTACCATGACGAATCAAAGAAAAAACACAAAATGCTGTTGTCAGAAAATAGGGCAATTTCATATGGTCTGTTTGAGCCATTTCAGTTCCAGGGTATTTTCTCACCTAAAAATGTCGTTGTAATTTTCAACTCATTCACCATAAGGAAAGGACAAATAACCAAAATAACTCTGGATACAAAAAAATATGAGATACAACACCCACCTAGCTACACCGTGGAACAGAAACAAAAGCAAGAGACAACGTGAAAAACTCACTGGGCTCAGGTACAACCTCTCTTTCCTAAATGTGCCTTCACTTCGCCCTATATGACGACATTGTGGCGCTTGAACATTAGTTTCTTTTTTCCATGCACTTTGACTTGGATTTGGAGTTCTCTTTACTGGTATTTTGCTCATAGAAGTATGGTTGCAGTACCTTTAGGCTAAATGTCAACTTCGAAAAGGTCAGGATCTCATAGATGCTGTTCCTGTTGCTGTCAGGAATCCTTCTCAGACTCCAATGTTGTCTGCTCTTGGGGAATGGATCCTGCATGCGTCTCCAGGTTTGGTTACTGTTGTGGCTTCATTCATCGGATGGCTGCCGAGATCCGGGAGGGAACCTTTTTAGGTCTCGCCTACGACGAACGCGCTGAAAGCGCGTTCTCGCAAGCGAGAACTATAGTCGTCGTCTCAGCAGTCTGAGACCGACGAAGTGAGACAAGACCTGGCCGCGCGCAGCGTTTCTCCATAAGATAACGTTGTGCGCGCGGCCAGGTCTTGTCTCCACGGCATGCGAATGCAGACCAGATCGCGTCGCGCGCCTCTCTGGAATGCAGGGGGAGTCTGCAGAGAGGCGCGCGGCGCTGATAAACAGGCAAGAGGCGCGTGTGGAATCCGAGAGGCAAGAGGCGCGTGTGGTTGGGGGGCACTGGTAAGTTAAGTTGGCTTTATAAATGCATTTGCCCTCCCACCTCGTGTCTCTTTGGACATGGATAATCCCAGTGTCTTGTAGTAAATAAAGTACATACAGTTCAAAGTAATCAACGTATAAAAATAGTTTCTGTGACGTCAGAGCTATCTTCCTCTCTTCACGCCCTTTGTTCTAAAGCAGGCCAGCGGCTGCTCTAGAATCCGTTCTCGTCATGTGTGACGGTGAAAGGTTTGTAGAAAGCACGAAACGAGTTCCTAAGTGGCGAGTTGCAGGCATACTTGTAATGACTTTAAGTTAATGAGAGCATTGTTTGCATGTTTACAGATGCTAACGTGCGCAAAGGAGTTTTCAGGCTTGGTTTTGATGCTGACTAGCCCTTTTCACCTTTGCAGATGCAAATGAGACCCGATCTTTTTATGTGAGGGACTTTTACCTTGAAAGCTTCCCACTTTTTTGTGGGTTTTGTTCTCCTGCCACTCCCGCCTAAACGGCCCTTTGTTCCTGTCTGCGCATATCTCTCAACAGAACAATACGTGAACTGTTTCCATCCATCTGTATTGACAAACTGTTTCTGCAACTGCCAATTCGCTGTGTGTCCCTGCGGGAGCAGCCTTTTCGTATTCCGTGTTTATGATGCTTAATCGGGCCGACCTATCAGTGTTGGGTCTTGCAGCGTATTAAAATAAGCGCAGAAGTAGAAAGGTTTGAAGGTCAGTGATAGCGCTGCCTGACTCACGCCGCCAGTAACGTCTTTAAATATATGCGCCCACGATCTGAACGGTTAGCCAACAATCCTATGCAATTCGCACACTTAAGCTTGTGCACTGCTTCTGTTGCTGTTTGCGCATGCATCCAGATGTGCTCATGCGCGGAAGAGCTTTCACGGGAAGTTTTTGCTCTCTTTGTTAACTAACTTAGCAAGCGTGACACTGTTCGACGTTAATAACATCCTGAGGCCTGGCTCCACAGCGCAGCTCTCTGCTGGACGTATCTTTAAAAATTATTTCAAAATCAACTTAAAGGAGGCGTACCAGTCTTTCAACTCATGCTGTTGGCTCTGTGGGGTATTCTTCCGCCTCCCTCCGTGGTACTTACTGCTTGCATGACAGTGCTGTGTTGGGTAAATCACAGCTTGTGATGCTAGGCAATTCTTGATCGCGCTCATGCCAGGAGTCTTCCACAACACTCTTGCACATGACTTTGAGCCGAGGCTGCGGCATAGATTTACCAACGGAATCGTTTAAATTGACTAACAGGCCCAAAGTATTTTCACCACGCAGAAGTCAGCGACTGATATGCAAATTACCTTGTAACATGAGGCACGTAGGTTGTAGACGATGTATATGACCATTTGTCATGTACCAAGTGCTCTATGAAAGTGCTATAAGACTTGCCATTTAATAATAATAATGCCATTTATTTATCGGTTTTCAAAACCAACACATAAATAAAATAATTGTCATTTACAATGCCAATAGCTCTAAATTTTGCTAAGGCGAGACCGTTGCATTGTAAATGCTTGTTTTTATGTCTTGTGGACCTGACATACAATGAAGTCATCACTTGTTAAGACACATTCTCGAATCAGGTACAAAGGAAAGGCATTGTCCTGGAGAAGTCCCCTGCCCCCCCCCCCCCTCCAACCCCTCACCCCCCCTCCCTCCCAACCAAGTTTAGGATCAAACACACAATTCTTTTCCCTTGTGATCTCACTCCAGGTTATTGGCCAACAGTTGTGGGACCTGTTCCCATGCATTGACCTCAGTGTTGTCCGTTTTCTATTCTGGAGGACATGAGTATGGCACCGCTACCTAGATCAGTTCTGGCTCCAAGTTTGTGTTGAAGTACCCACTCCTGGTGCTGACTCCACTCAATTAGCGGCTTTAAGCTAGGATTTGCTGGTGGTGTTCCAACTTCCTCCTGCCCCCTCCGGTGCGTCTTCAGGCCCCTATGCACTTGCAGGGTGCTGAACTGTGACTCTGACAGTGGTTTTTACCCTTGTGGGGGCAGCACTGTTGATTCTCCTGAATCCACCCCACCCTGGCAGCCCCTCCTTTGCCTTCCATGGCCTTGCCAACTGTTCTGGCATTAACAGCGCTGGTTTTGGATCCGCTTTTGGAGTTACTAACGGGCAGGGGCGTTTGGGCTAAGTTGCTATGCATGGGGAAAGCCTACCTGGCATTTCCAGCTGACGTTTCACAACTAAATAGTTCGGACTTTGATAAGGGTTCCTATATGGTCCTTGTGGGGAAGGGGTTCGGGCGGACCGGAATAACAGGCGAGGAGGCCGGATGAAGTGTGCAATGTTTTGCCGTTTTTATTGTTTGGGACAAACAGGGTACGAGATGCCAGGAGGAAAGGTCGGCAGGTTGGGTTGCAGTCTTCAGGGAGTGTTGTCGTCGGGAGGAGTTTCCGGTAGGATGCGGGTGCTCAGGTCCGGTGTTGTCCTGGTGTCCCTCGGAGGTATGTAAAAGAGAGAGAGAACAGGGCCGTTAGTCCCGGATCTTTGGACGGTCAGAGCTCTGTCACCGACACCGGGGATGTGAATGACCAGAAGACATACAGTGAGGGTAGGACGGAGGGGAGGGTCGTGAGGGAGAGAATCAGATAAGGGGGAGGAGAAAAGGGTGATCCGGTGAGGACGGGCGAAAGGGGGGTCTTTTTACAATGAAAGGGGTGCTTCTATATATATATATATACAGTGAGGCAGTGAAATTACAGGTGCTTTAACTAGAACGCTATTTACACTATAAACAGAGGGGACACGGAGACGCTGTACTCACGTGCCCCGCCGTAACTCTCCTGTGAGTTACGGCCGCTCTCCAGCCACCTCCTGAGGACTCCACCAGTCTTCAGACCAGACGTCGTCTTCCTCGTCCTCTCCACGGGTCTTCTCCTTTCCTCCGCTCTCGGTCTCGGGTTCTTCGCCTGCGTCCTCCTGCCACGGGTCTGCTGCTCGGAACGTCTTCTCTTCCTGTTCGCCGTCTTTTCTGTCTTCCAGTGGAGAACTTCCGGGGTCAAGAGGAACTGCTTCCGGTCCTGCGCACTCCGTCACGGGTTCCTGCAGAGGGGGAGAGAGAGGAGGAGTCCGGGATGACCGGGAAGCGCCATGGCAGGGTTCGTGACCTAAGGATGTGGGAATGACACGCCGCCCTGCCGAGGTAAGGGCCGTCTCCTTTCTACATCCCCTTTCCCTAGCAGTCTTTCTTGTAGGGGTAGAGGGATGTGGATAACGAGAGAGGTAGTCCGCGTTACCCTGTTCCGTTCCCTTCCGATGGAGCGTCTTGAACCGATAGGGTTGTAGGGACAGGAACCAACGGAGTACCCTGTCGTTGTGGCCCCTGTTGCGGGCCATCCACTCTAGTGGGGCATGGTCGGTGTACAGGATGAATTCCCTCCCTTCAAGGTAATACCTAAGGCTCTCCACTGCCCACTTGATGGCTAGGGCCTCTTTCTCAACGACTGCGTAATTCATCTCACGGGGAAAGAGCTTTCGGCTAAGGTAGAGAATGGGTCGTTCTGCCCCTTTTGGGTCTTTCTGTGAAAGGACTGCACCCAAACCCTGATCTGAGGCATCCGTCTGTAGGATGAAGGGCTTTGTGAAGTCAGGGCTCAGGAGTACTGGTTCGGAGATTAAAGAGTGTTTGAGCTGGTGAAACGCTTTTTGCAACAGGGAAGAGGGATGTTGTAGTGCCTCTTCGGTTCTGGTGGCCTTTTTCAACCGGTCCGTCAACGTGGCTGCAGTCTGGGAAATATTGGGGATGAATCTCCTATAATAGCCCAACAGGCCGAGGAAGGCACGGAGCTCTTTCTTTGTACGAGGAAAGGCTATGGCCTGGATGGCTTTGATCTTGTTGTCCTGGGGTCTGATAACCCCTTCCCCCTACAGGTATCCCAGATATTTCACGCTTTGGGCAGCTAGGGTGGGCTTAGCGGGGTTAATGGTGAAACCATGATTCCTAAGTGACGTTATGACAGCCTGCAAGTGCTCAAGGTGTTGTCCCCAGTTATCACTATAGATGACGATGTCATCGAGGTAGGCACCGGCATAACGGAAATGGGGCTGTAGTACCAGGTTCATGGCCCTTTGAAAGGTAGCTGGGGCTCCGTGTAGCCCGAAGGGCATAACCTTGAATTGGAACAGGCCTTCAGGGGTCGAAAAGGCGGTTTTCTTTTTATCCTCTTCTTTAAGTGGGATTTGCCAATAACCCTTGCATAAGTCAAGGGTGTTTATGTAGGTGGCCTTGCCTATGCGCTCGACCATCTCGTCCACTCGAGGTAGGGGATAGGTGTCGAAGCTAGAGACCTTATTCACCTCCCTGAAGTCTATACAGAACCGGTTCGAGCCATCGGGTTTGGGAACCAGGACGATTGGCGAATTCCAGCTGCTTATGGACGGTTCTATGATGCCCATCCTTAACATCACGTCCGTTTCTTCTTTGATGACAAGTCGGCGAGCTTCAGGGATCCGATAGGGCCTTTGTCTAACTGTTTTGCCTGGCTCCGTGGGTATGGCGTGTTCAACAATGGTGGCGTGACCGGGGAGAGAGGAGAAACTCGTTTGTAGGGTGCTTAAGGACCGTCGGAGGTCCTCTTTGTTTTGTTCTGGTAAATCCGAGTCGATACAACCTTCAAATGAGAGGGGTATTGGTTTTGGACTTGCCGTGAGGACGGGACGTGGTCCTTCCCATTTTTTTTTAGGAGGTTCACGTGGTATATCTGGGTTAGTCCTCGAGTAGCGTCGGTTTCGATCTCATACGTGAGAGGGGTTGCTTGTCTTAAGACGGAAAATGGGCCCTGCCATTGCCCTAGTAGCTTGTGGTCGGAAGATGGTATAAGGAGTAGGATTAGGTCCCCGGGGACAAAGGAACGGGGTTTGGTTCCTTTGTCATACTGGAGTTTTTGGGTGGTTTGGGCGATCACCATATTCTGTCTCACTATCTCCCGTATCTGCCCTAAGTGGGTCTTCAGGTTGTCCACGTATTCGGGCAGGGGTCTGGTGCGGTCCGGTTCTGCTTCCCACGCCTCCCTAGCCATGTCCAACAGCGTGCGTGGTGCCCGCCCATACAGGAGTTCATAAGGGGAGTACCCTGTGCTGCTTTGGACTTTACACCGGATCGCAAATAACGCCTTGGGTAGCATCTCTTCCCATCTCTTACTCTCTAGTCCCAACAGTTTCTTGAGGGTGGTTTTCAGGGTGGCGTTGTAGCGTTCCACAAGCCCGTCGGTTTGGGGGTGGTAGGCTGAGGTTCTTATTTGTTTAATCCCTAGATGTGAACAGACTTGCCGCATAAGGGAGGAAACAAAAGGGGTCCCCTGATCCGTTAGGATCTCTCGGGGAAATCCAACCCGGGAAAAAATGGAAATGAGGGCCTTCGCAATGTTCTGCGTGGTGGGTTGGCGTAGTGGGACTGCTTCAGGGAAGCGGGTGGCGTAGTCCACCAAGACCAGAGCATACCTATGACCACCTCTAGAGGGAAGCAGGGGTCCTATGAGGTCCATCCCTACTCTGCTAAAGGGGATGTCAATAAGAGGGAGCGGTTGTAATGGGACTCTAGGAGGTCTATAACGACTGTTCTTCTGGCACACCGGGCACTCCCGGCAATACCGTTTTATTTGTCCGTACACCCCAGGCCAATAGAACCTCTCCAGGATTGTTTGTCCCGTTTTTTCGTCACTGAAGTGGCCACCCAGTAAGTGACTGTGAGCCAGAAACAGTACCTTGTCCCGGAACAGGCTGGGAATGATCAATTGGACATTTTGCTGGGGCCCTCCCTTCCTGTATAGGAGCCCATTCTTTTTGAAGAAATAAGGACCTACTAGTAGAGGGTCCTCGTTATCCAGAGCGCGCCCCCAGGCGTCCTGTAAAATAGGGTCCTCTTGCTGGGCTGCGCGGAACTCTCTATCGGTTTCCCAAGGATGGGTGTCCACTTGAACAGGATAGGCCATGGCATAGTCCCTTTTTTCTTTCTTCCTTTGGCTCTTGGTTTTGGGGGTTTTAGGAGGTGGCCCCAATGAGGCAGGGTTTTGGAAATACAGGGCTTCGGCCCACCACTTTTCCAGGGAGTCAGTGGTTTCGTGAAGAAGACGGGGAAGACCACTATAGTCACTGCCCAGGATGACTTGTTCTGGCAAATTGGGCACCAGGCCGACTGTTAGCGAACTTTCTTCATTGGCGGGATCTTGTACACGTACTCTGGCTGTTGGATAACTCTTCGTATCCCCATGCACACATTTAATAGCCACCGTGCCGGTCACGGGGCCGACAGGGGTGGGCAATTCCTGGGGCCGTAGGACGCTCTGTCGACATCCTGTATCAGCCAGGGCCATCACATGGTGTCCGTCTATTCTCACCAGACACCTGTACGGGGGAGGAGCTGCTTCGTTGGTGAGACATACATAGTTCCGCACGTATCTAATGCCCATGGGTTCCTCCTTCTGTGGGCATGTGCGGGCTATATGTCCATACCCACCACAATGGTAGCACTGAGGACCTGGATGTATCGGTCGATGGGGTACTGGATAATGCACCAAGGGAACAGGATCGGGCTTCTTGGGTACGGAAGGTCTTTGGGGCCGGAGGTGACTGACTGATGGGGCCCGGGAAGGGTGTTCATCCTTACTTCTGTTGAAGTCTTGGGCCCTGCTGTAGGCGCTGGCTATCTCGACGGCACTCTCTAGCGTTAGACGGCCGTGCTGTCGTACCCATTTTTGGGTAGCCGGGTGAAGAGAGGCTAAGAACTGCTCCAGGTAAATCTTCGAGAGGATATCCTCCTTCGAGGCCGTTACAGGCTTCAGCCACCGATTAGTTAAGTCCTGTATGCGGAACAACAGGGCCCGGGGTGTCTCCTGGGGTCCTTCCCGTACTTGTCTTAGACGAACCCTGTATGCTTCGTCATCTATCCCCAGACGCTCCAGGATGCATGTTTTTACGTCCTGATAAGGGGTTTGCCCCTGTACGTTCGCCTGTTGATAGGCTGCTTGTAGTTCCCCTGTTAACAGCGGACCCAGATAATGGCCCCAACGGTCTGCAGGCCATGCAGCAGCCTGGGCTAGGCGTTCGAAGTTCGTAAAAAAGAAATCTGGGTCTTCGCCCGGCACGTACTTCTGCAGTACGACGGAGGGCAACGAGGTGACCGGTCTCTGTTGTCCCATAACATCGGTGAGACGTCTGATGGCTTGATCCTGAGCTGTGCCCTGACCCTTTAGGACGTCGTGTAGCTGTCCGCGATCATCCTCAGGCGTCTTCAGGAACTGCTCCATCATCTTACCCAGGACCTCTTGGCTTTCCGCCAGTTTCTTAACAGCCTCCTCCATTCCTCCGGTTAATCCCACTTCTGACACCACGTGTGGGGAAGGGGTTCGGGCGGACCGGAATAACAGGCGAGGAGGCCGGATGAAGTGTGCAATGTTTTGCAGTTTTTATTGTTTGGGACAAACAGGGTACGAGATGCCAGGAGGAAATGTCGGCAGGTTGGGTTGCAGTGTTCAGGGAGTGTTGTCGTCGGGAGGAGTTTCCGGTAGGATGCGGGTGCTCAGGTCCGGTGTTGTCCTGGTGTCCCTCGGAGGTATGTAAAAGAGAGAGAGAACAGGGCCGTTAGTCCCGGATCTTTGGACGGTCAGAGCTCTGTCACCGACACCGGGGATGTGAATGACCAGAAGACATACAGTGAGGGTAGGACGGAGGGGAGGGTCGTGAGGGAGAGAATCAGATAAGGGGGGAGGAGAAAAGGGTGATCCGGTGACGACGGGTGAAAGGGGGGTCTTTTTACAATGAAAGGGGTGCTTCTATATATATATACAGTGAGGCAGTGAAATTACAGGTGCTTTAACTATAACGCTATTTACACTATAAACAGAGGGGACACGGAGACGCTGTACTCACGTGCCCCGCCGTAACTCTCCTGTGAGTTACGGCCGCTCTCCAGCCACCTCCTGAGGACTCCACCAGTCTTCAGACCAGACGTCGTCTTCCTCGTCCTCTCCACGGGTCTTCTCCTTTCCTCCGCTCTCGGTCTCGAGTTCTTCGCCTGCGTCCTCCTGCCACGGGTCTGCTGCTCGGAACGTCTTCTCTTCCTGTTCGCCGTCTTTTCTGTCTTCCAGTGGAGAACTTCCGGGGTCAAGAGGAACTGCTTCCGGTCCTGCGCACTCCGTCACGGGTTCCTGCAGAGGGGGAGAGAGAGGAGGAGTCCGGGATGACCGGGAAGCGCCATGGCAGGGTTCGTGACCTAAGGATGTGGGAATGACACGCCGCCCTGCCGAGGTAAGGGCTGTCTCCTTTCTACAGTCCTCTAAAGTGCCATTGATTTGAATACTTCTAAGAGGATGACCTTGATAAACTCCCAGCGGTCCCTTCGTAGCACGTTCGTTCTTTTAAAGCAGTCCCATGCAAGTCAGCAGATGTCCTGGACATTCCTGTGCCGGGCGGAGAGGTAATGCCTAACCCTTCAATTGAAATCCTTTCTCCCTGTTCCCCCAAATCGGGACCGGATCAGAGCACATCTCTTTGCTAAGTAAAGTTCTTGTTTCATGCCAGGTTTTGTGTTAACTCCTTTAGGCTGTTCTTGCTGTATCAAAAAATCGTCCGGGGCAATAAAACGGGAAACACTTTCTTTTATTCCCCCACACACTTTTATCATTTTCTACTTCGGGAGGATCTGCATACAAATTGAGATACAGAAAATTATCGGAATGCACTAATTATGTGCCAAAATTAATGCAGATTTATCAAACAGGGCTATTCTAATCAAACCTTTACTTTTCCAAGTTTGGCGATTTGTGGTCCAGATATCTTTTAAAAAAAGTAAAAAATATCCCTGTTCAGCATTTGTGTAAAGGTTGCAGATATAGGATTTATTCTGCTTGCCAGTTTAAAGAAAATGCAAAAAACATGAAGACTCCTCAATGGTTGAATTTTCCTTGGTTGAACAGAACTAAATCTGATTGGCTGAAATACCTTAGAAATATTTTCAGAACTCCGCATTATGCTTCCTATATATTTGGGTACAAGCATCAAGATTTTGCTCAGATCAAACGACGGGAAACAAAATAAATGTGCCATTTATGTTAAATAAAATCGTGCTCCACCAGTAAAAATCGTAGTATATGCTGCCTTATCCATAAGTGGATGGGCCTGTGTTTTGACCACATATGCACCAACCTACCCCCAATTTGGCATTCCTTTGATAGGGTTGTAGTGCCGAATTTTGAACCCCTCCACCGTCGACCAAGTGTCGTGGGAGGTTCTCATTGCCCTGGTCCCTATTTATAATGGCCTCCTCTTTTGCCTCGTGTCACAGATGGGTGATTGTGCCTTTTTCTCATGTGAACTCGTCCGAGGGTCAGAGAGGGTTCAAAGCCATTTTTAAATGGAATTCCTCGCCAGCCTTGTGCATGGGTTGAGGAGGATTCTCAGGCTCCACCAGCTCTCATTCAAAGAATCTGTCCACTACTGTCCAATGGCTGGGAGGTGGGTATCACTGGTCCCACACCCCTACTATTGCCTAACAAAGAATGAATGTTAGCCTTTCCCAATGGCAGGGTGGGGTGTACCACTGTTCTCCAACCTGTTCACTTTGCCCCAGGGCCAGGCAAAATAGACATGGCGACATCGGAAAGCTACCTTTGTGTCTTTATGGCACTTTATAGCTTTCATACCCGATGGCCCCAAAACTCTTTTGAGTGATAGTATAAGAGAGTCCTCCATTTGTTGTGCGTGGTTGGTGTAGTGTTGTTTCAGGCTGGTCTATTTTTGAAGAGTTTGTATGTCATGTATGAGGTATGGAGTTGAACTCTGGATTTGTTGCAGTGAACATATGGGTGCACTTAAGCCTGGGGTGAGGAGGAGAGATTTGTGAGGGATAAAGTTGCATTTTCATATGCTCACCAGCTGTCAGTGGTCCTGGTTCTCCTCCTTTCACATGCTTTTGCAAACTGAGAACTAGTGGGGTGGTTAACAGCTACCCTGGTGTCATGTTCACAATTGTGAATTCACATCTACAGTGTAATTTTCACACCATGTCTGGATGACGTTGAGAACTAAAATTCATCTACACGACATGTACTTAATGTTAGATGCCCTGAATCACTGAGAATTGTGTTCTGTGGTAAATAAATAAATAATACCCTATTTTTGGATGAATGAATGAATAACAGATAGCTCAAAAAATAAGAGTCAAGATTCGAGGTAGTAGGAGTTTCTGCAGGTTTATTACAGCATAAGGACAGGATCAGGACAACCTGCATAGAACAGGGGTAACAGGGCCCAGCAGGACAACTGGGGCCCAGCAGCTGCTGGGGCTAGGTCTGGGATGAGCGCGCTAACATTCAATAACAAAACATTGATATATATACATAGCGCAAACACATAGCATTACATTGCAGTAGGCGTAACAGTGGGTGGAGCAGAAGGCGTGACGCGTAGCAGTCGCGAGAGATAACAGTAAAAGTGGGTGTAACTGGGAGTATACATAGACATGTGATGCAAAACGTAACAGAATATGTCATGAATGGGCGGAAACATAGGAGGGGGCTACCTAAGGAGCCGGGACCTCTAACCTAATGGTGCGCGGAAACTGGCAATGACGTGTTACTAGGAGAAGCTGGGGGCTACGAACTCTGTGCTAGGAGCAGAGACTAGAGTCTGGAGGGTCGGAGCGACATGTACCTAAACCCTATCTGGTATCTAATGTTTAGGGAACATGTTGATATAAACTAGAAGTCATGAGGGGAAAGGCTAACTTGACTCTAAGACTGGACCATGCATTATTTTACATGTAGTGCGCGAAGAATATTAAATGACCATTAAATACAGTATTTCTCTAACGTGGAGACGAGAAGGCTAGACGATGACGGAAACTATTGATGCAGTTCAGTAGCTTAGGAATGCAGAGGAGGAGGACTGAACTGATAGCAGGAACTATAACATACTTTTGGCAGACTCAGAGGCAGAGCCGGGGTGTACCGGGCACTGCAAGGCAGGAAGTAAGTGAAGGGTCGAGGATACAGGTGGGGGCTGTATCGCTCCTCAGCGAGGCTTTCAGGAGACAGGAGCTGAATCTGTGGTCCGGGCCCTTTTGAGGCCTAGAAACGGGGACTTTATAATGGAATAACGTGCACACTGAGAAACGTGGCAACATTACTTACATAGGCCTGATATTCGTAGTATTCACGAGGACTGGAAACTAACATACTAGAGGTGAACACAACTGTAATTGCGTCATTAATCAGAAATGGGGAATAACATATGCATATTGATCATGCACACATAACACATGATGGATGAGGCGTAGGGACACAGAACATGGCAAAATTTACTTTTCCACATTCCCTCCTTGTCACTACGTTTCCATCAGGAAACATCAATATTCATGATACCGTCTATCATTTCATACAGTACCATTTGCTCGTCTCGAATTGTCTTGGAACGGGATTTTAAACGGGGCTTGGGACTAGGAATACAAGAGGTAGCACACATGCTGCAAATCGCAGGGCCACATTGTATACAGAGGCAGCAGCTAAATATGATCGCTACTGCAATACCTAGAAAGGACAGAACTTTCCATCCCCATGCGGAAATTATATTCCAGAACCAACCGGACCATGTCCAGGTGCCTGGATCTCGGTGTAACAGATGGGCAATTTTATGGAGTCTGGTTATAGCTGAATAAACAGACGGCGCGTTATTTGGAATGAAAATGCAACAACTAGATCCGAGAATTCTACAGGCCCCGCCCCTATCGGCCAGTATGACGTCAAGGACGAGACGATTCTGTAAAACGACAATTCTCATAAAGGATTGTTCTTCAGTTAAGTTACCTAGAGCAGAGGCAGTCTCATCTACTACTGCTTCGAGGGTTCTTGTTAACCTACGAATAAGCTTACTATTTACAACTGTACCTAAATAAGGGAAAACACCTTTATCTATATCAATGAATTGCTCTGCGGCGGTTTCAGTATAATCGACAATCGGGAGATTTCTCTTGTGTCTAGTGTGTACTAAGAAAGAATTCCTATGATAGTCAGGTGGGGCTAGAAAAACAGGTGGCAGTAGGAAGGCAATGTAACAGGTTCCCTCCCAATCGAGGGGCAGACGGACATATGCAGTTTGACCACAAACAAAATAAGAATGACGTGAAGCTTTAAAAATAGATTTCCTACTGTCACTATACTGGATAACAGTAGTACATTCACTATGACCTATATGTACAGAACCATAACTACGGACACATAATTCGCCTTTGACTGGTAGTACTGAAATAGCAGGTGAGTCTAGAGTAGTATCAGACTGAACATTCAGAACCATGAAATTCGACGAATAATTTCCTATATTATATACTTCGTTTTCTAAATCTAAACCTGTTCTGTGGGGGAAACTTTGCTTGTCTGGGAAACATGTACTGTTAAGAAAAGACATATCTGTTGAGGATGACGTTAACGTGGACCATGCTCCACACGAACCATTGTGTGAGAATGGATAAGGAAACAGTGGCAGAACTCCCTTCGGTGTCTGGAAAGGGGGGAGTCGACCACACACCCAACAATTTGTGGCATTGCTGGTCTGGTGTGAATAATGTAACATACGGATGAATGTGTTATTACGCATTGCGAGGCGGTATGAATATTCGTGAGGAGGCAGATCACCAAACGTGTGCTCTACTGTAGCATGAGCAGACATATTTACATGAGGAACTGGTAAATACAGGAAAAATGCGTAGCTGGTGCAGGAAATCATTATGCTGAGAAATAATATGAAACTCAGAAAAACGATACATTGTAGTGAACTTCGACTGACTCTCTCACTATGGGGGTCTATTTTATACATGTCAGAAACAGTCTAACCGTTTCACCTAGGGGAGGACTTATACAATCAAACTGGCTGACTTATTAGACCTGAGCTTTAACTTATACTCCTGTTGCGGAGTTTTCTCTAACAAGGGAGGGGTTGTAATAAAGTCTGGTGCGGGACAGTCCTTTAAAACAATGTTCTGGCAATCCTTTGAATCCTGGGAAATGTTCTTGGCAATGTCTTTGAAGGCTGGCTTTGGTCCTTTGAAAAGTTTTACGTGAGAAAGATGAACCCACCCCTTCCTGCCTTCCAACGTGGTTCCAGCGGACTTGATCTGTCAAAATTTCTGATCATCACCAAGGAACCTGGAACGATCTCGTGCGGTGCCACCTCGGTATTGTCTGGAAATGCGGCGGCAACCTGTGAACGACATGAGTTGAGGGCAGACATCAAGGAAGCTAGGTAATCTGTCAGCATATTACATGAAACATCGGTAATACTTCGGGGTCTAGGAGTACCCCACATGTTAGGGGGGCGGCCGAAAACGACCTCATACGGGGACAGACCTGATCTGGAATGTGCGACCATACGCATGTAAAACAGAGCGACTGGCAAAGCTACTAACCAGTCCACACCTTTGTCTTTACAGACTTTTGCTATACGGATCTTCAGAGTCTGATTATGTCTCTCGACTAGTCCAGCTGCTTCTGGATGGCGTACACAATGGAACTTCCACTGGTACCCTAACAAAAGGGAAACGTGTTTCATGAGTTCGGATGAGAATGGCTGGCCGTTGTCAGAATATACGACTCTAGGGAGTCCATATCTAGGGAAGAATTCACGAACCAACTGCTTGGCAGTGGTCGCGGCTGTGTAATCTGGGACTGGATATGCTTCTGTCCACCTGGACAAAGCGCATACAACTACAAGGACATACTTGAAACCTCGACATCGCTCCATCTGAATATAATCCATCTGGAGGACCTCAAAAGGGTGGTCAGGGGGCTGGAAACCACCTTGTTCCACCGGGACACTTTTACCTGGATTAAACTGACAACATATCATACAGGTACGGACTTTCTGCTTGGCTGCAGCTCGTAAATGCTTGTTGAACCAAATGTTCTGGATACTGTCTAACATAGCTTTTTCTCCTAAATGTGCTGGACTATGTGCGGTATTGATAATGACTTGAACCATAGAATCGGGGAGAAACCATGTGGCTCTACCCTTCGTTAACCATCCTTGATCTGTCTGGACCCCTCCTTGTACAGACCATTTCTTGATTTCATCAGGAGTAGCATGTAACTGGATATCTATGACATCTTGAGTAGGGTCCTTAACTGTCATGCATGTAATCAGATCTGGAGTATGTGTCTGATTAACTGGAATGTCTGGTGTCTGTGCTGTAAGCTTGGCTGTGCGGTCTGCTAAATCATTACCTTGGGAAATAATGTCAGTGACTTTCGTATGTGCTTTGCACTTCATGATAGCAATAGATGTCGGTAAATGTATGGCATCTAACAGGGCTTGAATAAGGAGACCATGCTGAATCTTGGTTCCATGAGAAGTCATAAAACCTCTCTCCTGCCAGAGCACTCCGAAGTCGTGTACAACTCCGAATGCGTAACGTGAATCTGTGTAAACATTAACCTTCAGGTTCTTGGCATGTATACAGGCTTGTGTCAGAGCAACTAGCTCTGCTGCTTGAGCGGGCAGGGTATCAATACGGTGTGTTTCAATAACTTCAGTGTCAGTAGTCACTGCATACGCGGCGACTAGTTCTCCTGTACTAGTTCTCATACATGAACCATCCACATAAAGTGTCAGGTCAGGATCTGATAACGGAATGTCTGTCAGGTCTTGTCTTGGCTTTGTCGTAATGTTAACTACTTCCACACAATCATGTGTGTCTGGATTTGAACTAACTGATGGTAACAGTGTAGCAGGATTCAGGACGTTGCAGCGTCTAATTTCTATGTGTGGCTGGAACAGTGTCAATTCATAACCTGTTAAACGTGCAATTGTCAAGTGCTGAGTTTGTGTTCGGTTTAAAAGAACTTCTACTGAATGTGGAACTTGTACTGTCAGGGAATGTCCTAAAACTATGGAATCACTTTGTCTGATAGCTAGTGCTGTGGCTGCAACTGACTTGAGGCACGCAGGCAACGCCTGGGCGACTGGATCTAATGTGCTCGAAAAATAAGCACAGGGCTTGTATTGACCTGCTTGATCTTGTGTGAGAACAGATAATGCTGTACCTTCGCGTTCTGTAACGAAAAGTGTAAAAGGCTTACTGTAGTTCGGTGTAGCTAGAACTGGAGCTTGACATAGGGCTTTCTTTAACTCGTTGAAACTAAGTGTATGGTCAGATGTCCAAGGGAGGACAGTCGATACGGCTGCCTCCTGTGTCGTTAACTGTATCAATGGCTTGGCTAGGAATGCATACTGGGGAATCCATTGTCTACAATAAGAAGTAAGGCCGATAAAAGCACGTACCTCCTTCTGGGTTCTGGGCTGGGAAAGATTCGCTATTAACTGGATACGGTCGGGTGTCAACTGCCTACCCCTCTTGGACAGCAAGTGTCCTAAGTATACCACTTGCTGGACACAGAATTGAAGCTTCGAAGGTGACACCTTGTGCCCCATCTCGGCTAGAAAATACAGAACTGTAAGTGATGCTCGCTCGCAGTCACGTTCAGAACGGGCTGTGATCAGTAGATCATCGACATACTGGAGCAGGGCAGTGTCAGTTGGCATGTGAATGTTGTCTAGTTGTCTCTTGAGTGCTTGACTGTAAATACTAGGGCTTTCTGTGAAACCTTGAGGAGCGCGTGTAAACATATAGCTCCTTCCATTTAAACAGAATCCGAAAAGAAACTGGCTGTCTGGATGAATTGGAACACTGAAAAATGCATTCTTGAGGTCAATGACAGTGAAAAACATGGCTTCGGAATCAATGGCTGTTAACAGGGAAGAAATGTCTGGGACAACTGGGTACTGAGGAATAATACATTTATTAAGCTCTCGTAAATCAATCACTAATCGATATACTGGCGGTGCATTTGGATCAGTACGTTTCATGACTGGAATGATCGGAGAATTGCATACATTGGAGTCAGTTTCTACAACTACTCCTTGAGCCATGAGCTCGTCAATAATTTTGGATAAGGCTGCTACAGCCTCAGGTGGCAATCTGTACTGTCTGATTCGGGGTAACACTACACCTGGTTTGAGAGTCACACGATAAGGTGTGATTTGCATGTAACCTACATCAGTTGGACCTTGCGCCCATAAATGCTGCGGAACATTAGACAATCTTGAATCAAAATCTCGTAATACATAGTGACCCTTAAAGTCACGTAGGAACAGACGTATTCCCTCCGGGGAACAGCAAATAACTGCACCTAATTCTTTCAGTGTCTTAATGCCTAATAGATTTTCTGGACATGACTTAGTAAGTAACAGGTCAGTAGTACGGGACAATGGACCTACTTCTAGAGTAACTGGCTTTGAAATCTCATTAACTATGGGTTTTCCTGAAAATCCAAGGGAAACATTTCTTGAGCCTGAGAGCGGAGCCCCTGGAACTTCGGCGTGACTAATTGTGGTCCTACTTGCCCCTGTATCGATCAAAAACTTTCTGTCTTTCCCTAATACTTGACTATGAACATAGGGACCTTCTTGGTCTACAGGTATCTCGATGAGAGGCAAGCCTACCTCCCTCTCTAGGCTGTTTCATGAATATGACTGGTACTCTGGATACTCGGACTGTGCATACTGGTACATCTGCGATGTAACATGCTGTGTTGCAGCAATAGGCTGCGGTACTGTAACTGTCTGTGGTGCATTCTGTGACTGAGGAGTCTGTGAAACTTGTTCTTGTCTAGGCGGACGTGGTCTTTCTTTAGTCTTACCAGTAGCTATATTATGTTTCAGAACTGCACACTCGTTTATAAAATGACCTGGCTGTTTACAATAATTGCAGTTCCCTTTAACGGGAGTCGCAGGATGACTGGCTTGATTCGGACCCCTCTTCTGACTGTCTTGAGGAATAGATTGTGCAACTAGCACTTTCATTTTCGTGTCTTTCATACGTTTTCTTTCGTGTTCTTGCTCTTCTCTGATTCTATTCTGGTGATACTGGAGCATCTGGAGCATCTGGGACGGACTATTTGCTTGCCAGGTGCTTTCGACTTTCAAAACTCGATTTTTAATTTGTGGACTTGAATTCTCGACTAATTTGGTAACGAAAAGATGAGGGTATGACTCACTACTTGTCTTGAGACCACTATTAATACTGAAACATTTCTCAAATCTAGAATAAAAATCACTAATGTCTTCATCTTGTTTCTGTTTACAGGCTGAGATTGCATCCCAGTCTTCTTTTCTCGTTGTCAATAATCTGGGTAAAACTTGAATCAATAATTCTGGTAATTCTTTACATTTATCTCCAAGACCGGTACCTGGTACTCGTGCCTTGTCTTCAGCTTCTAGAGCTGCCCAATCGATCTTTTTCTCTCCCACCTCCCATTCTTTTTCCTTTAACTTTTCATACACCCCTGCGGGTAGCAGGACCTTTAACATTTTAATGATATCTGGGTAAGTGTATTCTCCCATACGGAGCATGTCTTTTAATTCTCTATGGAACCCTGCTGGATCTTTGTCATGACAGGGAATTAATTTCTTCATTTCTAGGAGTTCCATCTTTGAAATCGGAGTGTATACAAACACTCGTTGCATTACGCCACCCGCCCCTTGGACTGGGTGGACTTCTCGTAACGGATTCTGTCTGTCTATGTAAAACGATTTACTTTCTGGGGGTGAGACATGAACAAAATGCGGGTTCAGAAACGTTCTATACTTGTGGCGCTGTTCTAGAATGACACTAATTAAATCGGTACCTAGACCTCTCCATTTATACTGGAGTAACTCGTTCAGGATATCGTGCAACGGGCCTGGATCAGAATGTTGACCCTCATACAGGGTAATGAGGTGCTGGATCATATACATACCCACCAGTCGTTGCTCGGCTGGGGGCAGTTTCAGAAACATTTGTGCCACTATTTCGTCTGGAAAAGTGGTAGAATCAGTAATCCATCGGACTGCTGATCGGGCTAGTTCTTGTTCATGCATGGTACTTAACTCACTATAACCGACTCGTGATTTCAGAATGTGATCGGTAGCTTGAAATACTTGTTCTAGAGAACGAGGCTCTCGTTCTGGTGCTGGATGATGAAAAATAGACTTGGGTTCTAGACGTAAATGGCGATCTGGAAATCTGGATTTTCCTACATACGCTATTCTGGCGGGATTCTCGTTCTCTTCTTCAGGATCAGAGATACTTTCTTTCTCGCTTACTTGTGCTGCTTTACGCTGTTCGTGTAACCTTACTATTTCTTTACGAATTTTCTTGTACATACTTTCCATGGCACTAATGGTCTTGTGCTTACCCTCGGCTATATTATCACTCCACCTTGTCAGGATTCTCATTTCGGCGGGATCTTTAGACGGATAATCTTGTTCTCTTATTAGACAATTGGTCAGGAACTTTAATATCATGAGCTGAATCTCGGCTTTTCTTTGAGACATAATCTCGCCAATACTTTCTGGATCATCCCCTGTACGGATGAAACGATATATTCTGTCTAGATCTTCTTTCATATTCGGCAAGGTGACTAGATACTCGGTCACTCTCCTTACACGTACGGAATATAAAACCATATTATACTCGCCTGGAACTGGATCATAAACACATTCGTTAAGGGCTTGCCTGATTTCTGTAACAGACTTATTACTTTTAGGAGTACGCTGTGATGCTTGAGCATGTAATTCGAGTGCTGATAAACGCTTGTGTGGCGGCGGGGTTTGAGGAGGACCCCCTCCTGCGGCCCCTAGACTAGAATCGTCGACTGACATTCTTCGTGCTTGCAGGGCCGGTAATTGTAGCGTGGGCTGAACTTGTATGGCAGGCTGACCCGGGGGTACCGTAACAGGTACTCCGGTGTCTGGAGGAACATGAATTGCCTGATTTACAGGGACTGGTGGAGCGCGAACTGGATTTGCATATTCTGGAACTGTGTCGTCCAGATAGGACGAAATAAAAATATCAGCTGCGGTCGGTTTGTGACGTAGTTTGGTCGGAACTAATGGTGGCGGGAAATTACTGGGTGCCTCTGGGGTCGCTTTTGGCAAGCCTTCGGCAAGGAGAGGATACATACCCTTCATAAGGGCATGCCTCTGTCTGTCTGACTGTTCGGTTTTGACTTGTTCACCTATCTCGATTAATTCTCTTTCTTGGGCTCGTTCTTGGGATTCTCTACTTGACTCTGACTTTCTGACTTCCTTTTCCGTTCTTCTATGCGCTTCCTTACGCCATAACTCGATGGCATCTTTCTGTGACTGTCTGGCTTTCTTTTTCCATAATGCTTCTTCTACTCGCATGATACATTCGGCATCCCATGTACCCGATACGGGCCATCTATACTTTTCTTCTAACTGTTTGGTATACTCTACCCATAAATCTAGATACAATATGGCGCTTATGCCATGTTTCTGATACATAAAGTGACCTGGACTGTCCCTAGGCGGAACAGGAACTGCTGCTTCCAGCAGACCCTTTCTAGTTCTTAACTGACGTAACTTGGAAAAGAGCGGCATTCTAAACTTGAATCGGAACACAATACAATACACAAAAAACAATAACAATTGGGAAAACAATTCAGGCATACCACGACATTGGAAATACATTGAACAACATTATAAATAACAGTTCGAACAGAATACTACCTGAAAAAACTGAAAACAGAAACAGAACAGAATTCTCGAGAACGGAACAGACTAGAGTTACTGGATGCACTGCTATAACAGTACGGAACATACCGGTCCCATAAAGGAACACATCAAGACCCGTATCCACCTAGGTGAACACTTCGTTTGTGAGCTTGGGTACCACCAACCCACGGACCAGGAGTCAATTTAGACTGACCCTGTCTAGACACTACCCCAGCAATGGTACTCACCGGGCAGCACGGAACGGAAGGCCTCGGACGGGACTGGACTACGACGACGAACTTCGGACTTCGGACTTCAGTTACGGGTGGACCTCCGGATACCTCGGACCTTGGACTCTCGGCTTGGGCTCTGGTCGGGACTCGCCGCGTTCCTCCACCGTCTCGTTCGGATGCTGGACCGCCTCCTCCGTCTCCTCCGTGGGCCTGAGGGATACTTGAGCAGAAATATCTGCCACTGCGCAGAAGAGTTCCGTCACGACTGCAGAGGGTCAGGGGGTCGGCGTGGCTTCACCGACGCGTGGGGAAAGGGCAAGTCCCTGTTCGGGCGCCATTATGTGGTAAATAAATAAATAATACCCTATTTTTGGATGAATGAATGAATAACAGATAGCTCAAAAAATAAGAGTCAAGATTCGAGGTAGTAGGAGTTTCTGCAGGTTTATTACAGCATAAGGACAGGATCAGGACAACCTGCATAGAACAGGGGTAACAGGGCCCAGCAGGACAACTGGGGCCCAGCAGCTGCTGGGGCTAGGTCTGGGATGAGCGCGCTAACATTCAATAACAAAACATTGATATATATACATAGCGCAAACACATAGCATTACATTGCAGTAGGCGTAACAGTGGGTGGAGCAGAAGGCGTGACGCGTAGCAGTCGCGAGAGATAACAGTAAAAGTGGGTGTAACTGGGAGTATACATAGACATGTGATGCAAAACGTAACAGAATATGTCATGAATGGGCGGAAACATAGGAGGGGGCTACCTAAGGAGCCGGGACCTCTAACCTAATGGTGCGCGGAAACTGGCAATGACGTGTTACTAGGAGAAGCTGGGGGCTACGAACTCTGTGCTAGGAGCAGAGACTAGAGTCTGGAGGGTCGGAGCGACATGTACCTAAACCCTATCTGGTATCTAATGTTTAGGGAACATGTTGATATAAACTAGAAGTCATGAGGGGAAAGGCTAACTTGACTCTAAGACTGGACCATGCATTATTTTACATGTAGTGCGCGAAGAATATTAAATGACCATTAAATACAGTATTTCTCTAACGTGGAGACGAGAAGGCTAGACGATGACGGAAACTATTGATGCAGTTCAGTAGCTTAGGAATGCAGAGGAGGAGGACTGAACTGATAGCAGGAACTATAACATACTTTTGGCAGACTCAGAGGCAGAGCCGGGGTGTACCGGGCACTGCAAGGCAGGAAGTAAGTGAAGGGTCGAGGATACAGGTGGGGGCTGTATCGCTCCTCAGCGAGGCTTTCAGGAGACAGGAGCTGAATCTGTGGTCCGGGCCCTTTTGAGGCCTAGAAACGGGGACTTTATAATGGAATAACGTGCACACTGAGAAACGTGGCAACATTACTTACATAGGCCTGATATTCGTAGTATTCACGAGGACTGGAAACTAACATACTAGAGGTGAACACAACTGTAATTGCGTCATTAATCAGAAATGGGGAATAACATATGCATATTGATCATGCACACATAACACATGATGGATGAGGCGTAGGGACACAGAACATGGCAAAATTTACTTTTCCACAGTTCAGCCGAACGTTGACAGGGATCTAGTGGTGCACTGTAATATGTGCATCATATAATTAAAATTGAGGCACATTATTCTGTTTTTATTCTGTTTTTTTTAATTTTTGTTGTCTTCTCATTTCTATAAAGATGCCAACTGGGCTGTATGGTAAATACGCTTTATAGATACTTTCACAACATACGTATGCCAAACTATATTTTTCAATTGGAAACTCCTAAGCTATGAAAGCTCAAACTGCCTTTTTTCTCAACACAAGCACAGCATCCTAGGCAGATTCAATGTCGCCAAGAGCCTGAGCTAAAAACAAGAAATAAGCTTTCCTCACTAAATAATTCTTATCATGAACTAATGTGGGAACTTAATTGCAGCGCTGGGTCATTTACTATTCTTTTAAAATTCTTTTTGATGGCACAAAGCCCCTGTTCACATGCATCTTCAAAGCTAGATGACAGGATCATAATTAAATTAAAAGAAACCTATTTGGCACTAGTTAAAATGTCCAGTGTTGAGGGACAGAACTAGCTCAGAAGCAAGATGACTGACAGTTCTCTAGGTAGTGGCTTTTCTCCCTTTTGCAGGCTGTGTCGGGAATCCGATTCTGATGACTGAATTGCCACAAACCTGCTTAGAGTGCAGAAAATGGTGCTCCACTAGGCAGTCCAGTGATTCAGAGTCCATGCAGTTCGAGACAAGCTGGAGGAGTGATGATCCTTTCCTTATATGGATGATACAATTATCAAAATGGCGCTTCTGACTGCAGGTGGTACCTGAAGGGAAGCAGTCTGGTGTTGTGACTGGAGCACTGTGCTGGGAGTTCTCTGCTTTGGATCCTACGTTCCCCCAAGCCACTAGCACTCAACATTGATTATCTATTTGGGTATTTTATATAACACTAACCGTTTCCTTGTGGTCACATCAAAGCGCTTATACCTTTCAATTACAAGATCAATGGTTTGGGATAACTGCAGCCTGAATAGTTGCAGGGTTTTGTTCCTATCTCATTGCACATTTGCTTTAACAATTCTATGATCTGGGGCTGAACACTGCTCTAGTTGGGATATGAGTTTAGGAAACTTCCACCTTAAAGTGTTCAGTTTTCCACATTTTGTTTTTTAAACTTTGTTAATTGGGTTCTGCTCTCATCAGTGGCGGCTGGTGCATAGGGGTGGCCATGGTTCAGCCCTATCAACACTTATCCTGCCTGCAGCCTTACTCTTCAAACACAAGCTCCACATATGGGATTTTTTTTAACATAAAAACAACTGATCGGTGCAATATCATGTCAAGCAGCAGAGCGGGCTCAACCTTCTCACATTTGTATTGTGGATAAGTGACGGCGATGGCTGTAACAGTCCAGCCTCAATCATTAACTATAGACAGATGGTGTGCGGCACTAGCTTGAGGCAATGCAGAATATCATCTAATGGAGCTTCAGGGGATGTCAAACATAGGCCCTTAAACCAAAATAATCCCAAAGCAAGATTAGTTATGGCTACGAACAGCCACACAAATGCTAGTCTTGTAACGTAATAGTTGTAGGCGCTCACCCTCTAATGGTCAAACTACTCAATAACCATAAATACAGTTGAACAGACAAAAACACACAAAAAGGAGTGCCTCAAAAGTCCAATAATTGTATTTAAGAGTGTGTTCGCTTTTGTTCTTTTCCTTTCACGAAGAACACATAATTCTTCTTCAAGACCAAAATAACATGGGATCCATAGTATGTCGTAGTATGAAGTCTCAAAACAATTCTCTTTATTATTCTTCAAAACATCAATGAAACAGCCCGGCCAATGCGTTTTGTCCTCTGAAAGGACTTCATCAGGGTTTATGTATTTATTTGCAGCAATATCACATTGAAGTCTAAGTGTGAGGGAATCCGTTCTCCCAGAGATTCTTGGAACACTCTTATTGCTTCTATATTATCGTAGAACAATAACTGAAGGCCATATATTAATAATGCAGCTTAATATCACACCCCATTAGGTTCTGTAAGCTCATACGTGGTAGAATTATTGCCACCATCATCCATGTATGCCCGCAAGCCCTTTAAAAAAGTAAGTATAGCGAAGCGGAGTCTGCCTTCCACCCATTCCTCGCTTTTAATTTTATAGTAACTTGTACCTTAGGTCAGGAACAAGCAAAGGCTGTGAATCGTAACAATTTCCACTTGTTCTTTCTATTTACTTGTGTGCTGAATTTGGGGGTGCGGAGCAAAGTCTGTGATCCTTGAGAAAGTGTGGAGACTGGAGTGCTTGCAAAATAAGAACAATTTCACGTACATGTCCCAGGACAAGATAAGATACTAATTATGTGTGTGCCTGTGCATCTGTAATCTGTAATGTGTATGTATGCTTGTGTGTCAGCGGGAGGCAACTGAAAGCATATATTTCATAGATGAAGCATTTAAGTTTTTCTACAAAATCATTTTCTTATCTATCACTCCTAGAGCAACGGGTGATTCACACAGCTTTCGTATTGACACCTGAATAACATTTTTCATATTTAGAAGTGCATGCTTCCTAACTGCTAATGCCTCTGGTCTGGGCTAAAACCCATGTGACGCAGAGGCAGGGATGTTCCTTAGCAGGGACGGGTTAGCAGCAGAAGGTGTCTTTGAATTTAATTGAGAGAATGATAAGGTTGTTGATTGATGTGAAAGGCAACATACGTTTGTCAGAGCGCAGCACTGCCTAATAGGGCAGAGCTTTCCGGCACAACGTATGGAGATCGATTGGTGGTGGTGAAAGGTAACTCTATCTTAAGATTGCTTTTTTGATACTGAGATACGCAGCCACGTTTTGCAGTAAGGCCGGAGTTAAAATGTGGTCATTGAAAACCAGATCCCTGTTCCTGGATATTTTATGGTATGGAAGCCTGTGGTGTACTGCATTTACTCTACACTGTGAGTGGCTGTAACAGTGATAGTTCTGGCTGCTATGTATTGCTACCTTGATATGTTGAGTTATTCAATGTAATGTTCAATTATACTTGGTTATGGTATACTATGATAACAGTTCTTATTTTATGTAATGCATGGGTTTTTCTGTTCACTTAGTTGTGTACGTTCCTGTTGTACTAAACTACAAAGCTATCCTTCTATGTTGTGCTGCTATTTTATAGCAATTTCTTGATGATAGATGATTATATGACACTATGCCATCAGTAGAGTTGTGTGTGAGAGATTGTATTATAAATTGCTTGTTTTCTATGTTATGTTGCGGCTACATTGTGAAGCCATATTATGCTGCATTACATTTTTGTAACGTTCTTCTTGGTTATGTTACATTATACTATTTAGCACATAGAGTCCTGTTGTGCCCGCCCACTGTGGATACGTTCTCCATCTTACAATGACAAACCCTGTCCTGTGTATGGGTCCTGGCACTCTATTCTTCTGAGCTACGATGCCTTACTTTGCTGCTCGATTGCTCGTCTGGTTGGGACTCAAAGGCTAGCCTGCACTCCTGGAAATACTCCTTTAGAAATTAGATGCTTCTTACCCAACGGGGGAAATTCTGCCCATTGTGTATGAGGGAGACGGGGCCGGAAAAGGGCACATCCTCCTTCTCTAAGCGGCTGCCTGGGCACTGATCCATGCTGGACAACGGAAACACTAGATACAGTAAGCATGACAGCCCTGTACCATCACCACAAAGAGCTTGGATTTAATATACAATGTACACTTAATGATATACTTGCAGAAATAGTTCTGCGTCAAACATTTACAATGTTCGGAGACATAAAAGAAAACATTGTATGTGTTTTTATTTTTGATCCTTCCTTCCCGCTCTACTTAGCGGCATATTTCTGCCATTCTAACTCCCTTTTCTAACCGCCTCATCTTAACCCCTACTTAAATATATATGGTGGCCACGTCTTGTTCTCATGGGTTATTTTTGTAGGTCCCCTTTACCCTTTTTCCAGGCTACCGTCCTTCACTTTGGGCATCCCCGCTGAGACTTTCTGTGCAATTCAAAAACATGATTTTTAGAGAATTTAAGTGAAAACTGCGCTGGAGATTTCACCATTCGGCTCTGTATTTCTCAATATTTTTGGGGAGGGAGAACCCCACTTAAACCTGGTTAAAGGCAGCCTTTCTTGCTTTAAAGTTTCACTTAAAGTTGATGAAATTATTTACACCCTACCACTTTCAAAGTTCAACATCCACCACTGATTGTCAGCGTTGATTTCAAATTGTTGAGTTTCCGGCTCTTAAATTGCATTGATCTGCCTGTGTATATCTATTGTTTAAAGCTTTGAGGTTGGATGGGGTACAAGTTTGCCGAACTTCGAGTTCTGGTCAGGATTTCAATTGAGAGCCTGTTTTTGGAGGAATGTTGGTTCTGTTTTTCAATAAGCCTTGTGGAAGGTGTAAAGAATCTTGTTTTTATTCTCGACTCAACCGGAAACCAATGGTGAGGTTTTAGTGCTGGCTTGGCATTGTTGCGCTTTCATAAATTGAGGCAGAGTTTGGCCACCAGATTTTTGTGAGTTTGGAATGAAGCGGAGTTTAAATAGTGTTGCATGTGGTCCAAGTGGCTTACTAGTAAAGATCTGCTCAGCTCTGCTCTGTATTTGTTTTGGAACTAAGGAACGACCTTTCTGAGTAAGAATTGTGCGTTTCTAAGCTCCATCAGATAAGATTAGATTAGATTAGATTAGAGTATTTATAAAGCGCATGGCTGCCTCGGCAAACAAGCATTTACAATGCAATGGTTTTGCCTTTGTTAAAGTTTGAGCTATTGGCATTGCTCTTGACAATATTTTTATTTATGTTTTTTTTAACATAAATAAATGGCATTGTCATTTACAATGCCACTAGCTTTATCTCTCGCAAATGACACACACAAACACCCACAGAGAGCCCCCCCAACACACACCCACACAGAGCCCCCCACACACACAGCCATACAAAGCCCCCCCCCACAAACCCACAGAGCCTCCCTACACACTGCGAGCCCCCCCACACACTGCGAGCCCCCCCACACACTGCGAGCCCCCCCACACACTGCGAGCCCCCCACACACTGCGAGCCGCCCCCCCACACACTGCAAGCTGCCCCCCCACACACTGCAAGCCGCCCCCACACACTGCAAGCCCCCCCACACACTGCAAGCCCCCCAACACACTGCAAGCCCCCCAACACACTGCAAGCCCCCACACACACTGCAAGCCCCCACACACACTGCGAGCCCCCCCACACACTGCGAGCCCCCCACACACTGCGAGCCCCCCACACACTGCGAGCCCCCCACACACTGCAAACCCCCCCACACACTGCAACCCCCCCCACACACTGCAACCCCCAACACACTGCAACCCCCCCCACACACTGCAACCCCCCCCACACACTGCGAGCCCCCGAACACACTGCAAGCCCCCCAACACACTGCGACCCCCACACACACTGCGAGCCCCCCCACACACTGCGAGCCCCCCCACACACTGCGAGCCCCCCCACACACTGCGAGCCCCCCCACACACTGCGAGCCCCCCCCACACACTGCGAGCCCCCCCCACACACTGCAAGCCCCCCAACACACTGCAAGCCCCCACACACACTGCAAGCCCCCCAACACACTGCAAGCCCCCACACACACTGCAAGCCCGAGCCCAAGCGTAGTTACAGGCAAATAGAAGGGGGTCACGTAAATGAAAAGGACGAGAGTTCGTAATGATATGTGTATTAAGCACACAAACGCACTGGAGAATGAATAAAGGCAGTTACGCAGGTGACACTGGAGAGTGGTAGGAGAAGGTAATATAGTGTCATATAGTGACATGTAAGAAGCTCAAGTAGTGCATGGTTTAAAAACAGTCTCTGGGAGAGACCTTAGTCGAGTCTACATAGAAAGAGGATATTAATATCGTGTGCCAATAACACAAGAAGAACTCCACAAAGGTATACAAGTCACAGAGGAGGGCGGGGGGGGGGGGAAATCATGGAAGAACCGCTAGTCGGAAGGAATGTAAAATGATGCACGTTTCCCCTGCTGCGCTCTGTGGATGTCCAGGTGCTCTTCTGAAGACTAAAGAAAAGAAAAAAAGAACGGGGTGATTATCAGAGGACGAGAGTGCGAGCGGCGTGATGACTGACAGTGGCAGGGGGTCTTACCGTGGTGGCGACTACTGGATACAAAGTCGGCCACGTGGTAAAAAGTACAGTAAACGACCAGGGCACCCCGTGCCAAAGGTGGGAGTACTGTACTGGACGGGTGCGTCCAGAACTATTCGAGGCGACCTGGGAGGGAAAATAAGAATGAGGTCAGAGAGAGATAATAAGGGGCTACTGCGGTCAGCATCGGGTGGACAGGATGGCTCTCACCTGAGTCAGAAGACGCATCCGGTCCGCGCGTCCATGTAGCGAGTTCCGGGTAATGGACTTGTCCCGGCGCCCCTCCCTTCTCTGCGGCCGCACTCACCGGTACTTGGACGCTGCAGCTCTTCCTCACCCGGTCCCGCTTCTTGGGGCCGGGTGCTCTCCTCTTCCACCATGGAGCCCTGCCGGTGGGTGCAGCTGCTTCTCCTTGTCCGCGCTGGGGGAGCGGGACTTCCGGGTCGCCCCCTCAGCTTCCGGGTCGTCGCGGGCAGCGCGGCGGCCCGTCTCAGCTACTGCAGGCGGGGAGTGAATTCACCGAGGGGTGGGCTCCCTCGAGGTGAAAATAAACAATAGCGGCAAGGTCCCTGGGCGCCTGCCAGGGGACAATTTAATTACAAAAAAGCGAGGTGAGCACTCGCTAGGGCAGAAAAGCGCTATGAAGCGCTCTGGGTGTTTTTCACGAAACTCCCCGGCCCCGAGCAGGAAGGCGGGTGCCGGCAATGCCGGACCAGATTCGGGGGCGTTCCCGGCTTTTGGCTGACGTAGCGTGACGTAGCCAAAGCCAAAAATTCTCGGGAACGCCCCCGAATCTGGTCCGGCATTGACGGACAGGCCCGTCTTCCAATGGCTAGCCTCCATTTATGGAGCTAGCCAATGGAAGACGGGGGCCGTTCCTGTCTCCCCTACTATACTCATTAGGTTTTCGCCTGCGCGATTCGCCAGGCAAAACCTAAAAAGGCGTTCCAGCGCTAGAGCAGAGCAGAGCTGTGAACAAAGGAAAGGAGCTAAGTCTGAGAGAAAAGCCAAGTTTTTACGTGCCTTCTGAAGGTGTTATGGTCTGGTTCAGCACGAATAAAAAGAGGGAGGGAGTTCCATAGTGTTGGTGGCAAGCATCTGAAAAACCGGCCACCGGATCTGGCCTTACGTATACGCGGAGTGCGTGCAAGACACTGGTTTGAAGAGCGCAGTGCTCGAGCTGGAGTGTATAGGGTGCACAACTCATTAAGAATGTCTGGGGCTATACCTGTCAGTATCTTGTGCATGGTACTGAGTGTCATTAAGTTGACCCACTGCTCAATGGGGAGACGATGGAGAAGGTTGGAGTGATGGCTGAAATTCGGCATAGCAAAGATTGCGCGTGTTGCCGCATTCTGGACCCGTTGCAATCTCCTCATCACAGATTTGTTAGAACCAAGGATAAGAACATTGCAATAGTCCAGACGGGCCCGGATAGAAGCCTGAACAATTAGCTGACGTGTTTGAGCGTCAAAGAGCCACGAAGTATCCCAAAGCATTTTCCGGCCACTGTTTTTGCATCCATTTCAAAGTTCAGATCTTTATTTAGTAGGAGGACCAAGTTTTTTACCAAAGGTTTGGGGTCCGGGGGGTTACCTAGTGCCGAAAGCCACCATTCATTTGTCCAAAGATGGGAGTCTTTACCCACGAAGAGGATTTCTGATTTGGTGGAGTTTAGTTGCAAACAATTGTTTGTCATCCATTCTGCTATGGCCAAGATATCCTCTTTGAATTTTTGTTTGTCTTGGGTGGGGTTGTTAGATAGGGTGAACACCAGTTGGGTGTCATTGGCGTATGACACCAGGGACATTCCTCTTGCTTTGGCCATTCTGGCCAAAGGGCTCACTTAAATATTAAAGAGCGTAGGACTCAATGCGGAGCCCTGAGGGACCCCGCATCGAAGTGGGTGAACCTGAGAGGCAAAAGGGGGGACAGTCACTTGGAACATTCGTTCAGATAAGAAAGAAGCGAACCAGGCAATTTTTTTTATTTTTTTTAAATCGGTTTATTAATTTTGAACCATCATCAACACAGTCATAGTTTAGTATTAGCAAACAAGCACTACTGTCTCAATTGAAATAGTAAGAAAGGCACATGGCATTCAATAATATAATCAATGCGTGGGGACAGGATAATTATGAACAGCTGTCCAAGAACATTTGGGCGGTCCCAACATCCTCCTGTGTCTAATAATGCAGCCAATCGCAGCCTATAATTACATGTGCTGAAGAGTTATACAATATTAATGCAACTATTCTTCCCCCCCCCCTTAGCCCTCCCTCGTCACCCCCCTCTCACTGGTGTGCCCACTGCAGTGTAACCTATTTCAGTAACCATTGGAGCTCCATGGTTGTTCAGGAAAGTATACATACAGTTATCAAAAAAGATGATGACAGGGAAGGGGGTACACTCATACCCTTCATTCCTTACATTGTTGCGGCCGCCTGCGAAGTCCCACTCCCCGAGCGCACACTCCGATCCGTCCCAGAGTCCGCATCAGTAGCCTTCAACTCCGTAACCAGAGCTTCCCACAACCGGGCGGCCTCCAACGCTTTCTCATTGTGGGACCTCTGGCCCTGCTGCAGGCGAATCACACTCTCACTTCCCGCCCACGTGAGCAGTGCAGTCTTCCATCTAGCATAACTAGGCCCCCTGCAGCCTTCCAATTAATTGTGATTTCTCTTTTGGCTAACACCAGCCCCAGGTCTAGGAATTTACTCGTTATTTTGGTCTTAGTGGTATGGGGGAACCAATGCAAAAGGCAAACACCCTTATCCAGTGCAATCTGCCGTTCCGTGACCCTGCCTAGTAGCCCCATCACTTCCTCCCAGTATGTACCCAGCTGCGGGCAGTCCCACAACATATGTAGCAGGTCCGCATCCGCAAGCCTACAACGAGGGCACTGCGCTCTATCTAATGAAAGTATCGGTTGATACTCGCCGGGGTTAGACACTGGCTATATGCAAATCAGCTCTGACCCTGTGCCTCATGGGAACAGTCCAGTCCGAACTACCAAGCCATGTCTTTCCCAGACCGGAATCAAGCATCCAAGGACCGGTTTCTGGCTATCAGCCTTCATCAGCCTGGATAGCTTGACTCCAGTGGTGTGGAGAGCCTGGGACTCACGTCTGAGCATACCCAGCTCACTCGGGGTGAAAATTGCAAAAAACACATTTGATGGACAGAATATAGAACAATGTCATACATTCCGGTCTGGGAAAGACATGGCTTGGTAGTTCGGACTGGACTGTTCCCATGAGGCACAGGGTCAGAGCTGATTTGCATATAGCCAGTGTCTAACCCAGGGTGGTGTGGAGTGCAAAAAAACGATGGATTTAGGCCCAGATCCTTGTACTGGGGTGAATGTATGACATTGTTCTATATTCTGTCCATCAAATGTGTTTTTTTCAATTTTCACCCCGAGTGGGCTGGGTATGCTCAGACGTGAGTCCCAGGCTCTCCACACCACTGGAGTCAAGCTATCCAGGATGATGAAGGCTGATAGCCAGAAACCGGTCCTTGGATGCTTGATTCCGGTCTGGGAAAGACATGGCTTGGTAGTTCGGACTGGACTGTTCCCATGAGGCACAGGGTCAGAGCTGATTTGCATATAGCCAGTGTCTAACCCAGGGTGGTGTGGAGTGCAAAAAAACGATGGATTTAGGCCCAGATCCTTGTACTGGGGTGAATGTATGACATTGTTCTATATTCTGTCCATCAAATGTGTTTTTTGCAATTTTCACCCCGAGTGGGCTGGGTATGCTCAGACGTGAGTCCCAGGCTCTCCACACCACTGGAGTCAAGCTATCCAGGCTGATGAAGGCTGATAGCCAGAAACCGGTCCTTGGGTGCTTGATTCCGGTCTGGGAAAGACATGGCTTGGTAGTTCGGACTGGACTGTTCCCATGAGGCACAGGGTCAGAGCTGATTTGTATATAGCCAGTGTCTAACCCAGGGTGGTGTGGAGTGCAAAAAAACGATGGATTTAGGCCCAGATCCTTGTACTGGGGTGAATGTATGACATTGTTCTATATTCTGTCCATCAAATGTGTTTTTTGCGGATTAACCGGGAAAGCACAAGTTTTCACCCAGTTGACTCCAAGTCCGGAGACGTCCCCAAATTGACGGAGCAGTGCTCGAGCCCCTTCTAATCCGTCCTCCGCATCTTTTAAAAATAGTAGGAGATCATCCGCATATAACAATATGAAATGCGTCTGACCCCGGAGCTGTAAGCCCTGGAATACCCCCCCCCCCCCCCCAATCTAGCCCGTATAGCCAATGGCTCTATGGCCAGGGCAAACAACAGTGGGGAAAGCGGGCACCCCTGCCGCGTGCCCCGGCCCACTGGGTAGGAGGAGGATACAACCGTCCCCACTTTCACTCTCGTACACGCCGAGGAGTACAATATTTCGGTCCAGCGAACATACCCGTCCCCAAGTCCAAAAGCTCTCATGACCTGAAATAAGTAGGGCCACTCCAAACTGTCAAACGCCTTTGCAATATCCATAGACAGGATTGCTGCCATTGGGTCCCCGTCGCGGTCCTCTCCCAACACGCGTAATAGTTGGCATACACTGCCCGCCTGATCAGGATGTACCAGGCGCACCATGTGCGGGAGGAGCCGGGTAGCCAATATGCGACTCAGAATCTTATAGTCGGAGGTGAGCATAGACAAGGGGCCATATGCTGCAGGGTCCGTGGAAGTCTTCCCTGGTTTCAATAGGGGAATGATGATGGCCTCTCTAGCCGAGGCCGGTAATATCCCTAGTTCTCTAGCCTCTTTAAAGACCGATAACAACCGAGGGGCCAGAAGCTCTGCATATGTCGCATAAAACTCTATGGGCAGGCCACCAATTCCCGGAGTTTTGTTTTGCGCCATATGTTTAATAGCGCTTCTAATTTCCGGTATTGTGATGTCTCGGCCAAGGGAATCAGCTTGTTCTGCCTCTAAGGTAGGAAGCTCCAAACCCTCTAAGAACTCTTGGACTTTTACTTCTCCAGTCTGCAGCTTGCTATCATATAGATCTGTGTAAAAGTTGCGAAAGCGGTTATTAATCTGCCGCTGGGTATATTCTGTTTGACCCGTCGGGGAGTCCAACGCCAAGATGGGGGCGCCGCGGGCAACGGGGTCAGCCAACCAAGCCAATAAGGTACCCACCTTATCTCTTTCGGCATGCGCCCTAGCTAGGTACGCCCTATAGTCAAATCACCGCAAGCGTTCTACGACTACCGCCACGGCTTCCTTTGGACTTCAACACTAGATCCCGGGCCTCAGGGTCCGTCGAGTGCGCTCTCTCTGCCTCCCTAAGTGCCTGTTCTGCAGTGTTGATCTCCTGCAGCAGCATCTTCCGTACGCCCACCCACTTGGTAATACACAAGCCACGGATTACCACTTTAAAGGCATCCCATTCTAGGGCAGTTGTCGTGGCTGTACCCTCGTTATCGGCAAAATAACGTTCTATACCCGCTTCCAGCTCGGCACTGAAGACCGGTTCCTCCAGCATCTCTGGACGCAATCGCCAGGTCGGCACAGCCGGGTGCTCCTGTGCCCAGCAGAAACTCACCAATAGTGGGTTATGATCAGATGTAGTACGCGCCAGGTATTCACTTCGTACCACCATAGCAGCTAGGCTGGAGCTACACAGCACCGCGTCAAGTTTCACATGTAGCTCGTGCAATGCCGAAAAAAAGGACTATTCAATTTCATTCGGATGTTGCGTCCGCCATACATCCCCCAGTCCCCAACTATCCTGCCACTGTGCCCTGACCTTGGAAAGCCTATGAATGGGGGAGCCAGGCAGCGGGGGGGGGGTGGGATCTGCCCCTGGTCACATCCACTATGGAGTTGAAGTCTCCCCCCATTATTACCGGGGTCGTGATGTAAACTGCCAGTTGTTCAGACATGCGTCCCGCTACCACTACGTAGCGGCCCTCAAGATCAACCATTTGCTCAGTCATTTGGAAAGGAACCCCGGCCCTAATCCAAATCAGCACTCCCCTCGCAAAGGCTGAATAGGTAGTATAATAAAGTTGCCCACGCCATCTACGCTGCAGCGCCACTCCCTCAGCCCTAGTCGGGTGCGTCTCTTGCAGGAATACTATCTGCACCCCCCTGCGTACCAAATAGGAGTGGACCCTATGCCGACGCCGCATCGTATGCAAGCCCCTCACATTCCAAGTCATACATGTAACATCAGGTAATGTCCCCATAGTCAATACGGAAAAGCACTGTGAACCCCTGGTCACTTCAAGGCACGCCGGTGAGTACCATCCCCAAACCAATTCCTCCCAGATCCCCAACTCCCCCAGACCCCCCCCAAATACGACCCACCCTCCCCAGAACAGGCACTAACATAGTGAATCCCATCCAAACTGTTCCCAACAAAGCCCTCACAAAATGTCAAGGCTTACTAACTGCGGACAATCCGGTGTGGGTGGGTTAGAGCCTAACGAACAGCAACAATCAACCAGGCCCTTCAGCTCCAGCCCCTTTTCAGCAAACAAGCCGCCAGCGGGGAAAGCGGCACCGCCCCCCTATCAATGATTAACAGTTCCAGTGGTGGCCAGGCTTCTTCCCCTAGCCCCCCAGAGCCCCAGCACCCCAGGCCCCAGCCGCCCACCCCCCATGATTCCAGGAAGCTCAAAGCAATCAATAGCTACCACCATAGCAGGTCCAGAGTCTTGGAGCCACCCCATCTTCATGGAGCGTCCACCATGTCATCCGCCATGCCCGGTGTCACCTTAGGGAGGATCAGGCTGCCAGATTCCGACAGTTCTGTTTCAGTTCCATCAGCCTCTTCTCCAGATCCCGCAGCCAGCTCTGGGGAGGACCACTCCGCTCCAGCAATTACCGCCACTGCCTGCAGCGCCGCCAGTCGCTCCGCCTCCGTTTGGGATAATGAAGGGCAAACGGGGAACGAGCGTCGTCTCCGGGTATGGCAGGATCTACGTAGTCATTGCTCCAGCGCCGGCCGCCTCGATGGCAGCCCAGCCTCGCCCCTGCCAGCTTTATACTCCTCCAGCCAGGACCAGGCTTCCTCCGGAGTACCGCAAAAGTGTGTCTTGCCATTCAAGCCTATCCGCAGCTGAGCCGGGAACATCAGAGAATATTGCAAGCCTTCGTCGCGTAGTGCCCTCTTGACCGCCAAAAAGGAGGCTCTAGCTCGCTGCAACTCCAGCGTGTAATCCGGGAACAGCGTGACTTTGCTATTGTCCACAGTATAGGGGCCAGATGTCCCGGCCCTCTGAAGGAGCAGATCCCAGTCTCTATAGTGGAGAAGACGTGCCACCACCGGTCGTGGTGGGCGTCCCGGGTCGGGCAGGCGCGCCGGCACCCTATGAGCCCTTTCCAGTGTGTAGAACTGCGACAGGCCTTCCAGCACGATTACCTCCTGGAACCAGCGCTCCAGATAAGCCACCATATCAGTCCCTTCAATTCGTTCCGGCAAGCCCACCACTCGAACGTTATTCCGCCGATTGCGGCCTTCCGCATCGTCCGTCCTCTTCTCCAAGGTCTGCAACCGGGCCATAACATCCACCATCTGGGCGTCCAACTTATGCTGTGCAGGGCCCACGTCCTTCAGTGTGAGTTCTGTTTGTCGCACTCAGTCCGATAGTTTAGTATGGTCAGCCCTCAAGAGCCCCAGGCCTGTCGCCACTGCGCAATGTCTTGCTGAAGGGCCGTTCTAGTGTCCGTTATTGCCTGTAGAATCTGGTCCACCTGATGCTGCGGGAGCAATCCAGGAGGGTCGGCGTCCGGGTCCCGCGGTCCCCGCTCCACATCTGGTTCCGCACCGTCAGAGGGGGTCCCCCCCTGTCTCCCCGGTGTCTCCCCATGCTCAAGGGCTCAGGCAGTCTAGGATAAAGTCTCCCTCCTCCGATCCCGGGATAATCTGTTGCGCACACCCCTGAGGGGGCCAAGGGACTGCCAAGCACCACTGCTATTCACCCGGTTCCCGCGGCAAAAAGCCCCCAAAGTCAGGCAGGGTCTAGCCCGGCAGGGTCGCCACAGCGACTCAACTCCACCGGGTGGTCCAGCAACTGCAGGGTCCCCAACAGTCTAGCAATAGTCGGACCTCTCCGCTCCCGTTACGGGCCACCCAGCCTCGTACTCAAAGGTCCCCCGCTGAAGCCGCTCACCGCAAAGCAGGAGGCAGTCCGCCCGTGCCTCCACAAGTCCCCCGAGGCCGGGAGGGAGAACTCGGCCGCAGCGCAGGGTCCCCTGCAGGGGCCCTGCACGTGTCTCAGCAGGTCAGGCGCCAGGTGCCCTCAATAATCCAATCCACCGACTGCCCCTGTGTCTGCGTAGGGTGAGGGGCCGCCCCACGCCAGCATCGGCAGTGTTGCTGCCTCCACACGGGCAGCGGGACAGGACATCCGCCGTCCATGCTGCAACAAACCGCGGCCTCCTCCCGGGCGTGTCCCAGTGCCCGGGCCGGCCGCACCTCCGACCGCTGCCCCCCCCAGAGGTCCGCCGCCAAGGCGGGGGCAAAAGGGATCCCACACAGGAGGGGGGAGGCGCTCACGATCCTCTGCACCACTTCTGCACCCCCAGCTCAGCTCCGCCTCGGCTCACCTTCCGGCTGCCCCCCGGGTTCCCGCATTTAGCAGGAGACAGTATATCGGTCAGCCTACCTCGGGCCCGCCCGCTGCAAAGGGCTGCCGCAGGCCACCACCGCGCCGCCGCCGATATTCCGCAAGCCACCGGGGAGCTCTCCACTCCTCAGACAG
Source organism: Lissotriton helveticus (assembly GCF_964261635.1). NCBI lineage: Eukaryota > Metazoa > Chordata > Amphibia > Caudata > Salamandridae > Lissotriton > Lissotriton helveticus. Next base: position 407,831,782 of record NC_136065.1, read on the forward strand.
TCCTCCACCTCCGCTGCTAGTCGCTCTTACACCCGGTCTCCCAGGTGCCCCGAAGGGGGATCCGCGGAGCTCCGGTGCTCCGCCCGTTCTCTGGCCGGCGCCATTTTAAATCCCAGTCGTGTCCCAGGCCCGGGGCCGCAGCACGGCTCCCAGCACGTCCAGGGGGGGCCAGCCTCCCAAAAGCGCCAGGGCAACCGCCGCCGCCTCTCCCCAACACCGGGGGGCAATTTGGGGGGGCCACAGCGTTCCCCCGATCAGGATAAACAGCGGTCTAGCGCAGAGCTGCGGGCTCACGCTTCCTCCACCATCGGCTCTCAAGCCACGCCCCCCGGAAGCGTACCAGGCTAATGCCGTGTTTCCTATTCCTATTTCCTCCAGCCGTTGAAGTAGTATTTCATGGGACACAGTATTAAATGCTGCGCATAGATCAAGCAGCACCAGGACAGATGTGTGCCGACATCCAGCGCGGATTTGAAATGTTCAACCACCGCTAACAGGGCCGACTCTGAACTGTACCGAGGGCGGAAGCCATTCTGTGAGCTATCAAGAATGTTAATAATATCTAAAAATTGCGTAAGTGGATTATTCACATAGGCTTCCAAGATTTTATACAAAAACGGAAGCAATGAAATTGGGCGGTAATTTTCTGGTTTGGGACAGTCAAGTGTGGGTTTTTTAAGCAAGGGTACCACTTTATCATGCTTCCATGTTTTAGGCACTGTTGCAGTGGAAAGGGAGTGATTAAGTAATTCTAAGCATGCAGGCATAGGATCTAACTGGATTTTTCTAAAGACTTCAGGCTTAAGGGGATCGGCCGGAGAACCAGATTTAATTTTAATGACCAATTTCTCTAGTTCATTGGAGGTCAAGGGGAGGAAAGATGAGAGACGGATCAATTCAGAACCGGAATTCATGTTCATACTCCAGGCATTGGGAGAAATGTTATATCCCAGCTTTAAGTATATATCTTCAGCTTTCTTCACGAAGAAAGTAGCCGGCTCCTCACAGTGTGAGTTAGAGATGATAGTATTACCAGATTCTGCTGGTAGAAAGGTCAAGTCCTTTAGTAGCGAGAATATGGTTTTACTACGATTCGTGCTGTTAGAGATCAAACTGGAGTAGTGTGCTGCTCTTGTTTTACGCACAAGCTTATGGTATGAGTTAATAGCTGTTCTATAGAGTAATTTAGTTTGGGTATCATATGTTTTCCTCCAAGATCTTTCCAGAGTTTTGCATTTTTTTTTTTTTTGCCAACGTGAGTTCTTCGTTGACCCACGCATTGGCTTGGGTACTTTTGCAGTAAGTGAGTTTGGTGGGAATACACGTGTCTAGTGCTTGGGTAATCCATGTTTGAAGGAGCATCAGCCTCGTCCACATTATTGGATTGTAGCAGAGGTTTTGCTCTTAGAGCTGAACACAGATCTGTTTCCTTAAGTTTATGCCATGGTTGTTTAAATGTGGGCAGTTGGTTAGGCCGAGATTTAACGCCTCTTATTCTTAACCGCATTGGGACGAGGAAGTGGTCGGTCCATATCATAAGGAGCAGAGTTAGCACTTCCAATATCTCCAGATTAGAGAATATCGGATCTAGGAGGTGTCCTGCTCTGTGTGTTGCGCCAGGGGTCAGCTGGACCAGCTGACATGCTGCCAAATCCCCAATGAAACTGAGAATCTCTGGCGTATCCTGCAATTCTAGCTGGAGATTAAGATCGCCTATGATGTTGAAGTTGGCGGTGTGTAAAGCTAGGGCTATCACCATATTTGACCAGGCTTCTCTGAAGTGCTTAGATGTACCGGGCGGGCGATAGATCAGGAGGCCAGAGAAGGTAAAATTTGTACCTAGTGCGAATTTAAAGAGTGCACTCTCGCAGTCAGGAAGATCTACGGGGGATAAGCTACAAGAGTGGACTACTTCATATATGATTGCGATTCCACCTCCTCTTCCACCTGTTCTGTCCATACTTTGTATGGCGTAGCCAGTCGGCAAGGCGAGAGCTGGTATAGCCACAGACGATGCACACAGCCACGTATCCGTTAGGAAGAGAATCTCAGGGGGGGTAATCCTGGAGGAGGTCGAACACTTCCGCATGGTGTTTGGATAAGGAGCGGCAATTTATGCTCAAAAGGGTATATGACGCCGTAGTATCACTATAGGGAGTAGGGTGTTTCACTCGGGCCAGGCTAAAGGTACAATGCTCACAGATAGAGGGGCACTCCACTGGGGCCCCATCATGGGTCCTACATGTAAGTGTCCTTTTAAGGGCTCTTAATTCCTCCCCAGAGTAGCAGAGTCTTAGGGCATTGAGAGGGGCAGAGTCCCTGGCTCCTGGCGACGGCCAGGTGCGGACGGGCGCAGACGGGCTTGCCTTTGGTGCGCCATCGGCGGGCCCGCTGCGCACGTCCTAAAGCCGGTGTGCATTTAAGGGCTCGGGAGACAACGAGCTCTGCCGGTGCTGCCCGCTGATTGGCTAGCAGTCAGCCAATCTGCGTGTGAAACCAAAAGAATTAACAAATGGCAGCAGCCGCACGAACCAACAGCGTGTGAGCCGAGGAGCCAAGTAAAGCTTAACGTGAATGTGCAATTTTCTAAGTAGTGGGTGCAATTTTAAAAGAATAAAAACAGTTCCTCAACAATTGACCCCCTAACAAATTCCCAGCAACATTCACCGCAGAGAAAGCTGCGCGACCTGGCGTCAGCGTGCTTTCAAGCCTCAGGAGACAACGAGCTCCGCCGGTGCTGCCCGCTGATTGGCTAGCAGTCAGCCAATCGGCGTGTGAAACCAAAAGAATTTACAAATGGCAGCAGCCACACGAACCGACAGTGTGTGAGCCAAGGAGCCAAGTAAAGCTTAACATGAATGTGCAATTTTCTAAGTAGTGGGTGCAATTTTAAGAGAATAAAAACAGTTCCTCAACAATTGACCCCCCAACAAATTCCCAGCAACATTCACTGCAGAGAAAGAATGACTGCCGCTGTTTTCTCTGCTATCTAGGTAATTGTTCCAAATATTACACTTACTGATACATCCATACTATAGTGTATACATCGGTGTGTGGCTGTAGGGCTTTTTGTGAACTTGGTATTTACCCTGAGACTTACCCTTGTCCTGTAGGAGCAACAAAGGAAAAACCCAAGGTGCAAGAAGTATTGTTATGACCCTATAACTCCCCTTCACCCCACCCCCTCCTGCCACCCCTCCTCAGGGGAGGGAAGAACCCTGACAACCTGTGTCTGTCCATGCTCATCTAGTTCTACTCAAAATTCTTCAGGACTTGAAGAATTCCTTCAAAGATACTTCCAGGTAAGTATTCCCTGTGGAGCAGGCAGTGTCATAGATACAAGTGTGCAGAAGTTAGAACACGAGATGAACTTGAAGTGACTGGTTTAGCTTTAAATCTTTTTATTAGTAGGTCAGTTGTGCTGTGCAAGAGGCATCCATTCGTGGGCAAAGCAGAGCCTGAGCTAGCGCCCTATCTCAAAATTCAAACTGAAGATGTGAACAACAAAGGAAGTAACGGAAAAAAAAATTCAAGAAGAAACAATTCCCCCCCCCTCTCTCTCACCCCCGTCCACAGCTAGCTAGGGATCATGTTTGGGTACAAAGCGTTTCACTGTTGTGTTGTGTCTTGTTGAGCAGATGTGTCGGATGTGGTGAGACGTAAGAGCCGGGGATACCTGGGGCACGTGAGCTCACGGAACTCTTGGCCGAGGATATCTAAAAGTGGTTGCCAGAGTTCCCCAAAGGTTGAGCCTTTCCCTGCCAGTGTAAGCGATATCTTTTCCATCCCTAGTCGATGCCACATACATAGGAGCCAACCCGTGTGAGAGGGCGTTCGTGGGGTCCTCCAATGAAGCAAAATATTTTGAGTGGCTGTACCTAAAGCGATTGCTATCCTAGCAAGGTGTATCCTGGGAATCTGGGGAGTTCCGTGTTAACATGTTTATCGATTTCATCTAGTATCTGAGACCAATATTGTTGTATATGCTCACATTCCCACAGGAGATGTACTAGCGTTCCTGTTTCCCCGCAGCCTCTTCAGCACTCTGGGCTCTGTGTGGGATCAACTCGGTGAATGCGTTCTGTAGTGTAATACCAATAGGTGGCTAACTTGTTTAATGTCTCAGTCAGCCCCATGTTGCTTGCCGTGTACCTAGCAATGTAGTATACTCCCTCCCATTCCTTGCTAATGAGTTCACGCCCTAGGTCTCTCTCCCAGCGTGTGCAGCTTGCGTTATTTGAGTGCGTGTGTCGCGTGAGGAGCATCTTGTAGAGGCCTGAGATTAGTTTCTTATATGAGGTCCTGGTGATAAGCCAGCATTCGTAAGAAGTTAGGTGTGTCTGCGCGTGCAGCTTATTGTCAGGATGCCAGTGCCTGAGTTGCAGATAATGCAGCCTTGCAGACTCAGGAAGCCCATAATCAGATCTATGCTGTGGGAAAGAGATTACCCCTGTACATCAAACAAATACCCCAAAGCACGGCATTCCGTAGCATGCCAGTGTGTGAAAGTGGCCTCGCCCATCCCAGGGGTAAATTCAGGGTTGTTGAAAAGCGGAGTGAGAGGAGAAGGGCAGGAAGTCAGTTCATGCCTCCTTTAGTCTGATCCCATGCTGTTAGGGTAGTTTGTGTTATATGAGAGGCATATAAGTTGGGGGGGTCTATACAGCTTCTTTAGAAAGGGGACCTTCCTGAGGGACGTGCCCACTACTGCCTCAGTGCGATTCCATTCGACTAAATGCCGTAGCTGCGTGGCTTTGTAATAGAGTTCAATATCAGGGATCTCTAGACCGCCTACGTTAGGTGGGAGGATACTAATGAGTTTCTTCATTTGTGGTTTACGGCCTTGCCAAATAAAGAGGAAGAGCTCCGACTGCACTTGACTTAGCCAACCTGTTGTAGGGGAAGCGTCTGGAAAAGGTATAAGATTTTGGTAAGATCGTTATTTTGACAGCCGCTATCCTCCCTAGCCAAGATATGGGGTAGTGCTTCCACCGTTGCAAGTCTGAGCGGATTGGAGTGTGTAGTTTGGCTTAATTGACTGACGCTGTGGTTTGCAGAGTGGGTGCCAATTGGATTCCCAGGTACGGGACTGTGTCCCCAGACCATTGTATTGGAAGCTGTTTTTGGAGGCTTGCCTGCGTCTGTGGTGACAAAGACAGGTTGAGGGCAATCGATTTCTCGATATTGACCTTGAGGAAGCCTTCGCGAAGGAGTCAAGCCTTGCCAGAAAAGCCCCCAGAGCAACCACTGGATCCGCAAGGGTTACTAGGACATTGTCCGCGTATAAACGTATGGTAAGGACATCCCCCCTGAATCGGATGCCGGTGATATGTGGGTGGTCTCGGACTCTCTGAGCCATTGGCTCCATATACAGTGCAAAGAGCAGGGGTGACAAAGGGCACCCCTTTCTTGTACCTCTGCTTATGGGAAATGATGCTGAGGTATTTCTGTTGATTCTAACCTTGGCCGTAGGGGGGTGTTAGCACTTTAAAACTTGCGTCCTCATTTTCTCTCCCAAGCCAACACGAATCAAAGCCTGTTCCAAGTAGGGCCAGTGGACCCAGTCAAAGGCCTTTTGTGCATGGATGGTGAGGAGCATGAAGTTCCCGGGGATCCGTGATGCCTTCTCTATAAGATGCAAAACCCGTTTGGTATTATCGCTGGTCTGCTGTTGGGGGACAAATCCCGCCTGATCAGGGGCGATTAATCCTGGCATATAAGTGGACAATTGACGCGCCAATATCCTGGTATATAGTTTCAAGTCCATGTTCAGAAGAGAAATGGGGCGGTATGCTCCACAGCTAGTTTTATCTTTCCCGGGCTTGGGAATAACCACTATTGCAGCCTCAAGCATGGACCTAGGAATAGCCCCTGGGGACGCAAAGGTATTACATAGCATGGTTAACAAGGGTACTAGCGTGTAGCAGAATTGTTTATAAAAGGCTGTGGTGTAGCCATCTGGCCCGGGGATTTAGCTAATTTAAGTCGAGAAATGGCTGCTATAACGTCTTCTACCTGGAGGTCCCTCTCCGAGTGTTCTGCTTGTTCGGGGTCAGTGTAGTGAGGTGTGCTTCTGATAGATAAGTATCGATGTCTGAATCCACCAACATCTGCCCTGTGTACAGCAGGGCATAGAAATCCTGAAATGCCTTGGCTATAGCTGCATCGTCTGTGACTGGTTTCCCTGTCTGGTCTCGAACCTCCTGGACCCCACTGCATCTGTCTAGTCTCGCGCAGTTTGTGAGCTAACAGTCGCCTGCACCTGTCTCCCCCTACATAAAACGAGTGCGCAAGCGCAGCGCTGCATATTCCGCTCTGTCTTGGTCTATGGCCGCTAATTGTGCCTGAGCTGCCTTCAATTGGTGCCAGTTTCTAGGTGCCCCTGTGCGTTGGTGCATTTGTTCTAATTCCCTTGTTTTCTGCGTAAGGTCGTCCCTCTTGCGCCTGCGCTCAGCATTGTCTGCCGTTGAGATGGCAATTAATTTGCCCCTGATCACTGCTTTAAGTGCTTCCTATCGTGTGGACATAGGTGTGTTGGGGTTGTCGTTGTGTGATAGGTAATCATCAATGGCGCACCTGTGTGACAACGTCTGTGCGGTACAAAAGGGTATCCCTAAGATGCCACTAACGAGTGGGTCGTTGGGTAGGCGGTAGGCTTAGTGTGACCACAACAGGTGTATGATCAGACTGTGATGCTACTAAGATCTCGGCATCTGACATGATGTTGCGGAGAGCCCCAGATCCCAGCATGTAATCAAGTCTTGCATAAGTTTTGCGGCTGTTAAAATAGAAGGAATATTCTCTAAGGTGAAGGTGGCGGCATCTCCAGAGGCCCACTAAGCCTAGCTCCTCTAATCTGGTCAGCCCTGCCGAGGAGAGCGCGCCAACCTGGCTGGAGCGTTGTGCCGACCTGTCAAGAGCATTATCATGTACTAAATTAAGAACGCCCCCCAGGAGTATCTTGCTCTCAACTGTGGCGGTGGCTTCTGTCAGTGCGTAGTGAAGAAATCTTTCTTGGCTGTTATTTGGGGCATACAGAGACCCAATGACAAACATGTGCCCCCCCAATTGTGAACTGATAAGATAGCAGCCAACCCCTAATTTCAGCCACTTTCTGAACTAACTTCCCTTGAAAGGCCCGGGAAACGAAGATCGCCACCCCTGCCGTTTTAGAAGGACCAGACAAGTAAAATTGCATTAGGAACTTATGGGATTTGAGCCTAGGACAATCTTTTGAGAGCAGATGCGTCTCCTGTAACAAGCAGATGTCTGCTTTGGTGCTCTCCAGGTATGAGAGGATAGCCCTGCACTTGATTGGAATATTGAGACCCCTCACATTTAACGTGAGGATCTTGAGATTAGTGAGGGGCATCTCAGGATCTAGGAACAATGAGCGTGGGTGGTGTTCCAAGACAGGACCTGTGCGTCTGTACTAGCCTCTAAGTGCAGAGAGGACCCAAAATGGTATTGTCAATCCCATGTGCGCCGGGAAGCAGTGAACGGGGAACCCCAAAAACAGAACAAGCATTGGCATAGCCAATAGGTCTCGCCTTTGGGACCTTATAAGTGTTTAGCCACGCAACAGTTGATATGGTTGCACCAAGGATATTGTGCTGCATAACTAAATACTTAGAAGGTCCCAAAAGCAAGACCCATTGGCTATGCCAATGCTTGTTTTAGATGCGGCTTGTCTAAAGAAAGGGGTGTGACCTCCATGAATGTGAAAGCGCCACATGGGCGCTAGTAATTTGCAATGCAATAGGTCTCGCATTTGCAAGAGTTTAAGCTATTACATTGACAATAGGACAAACTCTCTTAAATGCGACTTGAGAAGGCCCTAAATTGCAATGGGTCTTGCGAGAGTTTAAGCTATTACTATTGTAAATGACAATGCCTTTTATTTATGTTTTAAAACCCAAAGCATAAATGAAAGGAATTACCATTTACAATGCCAATAGCTCTAACTCGCATGAATGCGAGACCTATTGCATTACAAATGCTTGTTCCCTAAGCATTTGCAAAGCCAAAAGGTCTCACCTATGTTAGATCTATTGGCTCTTTCAATGTTTTTGTTCCATGTTCTACCACAGTGCGGCTGCTTTGTAGCATGGTTGCGAGTAAATAAAAGTACGTGACAGGGCCAGTGTTGACTGCATGATAGCGATAATTTTTCAGCCAGGCTGGATAGCATGGCTAAAAAAAAAACATTGGCAAACCCAATAGATCTCTCATAGGCGAGAACTATTGGCTCTGCCAATGCTCGTTTAAACTGGCCTGTCATTTAACAAAATATTTTTGGTCAGAATTGAAGTTTGCAATAGTGCCCATAGCAATACGCAAGCAAAAACTGCACAAGTAAATACTATTCATTATACTATGTTCAAATCAAGCTCTTGCTGGCTCAGTTTTGTGACCTCACAGCACTACATTATTGGCCGAACCACTTATTCACGTTGAAAGGGTGAATGACCGAGTCTACCAGACAGAAATGGAGGAAGAAGACTGAGCATGGTCCTCTGAAACAGGGGCTTTAAACGCCTGTGCCATTCTGCCAGCAAAATTAAAATTGATATAGTACCAGATGTTTCACAGACAACTAAGAGTAGGTGTAATTCTTTATTTCGGTTAAATAAACCATAAAAGGTACGATAGTAACAATCTAAAAATACAATATAATAAAACGCACGACTTCAAGGTAAAAACTTAGTTGTGAAGAAAATTTCGCTCCAGCAATAGAATACTCATCATGCATTTTTGTTGTTTGATTTTTCCCTTTTTTAAGATCCATTACATTATAAAAGGATAAAAAAAAGATCCAGTTAAAACCACCCCCAAAAAAATATGATTTATTAACAAGGCAAGTCGACGCCTAGCTAAAAAGAAATACATGAAAGTGCTATTTTTAGAGAGCAACAGAGTACTTTTGATTCTGCCTGAAGGGAAGATGAACATATTTGAGGAAAGCGAAAAAGTGACCAGCTACCATTCCATCTCCATCATCCTGGAAACAAACCACTGTTTTTAGTCAAGGGTGTAAGAGGTTTTGAAGATTGTGAATTCGTTAGTGCCACTACAGAGCTCCCTTGAGGAGGCAGGTGAAAGATCTACTACTAGTGAACTCCATGATTACACCACTTTAAATCGAAATGTACAAGTCATGGGCAGGATAGAATGCAGGTGGAATTCAGATTTGAACTCTGAGTGACGGTATGTATACAAAGGCCACGTTTTTTACATTCATATCTGCCCCAGTACCGCTGCATCTGTAGTCTCGTACTTCCCCGCGGTCTGTGTGGTGTCACCTACGCAGTTGTACTCACGCTGCACGTGTGAGTGTGAAAGGTGTCTTGGGGGAGGGGGTGATTCTCTAACATGCATGTCATCTTCTCTTACACCTCTGTTTGGCACAGATGTTAGGAACAAGCTGAGAAAGGAAATATATGAGTCTGAGAGAAACTGTGTTATTCGTAATTGTTCTCAAAGCGAGGATTATGTACTGCTTTTAATATTGTTTATATCATTTCTTTCAGAAATACTGTACGGAGCAACTCAGAAGTAAATTAAGCATGTGTGATTCATTTATTGTGCACCTTTAAAAGTACAGCGTTTCGGTCTTTATTCACTCTATGACCAATCACTAGTCGCCAGAGAAAACAATTTGAAAGTGTACAGCTACCTCCAAATAAAGCAACAAAGGAGCAACAAATCACCGTCACATAAAATTCCTACAAATTCAACCAGCAGAGACTATCAATCTTGGAAGACATCCACACACTACAGAATCAGATGCACACTGCTCAGAGAATTGAGAACCACACAACCTAGAGTGCTGCTGAAAACAAAATAAGCAACCCACTCGGAGCCCACACAGAGCACGCACTAAAATTAATTGTTGCAAACTAGTAGCCTAGAACATCACCCTAGATGAAATCCGTTCACAGCGACGAATCTTAAACAAGCATTAGCCGCTCGGTTGGGCCGCAAAGAAATAATAAAAATTTTAAAAATGGGAGTTTTGCGCACGCACGACGAAAAAGGTGCTGTGCACGACGCACACGCTCTTGTGCGCATTCTGGCAAGCTGATCGCCGGCAAAGTCGCTTTTTTCAGAGCTACTAAATGTCTCGGCCGAGACCAGCACATGCGCTGGATCAGGCCGAGACCTAAAAACCTTTAAAAATTAACATCATAAACTTATGTCTTAAGAGCGAGAATTCCGAATACAGTGCGGCATCCAGGAACGATCGGTGGTAAGTCTTTAAGGGTACCGTCGTGTGGTAAAAGTTGTCCCCCTGCCCCACCCGCCTCCCCCCTCAAAACACAGAGAAAAAGCCACCTGCATGCCCTGGTATGCTCACAAAGTTTGTGTCTTTGCCAGCGCCTCTGGAAGAGCTTCTAATACCTCCTGCTGCCCCTTCGAGATCTCTGCAGAATCTGGTTGTTTTGGTCGGCATCTGCGTCCCTGCTGCCGCCATCTCGGTTGCGTGTACCGTACCCCGGGGGTGGGGCTGCGGCTACCGACGTCTTTCTCAGGAATGTCAACGCCAAGCAGCTGGCTTGCTTCAGAGAGGGAGCATAGCTGGTAAAGTTTGCAATCTAGATGGAAAATGAGGCAAAACGGGTGACCCCCATGAGTATGAGATGTCGCGATCACAGAGGTGCATAATGATGGTGCGAAAGGGTTTGCGTTCCTGCAGGGTAAGCGCAGCAAATTCCTGATATAAGATTGCGGTCTGATCCCGGAAAGAGATCGGGTGCATGGATCTGCCTTGTGAAGAATCTCCTCCTTCGTGCGAAAGTCTTGTACACAGACCAATATGTCCGCTAGTGGTGCTTTACCAGATCGGGGTGGGCCCACTCTGTGGGCTTTGTGTATTTTGTGGTCAGTGTTGAGAGGGTTGCCCAGGATATTATTGAAGATGTCTTTTGTGTACTTGAAGACGTCTCCAGCTTCTTTGTTGGTTCGCACCCGCCTGATCCGTATGTTATGTCTGCTGAAGCAGTTTTCTAGGTCTCCCAGGTGAGTTTGTAACTCCACCTGTTGGTCATGAATGCGGATGACCTCTTGCAACAAAGCTGCCATTTCTGTGTCTCTGTTGTCACCTTTGTCTTCCAAGGTAGCGATGCATTCCCCCACTTCATCCACATCTCTACGGATGTCTTTGATTTCGGACGTGAGGTCACGTTTAACTGTTTGTAGATCCTCACGGAGAGTCATGAAGAGGGATTCAAGGGAGGCCTGTGTCACTGGTTCCTCCTTGGTGCCATCCGCCTGCGAGTTGGCGTGCTCGCCCAGGGGTGGGCGATCCATTATAGCTTCACTCCGGGGTCATGCGAAATATTCCTTCAGTGTCTTAGCCTTCTTACTCCTCGTGGAGGACATGTCCTCGTTGTGTCTGGTATGGAATGGGCACCAATGCAACAGGGGTTCTGCAGATACCAGAAGTATAATGCTCCAGTGGAGGCTGGAGCGCAAAGCTACCCCCAGGAGGCCTTTAGAGGAATCCGGCACGTGGCAAACAGACCCTTTTATTTACTTGTATGGGGCCGCTATTTCCAGCCTCCCAGATGGGCTCAGAACCCCAACTTCGTCTGCAATGGTCCCAGCACCCGATGGGCGGTGTTTAAGTGGGTGCTCTACTTGCCTGGTGTAAGGGCAGCGGCTGGGGGACTCTTGTCATCTTCCTATGGGGATACAGTGAGAATGCCCTTGCAAGGCCTGAGACTCTGTAGCCGGGCAATGTCGGATCAGTTCGCTAGTCAGCCCCCTCTCCTCCACTGTGGAATGAGACTCTAACGTGCCTCTCCTGCAGATACTTATCTTCTACTCCTCACCTGAGGCTGTAGGGATGAGCCGTCCTGTAGCAGCCAGCGATAAGTACAGCGAGGGTCCTGATGAATACGCACTGCAAGGTCCTACGTCTCCGTGTCCCACAGAAAGTCCCAATCTTTGAGGAGGAGCATGGGCTGGTGTAGAGACAGTGGTGGAGTTCCTCTTGTAGTGCCAAACTAAGCCAGGGGTCAAGCGGGAAACCGTGCGACACACCCACAAGCTGCACCCGGACCTAGAAGGGCTGCTTCCGTGGGGCGCTGGGCTCCGCTCTTAGCAGCCGCCTCTAATGGCGGTTGCGCTCATTCCCACTTAGGGTCCTCTGTTTGCCAGCCGTGGAGGTCGTTAAATTTCAAGGGGCGGGCCCGGGTCCAGGCCACCACACATTTGCTGCCACCAGGTGCCTTGCCGTGGGCCTCCAGCTCAGTCCTGCTGCCACGCAGCCATGTCTCGTAGCTCTCGAAATGGAAGACCCCGGATCGCCGCCCCCGGGAGGGCCGGAGCTGTTGCAGTTATGTTGCCTTTCTCGTGATCAGTACTGTAGTGCTTCCCCGCTCGCAACCAGGCCTGGCTTCAATACTCCACCAGGCCTGGAATCGTCATGCATCTTGCCTGGGCTCCGTAATCAAGCCGGGGACCGTCACAGTGGGGCCCGCGCCTTCTCAGTTGGTCCCTGGAGGCGCCGCCACTCTGTCCCCATCGCAGCGTCTCCCTGCACCTCGCCGTAGGGGTGCGCTCGGGCCGCTGCCATGAGATCGCGCCACTACCAGCAATCAGGCCTCCCGCAGCTGCATCCGGCCTCTCCCTGGAGGCGGCCTGTATCGCCAGCCGCTCCCGGCCACGATCCTCAGCGATTGTGCCAGTGTTACGGGGTCTCGGATCTCCTAACCTCGCCCAGCACTTCTCTAGGCAGAACCGTGGAAGAATCCACTCTCAAGAATCTTGGCTGGGCTCTGGGAGGTGCTGTTTTCGGGCGACGACGGGCGGGAGTGGAGAAACACCGTCTTCTCTCACCGCCATCTTGGCTACGCCCCCCGAAGTGACTGGTTTAGACGCTAAAGTGGGAATTGTGAATGTGCAGCGCCAATAGACTACCCACCGATGTGGGAAACATGAATATGCATCTCCAGTGGCATGAGGCCTCCAGGACCAACAAACACCCAAAGAGACTGTATTTGCCTTGTTTCTGCAATCCAAAGTGGAAGATTTAGAGATGTAGCAAGTGTCTATATGGTCAGAATGTTGAAAATCGCGTTGGTGTCTGAGTAGAGGACTTTAGAGTAGCTACCAATTACGTATTGAATCACACAGAGCAACGAGAACCCCTATTAAGATGTAAAGACATACTGCAGGAGCGCAAAGCGAGATTCTGGCTAAAAAAGATGTAAGCAAAAAACGCAGAAATATCAATAGTGCGGTTGGTTGTTCAGAAAAATATGTTAGGATGCATTTTCTAAACCAGTCACTAGAGGGCACTATTACATAAGTAATGAAAGAAAATATAACCTGAACTAATGGCATCCTTCAATGAGCACGGCAGTTTCCCCAGAGTACTTTGACATTTGTAATTCATAAAACTAGGTATTCTACAAGTTTAATCATCTAAAGAGAATTTTCTCACATGCACACACTAGCACACACACTAGCACACACACGCTATAATGAAAGAGCTTCCTCCAGGGCAGATTTTCGGAGCACGAGTCTCATTGAAATATGAATTATTTGTCATTCAAACGCATAAAGATGGAGTAATGTGAATGGTCTGTAGAAACTGGTAGACTTTTTTCTGGTTCCGCTCGCCGTTGTATTCTTAATTTCAATGTTATTTATGACCAGCTGTGATAAATATGGGAGCTTTGAATGGTTAAACGCATCCTGAAACTATGTAACGGTTTGGGAGTTTATTGATAAAATAATGGGAACAGTTTGAAATGTGTTTTTAATACACTTTTATTAATTGTAGTCTCAACTGTGGAATACGTTGGATTTTGTTGTTACTCAACTCAAATGTCTAGTGGAGACCTTCGACAAGGGGCTATTCACTTGTGCCCTCGGCTGATTAAGCTCCCACACAGTGTTTTTTTTAAATTCTTTTTTAAATCGATTTTTCCCTCGAATTTGGTGCTACATTGACTGCATAATTCAAACTATCCTCTAATGCAGTGGTCTACAAAGTTTTTAATGCCGCACCCCAGTGAAAAAATAAAATACATTGTGCCCCCCTTAGAATTTTTCACAATTACTCTACTAAATTGGCACTGTTTAATTAACTATGTCTCGTCTCGACTTATTTAAACACAAAACATATTTAAACATTGCTGGTAAATTCTATTACCGTTTTCAAAATGCAACCAAGTTCATGATTACCAAACATACTAGTCTGCTCAGGCAGGCCTTACTAACGTGTAAAAGTATCCACAGTGTGACTTTAGAAATGGGGGTGGAGTTTCTAAAGAATATTTGGAGTCCCTTCCTTTTTGACACATACTCCCAGCTAGGATATAAATGACAGAAGATGTTAGTGATGCCCCATTAGGAGCGATTACTTGCGCTCATTTATTTCCCGCTTAAAACAAAGTACTGTTATCAGCATAATGCTTCTTTTGGTCAGAGCCAGGCGTCCCACCCTGGGATCACGTGAGGCCCGCCAAGTTTGAAGACCCCTGCTCTAATGCATATGCATGTGTGCGCCCTTGTCTTATGTTTTTAAAGGACAATTCTGATCAAGCTTCGCGGACTCCCTATTTAAGCACGCTGTGTGTTGCGAAGTCCTTGCTCCACTTATAAAGCCACTGGCGTAAAGAAAAGTGAGGGGGCCTCCCTGCACGGTACGTAGAGAGGCCCCCTCCGGGCTCAATCTTGAGCTCTCTGGCCAGAGTGCAGTGCCGAGGGGGCCCCTTGGAGCTTGAGGCACCCCCGCACCGCGTGGGCTGCGGGGGCCTGTGTTACGCCCCTGTATAAAGCATGACACAGTAACAGCCCCCGCTACTTAGTTGACAATAATAGCATCTCAGCAGAACCAAACATCTCAGCAGAACCAAATGCTTACACCCCAAAAACGAACTATGGGCTGGTTTAGAGTTTGGCGGGCGGTTACAAGCGCCCTGGAATATAATGCGCTTGTAATACGGCAGAAGAGATATCCGTCATTAATCCGTCCACCAAACTCTCAATCAGATCCTAGATCTGAAAAACACAATCTCGAAAACAAGTATCTCATTGGAATGCAGTTCTTGTTGACGTCGCCAGGAAATGACATAAATCAAATAAACTATCTAATTTGTAATTCATATGGAGTTCATTTATATACCGTCCAGGGCACAAGTCCTAAAAAAATAGTTGGGGGACGCTGACGTCACGACAGGAAGTGACATCAGGAAAGATGGCTTGCACCATCAGACTCATTGCCTCCCCTCGCGCACCCCTTAAATGCGATTGCATCAGAGAAGCCAGCGCGTGAGCAGCGTTCTGAATGAGAGAGAATGAAGTGGTAAAGCTTCAATTACTTGTCAGTAATAATTAACATGAATACTTTCCTAATCTGCACAGAGCTCCCGGTAAAATAAGTGGGGGGACGCCGTCAACCCGCGTGGTACTCCGACTCGAGCCCTGATACCGTCCTCTGAGTGAAACCATTTACAGAGGAAATCTCATTAGCTTTACTAGACACAACAAATACAGATGTTTCAGCCAATCATGTCCATTCTGGGATACAACATTTTTTTTAAATCCGCCTTCTATGTCTACGTAACTCCAGACCTGCCCTCGAGGAGGAAGGAAAATGGCATTATCAACCTCTGCGAACCCATACTGTTAATGGTTATTATGTCTTAACCCAATCTTTTCTTTTTCAACACTATATATAACTTTAAGCGTACATAAAAGAGTTAAATGTGCTGCCTGACAAAGTAACATAATGAATCTAACTCAGTAACGTGAAATAGCAAAGTACCATCGTGCACCTGCTATCAGTGAACATGTTGGGCAGAATGGCGCGCAGACAGGCAACATAGTTTGTGTTTCAGGTGCCACTTGGAGCAATCATGAGTCAAAAGCTAGGTTTATTCTATGCTCTGGTCAATCAATAATATTGTATGTGCAGCATAAACTGAGGGATAGGTCTAATGGATGAGGTTTTCAGCACTGCTTATCATGGGACAGCTATGTTCCAATACTGTAAAATTGATATATGATTAAACAACTACTTCTTAAACAACGAATGCCCAAACCACAAAGGCCAAACCACGAGCCACGCCAAACCACTACATTCTGAACAGCACCTTCCTAAACCACAAAAAATATTAATTTGCCTCATTACCCGAATATACTATGTTCTTTTAAAAACGCATGTTTGAAACAGTTAAAAAAAAAATAATTAAATTAAACATGTATTTTATAATACTATTAAGTAAGGAATCTTCAAATTAACAATTTAATAATCCTTTTTTACAAATACGGACAAATTACATATCCCTACATCCTGTCCTTTCTGGTAAATATTTATGTTTTAAAGCACATACCTAAATTATTTAATATTTTCAAAATTCAAATAGAGGGCCTACCTGAAAACCTTCAGCTTCTGCCTCATCGGCCAGGGCCCGCAAGGGATATTTGACACTAGCTCAATTGTTTCAAGATAATTTCCATCAACTTTCCAATCTTCGTTGTTGCCCTTCTCTTCATCTGAATTAAAGGGACTCCAACGAAGTCCCAACACTTTCCTGAATTATTTAACATTTCCAAAATTCAGAGGGCCTACCTGAAAATTTCAGCTTCTGCCTCATCTGCCAGCAGCCGCTGTCGGTAGGGGAGTACCTGCCGGGGCGGTGACGTGGGGAGGGGACGGGCAAGGTGGGGGGTAGTAATGTATGGATAATGGAGGTTTGCAGGTAAGTAAACATTTAAATAAATCAAACGAATTTCGTTGCGCGCACTGCATTGCATTTGGGGATGCAGTGCACGCAACAAGATTTATTTATATGTGTACTTACCTGCAAACCTCCATTATCCATATTATTACTAACCCCCACCCTGCCCCTCAAATCATCCCCACGTCACTGCCCCGGCAGGTACTCCCCCACCGACCGCGGCTGTCTGCCAGGGCCTGCAGGGGATATTTGACACCAGCTCAATTGTTTCACGGTGATTTCCATCAACTTTCCCATCTTTGTTGTTGCCCTTCTCTTCATTTGAATTAAATGGACTCTAATAAAGTTGCGTGTTGCAGTGCCATTTATTGGCTAGTTACAGGAAGTCGTATTTAATGAGGAGGTCCTTGTTCGTGTAAGCCGTGGTTTAGGAAGTTGTGGTTAATGAGGTCATGGCTCATTGAAAGGTCGTTGTTTTGGATTCATTGTTTAGTGCACTCGTTGTAAAGGATTCGTTATTAAGGACTTGTCCCCTATAAACTAGCTTTTAAGTCTGTGTCTAACACTGAGCTTGTGACTGCTTTATCTCCGGATATATCACCTGTCTGAAGCCATAACACACAACCTGTGTGCAGAATGAGAGAGACACACTTCTTTACCCAATAATACACATACATGTACGTCTCCAGATACCAATTTTCATCCAGACCTATTGGATTTGTCATTGCCTCTGTGTTCTGGTAAGACTAGTATTTTTACATCTAGAGTTCCCCTTTCCGAGGCGAGAAGATGGTATTTATTTATTTATTTAATTATTATCCGCATTATGCACTTTCCATGGATGAATTCTTGTTTACAGTCCAGTCCATCGCCCTTCGATACGAGCTGTGGCCCCGTATTTAAGGGTATAGAATATTCTGTCAGGTTTGGGAATTTCTGTATTTTTCTTTTTTTCATTTAATTTTGTATATATTGACGCTTATTCATATTTTTACTTACACAAAAATATGTAAATGTATTATGAGGTCATTTTACATTTTCATTCTATTTTGATTTTTTTCCTTTTTAACTCATTTGTATGTATTCGATGTACTTTTTTTTAGTTCAAGAAAAATGTTATTGATCATAAAATAAGGTATCAATACATAATAAGCAAGAGAAATGAAGGAAAGGAAAAAGGGGGGATGGGAAACAAAGAAAGAGTAATCAGGATATGCTTACAAGAAATCAAAAAGCAAGACGTATCATGAGCAATAAGAATAAAAATTAGGGGTACAATAATTATGCATCAGAAACAGGTGCAAATGAGGAACAAGCAGATAATGTAGAAAAATATAGGAAATGAAAAGGGTATCGGGGGGGGGGTTTTGGGAACCTCCTGCTGAGCAGGTCGTGGGCAAAAAGAACAAGTCACACAATTATCCAAATACATTGTAACAGGGAGCCATAGGTCTGCACGTTTGGTTGCCAATTGGGCAGGAAAAACAAAAGCATTATCAAGCCTGTGATTATGGCAAACATTGTACCACCATGCTTTAAAAGAAATGTCAGAAGAAGTCTTCCAATTGATAGTAATCTGTTGGAACGCAACAGCCAAAAGCAAATCAACAATTCGAACATGTAGATCAGTCCCCTCCCAACAGGGAGAGAGGCTCCCTAGAAAAATACGAGTTTGAGACAAGGGAATACATGTTTGGAAAATTACATTAATTTGAGCCCAAACCTGCAACCAAAAATCATGTACATGTTTGCAAAGAAATAGCATATGAAACAGAGTAGCGTGAGGCGAGGAGCAGGACCAACAAGCGTCTGAGACAGTAGAGAACCTTTTGTTAAGGGTAAAAGGAGTATGGAGCAACCTGTTGTAGATGAAAAATAAGGATTGCGTCAAGAACGCTGCTCTAGACCTTTTACAAACCTTTGTCCATATCTTGTCCCAGAGGGATATTGGCCAAGACACAGCTAGGTCCTGTTCCCACTGCTCCTCCACCTTAGACTTAGGTCTAGTAGATGCATGAGCATGGAGATGCTTGTAAATTATGGAAGCTTTAGGAGTGGTATGCAGGAGAGAATGGAGTCGGAGGGCAGGGGCAGGAGAAGTGGAGGAAGGTGATGCCTGCTTGAGCCGTGTGTAGACCTCCATGACCGCTGCTTTAAGTAGAAGATATTTGGGAGCAAAGGATGAGGGTAAATCAAAAGAGGAACAAAGAGTATGAAAAGGTAGAAAGGTGGAATGTGAGAACAACAGCGAGATCCAGAGCAATCCTCTGGTCCTCCAGGATTTCCAGTAAAAGGGTCTATTATGTATTAAAAGATACTTGTTATGCCAAATGGTGGCCGTGAGAAAGTCAGCAGTAGTCGTAGGGGGAGGAGGACTAGAGGCTAAAAGGAGCTTGACAGTAAATTTATGAATGGGAGTGGGAGTCGAGGAGGGCTTACGGGAGAAAGAGATATATTCAGCAAAGGAAAATGGGGAAAGGAAAAGGCGCTCAACTTTAGTCCACAAAGGGCAGGGGGAGGGGGGGATCTTGGAGCCAAAAGGAAGCTAGGCGTAACAAAAAGGCTTTTTGATAGGCTGGGAAGTCCGGAAAATTGACTCCGCCTTCAAGGGCAGGGCGAATTAGTCTGGCAAGGGACATTCTAGGTTTCTTGGTATGCCACAAGAAAGAGGATAGGATCGAATTAATTTTCTTAAAGAATTTGGCTGGGATAGAAACAGGGATATTGGAGATTGTATAGAGAATTATAGGAGACAACATCATCTTAATGGTGTCAAGGCGACCCCACCAAGACCAATTTAGAGGATGCCATCTAGCTGTAAGGTCGGATATTTTCTGAGAGCACTTGGTCAAACAGAGGGAAATGGTGTCTGAAATGGAGGGAGTGATGTGCAAGCCTAAATACTTAATACGAGAGGGACTCCAGGTAAAATTGGAAGCACTGAAGTCCGGTTTAAAGGTGAACTTCGTCAGGGGCAAAATCTCACACTTGTCATTATTGAGCTTGTAGCCAGAAATTGAGGAGGAAACCCGCACTTCCTCCAGGAAAGCGGGAATGGAGTCTGTGGGATTAGAGATGAAGAGTAAAATATCATCCACATAGGCAGCAAGTTTAATGGAAGATTCCGCAGTTTGAAAACCATGTATGTTGGGATTCTGGCGAAGCTTGGACAAAAAGGGCTCTAAAGCGAGATTGAAAAGAAAAGGTGATAGGGGGCAGCCATGGCGAACACCTCTGCCAAGGTCAAAGTAAGAGGAGATCTGGCCATTCGCGTAGGCCGCAGCCCGTGGGCGAGAGTACAACAGTGAGACTAGGGAAGTGAATTTAGGGCCAAAGCCAAACCATCCAAGAGTGTGAAAAAGATACGGCCATTCGACCCTATCAAAAGCCTTCTCGGCATCTAGGGCGATCGCAGCCGCTGAATACGGGCTTCCCCCAGGCCAGTTCCTCAGGTATAGGCAACTGCTCGATGGATACCGACCCCATTTCAATCTCCAAAATGGCGAGCCAGACACGCATCCAGTAATACATACTATCCTACATATGGGGGTGGGTCGCCACCTGGTCACATGGCTATACAAATCCATCCGGGAACTCTCAATCACCCCCCTGACGACCCTGCGAGCCACTTGGGAGGAGGACATAGGTCGTGATCTACACGACTCGGAGTGGACTAAAGCTCTTGAGGCCCCTAAGCGTGTTTCTAGAAATGCCCGCTTCAAAAATATTCAATATTATATATTACACAGGGCATATCTCACCCCAGCGCGATTACAGAAATACTACCCCTCCACGCCATTCCTGTGCCCCAGATGCTGTTCCCCAGCTGCGAACTTCCGTCACATGTTTTGGGACTGTCCCAATCTCCAATCTTTCTGGCAGGAGGTACACAACGCACTGCTGGAACTCACGGGTCTCACTACACTAGCCACCTGGGAATCCAGTGCATTAGCCATCCTCCACATCTCTAAACGTAAGCCGGTGCATAGGCGCTTCGTGTCCTTAGCGCTCCTACTAGCCAATAGATGTATAACCATGCGCTGGCGCTCCCCAGAGGGTCCCCCCATAGCACACTGGCAGGGGGCAGTTAAAAAATGGGCGGCAGCGGAGGAAGACGCTTTAAGGGAAGAAGAAGCCAAAGGCGCGCGCAAGCTTCCCACCTCCATGGAATGGGCCATGCTCCTCCACAGCTTCCGCCAGTCCACGCAGGCTGGAGACCCGCCTGACCCTTCCCCTCCCCCCACCCGAGAAGACCAGTAGCCTTCACCGGAAGTGAGCCACCCCAGAATCGGACCCCAATAACCCCCTATATCCTAAGCGACCTCTCGCAGGTCCGGCCATCCATGGGTTTCTTTCCCCCCCCCCCCCTCCCATGACACCCGCCGCCATTATCTCCCGACTCAGACCCTGCTAGCGCCTACATGCTTCCCTCCCACAGTTTCGTTACCCCCCTGGTCACTGGTAACACTGCTGTGTGCACAGTACAGATCTAGATCCGGCGCTGTAACGGCATGAAAGTACCCATCTGTTCTTATTCATCGCCCCTATGGCGATACCGTCCCGTTACCTTTCAGCCTACAGGAGCCTTTACAAGATTGTAATGCACTGATTCACCGAAGTCATGTTTATGTATACCAGTTTTATACAGCAAGAAAAACGTTGCACACATAGCTGTACGTGGCTGAATGTTGAAGCCACGCCGGCGGTCTGCTTCTTCTGTACTGAAATACTTTACTGCAACAATAAAAACAAATTTAAATAAAAAAAAAAAAATCTAGGGCGATCGCAGCAAGGGAGTTCTGGAGGTGGGATGATTTTGACAAAATGTTGAATAAAAGTCTGGTATTGTCAGTGATATATCGACCCTTAACAAAACCAGACTGCTCTTCGCCCAAGAGGTCGGGAAGTAAATGATCCAACCTTATCGCCAATGCCTTAGCGAAGAGTTTGTAGTCAATATTGACAAGGGAAATGGGCCTGTAGTTTTTGCAATGCTTCGCATCCTTTCCCTCTTTAGGTATTAAACAAATATTTGCATCAGAGAAGGTGCCTGAGGAGGTACCTAAATCAGCCAAAGTGGTGAGAAGAAAATTTAGCTTCGGGATTAATAAATTGGAAAAGTGAAGATAGAATTCAACGGTAAAACCATCTCGTCCAGGGGCTTTTTTGAGTTTGAGACGTTTGAGCGCGGTAATCAATTCCTTCTGCGAGATGTCATTCTCCAAGAGGGAAAGATCGAGAGGAAAATGTGCAGGCTTTTGGATATTAGAGAAGAAATGTGTGAGGGATTGTATAGAGGATTGGGTTTCAGAGGTGTATAGGGTTTTGTAGAAACGGGAGAATTCAATAAGAATGTCGGCGTCTTTATGAAGTAAGTTAGAATTGGTGTCGTAAATAGATTCAATGTTCATTCTGTTGTGCTTGACCTTCAAATAATTGGCAAGAATTTTCCCAGCTTTGTTCCTCCCACCATAAAACTTAGCACTAGACTTTAGCAAATACAGGGAGACATCTTCTGTGGACTTTTCATTAAATTTCATCTTGGCAGCGACAAGGGCCGTCAGACTATCGTTTGAATGTGAGGTGAAGTAGACATGTTCCAATCTCTTAATGTCACAGAGGAGATTTTTAGTGTATAGGCGAGCACTCCTACGCTTCTTCGCAACATAGCCAATAATAAAGTCGCGTGCTGCTGCCTTGAAATCATCCCAAATGGTGTGTTTCGGGAGGGAAGGGGTATCATTGAACAGGAAATATTCATCAAAAAAGGCAGTGAAAGAAGCAGTAAATTTAGGATCCAGGAGGAGGGTTTTGTTGAAGCGCCATCTCTTGGGCCCATCAATCTTAGGAAGCACGTCAATGCTGATTACAACAGGGGCATGATCCGAGAGCAGAATCTGACCAATTTCAGCAGCGGTGAGTGTTTGAGCAAGAGTATGAGAAACAAAAATATAGTCAATTCGCGACTGGGAACGATGAGACGGTAAGTAAAAAGTAAACTCCCACAAGGACGGATTACAGAGCCGCCAGGAATCGACGAGCTTATGTTGGGAGATGGCTTGGGTGAAAAGCTTGTGTGGTTTATTGGGAACGTAAGTGGCGTCTCAATTCCTATCAATAAAAGGATCTAGGGGATGTTGCAATCTCCAGCTAGGATAAAATGGTCATCCATAAATTGGGAGATACGTTGAGAAAACTCAGCCCAAAAAAGAGGTTCACCATTGGTGGGAGAATAGACATTAAGGAGAGAGATTGGAACACCTCTAAGCGATAGTCTGACATGCGTCAATCTGCCATGAGTATCTGATTCTTGGGAAATAATTGTGAGAGGGAGAGATCTACGACATAAAATTGCTACACCATTACGTTTACCATCACCTTGTGAATAAAAAACCTCACCCACCCAACCTCTTTTAAGCTTCGCAGATTCTATGTCGGAGAGGTGGGTTTCCTGAAGGAACGCAACATCAACATTCAATTTGGCAAGATGTGACAAAATGAGTTGACGCTTAATAGGAGAGTTAATACCCTTAACATTCCACGATACTATATTCAATGACATATTTTAAACAGAAATCCAGAAAATACATCATAAGTATAATTAGGAAAAAGATCCATGAATAAGGATGGACAAGAAGAAAATAGATATAAAAGAGAAGATAGATGCATAATGGAGATTGAGAAAAGAAAAAGAAAGAGATCGAAGATAATAGGAAAATATGCAAGTGGAGAGAAAAAAGTGGAGATTAAAAGTAGTTGTAAGAGGGTCAGATGGAGAAAAGAGAAGGCAGGATAAAAAGAGTTATAGCATAAAAAGGAGCAAATCCTGAGAACAGAGAAGTATAATCAGAAGACAAATAAAAAAGAAGCATCACCAGAGGGGGGAAGCAGAACAAAACAAAGCACAACAGGAAAATACAAAGGAGGAAACAAAAAAGGAACATACCTACAGAAGGAGAAAGTGAGACGGAAGGGGGGGTGGGACCACATGGGCAAGGCGACACATCCGAGGTCGGCTAGGTGGGGAACCAGGGAGACATAATCAGATAAGGGAGAATTCCTGTGGGGATGAAAAAGGAAAAACAGGGGTTAGAATATAACGGGAAGTGGAACAGCCAACACAGATAACAGTAAATAACATTACATTGCAGAAAAGATAAAGTACTGCAAATTGAAACTTCTTAAAGAGCAACAAAAGCAAATTGCAACAACATTGTGGGGAGACCCCTTAAAGATTGGAAAAGTAAAATGCAACAGCATTAGAAGAGCCGGCAAAACCACAGTTCATCCAGGAGCAGAAGATGAAGGACCAGAAGAGTCCATGGCAGAAGTCTTATGCGCATTGATGAAACTCTGAAAGCGTACTGGATCTTCGTAGTGGGTAATGTTGTTATTATAAGTGACCTTGAATAAACATGGGTGGTAGAGGCCATATCTTGCTCCCATCGCACGAAGGTCCTCTCTGATACCTAGAAAAGCTTTTCGCCGATTAGCCGTAGCTCTTGCATAATCTTGAGCGAAGAACAAGGACGAACCAGACCATGTTAGTTTTGGAGAGGATTTGGCAGCTGACAAGACCTTCAAAAGATCTGTGTACTCCAGAAAGTAGAGAATGACACCTCTGGGCCTCTGTGAGGAGGAGGCTGAAATAGACGGGTGCCCCAACCTATGTGCACGCTGGATATTGAGATGGGTACATTCTGGTAAGCGTAATAACTTGGGAAGAAATGATGTAAAGAAGGCGAGTGAGTCCGAGCCCTCGAGTCCCTCTGCCAAGCCATAAATAGGGAGGTTGTTCCGCCTGTTCCTATTTTCCAATTCCTCCACCTGTCGCTGAAGGGCAGACACCTGAGAGGTTAAGTGAGATACTGTGGAACAGGTTTCTTGAAAAGATTCAACAGAATGTTCGACGGAGGCCACCCTGGTTTCCATTTGTGACCAGTTATCCGTAAGGATCTGAAGCTTGACATTGGTTTCCTCCATAAAAGGACGTAAAGATCTGGTTTCCCCCATAAAAGGACGTAAAGATCGAACTTCCTCCAGGAAAGGACGTGAGGACCTTATTTCGTCCAGCAATAACTCCATGGAGACAGGCGCTGGTTGTGTAGGAGGTGAGGGAGGATCTTTCTTTAGTCTTTTGATATTAGTCTTCCCCAGTGGAGGTTGAGAAGGTTCCATAGCTGTGTCCAAGCCAGATGAGGGGAGGGAATCCTCTAATTTAGACAAGGCAGAGAAGACTTTAGAATTCTTAACAATGGCAGTCTTAGTTGTACGTGACAGATGTGACATGGTTTTAAGCCTGCCCATAAAGCTTAGGTTAAAGGTTGTCACTCAAGCAATGTACTCACAATGCACAGAGGGGTAGGCGAATGCACCAAAGTGGCTATAGCATAATCAAGGAAGGTAGCTTAAGTATAGCGCAGATCAAATGTAGTCCTGAAAAAAGTATTGAAAAAGGTTTCAGACGCGCAGAACAAACAAGGCAGCCAGGAAGGAACATGGTAGACCTGTCATAATAAAGATGAGGCAGCGCATGTCTCCCAGACCGGTAAGGCTTGAGCACTACGAAGCAAGGAAGAGCAGTCTCCATTCATTCAGCTTGAACATATATGAGGAGGCTTTCCGCGCTCACCTGACGTTGACAAGAAACTCTGTCAGGGGTCCGGTAGAGGAATCCAAAAGCAGCTAAGAGTCATCAGGGCATGTTCCGATGTACGTGCATCTCCCCTTAGCAGGAAAAGACATGATGGAAGCGGAGTATCTCCCGGAACCTCACGGAGCCTTACACGGGCGCCGCCATCACCTCCGGGCGCCAAGCCACACCCCTATTCGATGTACTTTTGAGGTCATAATGACCAAAATAAAGTTTATTATGATGATGGTATGTTTTTTAACCTGTATATGTCTAGGCTTTTCATGTTCCTTGAACAAGTTTTGTGTCTTTAGTCGTCCCGTGATCTCAGTTTGTCACCAGTGGAAGAAGAGAGCGCGTAGGCTGTCTAGCCAGTTTAGTTATATAGAGCTTTGTCACCAGACTGCCTGTTGGGAATATTGCAGACTGGCATGGACTGTTTACCGTAAATTGTGCAATACTTCTTTAGGTCGATGTCAGGGGGAAGCGTAGAGTCTTCACCGATTGCTTTGTAATATGACTCAAGCATCGCCTACTGAAGAGTTTAGAACCTTTGGGTAGTTGTCATTATGGTGAATTATTGTAGATCTTGAAGATGTTTAGTCAAAAAAAACATGCGTGGGCAAGAACAGCATCATCGTATGGGCATTTGTCTACAATAAGGAATGCCTCCATAACATAACATAACACATGTATTTGTAAAGCGCACGTTTACCCCAGCAACGGGGCATCTTGGTGCTGAAATAACAGATGTATATTGTTACCCAATTCAATGGTACTAATTTTATCGACCTCAAATGGATGAAAGGCTGAGTGGACCCGCCATTATTTGAACCTGTGACCATGAGGTAGAACACAGGCCCCTGCAGTGGATGCATTAGTCCACTGAGCCACCAGACCCGGTTTCATAGCCACTCCACCCCTGTCTTATCTTCATCTTCCGAATATATGATTTAGATATTTTTAGAACGTTTAGTTATGGCTTACCTGCAGTTGTAGTGGAGACAATGATAGTTTGAGATTTTAGTGCTTATGCCCTAGGTTTCTGTAGGTAGCCGTTTGACTTGAATGAGATAGTTGTGACGGAGGAGCATCTGTAATTAGGCAATATTGTGTGTTTAAGGATGCGATAAAGTTTTAGGGTCTGAGGGTGGTTGCTCATGTAACTCACTCATTAAAGTAAAAGCGATTGGATTTGTAACAGATGAAGGGTGTTCTTGATTCATAGGGTTTTCGTTAACCCCGCTGCATGTTGCAATCTGCTGCTTTTGAAGTAGAGGGGGCACAAGAAGCAACACTTGATAAGCTTTTGGTCCATGTGGTTTTGCCAAGTCACTAGGTGGGTTGGTTTGAAAGCTATAAACCATGAATGCCTTCATTGGGCGGCCGCATTGCAAATTGCATGGTCCAGGAGTGCTAAAATGACTGGGGATCGAATCATTGATTCCACACAGCAAGTTCACCCCTGCGCCCTACAATTACAAATCATTCTGCCTGACATGGAAAATCACATATAAGAGGGGATCACTAGAGGCAGGTGGTGGGGAAGATGTCCAGAGCAGGGAAAGCTGGTGGTGGGCAAGGAAAGGGGCATCTGTGATCTCAATTTTATCCGCTGTCATTTCTGCTAGGGAAAACTGGGCCTGGTGTGCCCACACTATCAGAATTCTGAAAATTAATTTTAGCGTCTCTTACGCTGTGAGACAAGGCTCTGACAACCTTCTACTCAAACAATGGAGTCTCAACTTCGATGAGGACTAACTATTGTTATACCCTTACATGTCATCCGCAATGCCCTTTTCTTCTTGTGGAAGATGGCTTGTCAAATCCTTCACAAGGAAAATGGTGGTCCTGTGCCCTCTCAGGAGAAAGAATATGATGGAGAATCTCCAGTTCCTAAGAGCATGCTACTGACTCCCTCTTACGAATCAGTGGTCCATCAAAGCCAATATGTAAGGTATGACAACGGCAAAGACTAGAAGCTGACCCCAACAAAAAAAGGCAAACAGCGCATGTTCATACATTGCTCTTTTCCATTATTGCTTGCACGTGAAGCACTATCCGACTTTTGATGTGAGGCAGGCTGAAATGTATTTTACTTGCCTGTGTCCTCAGTTACTTTCAAACTGCAGCAGTGAGCATGTAGAGTTTGGGGACGATAGTCAACACAGATCAGTCCAAGGCTGCAGACTATGAACACTTCTACCAATAACATTGTTAATGGATGGGATGATTAAACAGTGTAATCAAGTCCTTTAACCGACCAGTTTAAATGGATAAGCCGTAAGTGTGTAGGGGACCTCCAGATAATAAGGATCAGCTTTTGCAGTTTCATTGACAGTTGGACAGTGGATCTGGGCTCTGCTGAGCCCGTCCAGTGTACAATTCGTATGTGAAACAAATGTGACTGATTTGGTGTGATCAGTTCATAGGATGAGTGAATGCGCTGAGTTTTTGGACCTCACTAAAATGTTATGAAATCCTTCTCGTGCTTTAAGGAATAAGGGACCTTTTGATAGGCCAGACTTTGTCCATGGAGAGATACACCTATAACTTTTAGAGTGGATGGCCCGTAGTTTCAGGAAAGCTGACCACAGGCTTAGTGGTTGTATGGGAATGCTGGGTGATTTTTTAGAAATGTAGCCTGAAGTAGATCAAAGTGCATATTGTCGAGGAGGCATGAATTGAGAACTGGTAGCTAGTGGAATACACTCTGAGCAACTGAAGTGGAGTGTTAGCATTTTAGGCCAACTTTGAGTAAGGCAGCATATTTCTGGGCACTTTGCAATTTGCTGAGTGCCATCTTGGGCATCCCTGTTTGCATGCTCCTGCAACAGTGCTGGTGGGATAGCACTGCCATTCAGGCAGGGTTCTTGTTGAGGACAACTCATAGCATTTATAGGTATTTCATGCACTATTGGTGACTACATTAACATCAAACATGAGTGATAGGTCAGTATTGAAAGGGGTGCCCAGGTTGGGTGCTGTTGCATACAGAAAAGTGGATAACATTAGTTCCTCGGTCTAGGACCCTATTTCTACAATGTCTGTGTTAGAAATTGGGTTTCTGGTTAGCAGAGGTATGACGCTTTTCAAGCAGGAACCACAATCCTAGTCAAGGTACATCAGATACACATCATAACTTAACCTGTGCCCACCCACTGGTAGCTTGGCACAGAGCAGGCAGACTTAACTTAAGAGGCAATGTGTAAAGTATTTTTGCAACACTTCAAACAGTAACACAGTGAAAACATCACAAAAAGACTCTGCACCAAATTAGAAAAATAGGCTGTAGTTTTATGAATAAAACAAGACCAAAACAACTCAAACCCTAGAAGTATAACCGTAGTTATGAATTTTTAAAGATTTAATGAAATTGTAGTAGTTAAAAGCTTAAAGAGTCAACTGAGGCTATCTGGTTGCGCTAGACCGAGTAAAGCCAAAAGTTCAGGTCGACCGTGATGGAGTGCGCGGGTCAGATAAAGGGGCCAGCCTTGGTCCGCTGTAAAGTTCCTTAGAAACAACATGCAGGAAGCAAAGGAGGCGATGCATCGTCAAACCGCTTGGTTGAAGGCGATGCAGCGGCGCAAAGTTGAAGATGCATCAGAAACTGGAGAGTCGGTGTCCATGCAGCAGTGGCAATGTGTCGCTGCCGAGGGGGATGCACCAGTTCCGTTCAGCTCAACGTTGATGCGTGGATTCTGGAAGTTGCAGCACTTTATACCCACGTCCAATGGCACAGAACTGGATTGGCACTACTTGGCAGGGCAAGACTTACAGCAAGAAAGTCCAGGTGTTGTTGCAGTTTGATGAGAAGTCTTTGATGTTCCTGAGACTTCAAACAAGGGGCAAGCCAGCATGCGCTTGGAGACACTCTGGGTTCAAGTGAAATGAGTCCAGTCCTTCCTCAGTAGGTCAGAGCGTGGCAGGCAGCAGGGCAGCACATCAGAAAATCCGTTCTTCCAGAGCAGCAGTCCAGAAAAGTGGCAGTCCTTGTAGCAGCACAGCAGTCCTTCCTCCTGGCAGAGTTTTTCACAGGTCCAACAGTGCACTGAAGTTATAGGGTCAGAAGTCCAGTTCTTATACCCAGTGGTGCCTTTGAAGTGGGGTAGACTTCAAAGAAGAGCTTTGAAGGGCACACAGGTCCTCCCTCTCCACTCTGGCTCCAGAATCACTCCAGGGAAGTTTGCAGTCCTTTGTGTGGGGACAGGACACAGCCTATTAAGGTGCAAGTGTCAGCTCCTTCCTCCCATCCTGCCCAGAATGACCCATCAGGATGTGGATGGCCGCTCAATCACACATCAGTTGTTTTTGGGTGTGGTTGTCTAGAGGTAATGCAGAAAGCCCAGCCGTCACCCACGCAATATGTATATTGGAGACCAGCTGCAGGCACACAGGGCTCAAAGCAGAAAAATGTAATCTTTCGAAAAGTGGCATTTCAAAAAGCGTAATGATAAATTTGACTTTATCAATGAAGAGGAGTTGTCATTCCCAGTCCACTGACTGATATACTCCTTCTTAATCAAGGATTACAGCTTATGAAGTGTAATAATGAATTCTCTGTTAACCTATGTCCTCACAGTAGGGAAAAACGAATTTGGGTGTTTTCTATTACCAGGACTGGCCAAACTTAAAAGTACATGTCCTACCTTTTGATTACATAACACCCTGCCCTCTAGGCTACCTAGGGCCTCCCTTAGGGGTGATTTATGTGTAGTAAAATTGGAGTTTAGGGTTTGCCAAGTCAATATAGCAGTGTAAACCGCATGCATATGCTGTGCAGTAGCAGGCCTGAGACATGTTTAAAATGCTACTTGTGTAGGTGACACAATCAGTGCTGCAAGCCCCCTAGCAGCATGTAATTTAGAGCCCCTGGGCACAGTTAGTGCCCTCTACTGGTAAATTAAATATGGCAGTCATGAATAAGTCAGTCAAACCATGTTTAGGGGAGAGAGCACATGCACTTTAGCACTAGTTGGCAGTGGTAAAGTGCTCAGAGTCCTAAGGCTAACAAAAATAATTTATTAAAATTGGAGGCAAGCTGGCACAATGTTTGGGAGAAGGCCAGCCTAAGGCTGCTAGGTCCAAAAGTCTGCATTATGCAAGCCTGCATATAACTGTCAAAGGATGCATGTATATTAATCACGCAAGCCTCATGTATCCTTGCTCTGTGCCCATTTTGGATGGTAACCTAAACAGAAACTCACACTTCAGAGAGTTGAAAGGCCTGTCACCATCTGTACTCCCCCCTTGGTATTGACTTTCGCTATATTTTATTTGTTCAGAACCAAGTAGCAGTCCATAGCGATGCAAGTTAGTGTTCTGTCTGCCGCAGATCCTGTCTAGCACCCTATATATAAGGTTCGTTATGACTTCGGCTAAATTGTCTCACCAGTGAAGTGGAAATCTTGATTCATTTATTTTTTTTAATACAAAAAAGAATCCAGCACTCCAACAGATAGTATCAAGTTTTATAACAAATGAATGTTCAAAACAGAAGAAATCATCAAGTGATGATGTAACTTCTTTATTCAGTATTCTTTATCTTTTTAAATTTTACGACATGTCGTAAAATTTTAAAAGAAAAAGAATACTGAATAAAGAAGTTACATCATCACCTGTTGATTTCTTCTGTTTTGAACATTCATTTGTTAACCCCTTCCACGCTGATGACGAGCTGGGCTCGTCATGAGGTAGCCTCCTGGTACGCTGATGACGAGCCCAGCTCGTCATGTAAAGTGCGCTTTTTAAAACCGCCGCGTACGGCGAAAAAAGCCGCCGCACGCATGCGGTTAAAAGACCTGATACTATCAGTAGGAGTGCTGGATTATTTTTTGTATTTAACTGTGTTTTATGGAATTTTTCCATAGGGGATGTAAGGGTATTGCATCTCTGATCCTTGGCACCCAAACTTATATTGTAACCTGATTAAGGGATAGTTGCAGTCATCTATTACCCCATACCCTCTGTGCTTGTATTAATCATTTATTTTTTGGGGATTTTTTAGAATGAAGGCATGTTTAAATTCAGCATTCAATAAAGATTTCCCTTAAATATGTATTTGTTTGCGCTCTGGAAAGATATCTTAAGGTTCTTCTGTCACCATTTATATTAATTATTTCATAAATGCCTTGCGACCATTACACGAGGATTTTATAAACTAATTAAGACTCCGAGTGCAACAGCCACCTGTCTGCGGCTCTTTGTTTGAGAGGATGTCTTCTTGTGCGTAATCTGGACGGTGCCATTACTGATGCAAAATGAAAGCGGGGCGTGATGAGGGCTCTATCGTCCGCGTGTGTTTGAAGATGAAGGCATTAACATTCACAGGGCTTAAATGATTTATAAATCTGTTTATCTCTTCGTGTGGCACAACAGTCAAATGCAGACACGACTTTATAGAGTAAAATGGAAGCATTGCTCATTCTGTTTGTACAATTGCAGAAGGCAATTTAGTTACCTTTTTTGGAATGTCATTTATTGGTCAGAGATTGCTTTCTTATGTAATTCATTTTTTTAAATAAAAACGTCTAGGGGTTAAGAACCATTTACAAAACATTAAATGTTCTCAAATTATCTCCATCAGTATTATAATACTGGCTTATATGTATGAGATTTCGAAGCCTTATTATATATAGGTAGAGATTATTCGAATTCCGGTTTTATGTATTCTTTTTTAATATATTGATTTGTTACTGCTCTAATGTAAATATACTTCCTTTGCTTGTTGTAAATAGGTCGACATTGACAGTCAAAATTATGTGCCATTCCAAGTAGTGAATGTAATTGTAAGCACATACAACTTGTAAACACAGACAACTACATAGTGAATACTTGGGGCACTGCTCCGTGCTACCGGCATCTCTACCCCCTAAAATCCTGCTTGTTACAGCCCTCCACGAGTATCTTTCACTCAGCAGCCTTTTATGCGGTGTATAAATACAAGAGTTATTTTTTTTTATTCAGATACTTCTGTTCCGTAGAGCGGGAGATATGAGTTTTATATCCTGAATGGAATAAACTACAATTTGTTTGCAAAATGAGGCCTTCTCCAGTATCCTGATATTGATTAGATGGAAAAAACCCATTGTCTTGCTTGGCTATCTTTTCCCCATCTCAGACTAAAACGACTCTCACAAGAAGTGTCACCAAACACAACGGCGGCTCCTCCGCTAAGGCGGACGAGCATCACCCCACTGCTCTCTGAGCAGTGCAAAAGGAAAAATAAAATAATAAGATCACAACGTTATTATCATTTTATTTTTTGTATGGAGCCAGATTAGGCCGGGGCGAGCTGGGCTGTACTCAGAGGGAGGAGGAGTGGTTGGTGCACCTTAAATGTGCATGACTGTTTGGCAGGCCATCTTGGGCTGGCCAAACCATCATGCGCACGTACTATTTCTCCATCTGGCTTTGTTGCACAGCCGGATGGAGAACTGTCCCAGGCTCTGCGTGAGCCGCCAAACTGGCCTCTCAGACCAATCACGACACTGCTGTCATGCCGGTGACAGCTGTGTCATGATTGGCTTAGGGTAGCCTGGGTGCTGCCTGGAGCAGGAACAGAGAGAGGATGGAAGAGAGGCGGCTGCCGGTGACTGACAGGTAAGTTGTCTTTTCTTTTCTTTCTTTTTTTCTAAAACCACCCCGCCTCCACCGTTCCCTCTCTGCCGCCATTGACCAAACTGCAAAAAACACAGTTGATGGACAGAATGTAGAACAATGTCATACATTCACCCCAGTACAAGGATCTGGGCCTAAATCCATCGATTTTTGCACTCCACACCACCCTGGGTTAGACACTGGCTATATGCAAATCAGCTCTGACCCTGTGCCTCATGGGAACAGTCCAGTCCGAACTACCAAGCCATGTCTTTCCCAGACCGGAATCAAGCATCCAAGGACCGGTTTCTGGCTATCAGCCTTCTTCTGCCTGAATAGCTTGACTCCAGTGGTGTGGAGAGCCTGGGACTCACGTCTGAGCATCCCCAGCCCACTCGGGGTGAAATTGCAAAAAACACAGTTGATAGACAGAATGTGGAACAATGTCATACATTCAGCCCAGTACAAGGATCTGGGCCTAAATCCATCGTTTTTTTGCACTCCACACCACCCTGGGTTAGACACTGGCTATATGCAAATCAGCTCTGACCCTGTGCCTCATGGGAACAGTCCAGTCCGAGCTACCAAGCCATGTCTTTCCCAGACCGGAATCAAGCATCCAAGGACCGGTTTCTGGCTATCAGCCTTCTTCAGCCTGAATAGCTTGACTCCAGTGGTGTGGAGAGCCTGGGACTCACGTCTGAGCATCCCCAGCCCACTCGGGGTGAAATTGCAAAAAACACAGTTGATGGACAGAATGTAGAACAATGTCATACATTCACCCCAGTACAAGGATCTGGGCCTAAATCCATCGTTTTTTTGCACTCCACACCACCCTGGGTTAGACACTGGCTATATGCAAATCAGCTCTGACCCTGTGCCTCATGGGAACAGTCCAGTCCGAACTACCAAGCCATGTCTTTCCCAGACCGGAATCAAGCATCCAAGGACCGGTTTCTGGCTATCAGCCTTCTTCAGCCTGAATAGCTTGACTCCAGTGGTGTGGAGAGCCTGGGACTCACGTCTGAGCATCCCCAGCCCACTCGGGGTGAAATTGCAAAAAACACAGTTGATGGACAGAATGTAGAACAATGTCATACATTCACCCCAGTACAAGGATCTGGGCCTAAATCCATCGTTTTTTTGTACTCCACACCACCCTGGGTTAGACACTGGCTATATGCAAATCAGCTCTGACCCTGTGCCTCATGGGAACAGTCCAGTCCGAACTACCAAGCCATGTCTTTCCCAGACCGGAATCAAGCATCCAAGGACCGGTTTCTGGCTATCAGCCTTCTTCAGCCTGAATAGCTTGACTCCAGTGGTGTGGAGAGCCTGGGACTCACGTCTGAGCATCCCCAGCCCACTCGGGGTGAAATTGCAAAAAACACAGTTGATGGACAGAATGTAGAACAATGTCATACATTCACGCCAGTACAAGGATCTGGGCCTAAATCCATTGTTTTTTTGCACTCCACACCACCCTGGGTTAGACACTGGCTATATGCAAATCAGCTCTGACCCTGTGCCTCATGGGAACAGTCCAGTCCGAGCTACCAAGCCATGTCTTTCCCAGAAAGGAATCAAGCATCCAAGGACCGGTTTCTGGCTATCAGCCTTCTTCAGCCTGAATAGCTTGACTCCAGTGGTGTGGAGAGCCTGGGACTCACGTCTGAGCATCCCCAGCCCACTCGGGGTGAAATTGCAAAAAACACAGTTGATGGACAGAATGTAGAACAATGTCATACATTCACCCCAGTACAAGGATCTGGGCCTAAATCCATCGTTTTTTTGCACTCCACACCACCCTGGGTTAGACACTGGCTAAATGCAAATCAGCTCTGACCCTGTGCCTCATGGGAACAGTCCAGTCCGAACTACCAAGCCATGTCTTTCCCAGACCGGAATCAAGCATCCAAGGACCGGTTTCTGGCTATCAGCCTTCTTCAGCCTGAATAGCTTGACTCCAGTGGTGTGGAGAGCCTGGGACTCACGTCTGAGCATCCCCAGCCCACTCGGGGTGAAATTGCAAAAAACACAGTTGATGGACAGAATGTAGAACAATGTCATACATTCACCCCAGTACAAGGATCTGGGCCTAAATCCATCGTTTTTTTGCACTCCACACCACATTTTCACCCCGAGTGTGCTGGGGATGCTCAGACGTGAGTCCCAGGCTCTCCACACCACTGGAGTCAAGCTATCCAGGCTGATGAAGGCTGATAGCCAGAAACCGGTCCTTGGATGCTTGATTCCGGGCTGGGAAAGACATGGCTTGGTAGTTCGGACTGGACTGTTCCCATGAGGCACAGGGTCAGAGCTGATTTGCATATAGCCAGTGTCTAACCCAGGGTGGTGTGGAGTGCAAAAAAACGACGGATTTAGGCCCAGATCCTTGTACTGGGATGAATGTATGACATTGTTCTACATTCTGTCCATCAACTGTGTTTTTTGCAATTTTCACCCCGAGTGTGCTGGGGATGCTCAGACGTGAGTC
This sequence comes from Lissotriton helveticus, assembly GCF_964261635.1. Classification (NCBI taxonomy): domain Eukaryota; kingdom Metazoa; phylum Chordata; class Amphibia; order Caudata; family Salamandridae; genus Lissotriton; species Lissotriton helveticus. The sequence goes on from NC_136065.1 coordinate 407,867,207, forward strand.
CCAGGCTCTCCACACCACTGGAGTCAAGCTATCCAGGCTGATGAAGGCTGATAGCCAGAAACCGGTCGTTGGATGCTTGATTCCGGTCTGGGAAAGACATGGCTTGGTAGTTCGGACTGGACTGTTCCCATGAGGCACAGGGTCAGAGCTATGTTATGTTATTTTGTTATGTTATTTTATTTTGTATAGCGCACAGATGCCGCAGCCAAGAGGCGTCCCGGCGCTTTTGGAGATGGAACACACAACACAACAGAGAGGACCAGATGACACTGAAACTAACCAGAGGAGAATAAATGAGTTTTTAATTGTTTCCTGAACTGAAGCAGATCAGGGATGAAGTGAAGCGGGCAAAGAATTCCATAATGTAGCCGCCATCACCGAAAAGGAACGGCCGCCCATTCTGGATTTTTTAAAGCGAGGAATAATGGCCAAATTTGACCCTGCAGACCGAAGGGCTCTTGAGGGGACATAGTGAAGAATGGTCTGGGTGAGAATAGGAGGGGAGGCTAAGTTAAGAATTTTGAAAGTAAGGCACAAAGCCTTAAACTTAATTCTTTGGCCTACTGGGAGCCAGTGGAGGTCGTGAATAGTGCTACGAGCAGAGACAAATTTAGGGAGGCCGACCAGCATCCTGGCCGCCGCATTTTGTATCTGCTGAAGACGGGCCAACTCAGCTTGATTAACACCCAAAAACAGGGAGCTAGTATAGTCCAATCTGGTCAATACCATAGCTTGGACTATAATCTGCCGAGTGTCCGCGTCAAAAATTTTAAAAATGGGCCGTAGGCACTGTAAAGCGCCAAAACAAGTTCCCGCGACACGCTTGATGTGAGGAATAAATGACAGTTGATCATCAAGCCATACGCCCAAATTTCTGACTTCAGTTACAGGAGAGGGAGTAGGCCCCAGTTCAGGAGGCCACCATTGGTCTCCCCATAGCTCACTGTCCCTACCGAAGAGAATGACCTCCGTCTTGGTGGGGTTAAGTTGTAAGCGATTATTCGCCATCCAGCCGGCGACAGCTTTAAGGGCTGCCTGAAAGGTGGAGGCGCTCATATTGGAGTCGCCATTGAGTGACACAACCAACTGAGTGTCATCAGCGTATGACACTATTGTAAGACCGAAACTGGCAGCTACCTGCGCCAATGGTGCAACATACAAATTAAAAAGGGTGGGGCTGAGAGCCGAACCCTGTGGAACTCCCTGCAGAATGGGGCGAGGGGCAGAGATATAAGGAGGTGTAGAAACTTTAAAGGTTCGATCCGTAAGAAATGATCGAAACCAATCAAGTGCTTGTTCCTCAACTCCTGCCTCCGCAAGGCGGTGTAACAGGATCTGGTGGGAGACCGTGTCGAAGGCGGCACTTAGATCCAATAGGATCAGTGCCGCCGTCTGACCTTGGTCTAGTATTTTCCTGATATGTTCCACCACCGCCAAGAGGGCGGTCTCGGTACTATGACCGTCTCGAAACCCATTCTGGGAGTTATCTAGTATATTTGCTTCTTGCAGGTGGAGGGATAAAATCCCATTGGCGTGAGCTTCGGCTATTTTAGCCATCCAAGGAAGGAGGGAGATGGGTCGGTAATGCTCTGCTTTGGAAGGGTCGAGAGAAGGTTTTTTTAGAATTGGTATAATAGTGGCCTGCTTCCAAGCAGTGGGAACACTACCAGTTCTAAAAGAAAGATCAATTAAGCTCTGCATCGCCGGGTAACAGCAATCGGCGAGGTCGCGGAATTGCATGGGTGTCAAAGGGTCATCCGGAGAGCCAGATTTAACTTTGATCGTCAGATTTAAGAACTCCTCTTGGGTAGGACCTGTAATGGCTAATAGGGATTTGGAGACCGGAGGGGCACTATTAATTTCCCTGACAAAAGGCAGAGCAAACGACCTATATATGGCCTCCACTTTTTCAACGAAGAACGATGCCAGATCCTCGCAGTGTGTCATGGAGGCAGTGAGCGTGGAGGCAGTTCTTTTATTGGTGAGGTCTTTGCACACCCTAAAAATGGTCTTGGTAGGGTTAGTGCTGTTTTTTATTTCCTGTGAGTAGAAAGCAGCCCTGGCAGAACATATAGCCCTGTGATACGTTCTGGTGCAGGATCTATAGGCTGCTTTAAGAACGGTATCATAGTTTCTGCGCCAGGCACGTTCAGCTTTTTTACAAGATGATTTCAATACCCTAAGGGAATCATCATACCAGGGACGCCCGATTTAGCCTTGCTCCACCTAGCTGGTATAAGGGTGTCCAGAGACTGCTCAAGCCATTTACAAAAGTCATCTTAACCACGGGAAACTTCCTCAGGAGGTTGGGGGTGGTGCTGCAACAAAAGATGATGAAAGTGCTCTAGGTTCAAGTTTCTCCAAGGACGCTTAAGAGTCTTAGGCAGGTTGTTATTGGCTGGAGGGATGTTGATCGTGATGCGCGTTTCGATCAGATAGTGATCAGTCCAGGCCATAGGCTTTGGCTGAAGCACTTCAATATTAGAAGAGATGTTCGTCAGAACAGGATCCAACAGGTGTCCACCGATATGGGTCGGGAACTCAACCAGTTGGACTAATTGAAATGCCTCGAGATCAGAAAGCATGCTTTGGACTGGGTTGGAAAGTGGGGCATCCATGTGAAGGTTAAGGTCACCAATGACCGTAAAATTATTGGTTTTCAAAACTAAAGAGGAAACCACATCTGGAAGACTGACACGAAACGCACCATCAGGACCAGGAGGCCTATAGATTAAAAGTCCCGCAAAGGTGAAATGGGGACTTACAGTGATGTTGAAGTGCGCACTCTCGCATCCAGCTATAGTAGTAGGAGACCAGACACATGAATAGCGAGTTTTTACCGCGACTGCGATGCCTCCACCTCTACCAATACGATGGGATGAGTGCATGGTGTAGCCTACTGGGAGGGCTAAATTAATCACAGCCATCGAATTGTCGTGGAGCCATGTTTCGGTAAAAAAGAAAATATCAGGATTTTCATCAGAAATCAATGAGAAGACTTCCTGCGAGTGGCAGGCCAAAGACCTTACGTTCAGAAGAAATATTCTAAGAGGCAGACTAATAACTGAGCCCCGTTTAGGACCAGAGATGGGAGCTCTAGGGGATTTGGGTTGAAAAAGTAAAATAGGTTGTGGAGCCGGAAGAATAAAAGAGCAAATGGGGCACTGATAAGGACCACAAAGAGGATCCAAAGTACCGTGGCAACATCCACTTACCCCTCGTCGCAGCGAGCGTAAATCTGCAGAAGATATCATCCTATCATGCCAGAGACACCTGCATAGCCCTGCCTAGCGCGGACGAGCGCAGACGGGCAGGACTCTGGCTGGACTCAGGCGCGATGAAGGCGCTCCCGCTGCGCGTCCCCGCTGAGAGCTGATTTGCATATAGCCAGTGTCTAACCCAGGGTGGTGTGGAGTGCAAAAAAACGATGGATTTAGGCCCAGATCCTTGTACTGGGATGAATGTATGACATTGTTCTACATTCTGTCCATCAACTGTGTTTTTTGCAATTTTCACCCCGAGTGTGCTGGGGATGCTCAGACGTGAGTCCCAGGCTCTCCACACCACTGGAGTCAAGCTATCCAGGCTGATGAAGGCTGATAGCCAGAAACCGGTCCTTGGATGCTTGATTCCGGTCTGGGAAAGACATGGCTTGGTAGTTCGGACTGGACTGTTACCATGAGGCACAGGGTCAGAGCTGATTTGCATATAGCCAGTGTCTAACCCAGGGTGGTGTGGAGTGCAAAAAAACGATGGATTTAGGCCCAGATCCTTGTACTGGGATGAATGTATGACATTGTTCTACATTCTGTCCATCAACTGTGTTTTTTGCAATTTTCACCCCGAGTGTGCTGGGGATGCTCAGACGTGAGTCCCAGGCTCTCCACACCACTGGAGTCAAGCTATCCAGGCTGATGAAGGCTGATAGCCAGAAACCGGTCCTTGGATGCTTGATTCCGGTCTGGGAAAGACATGGCTTGGTAGTTCGGACTGGACTGTTCCCATGAGGCACAGGGTCAGAGCTGATTTGCATATAGCCAGTGTCTAACCCAGGGTGGTGTGGAGTGCAAAAAAACGATGGATTTAGGCCCAGATCCTTGTACTGGGATGAATGTATGACATTGTTCTACATTCTGTCCATCAACTGTGTTTTTTGCCATTGACCAAACAGCAGATCGCCATACAAACAATGTGTGCATTAGTCAGCAGTTATTCATAAATTCATGTTTGCTGCTTTTTTGCATAGTCCATTCACTTACTGCATTTTTAAAACCTCACCTTTGGACCTAGGCATTGTTGCAAAATTACAGATCATTTCTGAACTATTCCCTTGATCTTTACATTTTTAGCAGGTGGCCAGAACAGTTTCTGGTGGCTTAGTTGGATTACAGTCTGACTTCTGTCTGGTTCTTGTTTATGCCTCATACTGCTTAAATGTGTGCTTTTTCTTTCTAGTGCCTTCTTTTTTGCCTCGAGAGGTGCGGATCAGAACCTGCTTCTCTCATACTTTTGCCACTCTCGATACACCTACATCTAATTTTGCTTGCATTACTTTTATAGGTCTCGCCTGCAACAGCTTGTGAGAGATATTGTATACAACAGTGAGGTCTGCAGCCCACCTGTTGCTTACCGTGTATTTGTTGACTTCGTTGTACACTTGTTTGCTGCCTTCTCGTTGGCAAGTGCCGACTGGAGCATGGACCAAATACTGATTACTTCTGCTTGATTGCTGTCTTTTAGACTTGTCAGCCTTAGGGTAGTTTCCACCCAAACATTTTGCCTTGCTCCTTTTTGTGCTGATCTCGTTTTTGTTGGCATTAGGACTCTGTGCACGTTACCCCTGCTGACCTGTGCTAAGTGTGTGTGTGTTCACTTCCGAAAACATGATAACATTGGCTTACACCCGATTGGCACCTTTAATTTACTTTTAAATCCCTACAAAAGTGGTACTACCTGTACCTAGGGCATGTATATTAAATGCTACTAGGGAGCCTGCAGCATTTACTGTGCCACCCACCTAAGTAGCTTTTCAAACATGTCTCAGGCCTAACATTGCAGACTGTGTTTGCAGTTCTAAACTACAATTTAACCTTGCAAAATACACCTTTTGCCAGGCCTAAACCATTCTTTTTAATACATATAGATCACCCCTAGGGTGGGCCCTAAACAGCCCATAGGGCGGGTGCAGTGTATTAAAAAATTGAACATGTACTTTAAACTTCTACATGTCCTGGTAGTGAAAACCTCTTAAATTCGTTTTTCACTACTGCAAGGCCTACCTCTCCCATAGGATAACATTGGGTTAACTTATTACATTTAATAAGTGATATGTTTCAATTGTCAGCAAGCAGGAATGTCAAGTTTGGTGTCTAAAGAATTGTAATTTAAAACCCTCTTTAATAGCAAAGTCAGATTTTAAATCACAATTCTGAAAGGGACACTTTTAGAAAGTTAAATAAAGAAACAAATACGGGAGTAGACCCGTTAACCAAGGTGAGACCGGGCAAAGTTTGTAACAAACAACAATGTCTCCGCTGGAAATCATTAGAGCAGGGCAAATTAAATAGTGATATCAATCACATAGGGTGAGGGAAAAAGAAGGGAGACCACAACGGAAAGGGTAAGATGAAAGAATTATTATTTGTAAGTAGATATAACATCACTACAGTACAATTCAATATATAGTGACCATACCACACAAGTGAGCACTGGGCGTGATAGTAATAGTGAACGGCGCAGTGACACAGGGGTGAACAATAAGAGCGTGAACGGCGAAAGGAGTAAGAAAAGTAACAGTGTGGTCAAAAATAAAAACATAAATATATACAATATTGATATTTTGAATTTGGGTAAATGAATTGACCACAACAGAACCAAAGTTCTGTGCAGGGTAGTCAACGGCGTTTCAACCTAATTGATTTCAGGTCATCATCAGGACAACGGTCACTAGTTTCAAAATAGTGCTGAACTTAGCATAGGACAGGTCAAGCGTCTAGGCGAGAGAGATCAATCAGAATGTTTGGCAAGGCCAGACGAGGTGAAGCGTCAGGCAAGCGCTATTACACTAAATGAATAGAGGAACCGGTGTGGGAAGATGGAGGGCTGCCGATGTGGAAGCGGTCAGTCAATCCCCTTGATGTGTCCGGGTACCGGGCGAGTAGCATTGATCTGAATTGGGCGATCCAAATTCCTTGGAGACAGGATTGGAGCTGGTTGCGGGGTCACTTGGTTCGCGATCGTGAAATCGTGCGGAATGTATTAGAGCAGTGGTTCCCAAACTTTTGACTCCTGAGGACCCCCATTGAGTCACACTGGAAGCCGGGGACCCCCAAGCAATTTGTATGAGTTAAATTTCAAATATTAAAACAGTAATTCGAAAAAAATACACACGTGTGCACACAAAACAAATACTCACAGTACTTAGGGGCAGATTTGCAATAAGTGACACATCCATGCATATCAGCAGGGATGCACCACTTATTGTGCGCCATGCCTCCGGCATCATTGATGCGCCGCATTTACAATGCTGCGCCTCATGGGGCAAAAAAGCACAGATGCATGACGCATCTGTGCCGTAAAGGTGGCGCATTGCTGGAGTTGCGTCGCAAGTGCGACACAGCTCCAGCAATGCTCTGGGGGGCCGAATCTTGTTAATGCTGCGTCAATCCTTACGCCTGCTTTAAGCAGGCGCAGGGTTTTGATGCAGCATGGGCCCCAAAGTGACTGAGTGAAATCTTGTAGATTTCACTCAGCCACTTTTAGGAGGCGTTCCTGCGCCGGAACGCCTCCTTCTGGTGCAGGGCTTTACAACGTGGCGCATCTCCCAGATGCGTCACTTTGTAAATACCCTGCACCATGGCGCATCTTTTGCGTCACCGCTGCATCACGAAAGTGACGCAACGGTGGCGTAAAAGAGGCGCAAGGGGCTTGTAAATCTGCCCCTAAGGATTTTGGGGCCAGATGTACGACCATTTCATTTAGCGCCTCGCAATTGCCGACACATTGCGAGTGGCAAATTGCGAATCGCTAAATGAATTGTACAACAGTGTGTTTAACACTGTTTCGGATTCCCAATGGGGTCGCAAATTGCGAGGTTCATTAATAATAATGAGCCTCTCGCAATTTGCGAGCCTATTGGGCATGCCAGCCCTCCTAGGTATGGTGCCTGCTGGGCTCTGCAGGCCACCATGTCTGGGACTGCATTTAAATAAAGCAGTTTAAAAAAAAATGCAGCCCATTTACCATGCATTTAAAAAAAAAAAAAAAAAAAAATGAAACGTTTTCGTATCATTTTCTAAGGGCAGGCAGAGGTCCCTGGGACCACTGCCTGCCCTTAAAAAATAATTTTGCATGCATTTGTAAAGGGGACCCAAATGGGAAGGGGTCCCCTGTGGACCCCTTCCCATTTGCAAATGCGTTACCATCTACTTGAAGTAAGTGGTAATTGCGAGTGTTTTGCGACCGCAAAACATTTGTACATGGTTTTAAGACTCGCTATTTGGAAGGGAATGCCCCTTCCAAATAGCAAATTGCAAAACCTATTTAGCGAGTCGCAAACAAATTGCGACTCGCTAAATAGGCAATGTACATGGCCCAATACGTTTTTGCATGTGAAAGCGGGTTCACGAACCCGTTCACGCATATAAAAACGGATCGTACATCTGGCCCTTAGTATTTTAGATTGAAGTAATAGCCCCTCTGTCACATGTATTTCTTTTGTTTTATAGCATCTCTCATACCATTGTAGGATGTCAGAGCACTTTACATCACACACATATAGAAACATTGAATCGTACATGTAAATCAGTGTGTATATAAAATGTTTAAAGAGTGCTTGGTCTGGAAAAGCACAAACTCAGGAATCAGGACATAACAGTGGCTAGCACTGACTTTAACATTAAAAATGTATTTCCACCCAAATAAATCTTTTTAGCAGCATCAGGATAATGAATAACTGGGAAAAAACAAAAGTTACTAACTGGTACCATGCAGTTTGCAAGCAGCTCTTTGATGACAGTTTATAGGTCCCTCTGCTACATTACCATTGTCACTTATGAAGTGCACAGTAACAAAAGAATCTGTGACAAAAGCAGTAACCACAAACCTATGCACAAAAAATGCTGGTTTTTAAAATGCATGTTACACGTTCTTTGCAGTAGGCACATTAACCCTCTGTGCTACATTAGTTAAGTCAAAGCTGCCAATAAACAAAACTCTCCTCACGCTCCCGCAGGTACATTAATCACTGGCTTTATCTTGACACTTTTATTGCTGCTGGAAAGCTGCTAATTATACAAGAAACTTTTCTGTGCTTTTAAAACTGTTGCCTGCGGACCCCCTGGGAAAGTGTCACGGACCCCTGGGGGTCCGCGGACCACAGTTTGGGAAACACTGTATTAGAGGAACCAATCCTCTAAATGGCTGGCGCGGGACGAGTGAAGCCTCATCTGGCCTTGCCAAACATTCTGATTGATCTCTCTTGCCTGGACGCTTGACCTGTCCAATGCTAAGTTCAGCACAATTTTGTGTTGTTACTTATGTTCACTGTATATTGAATTGTACTGTAGTGCTGTTATAGCTACTTACTTAATTTTTCATCTTACCCTTTCCGTTGTGGTCTCCCTTCTTTCCCCCCCACCCTATGTGATTTATATCACTGTTTACATTTCCCTGTTCTAATGATTTCCAGCTGAGACTTTTAGACAGTTGGCATTTTCTTCTCTCAACCATTTGGTGCCTGTATTCTGGGTCACATGACTAGGTGTAGCTGGCAGTTGATCTTTGTGTATTACTCCCAGACAGTGACACAAAGGGAAATAAGAGTTTGCTGGATGGGCCATCTCTGACTTGATATAGGAGAGGAGCTGTCATCTACCAATCTTGCTCATCTCAAAGGCTCTGCCTCAGCACACTCGCATGTGGGTTTCACACTAGCATTGTTTGCCCCATAGCAAGCTGTGGTCAGGGCAGGGAGGCAGGAAATTCCCAACACCTATGGGTGTGGGAACCTCCTAAATCTTCTCCTACTTCAAAGCTGGCACCACATTTAAATATTCAACTCTCAGACTCAACTCTTCAGTAGACCTCTGGACCTCTAGAAGACTCAGAAGGACTGCTTTGCTCTTCTGCTGCAAGAAGGTTTGCTGCTCTGCTACCGGAGTGAAAAGGACTAGATATGCATCTCGAACCCCGGACCACCAGAGTGACTCCAAGGCTAATTGGCTGTCCTCCTGATCAGAGATTCAAAAAATGGAAAGGCTCCAACCACCTTGAACCCAGCACCTGGACTCTGCATACTGTGAGTCTTGCTCCATCAAGTGGTGCCATCACAGTCCTGGAAGCTTTGAAGTGGACCTGAAGGTGTTTTGCCTGCCCAGCTGTAGTGTCATAGGCAGAACCGTCGCAGCACGATGCATGTCAGTGTATCTGTGCATCAGAACGGTAGCTGCTCGACGCAAGGCCTCCCATTGCACCTCACAGCTTCTCGAAACCACCACTAGCCATCCCCGACGCAGAACTACACATCTCAAGCACCATCAACTGCTTCATCGGACCCGCATTGCATCTCCAGAACAGGACGTTGCAGCACAACAGTGGGGTCTCAGAACTGCTACTGCAGATGGTTAGCGCTCATCCATCTGTCAACGTGCAACATGCAGTTAATAAAGCATGTTTTTGGATCCATGGGGTCAGGACCAAGGGTGATCAGAATCTGAGTGTCATCGGCGTATGACACTACATCAAAACCATATGTTCTGATCACCCTGGCAAGTGGAGTTACATAGAGATTGAAGAGCGTTGGGCTAAAAATAGAGCCCTGAGGAACTCCCATCCTTATTGGTAGACTGCATGAAACCACGTTACCGATCTGGACTGTGGTGGCTTGATAGGTTAAGTAGCTCTTGAGCCACTTCAAAGCCCTTCCTCTGACACCAACCTCCCAGAGCCGTTGTTCCAGAATGCTGTGGGAGATGGTGTCGAAGGCAGCGACAGATCCAGCTATACAAGGATAGCTGATTGTCCCTTATCCAGTGCCAGTCTGATATTGTCCACGGCTTCCACTAGCGCTTATTCGGTGCTGTGCGTAGCCCTAAAACCCGACTGTGATGGATCCAATAGGCCATTACGTTCAAGATGGATTACAAGTTTTCTGTTGGTTAAAAACTCAAGCACCTTCCCAAAATAGGTAAGTAGCGAAATCGGCCGATAGTTGGTCAGAGTTTTAGGGAATCCCGAAGTTTTTTTTAGGATTGGCCTGTCTTTAGCAGCCTTCCATATCACAGGAACCGTTGATTGTAACCGTGATCTATTAAATTGGTCAGTAAGATTATCAAGAAGAAAGGGGAAATGGTGGAGAGGAAGCGGGGTGGCATCTTCCCTCCATCTCCCGTTTTCTGTGTTGCTTCTTCCCTACATCTCCCTGTTGTCCGTTTTGCTTCTTCCCTCGTATGCCTCATACTCCTCATTTTTCGTGTTACTTCCTCCCACCCCACCGCTACCCGTCGTCTGTTTTTGATTCTTTCTGCTCCCCCTGTCTGTGTTGCTTCTTCCCCTCCCTTTATCCGTGTTACCCACACTCCATAAGAATAAAAATCAATATGACACGGCCATGGCTGCGTCATATCAGTTTTTTTATAGCTTTAAGCCTAGCTGCACATCAGCGGTGCTGTTTACAACACGGCTAAAAGACACTGGCAAAATAAGTAGTTCTTGCACAGGCGATATCTATTGAATTTCCAATATTTTATCACTCTTTACTCCCCCTCTTCTTCCTGTAGCATATGCGGCAATACTCCAGTTTCATGCCTTGCGCTTCCTTCACTTATCGTCTGCAAAAGCTGGCATGCATAGTCTTTGCATTTCTTGTTTTTGGAACGCTAGTCCAGCGCATTCTGTTACCCTTGGTGCTACCAACGGTTCTTCGTTCCTTGCATGCTCGATGGGGCGCAGGAAACTTACAGCAACCATGGCTGGACTGACCGTAGCGGGCACCGGGCAATCCCCCGGTGGGCCGCAAGGGTGGGGGCCGGGTTTGGGCCCCCGGGGGCTGTTCGTGCAAAAATCGGCTCTGTAACCAAATCGGCCGAAAACCGGCCCTTGCAAAGAGCTCGGTCGCACCATCAACCGAACCTCCGACCCCCCCCCCCCCCCCCCCCCCCGCCCGCTCCCCCCCCTGGGGGAGGAGGCCAGCCGAGCACTTTGCCAGGGCCGGTATTGGTTCCCAGTTCGGCCCTGACAGCAACTGGAAACTATCAGCATTGGGAAGAAGTGTAGGGGGTGAGGGCAGAGCCTCTGAGCTGTACCAAGTTACCTTTCTGCTGGTGAGGTAGTAAGACATCCAAACCTCTTCCACGTTGTTGTCATTCTCACCTGGTATACTCCAGTCTTGCAAGGAACCCTGGGAAAGGTGAAAGTGTCTGGTTACAAGAGTGTGACCCCCAGCAGTGAACAACCTGTATCAGCTGAATTCAGTGTCGTCGCGGGGTGTTGTGAGCAAAAAACTAGATTAAAAAAAATCTGCAGCAAAATAATTCCAGTAGTTGGCCTAGCAGGGAGAAAAAGAAAAGTAACTATTTCACTTTGCAGTGTATTCCAAAGACCATGTCTAAAATGTGTTTTCCTCTGTAAAGTCGTTTTAATATGCAACCAGTGAGGCAGTAACCATTGTTAATCTCGGATCAACTTCTTTGTACAGTTTGAGAACATTTGACCTTTGCCCTTTAATAACAAACAAATGACAGTGCGTTTATTGGTACAGTTTCTCTAAATAACGTGGTTTTGGGTTAGTTGTATTCTCACAAGTTCAACCATGATATAAACAATATCTAAGCAATATTTACAAATGTAAAGTAGTTGTCCAATGAAAGCTGGACCCCTTGATGTGTGCTGGTCGTTCCAACGGTGTATTTTAATAATACCATCATATTAAAGGATTTAACAAAATGCTCGCAGTCATAAAAGAGAATGTAATCTCGCAATGATTAAGGTGCAAAATATAACACATTGCCTTAAAATATGAGCGACAAACCGGTGCAGCGGATTTCCGGATATCCGTTTTCATCCCGCCTGACATTATAGTTTTCTTTATAGGAGCTACATCAAAAAGCAATTTCATGAACGGCTGCTTAAACACAGCTGTAACTCTTTGATATCTAGTTTGCACGTCAGATCGTTTATCTGTGTTTACCCAGGCTAGTATACAAGAAAAGTAATCACAGACAACCATGCCTTTCGCTGGTACAATTTAGTGCGAGTTGATTCACCCGTAAATATATTTAAATCAACAATAACTGTTATATAAATGTGAGCATGCATACAGCGCGGTTATATACCGTTATATATTAAAATCAATATTCGGGGCTCAGACGACCAGGCCCCGTGAATGAATTAACTTAAATTGCCATATTCAGTATTTATTTATTCATGATCACTTACTTAAAATCTTTACATGTAAACACCTTTAAAACACATTTGGCAATGTATCATTGTAAAACTAATAAAAGGAAAACACTATTTTTACAATGATAAAGGTTGACTGTATGAATAAATAAGTAAATAAATATTCAGACGCTTGTGCCATTCTTTTTAGTCATGTTATTCTCATTCACGTGCTTTTCTCATAAATTGCTTTTTGTAAATTAGTGCTGAATATTTCCTTAAAAAACACGAAGGGCGGGAACTATGATAACCAGGAACCGTTACGTTGAAAAATGAAATTTTGGGCAGGGGCGTCGCTTCAGTTGATGCAGCAGTGGACTCGGGCACAAAGGCCTTAACCCCTTTGGCGCTCATGACGAGCTCAGCTCATCATGAGGCCCAGTGGAGCTGTGCTCATGACGAGCTGAGCTCGTCATAACCGCCGTGGAACGCCCACGCGGGATCATTCCCCTCCTGTGTGGGGCGTTTCATTGAGTGGGCGGAGTTGTGACTATGGCTGTGCAGCATGACGAGCTGAGCTTGTCACAAGCACCGCGGTGCAGCGCGCGGCCCCCCTCCTCCCGCACCGCGGGGGAATTAGCCCCGCAGGGAAGGGGTGAAGGGCTGGCCGAATCCTGAATCTCACATGTTATCCTTTATACGAAAGTAATCCCTCACCCCTGAAATTACTGATGCTCACGGTAACTCCGAGCCATTAGTAGTGGGCCTTGTCTATCTATATTTTAATACTCTGCTCCAGCTCACCCGAATCCATGCTTTTGTAGTGGAGACGTGGAAATAGGTCATGTTCTCCTACTGTTGCTCTGACTTGCTATGAAAACCTGCTTCTGCTGGTGCAGCCACAATGCTCAAATGTGTGTAATTTCTGATATTTATATGTTTCCCTCGTCCTTCATTGCTTGATTTTGCTTGCGAGAAAGAGTCACTCATAGCCATTGAAATGTCATTCATAATTACACTGAAATTATGAAAATGTCACACATAGGCAATTTGAAACGTTGGCAGCTATGGACTAGAGTAGCCCAAACTGCAGTAGTTTGAAGTAACATGCAGTTCGTGCACACACAAGTAGAATAACAAGGATTGGCAAAACCAATAGGTTTTGCTTCTGGGACCTATTGGCATTTCCAATGCCTTTTAGCCATGTTACACATCGGTGAGATGCTGTGCAGCACGACAAAAAGTTAAAATATTAAGTCCATGGCACATCATTTCGTAGGTATGCACATGCTCTATCATGCATGCGTGCCTATAAAATGATGGTGGTAGAATTTTTATTTAGACAGATTCAAGGTGGATGTGTAAATAAATAAAAGAAATAGCTTGACATGGATGGAACAGCAGCAATTTGCTGCCTGGCCTTCCGCCCAAAAAATTAACTAAAAAAAGGCCGCTGGTGGAGGGAGAAGGAAGCAGTGGGGAGTGAATGTAGGAAAAGGCCCCTTTTCGTATGGTCACTCCCAATATTTTTCTTTTTATATAAATCTATTTTTTTCTATTGCCATTTATGCAATAGGCACACAAATACAACGCCAAACAAGCTGTGCCACACATGAGAGTTCTAAAATACTAACCAGAATTGCTTACCACGTATCCAACAATGCCAGAAAGCGCAATAACCAGTAAAAGAATGGCAACACTCATATGTTCTTAATCATGATCTGGGAAAGTTAACAAACATGCAGTAAGTGGGCCCCCAAACGTCCATAGGTTGGGACGATATTGGTAGTTCTTCAGCATAAAGTTCTAGTTGCTCTCTGCAGTAAGACATATCAGAGAGCCATTGGTTCAGAGTGGGCACTCTCTGTTTGCCCCGGGTCATTGCTACTCGTCTTTTGGCCAATAAAAAGGCAACTGCAACCAGTCTGCATGTTGTGAGCTGCACGCCCTTTTCCAGGCCAAGGAGGCATGCTTGAGGCCGACATGCCACAGGCTCTAGAGCTAATATAGTGAGAACATCCGTAACTTGTACCTGGCAGGATGCATTATATTTAAGGTATGGATTTGTAAATGCAAACCTATATGTCCCTATAGTGGCGTACCCTCTTGGAAACCACTATATGTGTTAGCGGTTTATAGGATAACATGAGCTGCCAACCGGGCACCCATGAGCTTGGCAGCTCCATTATGGCATCACTTAAATGTGTCATCTTTGGTATCAAACAACATGCCTTCTCGCCCCTGACACAATTCTCATGCCCTGGGTGACGTGGCGTGCACCCAGACGGCACCTCAAAGGTAACCCCCTGGTTGCCCCCAGTCTTACTGTGTCCTGGCTGTCCAGCCCATACTTTCCTGAGCCTGCTGCTCCCAAGACGAGATTCTGACCTCCTGCCAGGGAGTGTGATCACTCCCTGGAGTCAGAGAAATAGGCTGGGTGGGAAAGAGGTAACACCTCTCTCCTCCCCAGATGGCTAGTGAATTGGTGCATCAGAGCGGTGAGCTTCAAAGGCCACACCGGCTTTGATATGCATCTGGGCTGTCCCCCTGAGGATGAAACAGCCCTCGCCTTGGCCCAGGTGGGTAATTATCTATGCATGAGGTGTACACCCCAGGTAGACTGACCAAACCTCTTGGGTGGGCAGCCTGGTCTGTATATCTAAAATTGAATTATGCCATTTTTATGAGGGCAGAAATAGTGGGTACTGGGTAGCAACGGTGACCTACGCCACCAGATGTGGTCACCTCAGGGTTGGACTAGTTGCCCATTTGCTGCAAGGTCCTACAACCCTAACTCCCCTGAATCTAGGATTTAAGACTCCTCCTGACACCGGAACCTCAGATCTGAACAACCTACTTAAAGGAAGGTCCAAGAAGAGGCCAGTGTCTCCGATAACAAGACTTTGTCCACCAGCACAGAGCAAAAGAGGGATACTTTTTCCCTGAGGCAACAGAATTGAAACTGAGTGAAGAACCCTCGTCCTTGGCTAAAACTAAACACTCTGAAAGAGAGGGATCCTTGTGGAAGCCAGAAGCACCCTCAGTCTCGCCTGAACTAGTAGCACCAGTCTCCTGCAAACTATAGGTAAAAACACTCACCAGATCCAAAGAACTGCTGGCCATTGGACCCTCTGAGGGATTGCCCAAATCCTGGTGGTCTAGTACATGGAGGGAGTTGTAGTCTTGTCTGCCCGAAGTCTCTGGCCCCTGAGTTACTCCCCCCTATTCAGTGAAGTTCCCTAAGCTATGCGTTGTGCTTACTGCTGCCAAGGCCGGTAACCGAGCCCCAAACTTGACGCTGAAGCTACAGAGAACATGGTGCAACCATCATCCGACGTCAGCAGCTGTGTACCTGTTGTATTTTTGCAATTTGTTTCTTGCAGCACCATGTAAGCAGTAAAAACCGCACCACCCGCAGCTCCTATTCAGCAACAAGGACAGCCAGAACAACTCTGTACCCAGATTCCACGGGCTAGGTAAAATTGATCTGACTGTTGTGGCCTAGGCCTGAGGTCTGCATGACTTTACCCTTATCAGGATTCCAAGTAACTCGACCTGCAAGTGATCGATTGTCACTAGTGCATTTTGCCATTCACCGCAATGAAGTTTTGTGTATGTATTTTACTGCACTGATTTAATATTGCTTAAAAAAATCTATAACTCAGGTTATGTGTATCCCCGTTTGTTTTGATGTCTAAAATAAGATAAAAATACACTCTATTTTTATAAATTGATGTAGGAATTCTATTGAGTCGTGTAAATTACTTATCATCCATGTTAGTACTCGGATATGCATAGCACATGTTCCTCTAGTAAAGCCTGACTGCTCTTTCCCACTCTACCTGGACTGAGCTAAGGATTTATTAGTGTGAATCCAAGGATCATCTTTGGGATATTGTGATAAAATTACATGGTAAGGCAACCCAGCTTTACCACATAATATTCCTCTTTCCTACAGCGAAACACTCGCATATGATCAAGAAAACATACAGAGATGATGAAATACACAAGGCGAGCACAACACGGAGAGAGAGGTGCGGTAGAAGCACATTGATGGAAGAAAGCAACACAGACCGAGGCAAAAGGAAAGAGAAACTCACAGGAGGGAGACAGCCGGAATGAACCCTCGTAAAGTGTTTCAGCTAAAAAGTAAAAAATTGGGACAATATAACCAATAAATGATAAGCAGTGAGTGGCTCTAATCCTACTGTACGCTGACAATTGGTCTTTTAGCAAACCAGACAGCGTGCACTTTCTTGTAAGTGAGACCTAAAAATGAGGGCAGGATACATTTTGCGATTCACAAAGAAAATGTATGTGTGCCCAACTTACACTGCACACATGCAAGTACCGTTCTTGTGCCAAAAAAAGGGGTTGGGTAGGAGGGATGAGATATGATGTGAAAAGAACCCCTAACTCTCAAGGATATGCACTCCCAGATGTGTGTGTTTTTGCACTGTTCTTTCCTGTTCCTGGTTTCAAAAGGCACAGAGATCTCATTAGACACCTGCTTTCATTCCTAAATCCGATATGGTTGTGCTCAGTCCAAGCTAGGTGTGACAAAGGAAATCACCCATGTATGTTGCGGGGGTGGATGGACCTTCTTACACCAGGCCTCTGGGAGTTGAAAGTCCATGGATAAAAAACCGTTATAGGATCGACTGTTTGCTATTTATTTCAGTCTGTGGAAGTAGCAGTAAAGCAGTTTTCAGGCTCATCTGCTCAGTGTGTTGTATGCAGCCACATTATCAGCAAGCATTGATAATGTCAGTATGCCTGACTTTAAAAGGATAGTGTATGTTAATGTGAAGCATTAGACGTAGACAGCATGGTAAAGGATATGTATTTGTGTGGAAGCAAAGAACTGTAGGATAAAATTAGTGTGGGTTAAAAGGCAAGGTGGCAGTTGTGCTGCACTGCAAGACCTAAAAATCCATTTAGGATGTCTACTCCTCCTCCCATCTGTGCTGCTTCCTCAGAAAAACACAATCATTTTGCAGTTATCTAAGACACTTTAATAGTATTACAATTTCATGTGTGCCCCTTAAGGTTCAACTTTAGGAAGCTGGATAAATAAAGGAATCGCAGCTGTGTGGAGTGCAAACACTGTTTTTGTGTTAGCACACAACTTCTGCCCATTAAAAACATGCACTCCTTGCTCCCAAAATGCGGGCAGAGCCAAAGCCTCTCTCTAGTGATGCTCACATAATTGTCTAGCGGCAGCTGTGTTGTCAAGCCAGACCATAAAACAAGGTGCGCTATAAACAACTTGGACCTTGTGAATTAAGCTGCATGTTGTTTGTATGGACAAAGCTTGCACCTTCATACAAGAAATTTAAGGGGTTGTATATTTTGCAGTCTTACTGAAGGTCAGAGTGTAGCATTGTCCATTTAAAATTTGAAAACAGAACTACAGTGCTGTCTAATGCATCACAATGTACGAAAATATTCTGATTCCCCAGAGTGGTTATCCATATCCATATCCATACTAATATTATAAAGAGAGAGCCCAAACCTTTGAGGCGGGTAATCTCAGTAACCACAGCACCAATCACAACACCCAATACAGCGTTGGAAAGGGCAGTTGCAGCAGAAGGACATAGGCTATGCAGACGGCTACCATATACATTTTTTTTAAAATTGTTTTTATTAACTTTTCAAGAAACAGTGGTGTTCATCACAATCATACAGTGCAAGACATACAATTGTACCGTAGGACACCATATACATTTAAAAGGTAAAAGAACCGTGCCAGCAAAGTAGTCCCTTGTGGGCGTGTCTGCGTCGTGCTGTGTGCGTGGGCTGGGGGCGTGACTAACGCTGGGGGCGTGTGGTACATTCATTACATCGTGGGCTGTGGGCGTGACAAACGCTGGGAGCGTGTGTCCGCCCTTCATGCCATGTGAGTCGTACATACAAGCGCCAATTACGTTGCTGCGCAGCATCAAGGGGCACGCTGGGGGCGTGAGAAACGCTGGGGGCGTGTGTCCGGCCTTCGTGCCATGTGAACGCAATTGTGCCGCATCAAGGGGCAGGCTGGGGGCGTGAGAAACGCTGGGGGCGTGTGCTACGTTCCGCCCTTCATGTCATGTGAGTCGTACATTAATCAGAAGATCGTCTGCTGTGGCCGTGTGCTGGGGGCATGACAAACGCGTTCAGCTGGAGGCCTGGTATGTAACATTACTGCAGCCTCCCCTGTGCGCTGTTACTGAACTCTCTCATTCAACGAAATTAGACGAGCCTGCTACCATCAACCAGGGCTCTAGCCGGGCTCAGGCAGCGGATCAGTACACTAATTACACGCGCCTGATAACATCAACCAGGGCTGCAGCTGGGCCTCAAGCGGGGGAGCATGCGCCTGCTAACATCAAACAGGGGCTGCAGCTGGGCCTCAAGCGGGGGAACATGCGCCTGCTAACATCAAACAGGCCTGCATCTGGGCCTCAAGCGGGGGAACCCGCAAATGAGCTTGTCTGCGGGGACAATTACTGCAGCCTCTCCTACTCGCTGTCATTGAACTCTCTCATTAAACGGATTTATCCGCGGCTGATAACTCTCATTCAACAACATTACACGCGCCTGCTAACATCAACCAGGGCTGTAGCCGGGCACAGGCGGCTGATCACTACACCAATTACACACGCCTGCTAACATCAACCAGGGCTGCAGCTGGCCCTTCTCCGTCCCTATTCTAATGAAACAAAAAATGTTGTCTACCGCGAGATTTTAAAATAAATTACCCTTGCCAAATACACACATTCAATGTCATACCCGGACAACGTCGGGACGGGCTGCTAGTTCTATATATTATTATTGTCTGATTTGTTGTGTTGGATGACTACCCTTTTCTGTTTTACGTCAGTGAAACTGCTGTACGGTTTGCCAAATATGTGATTAGGGGTCTGGACAGACAGTGACCTGTTGAGTACCTGGCTGTACATGTAAGTTTGCCTGGGCTTAATCTGTGGCCTGGGCTTAATCTGTGACCAGTACCAGTTATGTAGTACTTTGACATGTGTACATTTGAGGCAAGCCACTTTAATCCCCTTGTTGTGACTATTTGATTCTTGCCAGTGGCAGTTTTATGAAATGAAAATCTATCATCATTTCTGGCCTGTTTGTCCATTGTTATCCTTTTGGAGAATGCCTCAGCACGATCAGAAGTCGGACTAGGGGTACATGGCTTGCTTCCTGTAAAAGCTGGCTTATGCTGTATGTTATGACCATCATTCAGTATGCCAAATGCCTACTTTGTGTCAGAAGCATCTGTTAATTCCAAGATTGGGAATTCTTTTGTGAATGTGTTTTTTCTTTTGTTTTTTTGCAAGAAGGCCACTGTTGTAGGCTGATGGATGCATACAGGGAATGACACTGGACGCCACCTTTGCGGATGACATTGTGCAAATTTTAGGAGCTTATCGTACTCTTACTTCAAAGGACTCCTTTCCTCCGTCTTCTCAATTTATTCGTAATTGATAGATACGGTTTAAATTGCATTTTGGACTCTACAATTAGGTCTTTATTCCTCCCGATTACACAGACTTCATTACTATTTAGTGACAGATGGATTTACTTCTGACAAATCATTGGTGAATTAATTATTGGAGGTTGGAGCTAGCAACTGATCTTTCAGTCAATTTACACTCTTTATAGAAGATATTGTGGATTTGCCTTCCATTGACATAGGACTACTACAGTCACCACTTCCATGGAGGAGAAGAGTTGACTCGGAGCCTCAGGACTCCACCTAATGGTTAGGGGATATGCTGAAAAATCTTCTGGAACGGCCTGGGGATATGCTAAAAGAGAGGAATCTGCGGATAGATAGTCCCCACCAGAAACAGCGTAACTGAAAGTAAGACACTTTTTCAACAGAACTACTGGTGCAAAACCGACTTGGCCACATTTTATCTACATTGGAAGTTTAGATAAATCCAGCTGTCTGTCCTGTAAATGGCAGGGTAATCCCAGATTCCTGTAATATGTATATGAAACCTTTGAGAAATGTTACTGTGGCATGTAAGAAACTGTGTTATTGGTTGAGGGGAGTGAAAACCCTACTCAAGCATCAAATACAGCCCTATTCTTGGTGAACCACAAAAGTCACGAAATTAAGCTGTGCTTAACGCTATGGTAGCCTGACTCAAAAGCTGTCAGGTTTAACTCCGAGGAACTGTGTAATGTAATTATGCAGCTCACAAACTAATGAAGTGAAAATACAACACAAAAAATCCCAGACCAATTTAGAAAAATAGAGACAATTTTAATAAATAAAAAGTATTTAGTGTAAAATAGCACCTAAAAGACCAACGTGGCAATTGCGGGTATCTGGTCGCGTGAGTCGAGGGCAAAGTCAAAAGTTAGGGCTCACTGCAATTGATATTGATATTGAATACATTTGTAAAGTGCAATGTATACCCGGAGATGTCTTGGCACTGTCTGTGATCAATGGAGAGAGTGCCTTAGTTGGAATAAAATCTATTTTTTTAGAGACTTTCTGAAAGCCAGAAGAGTGGTTGAAGATTTCAAATATTGAGGGAGACTATTCCATTTAAGGGCAGCACATCTGATGAAGCACCTGCGTCTGCAGGACATACGCTTGTGTGGAGGGACCACCAGATTTTTTGCGAGGCTGGAGCATAGGGATCTGCCTAGAGAGTACAATTTAAGGTTATTCATTGGGTAGTCAGGGCCGATTCCATGAATCGCTAAGCAGAGCGCCACTCAATAGGCTGCCAATATAACTTACTTAAGGCCTGGGGTTCCAAATCAAATCTGGAGATGTTAAGGAGCATCAGTGCTACAGTGCTCAGCACTGTCTGGAGTTTATTCAGTGATCTCTTTTGTGGATTTTGGAAAAGATCTTTGAAATAGGCTAGTCTTGCCAAAACTAAAGCTGTAACCACGGCTTTTAATGAGTCAACAGGAATCAGATGTGCGATCTTCTTTATTATTCTCAAACGGTAGAAATAAAAAAAGATGGCCGAATTAACTTGCTCTTTGTAGGTGAGCTCATCATCTATGAGAACACCCAGATTTGTAACTTTTTTTTACAGGTACGGGTAAAGTCCCGAGATCATGAGGCCACCGAAAAGGAGGCTGAAAAGAAACATAATTTCCCAAAAGCATGATTTCCGTTTTGGTTTAACTTCAGAGAATTGTCTCAGCTGTATTATGGATATCATTGGTGACCGACTCAATTATTTGTGTCATCTCTGTAGGTCACCAATAAGAACCCGAAAGACTTTATCAGATTGGCTATTGGGAGACATAGATATTAAAAATGATTGAGCTTAATGACGAGCCCTGAGGAACCTCACACGGCAGAACAAATAGCACTGACCTGAATCCCTTGTGAGTTATGACTTTAGTGTTGGTAAGAAATGAATGAAGAAGTGCAAGAGCTGTGCCTGTATCCCTGTTGCTTCACGAACAGTCAACCAAGCTAGTATGATTGACCATGTCAAAGGCTGCAGACACGTCAAGTATGATGAGGGATGCACTGCCTCCCTTATCAAGTGATGATCTGATTTCCTGTGTAGCCACAATAAGCGCAGTTTCCATACTGTGGCCACTTCTAAAACCAAACGTAGCCTTATTGAGATAGTCTTTGATTCAATATATGAAGACAATTATTTCTCGTCTAACCTGGCTGGAAATGTAGCTATAGGCCGATAGCTGTTAGCATCTTTTAGAGTCTGTGTTTTTTGTTTTTTTAGCAATTTGAGAACTGCAACCTTTTTCCATGGCTTTGGAAAATGTCCTGTGCTAAACGTGACATTGGAGCGCTGGTCGAATACACAAGGTGGTTTGGGCCCAGTTTCGGCTTACCTTCTGTCTTAGAAGAAATTCTGAAGTAAAGTTAATGAAAAGGTAAAGTTCAGTGGGAGAAGGCAGCAGGCAGTGTCCAAGGAGGACGCATTGTAGTTGGTAGCACCGCTAGAAGGAGTCGCAGTGAAGATTTTTACCTTCAGACGTTGGCATTTTTTTGGGAAGTTGAAAATCTCCAATGAGATGAAGCTCCCAGCTGTAGCTGACAAGAGGCTCCACAAGTCTGGATACATTCGCCAAGACGTTCCGTTGAACAGGATTTATTGCTGTGGAGAAGAACGTAGCAGGAGCTATCGATAAAGTTGGGGCGAACGGCGATGCACCTTGCTTCGATTGGCTGACGGGTAGGTCCCGATCTTCTGTCAGGTTTCAGGGCTCTTTTTGGTTTCATATTTTCTAATTCCCAACTTTTAGGTTTAACCAGGAGCAGCACCTGTAACACCCCTTCCAAGGGTCCCGGGCCTACATTGAACCACTTGGGGGATTAGGACTCACTCCAGCAGAGGCCATGTGCAGGGTTGAAGGTCTCAGGAGCTTGGTATGTCCCTGTAGCTCACACAGGTGGCCACACAACTAGCCCTTGGAGTCACTTTTGGTGGTCCTGGGTTCAAGGAGATGGTCCAGTTTGCCTTCAATCAGCAAGGCAGGCCTCAAGCAACATGGCTGTCCTCATATCAGCACAGAAGTCCTCTGTAAAACAAAGCAGGTCTCGAGCAGCTGGGGATTCTTCTGAAGTCTTCCACAGGTCTAGGAGTGTACTGACGTTTGTTCTGCGGCTCGAATATTTATATCTAGTGTCAGCCTTTGAAATGTGTGGATTTCCTATGCTACCCCCACATCTGGTTCTGGAAAGTTCTTGCTTTCTCCTGCCAAGACTCCAGGACGTTTGGGTTGATAAAAGGCTAGTGTCAGATTCATTTGTGTGTGTGTGTGCTGGAGGTAGCGCTTTGAAGTGTAAGTAGGACAGGGAACAGCTCCACCCACTGCAATCCTGGCAGTATGGCCCATCCTGCAAACACCCAGTCCCCTTTTGCCTAGGTGTGTGGGAGGAATTCACAAGTCCCAACAGCTAGCTATTTACAGTCATGTGACCAAGGTCCTTAGCAGCAGGCACCAAATGGTTAGGACCAGAAAATGCAACTTTCTTAAAGTGGCATTTTCAGGAATGTGACTTAAAATCCGACTTTACCAGAAAAGAATATTTTATAGTACAATTCGGGTGAGTCCAACCAAATTGGGTGCGTGTAGAACCATATAGGGGCTTATAAGTAGAGTAATATGCCATATCAGGTGTAAGCCACTTTTACCATGTTTTAGGGAGTGAGCATAAACACTTTAGTACTGGTCAGCATTGATGAAGTGCAAAAACGAATTCAGGAAAAGGGAGGAGTGAAGGCAAAAGTTTGGGGAAAGACCACATCAAGGAAGTCAGGCCTAACAGTGCATAGTAAAGTAACATCGTGAGGCTTCCCAGGAAAAGCTTCAGTTGGAAAATGGGAGTCTTCTGGGAGAAAGTGTGTTTTTCCTAAATTATGTGATTTCCAACTTGACCTCATATATTAGACATTGAGTTTCTTGCCATGGTGCATCTCTTTGATTGTCTGAAAACCTGTTTTTTTACTTTGAATATCCACAGAACAAGTGTTTACCTTTAGTTTATGCAAAGAGTTGGGTTTGTATAAGGGCGTTTCGATTTGAGTATTGTTGAGTATTCCCAGAGTTACAGCTGAAGAAAGTATGCAGAGTCCTGAATAAAAGGCATGCATGACTTGACCGTATGTTTTGTACAGAATTTGTAATTTGTTTTCATTTTTTTTTCCAGCCTGTATATTTTCACACATCGTTAAATAATATCAACGTTGTTGCCGTTGTGGAAATAGTGGCCCATGGCACGAAAAATGATGGAACAAATCAGGATCTGTCCTGTGGATTTGGAATTCTGCGTCTTTTCGGTGACCAGTTACTAACAGGAGAGCCTGATGCACAAAACAAAAGGTATTTAATAGTTAATGATGCCAAGGACTTCATTATTGATTCTACGATTATTTCCATTCAAATGTTTTTTAGGAAAATTCACAAGTCAGCTGCCAGAGGACAATCATGACTTGTGTCTCTACTGCTGTAAATGTAGGGTGAGTTCATAGTTTGAATTGGAGTTCAGGAGCTACAACAAATGCACAAAAAAACCCTCTTGCACTTGTGCTGAAACCCATGCGTTGGTCAATATTAGGTGTGCAGCAAACGACCTACAATTCAATTAATATATGTACAATAGCATGAAATGTGATTGGATTAAGTTTTTATGTATTTACATAAAAATGTCTTGGCACTGTGCACTTTTATGGTTCATCGAACCGAAATAAAGTTAATATCGACTACCTACTATTTAATTTATTTTTGAAGAATCATTTATGTAACATTATAAAGGTATGATATAGTGATCTGTCAGGTTTCCGTAGTCTCCTTTTCCATTATTACTGCAGTACAATGTACAGTGGTCGAACTTTCAGGTACTCTTAAAGTTTCTCACCTAAGGCAGTTTTCTCATGCACTGCATTGAGTATCCTGGACGCAGCAGAAGAAATACAGGATGTGTTTTGGGAATTTGCTAAACGATACTTGATACAACTAACTTGTCACTTGAATATTAAGGGAGGGGACCATGAAATTTAAACCAGCCATAGTGTATTTGCACAACCATTCTGTTTTGGCTCCCCACCAATATTAATCACATTTCTAATTCATTGATGTTAACAGAACGTTATTTTGTGTGTGTGTGATGACATATGAAAGGCCCTTTTACCATAGTAAAACAAATGTTGCTAATGTTCCCTTTTCCCTCCAAAGTAGATATTCACAGCTCCATTTTGTCCTTTGAGATGTATTCCTATTCCTCAAATGGTTACTATACAGATCCTCCGGGCCTCCATATTGCCTATAACATATATTTCCCTTTTTTGAAAAAACCAATACCATACACTGCTGGTTTTCACGTGCCCAGTACCTGCTTCTGGTAGTATTGAGATGCCCAGCAACGTGCTTGCCAGTTGCCTCATGCCCCGTAACAGTTCAGGAGCATAACGCAGGCCCCGGGAAGCCCAGCTGAGCTGGGGGACCCCAACTCTTGAGGGGGGCCCTCATTCATCCTATGGCCAATAAATATCTGTGATATATGGGAGACACTTGGGGACCCCTCATCCTAGTCTGTAGGGGGAACCCATCATTGTGGTTTACGCCACTGTAACAGGTGTTACCAGTTTCACATTCTTGCCTGTTAAGGTTTGAAATAAACCCATAGCAGAACAGTGTCGATTAAGTTGCCCGTGTCAAGGTTTTTATGGACGTCTGCTCTGATGTTCGTATCCAAGCATCATTAAGAACAAGAGATACAATATCATCTGCTTTTTCAGAACTACGTCTTTACCCAGCCTTGATGTTGATTCACTGGGCAGAAAGTCAGAGTTTCAGTGGGGGCTCCTTCGCTAAGGCGGAGGAGCGTCGACCCACTGATCGTTGAGCAGTGGAAAATAAAAATAAAATGTTATTAACAAGAAGTTATTATCATTTTATTTTTCTTTGCGACTCCAGCAAGGTCGGGGCGGGGCTGGGCTCCCCGCTGTCAGAGGGGGCGGGCCGGGCTCCCCGCTGTCGGAGGGAGCAGGTGTGGTTTGCAGTCCCTCCCTAAGTGCGCATGACGGCTTGGCCGGCTGTCGGGGGCCAGCCATACAGTCATGCACACATGGCATATTATCCACTGGGCTGTGTTGCACAGCCCAGTGGAGAACATGACCAGCCTCCCATGTACTGCCTGAGCGGCCAAACAGGCCGCTCAGACCAATCACGACACTGCTCAGGCAGCGTCGTGATTGGCTGGGAAAGTCTGGGAGCCTGGGTGCTTAAGGTGCAGCAGAGAAGAAGACGGAGGAAAGACGTGCAGCGGCGAAGAAGGAGGTATGTTTTTTTCACCAATTAAAGGCTGTGGCATGAGAGCACTGCCCTTGAGAACTGTGGATAGCCAGCGGCGCGAGTGGAGTGAGCTGCCCTGTTTGGGAGGAGAGAAGGGCAGTGGCGTAGCAGGGAGTACGCTGTCCTGGGACGTTAGGTTTTACCAAAAAGGTTTCAGGCAGCGGCATGTGCGAAGCGTGCTGCCCATGTGGTGCTGAGAGAAGGGCAGCGGTTAGGGGTATCACGCTGCCCGGGATGCGAGGCGTGTTGGGAGCATTTGGGCAGCGGCTTATGGGAGTGCGCTGCCCTTAGGGAAAAAAGAAGGGAATCAGTGTGTGGACAGAGCGCTGCCTGTGTGTTACAGAGGTAGGGCAGCAGTGTGGTTGGAGCATGCTGCCCTTGAAGAAACAGCTTTCCGTCTGGACGGTTTACTGACCTGGCATGGTGCACCTTGTGCAGATTAGCTCTTAGCTAGAGCAGTTAGGCTTGACTAGTGGGACCTTGAAATATAATTTGGCCCGCCTTATAGACTTGCTTGAAGACTGAGCAGCCTTGTTTGACTTGAGGACCAGCTAATTAGTACTTGGCTACTTGTTGCTGCCATATTGTGATCCTATTTTTGATATATATATGAGACCTGAACCTCTGTAAATTCCAGCGGATAGTGCACTTCTGGTATTTGGTTTTGGAGCAATTGAACTTGGAGCCAGTGGAGCCCACTTATTCCCATGTTGTGGTTTTTCATTAATAGATTTTTAAAGAATTTTCAATTTGAATGCTCTGATATTCATTATTGTTTGTCCTGATGATGACCACCTAATTTTAATGTGGTCAACATGCCATTGACGCCTACATGTGGTCTTGATTGAACAGGAAGCATTGTTTGCTATGTTTTGTTTTTGTCTTGTTCTAACTACATATATATAATTCTCCTCAGCCACATTTCATGTTTACACAATGTATTGTCTTTATGGTTGTTTGTGTAACTTGTTGAGCACCATTGTTGTTTTCTTGTTTTATTATCATTGTCTTATTAATGCATTTTCCCTATATAATTTTTTTAAAATCTGTGCAGGGGTATCACTTGTTAGAAAATTATTGTAATTTTGTTTTATTTCTTCATCCTTCTTTCCATTTTCCTCTCCCCTTCTTTATCATTTTTTTTGTTCTGTTCTTTCGTATTGTTATTCTGCATTTTACACTACATAAGATATTTAACTTAAACCTTGTTAGGATTCCAGTCTTGAAGAAACAGAGACACCTTTTAAAGTGCCCTTTCCTACCCTCGCCTCAGGTGCCCTGGCCTACCTGGAGGAGCCCTGGAGCCTTCTGAGCCTCGGACAGCATGCTAGAGGCAGGTCTGAGTTGACCACACCCCCATCCCTTAGAAGCCAACTTCTTGAAAGTGCAGGGGCTGGCAAGCAGGGAAATTACAATCTCTAGGCCTGCAGTGAGCTATCTCAAACCAAGTTGTAATTTACAACAAAAATCTCTTGGCCCGTAAGCAAGGGTAGGCATTAAATACTGGTGAAAACGTGGGACATTGATTCCATATACAACCATATACAGCCAGCATATGGTCGAACCACAAATAATTCATTGAGTACCAATGACATGGTCATTAATACTGCCAGTTGTATTCATTGAACCACACGCCAGGTACTGATAGCTATTATTGCCATTCCGTGTCACCCCCCTAGTATCCAGGTATCTTATCTAGTTAGCTTGCAACCAAAGCTCACAGGCTTAGTTTCCCTTTATTATTGCTTGGACTGTTTGCCTACCAGTAAGTGTTCCAATGCATTTAAGGAACTCAGTACTCCAACAAGTGGCTTGTCGATTATTACAGTGTCACTCTCGTATTGCAGTAGATTCAGCTTTCGGACCCGCATATTCATCTTCAAAGAAAACTGAAGTTTCCCGCACCAGGCTTCAATCAGTCATATATTAGTTAAATAGTAATGTTGCTAGGACACAGGCTTGCTTCATACCATTGTCCGTAAATATTCTCTCGGATCGGGAAAAATTGGAGATAACCAGATTTTACTCTGGGTCAAAGCATGCACTCAGGAGTGCTTGCGGCAGAGGCGAAAGAGTGCAGCAGAAAACAAATTGTCCTTTCTCTGGACAGTTAACTGTATTAAGAGCGATAGAGCTAGCATGTTATCCTCGATCCGTTGGAGTTTCTGTTGGATACACGAGTCATGGGTACTCATGTTGGCAGGTTTATAGAAGAGCACTTTCCCTGCATGTCTAACAATGCAATTAGGCGGTGTCATGCATTCACCTGGTTGGAACCTCTGAGTCTCGGGTTACGACTCTTAAGACAAGATCACCTCCCGGGTGAGTAGGGCATGTGGCTCCTTAATCCAAAACCAGGGCATGACGAAGCAGATGGAGTATACCTGACTGGTATGGGTATGGACCTGTGGCTTCGTAATATTGTGGGAGCCCTGCTAGGATGAGCCCAAGCCAGGCACGTGGTTTGAGATCACAACACTAGTCACTTGGAGGGGTGGGGACTTGCGGAACGCAACTGTAGATAGGTCTAGGAAGAAGTTGAGCATCACCATGACCAAATTGTGCAGGGATAATGGGTGGAGTTGCATGAGGCATGGCCTCATTTACTGTAGCATGAGAGGATACCACGAACCAGACTGGGTGCATTTGTCGGAAGTAGGTATGGGCCTGTTCCTCCTCAACATCGGTGGGCTCTTATCAGGATACAGCCATGGAACGTCACGAGTGAGCAGGCGGGGGAGCTTCCTGAGGTAGTGAAACCACAGGCAGCGTGCCGGGGACAGCAGAAGGATCGCTATAGCCAAAGGTGGAGCCGCTCAAGCACTTGCCCTTGGGATGCCTTATGGCTGGGGGACGGGAAGCAGGCTATGGGGCAGCAAGGGGTCAGCAGAGGGTGGACACGGCACTTGCAGCCCGGGTCAGACACGAGGGTCACACACAACACTTGGCAGCAAGGTGTAGCCTAGAAGCTGCTGCAGAGGTGCTGGGAACGGGATTTCACTCAGAACGCTGTCACAGGGTGCTGTTATGACTAAGGACTACTGTTGTTGAGCTACAGATAATGTGGGCAATAATAATGGTATGCATGTTTTGAAAATAATGATCTGTTAATTTGGCATATCAATATGATAATAAAGAGCAGCTGCGTCCGTTTTGCACCATCAAAGGCTTATTCTTCATCTTTGCCAGAAAAAGGAAGGGGGGCTGCAGTTAGCGGCCGGGAAGCTCTAGGGCACACGTGCTCCTGGGAGGGGTTACGCTTGACCGTGGCGTGTCACCCGTGTGCCCGCTGCTCACATCCGCTCCATCTGCAGGATGCTGGTGACTCGCCCTGGTTTGTGAAGAGTTTCTTTTAAAAATTAGACACAGGCACCCTGCTGCATAGGCAGAGATATGTTCCACAGAGCAAGAAACTCTTTCCTTACTTCTGGTTACTGGTAAAATTAAAAACAACTAAACAAATAGTTAATAACACAAGTTAAAAAACGATGACAAGCTAACATAAGAGAACAGTGCAGTGTAGTTAATCAAATTAAGACGTTAACACAGCGACTAGCCTGTAGGCCATTCATCCATAATTATGTAGCAAAATAAAATATTTAAGAAATAGAAAACAGTGAAGTGAGATTATCATCTTCTACACATTTGGTTATTTATATTGCGTTCAAGGTATACAGAGTGGGTTCTGAGCGATTGCTTCAGAGATCTGTAGTCCACGCTTGCTTATTTATCTGCCAGGATGCCTGAAAGATAGCAGTTTGTGAAACAAAGGTGGCCGTCTGAGCGTATTAGTTCAATTAATTGGAGAATTGTGGTTTCCTTTACTCTTTTCAATGCAGCAGGTGCACTTTGGTGTGTCCCTAGTGTTTGTAAGGCAAAGACTTTGTTTAAGATCACGACTGATATGTCATTGGTAACCGAGGGAGTCTCCACTAAACTGAAACTGGCAGTGCTTGAAGTGAGTTGGTAAAATCAATTTACTAAACGATTATTGACTGTTTTTAGGTAACATTTGTTTTTCTGTTCGTTTTCTTATTAGGCTAAAACTATATCATGGATCTCCTCGTGCTCTCCTGCATCCTGCCCTAAAGGACCCAATGGAATGTGAGTATTATAGACAGGAAATTGTGCACATAAAAATGTATACTTTTAACTACTCTTAAACGTAAACGTGATTGTCCCACATCATGGTGATACCGACAGTTAGCTTGCATTTCAGAATGTAAAGTGACAAGTGCTATCGAGAAGGCATTCTTGTGAACTAAGACCATCCGCAGAGTGAAAAATATGCGGCAAATAGTCTGCAGTAGAATAGAATTACAGTTTAAGACAACCTCCTGGCTGATTGCATTTTGATGGGTTATTCTTACAGTGGATTCCTCACCTTAGATTATTTTCCTGGTGCCAGACTGGATCCAAAGATTTTTTCAAAGTGGCACTCCCACGTTCTACTGAGTGGCTTTGTGCGGCTCTGCGTTGGTTCCATATCACCCCTGAGTGACCGAGCGGAGCCTCATGTAAGCGCCACCCCTGTGCACTGGTGTTAGATCCTTGTCTTCTGCGCCTTCCAACATGGATCCGAACCCCTGCTCCCAAATACGTCATATTTCTCAATGACATTCAGATCTTTTCAATATCCTTGTTAATAATGTTGCACCTGAAAATAACTGGATTCAAGCCGTGCCACAACTTCAGGAAGCAGCTATTGGCCACGCATCTGGATGAGGTGTGTCTTTGGTACATGGACTAGGGATTTGACTCTTAAGTTGTGTGATAAGTGTGCTTTCATGCAGCCAAAGGCTGGGAGGCAAAGCTGTATGTTGCTGAGCACAAAAAGAATTTGCAGACTTTGTGTAGATCCTGCTCCAAGTCACCGGTCCAGACTCAACCATGGGTTCACTCCCTTGACTGTTCCACTTCCAGTTCAAGATTTTTTAAGTAAGTTCAACTTCAAACAAAAGCAGAAAATGCTTAGCAGGACTCAACCCCATCCAGCCACTTGGACTCCAAGGAGAAGGCACGAGGGCATCAAGATGTAAGTTGCACTCTGTTGAGGTCACCCATCACATTGCCAATTTCTCATTTTGTTCCAACACTCCCTGAGTTTCCTGGGCCAGCCTCGACCCCTTAGCAGATTCAAGACTTCAAAGAGATTTTGTTGCAAATGTTCAATGTGCTTCTGGTTCCCTCTAATTCACCTTTGAGTTCCCCGAAACTGCAAAGGCCTCCAGTCAGGTTCCTGATAGTGGGTCTCTCCCTCATCTGTCCTTTGTGGACCCTTGTACTCTGGCCCCATGATCCATGCCAGTTCTGCTCACCTGAGACTGATGCCACTGGTGTGGGCGCTGATCTGGTGCTGACACCCTTATCGGACCTGAACCAACATCGGCCTAACTTGAAGAATTCTTTGTTATGAAATGTTTCAAAAAAAGGTTCGGCCCTACCCTTTCTTTGCTCCCCACTCAATTACCCTCTCTGTTTAGAATGGTAACCCTCCAAAGGTGCCATAGTGAAGGTGCTGGAGAAAGACGTGGTTTATAACTCTTATTATTTCCTTGGCCTGAAAAAGGATGAGGTTCTCAAGCCTTTCTTGTACCTCTGTCGTCTCAGTGCCTTCCTACAGAAGGAGAGATGGAAAATGCTCACATTGGCAGGATCAATTTTAGTTTGCCTTCATCCTCCTGTGTCTTACCAGAGCCCCTCAGGTGATCACGAAACTGATGGCGGTGGTCGCTGGCCACTTTATAAGGTTGTGAGTTGTATTCCCATTCCTGTCTGCTGAAGACTGGCTCACTGCAGTCAGTCGTGGACCACCTCTGGACCATGGCAGACCTTTTGATATTGCAGATTTTCACCAGAAACAAGCTAAAGTCCCACCTGAGACCCTCTCATTGGCTTAGATTTATTGGGGCAGTCCTGGATACTGTGGAGTTGGGGCTTTCCATCTGCATCACGGAGTCCAGGACATTGAGGGTGTGAGCTGGATAGTTCAGGCTCCTCCAAAATCCAAGTGAAGGTGGCGCCAAGACTTCATGGCCCCTTACTTTTTTGCATCCTTTTTGTTAATTATGAAAGGTGGCCACCTTTCTGACACCATTCAGATCTTGGAGGTAGCAGCTCAACATCTGCAATGAAGGCTGACCGACTGCAGTTTGTCCTGCAGCTAACCATTCTCCCTTCGCTCCCTGCAGGGAACAGTGGTATTGACACATCACTATTGTTCGTGGATGTCTCCATGTCAGTGTTCTGGAGCGGAGGACCATTTGTCTGGCCCTGAAGGTCGTCCTGCCATCCATCAAGGGGAGTCTAGTACAGGTTCACAACAAAAACACCACTGCATTTTGATACTACGAGAGGTGGAGTGGGGTCTTGGTTGCTGTGCAAGGCGTCTGTTCGCCTTTGGAGGTGACTGGAGTTGCAGGGCATCTTTCTAGTTACCAGGCACCTGGTAGGAGCCCTGAAAGCCAGATATAGATACTTGACAGTTGGGTAGTGAGGTCCTAATTGCGGAATATCTGATGGCTTGAATATCTAAAATTTTGAAATTTGTACTATACTTCAAGGGGAGTCTAAGCAGCCACCTCCCTATGCTGCTAAATCGCAATTTGTTATAATTGCGTAATCTACTTCTATTGGATAAGAATCCCCGAGCAAAAAAGAAAAAAAAAAAAGTAATTCACAATATCATAAATACAAGTGGAAAGATAATTTCAATCAAAAAAGTTCCAGCATAAGTCCGTGGTTTCCAAAACAAATGGTCCGTTATTTCCCGGCACATGTAATCCGTTAGTCGAGAGACGCCACTCGACTAACGGATTACATGTGCCGGGAAATATGAAATACTGAAGATTACAATTGTGAACAGAGTGAATATGGTGCTGGGCTAACGGGCCATTTGTTTTGTAATAAGAAATCTGGATAATTTAGTATAATAGATAAGCTAATTTTACACAGCCAATTGATATTAGGAGTGAAGATTTTAAGATTTTGTAGCCCTGATGATGTCTTTTGAAGACGAAACACGCGTGTTGGCTGTCTTTGACGATTGTAACTTTGGCTGTATTGTTATGAATTGACGTCGAAATTTATGAATTGGAGAAATTTGCTGAACAAGTCCTTGTGGAGAAAGAATTACCGAAAATAAAGAAACCAAAGACTTATGCTTGAACTTTTTTGATTGAAATTATCTTTCCACTTGTATTTATGATATTGTGAATGATGTTTTTTTTTTTTTTTGCTCGGGGATTCTTATCCAATAGAACTGAAAGCCAGATAGACTAACTGATAAGACATCTAGTGCTTTACATTCCAAGGTAGCGCAGAGCATCTTCGACTAGTGTTGGAACTCTGGTTAGAATTATGCCATTCAAGTTTCTGCGACAATACTTGCTAGGAGACACATTCTGGCTGGAATGGAACAAGCAACTCCTGTATGCCTTCCCACCACTTCCTCTACTGCCCAGAGTTCTGAAGCAGGTAAAAAATTACTGGAACCGTGTCATCCTGGTGTTTCTGGATTGACCCGGGAAAGTGTGCTTCCTGGAACTCCTGAGCATGAACGTCAGTCCTCCAATCAGGCTGCCGCTTCAGGAGGACCCCTGTTTCAGCAACAGAGCAGGGCACTTCAGGTGAATCTAAACAGCTTACACCTCCATGTGTGGAGACTGAGCAACAGTAATTGGCAACATTTGATTCTCCGACTCAGATGGTGAATGTCACCCTGGCCGCTAGGTACCCTTTCACAAAATCCATTCATGCTGGTGCTTGGACAAATTTGTGCCCTGATGAGGTGCCCAGAACTCAGACCCCACACAGGCAAAACTGTCAAATGTATTTTTCGTTGGTTTGTCTTTAGCCCAGGCCTTGCAGTGGGCATGGTAAAAGATTGCTTGTCAGCCAGCCCTTTCTGACTACCTAGGTTGGTCAGACCAACCAACCTTCTTCAGATCCCCTAGTGTGATGAGATTTGTTAAAGATCTGATATAATTTTCCTTCCAATTCCTTTATTACACAGTGGGGCCTTAACTTGGTCTTGACATAAGTCATGTGTAAACCCTTCAAGCCAGTGCATTGCTGCTCGCTGAATATCCTTATCTTGAAGACTGTCTTCCTCACTGCGTCAGCTTGTTGCTTGAGTGAATTAGAGGCACTGTCAGTGCAACTGCATTCACTACCTTTTTCGTGGACAAACTGGTGCTTAGGACCCACGTGTCCCTAAATAAAGTCATGACTCCCTTCCATGTTAGGCAATCCATCAGTGTACCAATGGTCTTTCTTCTGAAGAGGAGTCAACAATTCTCCTGTATTTAATGGGGTGAGGACTGATTTGCAAAAGATGGATGGTGGCCCCTTGTTTGCCAGAAGAGATCCCACTTGTTATCTTGATGATGTTGCCAATGCAATGTGAATATTCCATTCTTTTTTTATATAAGTTTTCTAGTCAACTAACCTTAATCACTTCACTAGTGCTCCCCCCTCATCAATGTCACATCAACATCATTCCTATGAAAATGTGCGTTCCCCAGCTTTTACCAAAGCCCCGATTCTGTCCTGAAATCCGCAGTTAAAAAGTAATCGGAAATATCCGAAAAGCCATCCTTGGAATGAGCTGTACTGCCACACCAATGACAGACAGACGGTGCGCTAAAGAAATCACAGCGTACCATTCCTTCCGAATAGCATTGTTTAGGAAGAGGCAACCTGAAAGAATGTTCCCTTTCTCTGGAGCTTTAAACACATGCCAATAATTTGTTGATGTATGCAGAACTGGTTTGGGATGGCCTCCGTCTCGAGGCTGTTTAGTGATGCCTCTCACAACAGAGTAGTCTCCAGCCTGGAGCACCCACAAAAGAGGCACAAAGAGGTGGGAACTCTCTGCTCCTGTCTTCCAGTGATCAGGAAGGAGGCAAAAGGTGGTTCTCATCTAAAGGATCCTTCACACTCTGAACAACAGTCTGCAGCCCCCATGCCCTCCCCATCACCATTCTACCAATTGGCAGTGCTACAGAAAGATTATTCAGGAACTCTTCTAAGCAAAATGACCTAATCCAATTTCTTTAGGAGCCCTGTGTACTTTGTCCCCACTTCAGTGACTAAATCTCTTCCCTCCTGCTTCAGGATTGTCCGCAATACACTTTCACTGTCTGGGAAAAAAATTCTTCTCCATCTTGTGTACAGAAACAGGACAGGGGCTTTCAAAATGGAAACCACAGGTTATTACTCTGCTTCCCTTATTCGTACAATCTGTATACTACATGGTCACATACACACACACATGCACAACATACACTTGGGATGTTAGCTGGAAGTCCCTTATATACCAGCGGTTACTCTGCTGTGTCACAGAGATAACCTAGAATGAAAATAGGTTACAGAACAATCGTAATATCTGTCTGCGCATAGTTGAGACACTCTCACCTAATGTCCAAAAAACTAAATTTAGTGAGTGAGAAAAAAAACCCAAAAAACAGAATGGTGAGGGAAGATCATTAAATGAGACCTTTTTCTTTTTCTGCACCAACTCCTCTTGTATAGAGTAACTTCCCTATACCAAGGTTGGAATACTCCAGACTGTGTTTAAAAGGGCTGTCCTAGGGCTGGCCCACAGCAGGCTAGAATCTTAATGTTTAGGTGATGTGTACACTCCAGCTTGTGTGTTTTAAGCTGTTTGCCCTGGATATGGAGCACTATGTATAATGTTTTTTTCTTTTTACAGCTTACATCCCCAGACTGCAGCTTACATGCTTAGATTGTTTGCTATCTCAGAAAGCCACCTCCCACTATACTCCTAAAGCCCTGCATGAAAAAACTGAACTTGAATCACTTCTGCTTGATTCCCCTCCTTTCTTTTTTCAGTAACCCTCTTCTTACATTCCATACTCTGCATGCCTTCTATTTCTGACTATGGCCTCTTCTTAGTCTTGTGCCTTTTAGCCTTAATCTCTTCTTATTGTAATTCTGCAAAATACTGACACCTAATTTCTTGGAACACAAACTCTCCTATCTAAATCCCTGTCCCTGTAACCTAACATTACCTATTCTCCACCAGCCTTATTATCTCACCAACCGTTCACCTGACACCACATAGCCCCCACTAATGATCACACCTATCTGGCATTAATATAATTTCTCACAAAGTAACTGGAGTAAATGCTTGCAATGTTTTTTCTTTTCTTGAGAGCACATGGTCAATCGCAATAACCTACATTTAACCCCTGGATTAACCACTAACCTGGGTTCCGGAGTAGCGTGCTACCTGCCGTAAAAAGCTTCAACACCTCGTATGGGGTAGGAAGTGCTATATAATTATAAAATGCAAATACAAACGCCCTCACCCCTAGAAAGAGTAGTGGAGGCTCCATATGTTGGACCCTATAGGGCTTTAAACTGCAACTTAAATCATACCAGGGATTATCGTGTTAACACTCATCTTTTTGTGGGTTTCTTTAGAGCAAATAAAGGAAAGGCTGTGCAGAAGAGGACATTGTTGACATGAATATTCCTCTGCAATAACATCTATGCCTGGCCAAGAAGGAACCCCTGGAAGGTCTGAGAGTCCATTTTACCTGGGCCAAGGCTGCTGCTACCACTGTGTTTGCGTGAGGGGCACCTGTCCTTGGCATCTACCAGGCTGCGACATGGGCTTCAGGGCATAGGTTCACAAAGCACTTCTCCTGCTTGGTTCCTCAAGACCTTTTAGTCTGAGTCCACTCCACAGACCCTCCATCCTTTGGCGGTTCTGACGTTTTATATATTCTATGATGAGGAATCTGCAGTTAAAAGTACCCATCAGAAGAACAAGCTACTTACCTTTGGTAATGCTCGTTCTGGTAGAAACTCTTAACGACATATTCCTCACTGCCCTTCTCCCTTCCCGTTCTGTGGAGTGGCCTCTTTTTAATAGCTAAAAAATAGCTTAGTTAGTAATCTGCACACTGTAGCCAAA
This sequence comes from Lissotriton helveticus, assembly GCF_964261635.1. Taxonomy (NCBI): domain Eukaryota; kingdom Metazoa; phylum Chordata; class Amphibia; order Caudata; family Salamandridae; genus Lissotriton; species Lissotriton helveticus. Next base: position 407,904,327 of record NC_136065.1, read on the forward strand.
CGTTGTTCATGCGCTGTGTCTCGGAGTGTGGATGAGGTAACATAAGAAACTGTTGTTAGCATTCATTTGCGTTGCTTGCTCGCTCCATCACTTCTGGATCAGCCTGGAACCAACGAAGGCCGCGCAATGCCAGCTTGTGGCATGCAGGTACACTGCTTTGAAAATTCTTTGGATCCAGTCTGACGCTTGGGGAATATTTTAAAGTGAATAATCTGCAATTGAACAAAGTATCCACCACAAAGAAGATTACTGTAGGTAAATAACTTGTTCATCTCATAAACTGAAACAGAAACTTAAGTGGAATTCACCTCATTACAGGGTATCCTCCCAACTTCTAGGCTACTGTTAAAGAGGTACCACTTCCACCCCTTCTTAGAAAACCCCATTCCACGGAATTCTCTGCCACAATCTTCACTGACTCCTCCTATGAGTCTCACTATGGCACCTTTCCCATTATCATTCGCTCTCCCTTTGCCATTATATTGTAAACATCCAATCTTGTATCATGTTCTGTTGCATTGTAGCTAGATTCACACCATAGAAGTCACATACAGACAAACAAAGTTTCATTATGAAAGTGAATAATGTTGAATAAGGAATCTTTAGCTGCAAGACTATTGTTGTATTGGAAGCTGCATATCACTTTAAAAGTTGCCACTGATTATTACATATCTTCGAATTACTGGGGATGCTTATTATCAAAGTGAAAAGTCAGCTTTGTTAGCTTTTCATGAATAAAAAACGTACAATCTTACAGTACAGATCTGAAGTGCAATGCAAATCTAAAATGCAGAACCCGATACAAAGAAACAATTAAAATCAATTACATGATTAAAAGGCAGATTATGACGCTTCGTTGCTAAACAGTTCTTGATCGCCTAATGTGTATCATTGAACATAAATCGCTATACATTCTACAACAAGTAGCAGCAGCAGACAGTTGAAGTGAAAAAAGAAAGCGGGGGGTGGAATACGGGATTTTTTTAAATTCAGTCTACAAAGGATTGGCAACATTTAATGTCTCAGAGGAGTATCATAATAATTACAAAAAAGGTAATGTGCAAAGTACCTTGCCTAGAGACATTATCACGGGGCCATTAATCAAAGCATCTGACCAGTCATTAACAACAGGAAAGCTAACCAGGTGATAAAATATATTCCGTATAAAACGGGTTAGCACAAAGTTGTGCTGGGAATTCTGAACAAAACTGAGGTACGGTTGTAGACCGTTAGCAGAAAGAACATCTGGTTTTAACAACGCTAGATTTAGTGATTTCCTGTGACAACATTCGGTTTTCAAGTAGAGTTAAACATTGTGTCTTTATATCGTTCCTACTGACATGTTGTAATACTTCAGGGGTGGTAAAATATTCTGAATGCCCCAGGTCTAGTAGAAACTTTTGACAAATGTAAACAAAGGTAGGGGGTGGAAGCCAGACAGTTTACAACAATTGTTAATAAACAATCGATTTAAGACGATAAATTACGAAATCCATACCTTGTGCCATAATAAAATTGGCTGGATTTTGATTAGATGAGTTTAAAACATAGCCCCCAGTTCAGAATGACAAACAAATATAGAACAGCTTTTGTGTACAGAGAGAAGATTCTTATGAAAAGCGCGCTTGATCAACTGGAGGTGATTAACACAGGAGTAGCCCCAGGTGCCAGCCTCGTAGAAAGCGTCAGCGACACGCTTGGCATTCTAAATTGTTAAAATCTCCCTTATGGGTTTTTACCTAGTTTAGTGGAGAATTTTAAGAGTGTGATTACAGATTTGTCAAAATGCAATTTCCAATTATTAACAGCGGAGAACCAAGTGCAATGTTCAGCAAACAGGATGATCAAATAAGAAAGTGTAGGGGTAATACTTAATTTAACATCACCAGCCATGAAGCTCTGGTCCTTCCTGACTTTATTCCCACATTTCATAACTGAGATCTTACTTTTGTTGATGATTAAGCCCAGATCAGACATACAGTTAATAAAACAGGTAAGTAACCGCTGTAGACCCAAAGGGGTGCGTGACACGAGGATGGCATTGTCACCATAAAGCAGATAGGGATTAGGTCTAGGCCAGTTTGAGGAAGGTCTTTACAATTTTTGCTTAATACTGAGCCCAAGCTGTTGATGTACAGGGCGAATAAGATGGTGCCAGGATGCAGCCCTGTCTGACTCCTCTTTCAAGGCTGAAGGCACCAGTACTTTCACCCCTGCGACCAAAACGCACCCTAGCCTTTCCCCTGGAATACATCTCTCTGATGGGGGTAATTTTCTGAGGGTCGACCTTTAGCTCAGTTAAAATTACCCATAGTTGCCTAATGAGTGCAGTCGAAAGCGCTCAACAAGTTGTCAAAACGAACAGACTCTGACCAGGAATTCAAAATACCGGAGCGACGACAGACCCCTAGCGCCTTGGCCAAAATTGGACCCCAGAGGGGAAAATTGGCCATAAATTGGAAACAGTTGGAATACCACAGTCTAAGCCACGGGTGTTCCGACTCCTCAAGCCCTACCACGCTTGCCTTAACCACGTATATGGTTGGGGGTTGTTTTGTGGTAGTTTAGTAGGCTGGGGAGTCGGGTTTGTTTTGTTGGTTGGAGAGTGGGTTGGGGTTGCTTTGTGGGGTGGGGCGGGGTTGTTTTGTGGGCTGGGGTGGGTTGCGGTTTGTTTTGTTGGCTGGGGCGGTGGGTCTGGGGCTGTTTTGTGGGCTAGGGTGGGTTAGGGTTTGTTTTGTTGGCTTGGGGTGAGTCAGGGTTGTTTTGTGGGCTGGATAGGTTGTTTTGTGGGCTGGGGGGTGGGTCGGGGGTTGTTTTGTGGGCTGGTGGTGGGTCGAGATAGTTTTCTGGGCTGGGGTTGGGGATAGTTTTCTGGACTTGCGTTGCTAAAGTTATCTCGTCCGGGGCGAAAGATAGATTAGTAAAACCTTTATCTATAACTGGGTCTAAGCCCCAGGACTGTGTACTGGGAATGGAATAAATCTCAGAGAAATAGGCAATCATTAATGGCCATCTCTAGACTGGGGGTGCTATCGTCCTTTAATATGGAGCCATCAATTACACGTCAAAGGGCGGAAGTATCCTTAGAATGATTTGCTTCAATCAGGGATTCCAACACTAGAGGCTTCAACTCCTTCTTCCTACCTTTTAGTGCTAACCTAGTACTCTTGCCTGCATCGACTCACTTCTGCAGGGCATCGCAGAGACCTGTGGAGGGCTTTCCTAAGAAGCTTATAGTCTTTGTGTAACTACTACTAAACCATCCAGATCAAGGAAGGCTAGACTGGGGCAAGGGTCTAATAAGGGCTTGTTTAATTCCACTTGAAATCTTAAGGAAACTCCTCTTGACATCCTCATCATTAGCTGAATCATCTAAACAGATTTCAAAAGTGCCCCTGTGGGTTGTTATCAGATTTTCAAGAAAAGAGTCAGGTTTAATCCCTGACCAATGTAACAGTATACCGATCCGGGTGATTATCAGAGTGTTATCAAGGGAGTGTTCGACATGGTTGATTTGAGAACCTCACACCTGTCTAACATTAATGCTCTGAGGATAGTGATCGCTTAAGCACTAGGATGAGTGGTGAAATCACCTAGTCATTTTTCAAGCTTATGAGAGGTAAGGATGTAGTCGATAACAGTTTTAAAGCCTCGAGCATTAAAGGTGCAATGGAAGGTTACTGGAAGGGAACATAGCTCGCTGGAAAAAGAGAGATCAAACTCAATCAGTAGGTCGGTTAATTTCACTCCGCCAGCAGAGTTACTGAAATTAGTTTAATCATTATCATTAGTGTCCACCATCCCACAAACCCTTTTGGGGGAGGAAGTGGCTTAAATTGTTGCTAAAGTCTTCTCCCCACAGTAAAAATGTCCCCCTCCCTTCAATAAGACATAGCTTATTCAGGTGGTTTTCAAGGTGAACTAACACATTAAGGGTGACGAGGCATTGTTATAGAAGTTAACAATTATAAAGTTAAAATCATACAAAATGTTCCAAACAATTATCACTTAATATGATGAATTAGAGACTACTTGCGATGTAATATAGGGCAAAATATTCGAGACACAGACGGCTAACCCTCCCGTAATCTAGAGCCCCATTTTCTCATGAAATCGTTGGCATTCTACGCCCCCAACAGAGCACTACGTTGTATGAATGCCTTGCTGATGACTGTGCCCCGGACCAAAACAGCTTCATGGGGTGACCGCCGTTTTACTGTCGCTACAGCTAAACTGTGGAACTCGCTTGATATGGACATCAGGTCTTGCCCTACTCTAAACCTGGTTATTTAATCAATAACTATCATCACCATCTTTCTTGTCTGCCTCCGTCCATAGCGCCGAGACGCCTTTGGGCATTTGTTTGCGCTTAATAAATTTCATAAATAAATAAATAAATACCTTAGTTCTACCAGAGATGGTTGGCACAGCGAATTGCTGAAAGGTCTTAAATCCATTAATATGGATTTAAGTCTCCTGAAAGCAAAGGAAGTGAAAACTAGGTATAAAATCAGACCAGTAGGAAAGCGATGCTTTAGACCAAGGAAATCTCTTTGTTGATCGAGCCCATGGCACTTGTCAGAAGATTCAATATTGATGTAGATTCAATATTGATGTAGACAACTTACCCTGGGGCTCGGAAGAGGCCAATTTCCTTTTGACCATGTTGTACAGTGGATGAAATAACAGGTGAAGAGTGGACCCGGCCCTGCCTCGGACTGGTGCAGATGGACTCGCCCTTGGCCTGGGCTTTGCTATATGCGCTGGAGGGGCTCTTCCCCCTTGGACTTTCGGAAGCACCTCCTGGTGCGATGTGAGTTGGGACATGGAGTCCCACACCAGCAAACAGCAGTCCTGCAGTCTTATTATCAGTACTTCTACCTCCATGAAATGATTAAAATAGAAAACCTTAACACAAAACAAAATAAAATGTAATGCCACCTTAACATTTATGAGGTCCATCAGATGTATTGCGTATGATTAACAGTTTAGTGGTTCTCTGTCACCTTAGTAAAGTCAAAGGAGGTCAGACTTGTGCAGATCAATCTGCTATCCGTCTTTCAACCTCAGTAACTTGATACACGGGTGGCAGTAAAGAAACGTTTCAGTATTGCAGTCCTTTTGTTTACTATTCTTGAAATTTACTCTTATGACTCTTTCCTTGCAGTGAATAAATATATAACTCTGATTGAGAACTGTCAAATACAGTACAGTTTAAGGGAACATCCACCACTGGACGCTGTTACACATCTGTTCCCTGAGAATATGCTTGTTTCTGGGAGGGAGACTATACCTGGTGTATTAGCAGCAGAAGATGAAAGACGTAAGGATTTTTCAATTACCTCCTATGTTATATATGTAATGTGAAAGTGATACAGCTAATGGTATCATTGTTTTGTTTATAACTGTTATAATCTTGTAATGAACCCTTATATTTGTTGTTTTAGTAGGAAAGTCATTTAATGTTTGTTTCCTTTCTTTGTGTTACTTCATTGTAAGCTCAAGGATGCACTGTGATTCCTTCTGTCTGGTGTGGTTGAAACACTGGTGGATGACTTGGAGATATGTCACCTTTAGCTTATTAATGGAAGTGCTATGGGGGGTTGGGGCGTCCTGGTTAGCAAGGTCCGCTTTAATGTTCGATTGGTCCTGGGCCACTCTCAAGATGAGGTCAAAATCTCCTTCAAAACTAGAGTTAAATTTTGACTTAACCCAGGTGAACATGGAAATAATCTTGCTCCAATTAGATTACAAGATCCACCAAGTGACATAGCATTAATTCACTATTAACTTGTCACTTTTGCCAATATTGGCTCATGCCTTTGCTGCCATACCTGGAACGCCTTACATTGTTACTTCAAGTTTATCTTATAGACTTTGGCAGATTCTCCCATTGTGCACCTTGGGATCTTCACCGATAGTAGTTATAGGCAATGAAATAGTTTCTCCAAGCATGCGTGGACTTACAAAAGGGTGTATTGATTCTGTCCAATGCAGTAGAAAAGCTGTGCTATTTCAATTTTAAACCTCTACTAAAATCTGCATTGCTGAACCCTAAAGTCTAAACTTCTGCTTAAGTATGTCTGCAATGAAGGACAAAGGAAGTCTAATAGGCTTTACATACCCTTTAGGAAGTCTAGAGGCTTCCTGTCAAATGATGCTGTTGACTCGCAGCGTCAGTTCATTTTCTAGATCATTCCTCCACAAAGCGTGAATTTTGTGGACCCTTAAACACAGAGAAGACCTCAGACTAAGGGAAATTAAAAAATGTCTGAGCCCAGGACAGGAAGAATTATGAAAGGGCCTTCTGAAGAAGGATGCTTTTCTACTGTGCTAAGCCCTTAACCTCAGAGAACCAAAGGTATGTTCAGGAACTAAAAGTCTAGGAGGGAGGAGAAAAGGAAGCATTTGTCCCTATCATCACTTCCAACACTATCAATCCTGCTAGACTTTGAAGGTTTCTACTTGAACTAAAGGTATGGTGTTGTCATGTTCCCCATCAGGAGCAGGATCTTTATGGAGCACCATCATGCAGTGTCGATATTTGTTAATCAAGAAGACCGGTCCAAAGAAAACCCATCCTACACTTTCAGTTAAGCAGTCAATTGACCAGAAGTGATCAATTCTGCATGTTGGTACTCCATTAGATCGTTTATCATCTCCAAAAGAGGACCTGCAAGAGGATAGCTTCAAAATGAGTACCATATAGTTAAGCTTAAATGCATTACTATCTGATTTTCTAAACACAGCCTAATGTCAAGATAACCTTTGTAGGCGACAGTACATATGCTATCAGATTATGGATCATGACACTATGCTTGCATCCTCGACGACCAAGGGAAAAGGGGTACAATCTGGCTTACAAGAGGACACTGCTGAATATGTGAGTTTTTCTGCAACTGACATGCAACATGCCCAACCTCCCATTACCTGATTGAGCGCTGAACCGTGGCGCTCAGACCAATCACACCGCAGCATTGCAGCATTGTGATTGGCTATCGGGAGTCTGGGAGCCGGGTGCTTCCTGCCCTGGAAGCGGGCAAAGAAGACCGAGGGACGGCAGCAGCGGCAACAGTTAAGTGTTTACATTTATTTTTCATTCCCACCCCGCGACCGCCCCCCCCCCCCCCCCCCCACTGCCTTTAAATACCAGCTGCCACTGCAGTTGACCAGCCTCCAGCTCCATACAGGCAGTACCCCCAGCACGGCAGCCGTAAACCCGCAAGGCCCTCGCAGTAGGCCGCAGCGCTGGCCGCAGGACTCCCCGGGGTTTCACTGTGCCTGATCGGCCCCAGGCATCAAACAGTAACACCGGTCATCCCCTCTGTAATTCACAGGGACATACCGATCAGGCCGAGTACAGGTGTTACCCAAAAAACAGCGATTAGTGCCGAATATTCACATTAGCTGGCGGATCCCTGGCCCACGTTAGATCGCGGTCATCTTGCAGCCAGGCTCTTTGGTGCCCCATGCATGGATAGACTGTTTATCAAGTGAGAGAGAAAGCAACAGGCTAATGAGGGCCATGCAGGAAGCTGAACAAACCTAAGGGATAGCCATACAGTGATGGAAAGAGGCAGGTACTATGGTGGGATTGAGTTGAAGTTGTTGCATTGGGAAAGTTCACCAGTTGCAGCTGCAGCTGCATCCACTGCACGCCTAGAAAATAAATAAGAAAGTAACAGGATGCACCGACCTAAAAAGAAAAAAAACATGTAAAAAGCCAAGCTGGCACACAGCATGGAATATTCACGCACCACTGCTTTACATGGTATCTTTTTTTATACAAACTGACACGCTTGCTAATCACGACAAATAAAATAATTACTGTGTCAATTTGTAACCAACAATGGATGTAACACAATAATCTCAGTTAAATGTTAATAGCAATGTGGTACTCTAAAATAAATTGTAAGAAAACTTGACACCTGTGAAACTTGTTGGAATGATCCCAATGTTCTCCCTAACAGGGACATTTAATACTCCATTTGGATTAGTTTGATAGCGCATTATTTCAGTTTCCAACTGTCCAATGCATTTTGACAAACTCATTAGTTGTACATTTTAATATTTTTAATATGGCTTCATATGGTCAATCATTAAAGACGGCTCCAGGTCATTACAAAATTCAGAGGATTAGCGTCCTAGACAGAAAATAAGGGCACCCTCCAGCTTTTGCAAATGTGTCTCCATGCTTTAAAGAAAGCTAAAGGCTTGGTTTAGAATCGAGTGGCAATGGTTTGGCATCGCATTTCTGAACAAAGCCCTAGTTCCAAACTGGTTAACTGGTGGAACTTTACTCACTTTACCACCCCTGTGGTGGAGGGAATTTCATACATGGATTCTCCTCTGGATTTAGTACAGTCATGTGAAACTTGGAGTTTTTCTATTACCGTGCAAATGTAAAAAATACTGTTTTGAAGTGAAGCGTGAAAATAAATGAAATGGCATCACTGCCCTCTTTGATGTTGAGGTGAGGTTTTAAAAAACGTATGTGCATTATGTTTGACTGAAATCCCTGTTCACCTGAAATAATTGTCTGTAGCCAAAGTTTCTGAAAAGGCTAAAAACTGCTTGTTTGATGCTCTTGAGATTCTGCATGAAGAGACATATGCTCTATTTAGGGATTCACCCATGATCCACTCAAAGTATTCCGAATGACCTGGTGTGCAAACCTTTATTGGCGTATATTTAACAAGGACCCCTTGAAGACATAGATACTGTAGTTCCTAGGTCAGGGAAAAGAGAGCAATCGACAAAAAACAACCTAGGCAACCAATAATTTGAACAGAACACAATATAAAGGAACAATTGGCTACAACTTACTACAAAACTGGATATTTTTATTAATGGTTAAAAAATAGAACAATCAATGACATATTGCAATTTTCAATCCACATAAATTAAAATACCGACGAAATGACAAAATTAAAATCATATGTAGTACAGTTTCAGTTTAGTAGTCAATTATGCAAACCTTTATGCCATTGTATTGATGGACCAGGTTATTAAGAATGACATTTAATTTTTATGTTTCAAGTAATGTTATTGGGTGCTAAGATTCACATTATTGTTCATGGATTGGGTAGCTTAAGTACAAGACTGAGAATTTGTGTGTCTGGCCAGAACATTGAAAAGTTTCCAAAGCATGACATTCGGCTCCTTTTTGTATTTCTTTGCAATCTTTATTTGTAGAAATTAGTTTGATATAATGCATACAGACATATTATACATCTGGTGTCTAGGGCTGAAGTCAGGATCCTAAAATGTAAAATTCAAAATTTTTCACTAGCAATTACACTACCTTCATATTCTGCGAATACAGTTAATTTAGTGATGAGTTTTAAAAAAGTATAAATTACTATGTAGGTGATGCGTTCCTGAAGCCTCGGCTGCAGAAGACAGTGACTTTGTACTTGGACAGATTGTCCTTCCATCTGTATCCGTCATTGGAGAAGTTTGAAGAAGAACTTCTGGAACTGCTGGACAGAGATCGTTTGCTGAAGGTACAAAAAATTACAACTCAAATGATTTTCTTTTCATGGTCAATATCATATTGAATTTCAGGGAATGCGCATTGCCCATATTTCTTGTTGCAGGTCTCAAACTTACACTGATGTTTTTTTATGAACTATTTTATTTTTACTTTTCAAATAAAAACACCAAACATCCAATGAAAGTACGTTAATTTGGCCCTTTCGGGAAACTCTCAACGCAGGCGTAACTTAAGAGGCAATGTGTAAAGTATTTATGCAACACTTAAACAGTAAAACAGTTCAAGCACGCACAAAAAGGCAGCAAACTTGGTTAGGAAAATATCTGAATTCAATGAGCAAAACAAGACCAAAATGACAAAAATTCAATAAGTAGATCCTGAGATATGCAATTTTAAAGATTCAGATAAAATAGCGAATTAAAGCGCAAAGCACAAACTGTTCGCGCCAGACCGAGAAGAAGTCACAAGTTCAGCCAGACATGATGAAGCGTGGGCCAGCTACAGGGACCTACCTACGCCCACTGAACACAGTACCTTAAATCATGGTGCGCAGTCTGCACAGTGTTGCTTTGCGCCACCCAGCATCAGCATTTATACTTTGGTGCCCTGTTTCTGGAAGGTGGGAGAAGCTTCTAGACAGTGGCTTTGAAGTGCAGAGAAACCCTCTTCCTCCCCTGGCTCCAAACTGGCTATAGTGACAATACAATGTTGTTAGGCCAATTGTGTGGAGACAGGACACATCCTATGCAGGTGCAAATGGAGCTATGATTTGCCCCGCTCCCCCCAACAAGCCAGTTTATAGCCCATTAAGGCCCATCAAGTCACTCGTAAACTCCCATTGTGTTTGGGTGTCTAGAGGGAGTGCCTAGCTGTCACCCACCTCAGAAGTGTATTTACAGATGGGCAGAAGGCACAGAATGGTTAAAGTAAAAAAATGCCAACTTTCTAAAAGTGGACACACAAACGGAGTTAGGTCCTGAAATGGGACCGAGGGGGGGGCTGGACCGTTTTATATCAGTACACAACAAAAGTATGCCCAACCACCTCGTATCTTAATAGTATGATTCTTATACACAAGACCAGATAACAATTAATCAAACCTAGTCAGGTACTTTTATTTATACCCATCAATCATTAATTTACTTTTTTAGAAAGTGCATGTTTTTTCTGGGCAAAAGAAGATATGTACATTTACAACATTACATTACATTACCAAACTGACAAATTTTAAACGGAAACATTTAACAAAAATACATCCATATAATCATAAAACCAAATGACATACACATTGAATATTCACATTTCAAATAAACAGAAAACAAAGCAGAATTGAATCACAAGAGTAGAAAAAGATGTAAATCTATATTTCACAATATCAATGAATGGAAACGTGACTCTTGTTATAGTGAGAACACTATAACAAGAGTCACGTTTTTCATGTAATGTTGTAAATGTACATATCTTCTTTTGCCCAGAAAAAACATGCACTTTCTAAAAAAGTAAATTAATGATTGATGGGTATAAATAAAAGTACCTGACTAGGTTTGATTAATTGTTATCTGGTCTTGTGTATAAGAATCATACTATTAAGATACGAGGTGGTTGGGCATACTTTTGTTGTGTACTAACTTTCTAAAAGTGGCATTTTCAGACTTACAATTTAAAATCAAAACTTATGGTTAAGTTACATTTTAAGTTGCAAGTCCAGAGACACTAGACTTGATATGTCCATCTTTTCCTAATTGGAAATTACACTTATAAAATGTAAAAAGGTAATCCCAATGTTAACCTATGGGAGAGGTAGGCCTTGCAGTAGTGAAAAACGAATTTAAGAGTTTTTCACTACCTGGACATTTAAAATGTAAAACTCCATCTTTTTAAATACACTAAATGGACTTTCCCCAGTGAGGTCCCGTCTAGGGTCCTGTCCATAAATAGCCATTGTTTTTCTGACTCTGCTCTAGACCACTCAAGCAGGTACCAAACCTGGCTGCCTGATAATAACGAAGTAGGCATGGCACTCTTAGTCCCCCGTTGGCCGGTAGGTGAGAGCTCAGTTCCCTATGCATCTGAGGGCTTTTGCCCGTCCAGATAAAGTGATGTAGCGTGGACTGTAGGGTGGGGATCGTGCCTCTTGGGGGAGTCGGAGGGCCTGAAAGAGGAGAAGTATCTTAGGAAAGATGGCCATCTTTAAGGCTGCAATGCGGCCCAATATAGACAGCAAGTAATGCCACCAGCAATCCAGCTCGGCCCACACTCACTTCACCAATTCCCGATAGTTGAGGGTTTTCGTTCTCTCTTGAGTCGAGGCCAGCTGTACTCCCAGGTATGGGATAGAGTCCGTTGCTCAGTGTAACAGATAGGCCTGCTGTAAAGAGGCCAGCGCAGCAGGCGGGACTGAGATGGTAAGGGCTTTCGACTTGTGGAGGTTCATACGGAAACCCGACGCCTCCCAAAACTCCCTTAACTCCTCCAAGAAATGGTTTAGAGTCTCTCGGGGATCATCTAGCATCCCCAAAACATTGTCTGCGTATAGACTCATCAAATGTTCCTTCCCGCTAAAGAGAACTCCCCTGATTCCCAGGTGAGCTCTCAATCTTTGTGCGATGAGTATAGGTAACAGGGAGCTACCCTATTGTGTGCTCTGGCATATCGGAAAACGCTCAGTTCTCCGCCCACTCACCTGCACCGAGGCGACCGGGCTCCCATAGTTGCTGAGGACCCAAAAGTGGAATAGCTCCCCCATGCCAAAAGTCGGTCAAAGTCGCCTCCAGGTAGGGGAGAGGAGTTGGCCTAATGGTTACGGCGGTCTACTTTGAATGTGGGGAACTTGGTTTGAGTGTCGGCAATGACGCTGAACATCCTGTGATCCTCGGCAAGTCACTTAATCTCCTCGTACCTAACAAAAATGAATGTTTCCTCATGTAATGGAACTGGTGCTATGTAAAAGGTTCTGATACCCGATTCGGGTGAAGTTCGCGCCATATAAAACTCTGTAAAATAAGAAATAAGGTAGGGCCAGTGAATGCGGTCAAATGCCTTCTTGGCAGCATAGTTGTGCCCTCTCTGCGGTTGGCTTTATCTATGAAGTGGAGTAGTCATTTTGTATTATGGATGCACTATCTCTGCTGAATAAAGCCAGGCTGATCGGGGGCTACAAGGCCCTGCATGAAGGGGTTGAGATGGGCAGCCAAAATCCACATAAATAATTTTGCATCCCCATTCAACAGTGAAATGGGGTGATAATTTGCATTGTCACCTGTCTTTTCCAGGCTTGGGGATGACTATAATGGTCGCCTCCTGGATCGAGGGTGGGAGGGTGGCCGCATTCGAGATGGAGTTTAATAGCTTTGTGAGGACAGGAGCTAGAAGGTTAATAAAAGCCCGATAAGACCCCATTCGGGCCTGGGGACCGAAGAGGTTTCTGTCTGAATATGATGTTTATGACCTCCTCTATGCATATCGGACTGTCAAGAGACTGCGTGCGCTTGAGTCAGTCGGGTTGTAGTCGTAGTACGGAGGTAGCAAGTCAGATTCTCAGGGGGCAGAGACTGCTCCGAGTATAGGGTTTCGTGAACATTTCTGAACTGGGCTGCTATCTCCTTCAACCGGCTCCTCTCCTCTGGATAGCAGAGATTCAACCCTCGTGTATTGCCTCTAGGCTCGGAGCTTGTTAACCAGGGTCATCCCGCATTTATTCCCACCCACGTAGGAGGAATATTTTAGTCGCAAGAGGGAATAGTCGGCTATAAGTCCATTCCCGCCAACTGTTTCCTGGCGGCTTCTAGCTGATGCCAAATCCTCAGAGCTGCTGTGTGGTGATAGATATGTTCCAGTTTGCGCACCCGTCCCTGAAGTTCTGCCTTCTTTTGTCTTCCACAGATTGTTCGCCGAAGAGAGAGCTAGTAGCTCACCCCAGATAACTGCTTTCAGGGAATCCCAAAGAACGAACACAGGTGTGTCGGGGGTATTGTTAAGTGTAAGATAATCAGTGACAGCCCTTTGAGCTGTCTCACCACCTCCGGTCTCTAAAGTAGTGTCTTCCTAAGTCTCCATTGCTGGGGCGGATCCCTCAGCAGGGGGATGTGCAGCTCAAGAAGAAACGTGAGTGGTCAGAGAGGGATCTCGGTTCAATTTGCTCTGACTGGACAGTTGCTGGTGTTCCCTGGAACGCAGGAAGTAATCATAGCTGGCATATGATTTGTGCTCATGTAAATAGAAGGTGTAGTCACTGGTATGGGGATGCAGTACCCTTCACAAGTCACAGACCCATCTCCCTCAACCAGGCTGTGCTCTCATCTGCAAATGCCCCTGCGCCTCCCTCCCTGTGGCCTTAGTGATCCATATCATTATTGAACACCCCTATCCAGATTAATCAGTCCTGTGAGGTGAGGATATCCTCTATGGCTGTCCGAAGGAAATGTTCCTGGCCCTCGACAGGGGCATAAAGAGAGGCTAAGGTGAGTGTCTCGGTGCCCAGCCATACGCTATACCCCAGTAGATGTCCCTTGAGTTACAACAGTTTTTTACCAACCGTCCCCCAGAAGTTACGCACAACCAAAATGGCCACCCCTTCTGCCTTTCGGCCCATTGAGGAAAAAAATTGGTGCAGGAGTGCCCTAGATTTTATCCTGTACCAGTCCTCTGCGAGCAGATGGGTCTCCTGGAGAAGGCAGATGTCTGTTCCTGGTACGCTTCAGATATGAGAGGACGGCCTGCCTCTTGACAGGGTTGTTAAGTCCCTTCACATTCAGGGAGATCGCTTTCAAGGAGTCACCTATCGTCTGAGGGTGAATGCGTGTCTATGCTAGAGTCCCCAGCCTAAAGACCTGTCCCACCGCATGCTGTAAGCTAGTGTGGAAGAAACCCCCTGGATGTGGAGGCATCAACATGCATAGCATTAGAATCATAGGCTCTGGTACCCCTGCAACAACCCCAACATGAAACAGAACTAAAACAAAAAGTTAAGGAAAGAACAATAACAGAGTCTCTGGAAATGGCAAGACATCTGGTGAGGCCAATGCCACACCAGAGAGTAGTAGACACAATTTGGGGTCTATGGTTGTCCAGTCTTCTCGATGAGGGTCGCCCCTCTCTCTCACGGCCACGGCAAGCGTCTATAATGCACATGAGCAGCGATAGAGGAGCTGCCCCAGTGCCTCAAATGGCATCCTATTATGCTGAGTCCCCTGCAAGAATCTCCAAAACTGCCTTCCTGTCTTGGGCGATTGTAGCTTGATCAGGCCTCGTGAGACCCTTTCCCCGAGATTTCCTCTGCCATCGGGACCGCCCACCTGCCCCAGGGCCCGACACCGCCACGCCACATGAAGGGCCCTCAGGCGCCTCGATCAGTAGGAAGTCGCAGGCCGCCTTGATGGTGTGAAGCTGCTGAGGTTTCCCCTCCCAGGTGAAAATTAAGCATAAGGGGTGACTCCAGGTGTATGCGATGTTATGATCCTGAAGAAAAGTTGTCAACTTTCAAAAGTTTCCACCTTTTCTATATCCTGATCGATGAGTGGTCTTCGAACAATTGAAGTGGGTGGCTGCAAAACTGCACTGGGTTGGTGTCCCTGGCCCTGCAAAGGATCCGTTCCTTCAGGGGAAAGCTGTGTACACAGGTCAGAATGTCCAGCCACTGTGAATTAGCAGATCTAGGGAAAACAACTTGGTGGACACTGTCCAGCCGGATGTCGGATGCCTGTTTCTCAGGATCTGGGCAAAAAGGGGACTGACGTATTCCTCTGTTCTCAGCCTCCACAGCTCCTGGGGCCCCTCTGATTCTGATGTTGTTGCACCTCAACCGGTTTTCAAGAGATTCGACATGGGCCTGGAGATCAATCTTCTGGTCTGTGAGTCGGATGAGTTCCTGCCTGTATTGTTCGATATCTTCGGCTCTGTGTATTTTGTGGTTTTCCAGAGTGTGCACTCAATCACCGATCTCCGAGATCTCTTTCCGGAGTAGGTCCTGTGCTAGGTCCCTCTTAATTGTCTATAAGTCTTTCCTGAGGGTCTCCTGGTGCTTTTCGCCCCTTTCGTGGCTACGGAAGGGGTGCCCCTCAGGCCTGCGCAAGCTGTCCCGCCACTGCATGACCGGTGATGTGGATCACAACGCCGTGGTTCAGGGGGCCTGCGGGTGGGCCAGTCCACCAGCGCCCCCTCTTCAGCAGCCTACAAACCCTCCTAGTCCGGCCTTTCAGGCCCATCAATCGCCAGTGGCCTTCAGGATTCGCTATCACCTCCCCCACTGGCTCAACATCACGTCGGACAGGTGGGCTTTGCAGATAATACGAAGGGGCTACCCCCCCCCCCCCCCCTTCGAGACTACCCATCCATCCATGCCACCTCAATTTAATCACATGTCAGAGGATCACCTGGCCCTTCTCCAGCAGGAAGTTACGGCTCTCTTGGCCAAGGGAGCCATTGAGCGAATTCCTGTCCCAGAAGTAGGCCGTTGTTGCTATTTCCAGTACTTTCTGGTGCCCAAGAAGGAAAAGGGCCTGCGTCCTATCTTGGATCTCAGGAACGTCAATCGCTTCCTCCGGAAGAGGTTGATACTGGCTCAGGTCCTGTCTGAACTTTACCCGAGGGACTGGTTGGTAGCATTGGACTTGCAGGATGCTTATTTTCACATCCCCATCCTGCCGGCCCACTTGCTTACCCACGGAAGGCCACAAGCACTTTCAGTTTACCGTACTACCCTTTGGCTTTACTAGCGCCCCTCGGGTGTTCACGAAAGTGATGGCTGTGGTCGCAGCTTATCTGCGCAGATCAGGGGTTCCAGTCTTCCCCTATCTCGCCGACTGGCTGTTGAAGGCGGGCTCGCCCCAAGCAGTCGTCTCCCACCTCCAGACTATGGCGGACCTCCTGCATTCGCTGGGGTTCACTGTCAATGTGCCAAAGTCACACATGACTCCCTCCCAGAAGCTCCTTTTCATCGTAGCGGTTCTGGACACAACACAGTTTTGGGTTTATACTCCAGAGCAGCGAGTCTGGGATATTCGGGCTATGATTCTGATCTTTCAGCCTCTATCCCGAGTGTCGGTCAGACTGACCCTGAGGCTGCTGGGCCTCATGGCCTCTTGCATCCTGCTGGTGGATCATGCTCGATGACATATGCAGGCTCTGCAGTGAGACCTGCAGTTCCAGTGGGCACAGCATCAGGGGAATCTGTCCGATTGCATCCAGATCTCAGAGGGCACTGCTCGTCCATTGCAGTGGTGGCTCACGAACCAGGATTGGGTCAATGGCAGATTCTCTCCCCTCCCCAACCAGAGTTCACAGTGGTGACGGATGCATCACTTCTGGTGTGGGGCGGCCACATGGGAGAGGCGGCGATCAGAGGCCTCTAGTCTCCGGCAGAGTCTGGGCTCCACATCAACCCTCTGGAGCTTCGGGCGATTCGTCTTGCACTAAAGGCATTCCTTCCCTTTGTCCGGGATAGAGTAGTGTGTGTGTTCACGGACAACACCACTGCCATGTGGTACTGCAACAAACAGGGTGGGGTGGGGTCGTGGACCCTGTGTCAAGAGGCTCTTCGCCTTTGGACATGGCCGGAACATCAGGGCATATCCCTGATGGTTCAACACCTGGCAGGTTCTCTGAACGCCAGAGCGGACGGACTCATCCGCAGGTGCATGATGGATCATGAATGCGTCTTCACTCAGAGATGGTGCAAGGTCTCTTTCAGCAGTGGGGAGACCCTTGGTTAGATCTATTCCCCACTGAAGAGAACGCACAATGTCAGCAGTTCTGCGTGTTGGGTTTTCCAAGCCGGCACTCGCTAGGCGACTCTGTTCGCGAGTGGAGTTGCTGTCTTCTATACACCTTTCCGCCTATACCACTTCTGCCCAGAGTGCTGAAGAAGATCAAGCGCGACCAGGCCCAAGTCATTCTTGTGGTTCCCGATTGGGCAGGAAGAGGCCTATATCCCGAGCTGTTACACATGGCCATCGATCCTCCGATCAGACTGCCTCTTCTGGAGGATCATCTGTCGCAGCAGCAGGGAACGGTCCTCCACCCGAACCTGTCCTGCCTCTACCTCCTTGTGAGTAGTTTGATCAACGGCAGTTGACTGCTTTCGATCTTCCTCCCGAAGTCTGTAACGTTATCTTGGCTGCCAGGCGTCCCTCCACTAGAACGGTATGCGCCTGCAGATGGAACAAATTTGTGTTATGATGCACAGCAAAGACTGTGGATCCCCTTTCTGACCCTCTTTCTGAGGTTCTCTTGTTCCTCCTTTCTTTGGCCCAGCAGGGCTCTGCTCTGGGCACTCTTAAGGGCTATCTCTCAGCCATTTCAGCATTTCTTAGGCTTCCTGATCAACCTTCTGTTTTCAAGTCCCCTATTGTAAATAGTTTCCTTAAGGTCATTACTCATCTCTTCCCTCCTATTCCTTTCGTAATGCCCCCAGTTGGACTAGAACTTGGTTCTGATGTATCTTATGTGTGCTCCCTTTGAGCCACTACATAATTGTCCTCCCAGACTTTTAACTTTGAAAACTGCCTTCTTGGTTGCCATTATCTCTGCTCGCAGGGTGAGTGAGCTTCAAGCCCTTTCTTCTAAACCTCCTTTCCTGGCTGTTCATCCAGACAATGTTGTCCTTCGCACTAGGCCTTCTTTCCTTCCCAAAGTGGTTACCTCTTTCCACATAGGACAGACCATCCCTTTTCCCACCTTCTTTCCACCTCCGCATCCTTCTGAAGAGAAAGAGCGACTCCATTGTCTGGATCCAAAACGTTCGCTTTCCTTCTATCTGGATCGCACAGGACAATTCCGGGTGGATGACCAACTCTTTGTTGGCTACGTGGATGCCAAGAAAGGTTGGGCAGGACAAAAACGGACCATCTCTCGATGGGTTGTTCTTTGTATAAAAATCTGCTATTCCTTGGCGAAAAAAGGAACCTCCAGTAGAGTTGCGTGCCCATTCCACCAGGGCAGCGGCAGCTACTACTGCTTTGGGACGTGGAGTCTATCTTCATGACATCTGCCAGGCCGCTACGTGGGCTTCACTGCACACGTTTACCAAACATCACTGCCTGGACAGCGAAGTCCGGAGAGGTGGCTTCTTTGGCCGTTCGGTTCTCTAGGATTTTCTGGTGTGAACTTGGTTTTCAGACCCACCTCCGGGGTTGGTATTGCTGGGGTGTCTATTCTAAGGTGAGGAATCCATAACTAATTATCTCTTGCAGATGAACAAGTTACTTCCCTTCGGTAACTATATATCTGTAAGAGACATGGATTAGTTATGGATTCCTCAACGCCTCACCCACCCTCCCCGTTCTGCGAACTGACTTCTAGAGTAAGGGACTCCCTTTCAGGGCCCTAGTTTTCATGCACCAGTGGTCAGTGTCTTGCATGGCTCTGCGCTTCTGGCATGGAATATCGTGTAAAGAACTGATGTCAGCTTCAGGGCGGCGTCTAAATAGATACCGCAACGTCATTCTGGCTACCGCAATGCCAATGACGAACCCGGAGTCGACGGACGCCACCTATCGACGCCAGGGGTACTGCTGAGGAAAAAATTCACCTGATCCAGTCTAACGCCTGGGGTAATTCTAAGGTGAGGAATCCATAATTAGTCAGTCTCTTACAGACTTGTTCAACAGCCACAGACTATTACATTGTTCCTAATTCAGTACAGTTTATACATGCACAGATAATTAACTGTCTATTTCATCCAGAGGAACAACGTTCGTTTCTAAAGATTCTATGATTAAAGGTCCAGCATTCAGCACTACTGTGTACTGCATTCATGTCATCAAATGTTACACATTTAAATAATCAAATATTCTGCATTAAAGTGTTCTAATAATCAAGCGTATTGTACTACCATGAAATGGTATATTATTGATGCTTGTACCCTAGCCGATGGCCATTCTGCTCTTCTGGGAAGGGTAGTCCTTTCGCAGATAGGCTCTAGAAAACACATAAATGTCTCTGACAGATCCATGTCCTAGCATCTGTATGTGTCTACACATATGGCATACCCCACCAGACAAGTCCTCTCCCGTAACAATTGCACCAGTGCTGGCTTTTCTTGCCTCATTTACATTTCAGACACAATGGGTGCAGGAGCATAGCGCACTACATGTCCACCACAGCACATTCCTTAACGTGGGGCGATAGGAGGCTAGATCTGCCTGTTCTGACATGAAAGTTGTGAGTTCTTTGGATAACAAAACCTATTCTGCTCGAATACTTTTTTGCACTGTTTTGTTGATCCTAGCTCCTGTTCTGAATGTTTTAGGCTGGTGTAGGTTTTCGTCTGGATAGTCTCTTATACAGTCCCAACCTAATCTAGTAGGCCTATATTCTGATTCTGATTCTCCTCTGAACCATGGTCGAATCCAACTCCCATGTTGTGCAGATAGTAGTTGAGTACTACAGCGCCACTCATTGAATGAGCAATAGCCTATATAGAATAAGGGACTTCATCTGTATTTGGGATCATAATAAATGCTACCAGTAAAGTAGGAAGCACAATGGATGACTTCATGGATTTCTTGGGATGGCACTTTAAACCAGAACATGCATAGCTCACATTCCTGTGATCTCAAATCATTTGACCACCTGTAGCAGGCCTCCAAGGACAGTCCGGCTTTCTAACTTGGAACCCTAGCTCAATTTGTGTTGTTGATGGTGACCTTGTAACATCTTTCCTCATAGATGCCTGGAACAATTTACCACATGTCTAATCTCTCTGTGAGACATGCCCATACCTTAATTGTGCAATCATAAATAAATAAGGTGAGCTATATAAAAAGAAAATAAGAGTTTGTGTTGTTCAGACCAACTTTATGCAATATTTGCTGGGACTGATGCCCGCCAAATAGCTGTTAAAGCAATGTGGGTAATGTCATACATGAACCATTGCTACATTTTGCTAGGAGCCCAACCACCATACTTTGTCAGGCCCTCCTCCATCAAAGATAAAGCAGCGTCTGTAGCTTTCGCCTGATGTGTACCTTTCTGAGACGTGTCAGGATGCTACAGGGGCCAACTTGTAGCCATCTGAGACATGTCAGGCTGCTGTATTCCCACATGCTTGTGCAGAGACTGATTTTTTGTTAGTTTTCTTCACAGAGTGATTGAATATTTGGCGAGTAAGCTTTTTGCCACTTTATTGCCTTGTTCTTAGGTGACTGATGCTGCTTTTCTTTTTTTTGCATTTGTCTTTTTCATTTGCCTTGACATCTACCCTTAAGTTCAGAATAGAAACTTTTCAAGATATAGGTAGGATAAGGTTACTTTCATGATGATTCCATTACTATTTGTCCGTAAGCTTGTTCCCATTATCAATGCACTCCCACCAATCCTCCCAGCCACCAGTCAAAACAAACACTCATTTACTTGTGGTTTTTTCCCCATTAAAGGAGGCCTTAGATGCAGGGTTGAGTTGTGGCACTTTTGACACTTGCAGCTCTAGAGGCAATCTTCTAGTCTTGGCACCAGGTGACCAGTAAGAGCTTATAGACTAGGATTAACATAGTCACCATAAGGGTAATTTTATCAACTTAAAATCAGCCTGCATATGTGTTTTTCTTAATAGTTTTTTTAGATGTCTCTACGTTTGTCAGGAATTCTGGGCAAGATGTACAACCATATTTTGCGGTCGCAAATGGGAAATCGGCTCGTTGGCGACCGCAAAATTGGTCTGCCCCATGTACAAACCCTATTTTACGAGTTGGTAACCTATTATTGACTCACAAAATAGGGTCTGCGACTCGCTATTAGGAAGTGGCGTGCCAAGGGCGTCCCATCCAAATAGAGAGTCTCACTTAAATGTATGATTTTTTTGTGACCAACACTCGCAGTTTACCACCTACTTCAAGTAGCAAACTCCCAAACGGGAAGGATTTCCCAGGGGACCCCTTCCCCTTTGTGAGGGCGTGCGAAAATATTTTCTAAGAACAGTCAGTGGTCCGACGGACCACTGCCTGCTCTTAAAAAATATGAGAGAAACGTTTAATTTTTCTTATTTAAATACAGGCTGTTTTCCTTTGAGGAAACCGGGCTGCATTAAAAAAAAAAGAAACTGCTCTATTTAAAAAGCAGTCACAGACATAGTGGTCTGCTGACCCCAGCAGGCCACCATCCCTGGGAGTGCTAACCATTCCTAACGGGGTTGTAAATGACTCCTGGCTCATGAATATTAATGAGGTAGGCAATTTGCGACCCCATTAGCAGTTGCTAACAGTGTCTGAGACACTGTTGTAAATTACATTATGTTAGTTGCAAATAGCGAGTCGCAAAGAGACGCAATTTGCGATTCGCAAATTGTAGGGTCGACGCTCCGGCCCCCTATGTAGTAGAGCTAACCTTCGCTTTCGCTGCTAACAGAAATTTGCATACAGTGTACTTGAACAAACTTATACATTTCTGTCTCTAAATGAAAATGGAGGATACCTCTATTGAGAGACCAGAGCAGTGGATAATGAATGTTTTCTCCTAAAAAGCCTTGGAGCCCATCACTGGCAAACAGACCAAGTGCCACTTCATCACTGATACCAGTTAGAACAGATCTGCAGTTATCCTAAGGACTGTTTCGTCAATGCAATTTAAATTAGAATTGACTTGGTAGAGTGGATACCGTACATTTAAATGAGTGTTGTATGACTGCAGTCAGATAATAGCATGTCCCTCGCTGTGTGAGATGGTTTAATTTTATGGTTTGGTTACCGGTCCAGTAAGTAGCCATTAGCAGTGTGTTGTTCATCTTGCTGAGTCCCGTCTTTTCTCCTCTGGTACAAGTAACACGCGTCAGATATGCCATTAAAATACCATAAAGCTGTGTTATCCTCCTTGAGACGTTCAGTCACCTTATAGGACAAGTGAGCACTTTGCAGGAAATGTTGACACCTGTAACACACAATTGTTGCTGAATACTCCTCCATCACAGGCTGAATTAAAAAGGAATAACATGATTTGGCGACTTTTGCGAAACCTGAATTAATACAAACTCAAGTTTATTGCTCATTCAAATGGAAAACTGATACATTTATGTTGAAAATGGCCCTTTCTGCTAGGTCACCCCGAAACCTTTTTCCTTCCTCCTCCCTTTTTTGCTGGTATTATGACTCGGGCACTTTACCACTGCTAACCAGTGCTAAGGTGTATAGGCTTTCTGCTTAGTAACGTTGGCTTATCCACAATTTGCATACTTAATTTACTTATAAGTCACTGGTAAAGTGCAATTCATGTGCCACCCATTTTAATATCCCTTTAAACATGTCTCCGGACTGCCATTGCAGAGCCAGTGTGTGTAGTTTTAGACTGCTATGTCGACCTGGCAAGATGAACCTCTTGCCAGGCCCAAGCCTTCCTTTATAGTACATACAAGTCACCCCTAAGGTAGGCCCTGGACAGCCCAAGGGCAGAGTGCAATGAATTTAAAAAGTAGGACACATGTTCTTAAGTTTTACTTTTGCTGATAGGGAAAAACTCCCCAAAAAATTCATGACTGCAAGGACATCTCTAACATAGGGTAACATTGGGAATACATTTTATAAGTGTAATTTCCAATTGGGAACAGATAAGACCTCCAAGTGTGGTGTCTCTGGAATCACAATTCAAAATCATAATTTATGGTGAAGTCCGATTTTAAATTGCAATTCTGAAAATGTAACTTTTAGAAAGTTGACATTTTCTTACTTTAGCCATTTGGTGGCTGCAGCCTATCTTTGCTTACATGTCTGGGGTGGGCGACTGCTGGGCTTTGTGCATTCCCCCTAGACAGCCACACACAATGGGAGCTTAGGTCTGTGACCTGACGGGCCATACTGGCAGGATGGGAGGGAAGAGCCGGGCACTGCCTCCTTCACGCCTGAATAGGCTGTGTCCTGCCCATTCACAAAAGCTGCATAACCCCCTGTAGTGAGGGCAGAAAGGACAGAGACTCTGTGCATTTCAAAGACTTGTCTTTGAAGTCTCGCCCACTTCAAAGTCACAAATGGGTATACGTACTGGACCTCAGACGCCACCCTTTCAGTACATTGCTGGACCTGTGGATACTTTGCCAGGATGACGGACTACTGTGCTGCTGCAAGGACTGCCACTCTGCTGGACTGCTGCTCTGCAGGAACTGCTGCTTTGCTGTGCTGACCTGCTGCCTACTGCCCTCGTGCCTGGGGAACAAGAACTGGACCTGGAACCCATCTTGACCCCAGAGTGACTCAAAGGGCTAGTCTGCATGCCTCCTGATCTCGGCCTCAGTGACAGAATGGCTCGCCACAGCTCCTGGACCTGTCTTTAAAGAGCTCCTGACCTCGCATAGGAATCGAGCGCGAGCGCCCGCATGTTAGTTTCTTTATACAGCAAATATTGTCCATAGCTAAACTCCAGCCTGTCTGTCCGCAATGACTGGCTGGTTCCTCGCATCCCGCTTAGCATCGCGAGCGACGCTCTCCTTGTTCCCTGCAAACTTCGTCCCCGCCAACGTGACTCTTACCACAAAACTTGATAAGGTTAAACTTCAGTGAGACTAATATGGGACGATTTTCAACCCGCTCTCCATCGCAGCAGGCCTAAACGTTTGGATATGACCTGGTCCAGCGCAACCAGATATCCCTGGTTAGTGCTTTACGCTTCTAAGCGATATTTCATAGCTTATTCTTTAAAAAGTCACAACTCCGGTTCTACTTATTGTATTTTTGTTGTTTTGATCTTGTTTTATTTATAAAAATGTACTCAATTTTTTTTAACCTGGTGTGGAGTCTTTTTGTGTGGTATTTTCACTGGCTTACTCTTTGAAGTGTTGCACAAATACTTTACACATTGCCTCTAAAGTTAAGCCTAACTGCGCTGTGCCAGGCTACCAGAGGGTGAGCACAGGTGAATTTAGGGTGTGTTTGTGACTTAACCAGACTAAGATTATGTTACTGCTTGAGCAGGGCTTATGCCCCAGTCAACCTGGAACCCAATATCTAACAATTTACATTTGTGACATATTGGTCTTACCTTAAACATTAAAACGAGTGTACGCTATTTCAGAAATGAATTACGTTATTTATGTGTTCCTTACTGTCATTGAGTTTCGGATGTTGCTATAAAAAAAAGTACTTATTTCGGTTTAATTTTATTTTGGCTTTTTGATCGTTTGGGCAACCCTCTTTTTGGGACTAGCTTGATTGTGCTATTCTCACAACCAATTATTACCAGTTTTTCAAAATGTGCATAGAAAGGGCTTTGACACCGCCTTGAGGAGTATTTCTTATCACCTCATGCTGTCAAGTGCACCATTCCACTTTTTATGAAATACTTGCTTTGCAGTGCTTGATGGTCTATTTTTCATCCGACGGATGCATTGTATATAGAAAGCAATCAATGTTTGTGTTTTTTCACCGTAGCCGGCTTTTTAAAATGCCTTAACTTGGACTCAAATTTCAAGCGTAAAACAGTCTGTCCTGTCCTCCCTCGAGGTAGTTCCATATTCTCCATCGACTGTAGTCAGTGCCAATATCTGATGAGAAAGTAACTGATGGGTTGGGGTTTGATAATGGGATCTATAAAATAAGATTAGGACTCACTGCAGATGGGACCAGTCATTATCTTTTTTATGTCATATCCCAACATATTAAAATCCCCAGGTGTTCATGCTTTTCGTCTAGTGGATTTATTCATACTGTCTAGTTTAAAAATCCATTTTTACACAATGCAATGTCCAGCGTTTACTAAATCTCTCACTATGATTAATGTTCTCGGTACACTGTGATTAGGATCTTTTCATTTAACTGCAAGCTTGGTGTGTGCCTCGCGCCTACACACCGCCATTTCAGGAGAAACAGATAAACATGGAAGCGGCTGGAAAAGGTTCAGTTGGCAAAAACAAAAACAGATAATTGCAAAGATAGACATAAATATATTGCCAAGGTACATGTAGTTGACGGATGGTGCCTTCGATAGCATCATCAGTGTGGCTCCTCGCATGTAAAATGCCTCCTACAGCTCACAGGTGCAGACAAGTCGACAATGAGGAATATAACCTGTAGGCCGGTGTGCTGATTATGGTCAGCACACAGGTAACGATGCAGAGGCTATGCAGCACATAAACTACATCCTAAAGCCAGGTGGACCTGTGTTACTTGTGTCTAGTATGAATCTCGGAGAGAGGCAATCAAAGAACATATGATTACTTATCCAGCATGGAATAGCCATGTTCATATGATTACTTTGTCCAGCATGGATTAGTCATGTTCATATGATTACTTTGTCCAGCATGGATTAGCCATATTCATATGATTACTTGTCCAGCATGGATTAGCCATGTTCATATGATTACTTTGTCCAGCATGGATTAGCCATATTCATATGATTACTTGTCCAGCATGGATTAGCCATGTTCATATGACTACTTTGTCCAGCATGGATTAGCCATGTTCATATGATTACTTGTCCAGCATGGATTAGCCATATTCATATGATTACTTGTCCAGCATGGATTAGCCATGTTCATATGATTACTTTGTCCAGCATGGATTAGCCATGTTCATATGATTACTTGTCCAGCATGGATTAGCCATGTTCATATGATTACTTGTCCAGCATTGATTAGCCATATTCATATGATTACTTGTCCAGCATGGATTGGCCATGTTCATATGATTACTTTGTCCAGCATGGATTAGCCATGTTCATATGATTACTTATCCAGCATGGATTAGTCATGTTCATTTGGAAGACTACGCTATACCAAGTTTAATCTTTAGTAATAGGTATTTTTCCTCAAGAGAACGGTGCATATTGAGCTTACTGAATAATTGGAATTTTCCTGTGTATGATCCAGGGAACAGTAATTTGCTGCTTAATTGCAGACCAACATTGTAACGGATTTATTGGGAGGACTTATTTCAACGAATCATTATTTACGGAGTCATCATCAGGAATGGATCATTGGGCTTATTCACTAAAAACAAGGTCTTGTTAAAAAGTCAATTAGCACATATTTACATTAAAGTTTATATTATTTTTTAAATTAGACAGTTCATTAAATAATTTATTAAAGATGATTTTAAATAAGAGAATATCGAATTACTTTAGTAGAAGCGGTACACGTACCGGAGTCCTAAATTTAGGGTGCAGAAATGGTGATTTGATCTAGTACTTTCCTGCAGATAGAACACATATAGTTGACGTATCACCACCAGTACATATCTAATTATGGGGAGCATATATTGCACATATTACCTCCACTGAGTATCTTCCATTTTGTTTGCTCTCTGGTTACACACCTTCACTCTAAAATGATCTTCCCAAAGTAGGGCTTTGCGTTGCATGGATTTTGGTTGTGTTCTTCTTAATGTAATAGTGGCCCCACTGGGCTGATCGCGTCACGGCCACATTCAGAATAGACCAATGTATTCACGCCTGGGATTATCTGGTCGAAAAATACCCAACACAGTAATCCTTGGTAATACATGCACAAAGACCCGGAGCCCTATGAGGTGCTGTAGGCAGCTTCTCCATCTAGTCCCAATCCACCCTTTTCATGAACAAAGATGGGCAGCTAATTCTCCCCCGAACCTTCCCTCACTTACTCTGCTCTCTCCCCACCAACCACACCACCTTCAAAACAGCCACATCTCACATTTACCAGAGGCACAGGGCTTTAGGACCATTATTTCCTCCAGGAGGAGGAAACCATGTGGAATTAGACCTGGTATTCGTAAATGTGCTTGTTACTCTCCATTCCCGGCCCTCCTTAGCCTGTACATAAATCTGGGAACTCTTAATTAGGGGTGGCGTAGTACGCGAAGTAGCGCTACGCGTAGCTACGCAAAGTGCACTTCGCACTACGCGAGCTACGCGTAGCACTACGCGAACTGCGTATTAGCATGCTCGCATTGTGCAAGATGTCGTTTTCAATGACGGCACTGTGCAGTCATTAAAAACGGCATCTTGCACAGTGCGAGCTGTACTTTTCTGCCGCTCGAGTAGATTTTTACTCGAGCTGCAGCTTTCTCAACGCAGACTGGTAGTTTCTCATCATGAGCGGTCGCGAGCATGCGCGACCACTCGCAATGAGAAACCTGACCTCCCCGCGTTGAGAATCTCGCCGGGAGGATTATTTTCCATGCTTGCGATCAGAAATTTGATGTTGCTGATCGCGAACAAGGAAAAAGTCTTGCGAGGATGTCATTTTGCTTGCTTGCGGTCGCCAACTTGACACGAGAAAGCAAAAAATGACAGCTGCACTACGCTACACTACGCTACGCATGCTACGTGCAGTTCGCTTAGTACAAAGTTGCACAAACTACCTGAGCGTAGCATAGCGCTTTGCCAGGGTTACTCTTAATAAGGCCTCAGTCGGGTATTGCTTATCATGTGGCTAAAGAAATAGTCCGTGTTGTGGGATTTTGAATATTTGCTGCCCTCGTGGATGTGTTGTGGGATCTGGGATTGCGTTGGGTGACCATGTAGTATGGTACATCAGATGTAGATAGACCTCTTTTAATATCCTTTGTAGTCACAGAACCCTCACCCGCTCATTGTTTCCATAGAGCAGCAGACAGTTTAGAAAAGGAAACAAAGTCCCAAGTCATTGACTGCAAAGGCTGATAGCAGAAGGGTGAACAGCACAATCCTCAAATTCACAACGAAAACGCAATTAGTTTTATGCACAGGCGACCACCATGATGCAGCAAGACTATCAAAGGTCAAATGTCATGTCTTTCACGAGAATCTGACAGTCTGGATTTTTTGGCCTGCAGCACGTTTCCTTCCTGGGCATGTAGTTAAAAAAATGTCAGCATTAATGCCGCTGGTGTCTGGAAGTCCGGCCCTGGATAAAGGCTTCACGCCGCAAAGGGACTCTTGCTAGATATATATATATATATATATATATATATATATATATATATATATATATATATATATAGTGGCTCTTGACGTCTTGCACAAGCATATATGGGTGTTTTCTTAATTTATGGATTGAAGTTTGTGAAATTATTCCATACGGCTTTGTATTTGCATCTTGAGGCATTATTTTTTGTGTCAACCTTCTGAGATCTGGATTGGTCTTCTCTGCATTTATTTCAAACAAGTCTACGCCATGACATGAACACCGACAGGGTGTGTGAAAATACTTTATCATCCAGTGAACAGTTTTCGCCAAAAGCCTTCTGTAAATTGGATACTGCATATTAGAGAAGATAGTTTGGGGTCAGGAATGACCCCTGCATGGTTTACCATCATGTTGCCAGCCCAACTGCTTGTCTGTTTTTTTTACTTTGGCCCTAACTTTACACTAATATTGTGTGTTAGCAGAGGCCTAGCCTGTTTCTTGACATTTCTGTTACCTGTCTTGGACCTCTATGGGCACACTAAGCGGGCTCTTATTTTCCTGGCAGTGAACTGCTGTCCCTGTCACAGGTTTAACACATATAGCTGTGGGTACAGCATTCCATATTTTGTGAATCCATAGTTGTGATCACACCATTTTATCTGTATCACTAGAGTGGAGGCCTACTGGCTCAGTTGTCTGAAATTCCACTTCTGTGTCCAATCCAGATCCTTGCGCAATTATCATAAGTATATGTCATGCATCAGTGGCTAAACATAGGCCCCTGCAGCCTCCATGGTGCAGGGAGGGCCCAAGCTCTAAGGGGCCCCCTTAGCACATTACCCCGGCCGGATAGCTCGTGATTGCGTCCGAAGAGGGCCCCTCCATGTACCTTTGGGGGGGGGGTTAAGTTTTGTTATGCTGCTTTTGTGCACGTTTGAGTACTTGGCCTGCGTGGTACATGCATTTTGTATATGAGTGACCCAGAGTAATAGATAGGATTTATTTTTGAGCCCCTTGGCCTGGCTGTGTGCACAAAATGGAGGTATAGTTGTTTTCTCACCAACCAGTAATAGAAATTACGCAGTGGTATGAAGGGGGCTGTCTGACGGACGTTTTTTGACGTTCCAAGAGGCAAAAAATTGGTATCAGGTTGCAGATGGTCAGTAGAATCTCACAATTGGCATTAATTCTGGACCCTGGTTCCATCAGAGGGTTGATTTCACGTCTGTATAAATCCCTAAAGGCGGACCGTACTATTGAGCTTTCTCAAATTAATGATAAATGGGAGGCTGCTCTTACAGCCCCACTTACAGAGGGTGAGTGGGTGAGGGCATTTGCACCAGTTCGCGAAGTAGCTAGTAATGCCAGATTTAAATTGACTCAATTTATTACTTACACCACGCATATTTGACGCCCCAGCGATTGGCACTCTTTAATCCTTCCAGAACAGCAGTTTGTCCCAGTTGTGGTTCAGATCCTGCCATTTTCCTCCATATGGTCTGGAGTTGCCCCCACCTCCGAGTGTATTGGGTGCGAGTGAGACGGGAGATAGATGGCAGCCCAAGCACTGCATGTTGAAGCCTCCCTAAAGCATTGTCTACTGGGAGTACTACCAATTCCTAAAAAATGGACGCACATGAGGCACAAATTTGCTCTTCTAGGCATGATTGTGGTGAAACGCAGAATTACAATTACCCGGACTCATAAAACACCCCCCCATATAGATAAATGGAGGGCAGACATGCAGGAGTGGGGTGTAGCATAAGAAGTTCATTTAAAAATGGTCCGTACGGATGAGAATGCAGAGAGAGATCTAGATGAGTGGAAGCATATGTTAGAAGCTCTGTACTTGGGGACTACCCAACCCTCAGACAGGGAGGATACAGCAGATAGCCCACCACATACACACAGTTTAGATAATGCAGATGCCCCTCACTCACTTCCTGCACACATATAGGCAAAATGAAGTCTCGACCGAATAATTTTGCCCCTGTATAGGGTTTTCACTCTGAGTGCCTGGCCCCCAAGCCCTAACATAATCTTTATTGTCCACATAAAATGACACTGGACCGGTCGCTGCCGCCTCCCCCCTCTGTTTTCTTTTATTGTTCTCATATTTTTCTTTCTCCTCATTTTATATGCAAAATTATAGTGTTACTGTTTATTAGATTCCCGATTGTTGCCATAGGCTCCCAGTGCATCTAAGTGAAAGTAATTGGGAAAAATGTATGCTACGTAAATGAAAACTTGAGATTTATTGTGTCCATATATAGATAGCTCAGAGCTGAGATGTCTGACAAATGATGGGATGTAACATTGCTGTGAATTTTATGTGCAACATTATCAATAAAGTTAAGTTTTAAAAAAAAAAAAGGTTGTTTTCTCAGACAGCGGATGTTTATTGCTGACATTCCTGAAGCTGGAGAGAGGAGACTTAGGGCCATATGTAGGTAATTTTTGTTTTGCGATTCTCAAATTGCGATTTTTAGGGAATCGTACTTAGAGAATCGCAAAACTAAATGTAGGTAGGATTAGCAATTTTTTGGGCGAATTTCAATTATTCCTTATTTGCGAATCGCAAATTGAGATTCGCAAATAAGGAATAACTTCTCATTCATTCCTATGGGCTAGAAGGCCCATAGGAATGAATTAGAAGATATTCTCAAATTGCGATTCTCAATCAGAGAATTGCAAATTGAGAATGTAATTTCAGGGTTGCAAGGGTGTCAATAGGACACCCTGTTGCACCCCTGAAATTAACATTTGTGCACATGTGGCCCACATACATGCCCTAAGGGCATGTATGTGACCCACATGGCGCTTTGAAAAATGCCAAAAAGTGAATTTTTCAAATAAATCTCAATTTACCACCAACCTGAAATTGGTGGTATTTTGCGATTCCTTAAGCCACAATTCATACAACTTGCGTGCTTCCTACATTGCATTTAAGGAATCGCAATTTGCAATTCCTTAAATGCAATTGCAAAATAAGAAATCACAAATTTTGCGATTCCTTATTTTGCGTGTGGCTTTTTGTGTGCTATATAGCACACTGCCCAAATTGCGATCGCAAACGCTGAAATTCTGCGACTTTCAGCATTTGCGATCGCAATTGGGCTACCTAAATATGGCCCTTAAACACTGAAGTGGGAAGAGATTTGGCAGGAATCCATTAGAAATTCATTTAGACTTTGTCTTAGAGAAGCTGCTGATTAATCTTTCTTTAACACTGTAACCATTTTTATGATGATGAGGGTGAAGGGCTGGTTTGTCTTTATTGGTCAAGGTGGAAGGGACCCCTTATGCGAGACCTGCATTTGCATGAAATGAATGAGTGAAATTATATTTCTATGATGCAACTGTTACCTAAAGGGCATCCAGCCTTTTGTGTTTCTCTGATAATTCTTCAGTGTGGCTGATTATAATCCGGTGTAGAAAGATCAACCACTTTGTACATCTGTTATGTGTGCTGCAGGCTGGAGACAGCCATGCTCTGATGAGCATACTCAAATGCTGTATTTGGAGAACAGCCTGAAGATGACACTTGCTAGGAGAACCTCCCGGAATTGGGTCTGGAAGTGCGAACCGTGGATACTCATCTCCTGTCTGCCTTAGGAGTATAAAAGTGAGACCCAGTAACCCACTTCTTCTAGCTCCAGCTTCTTTATGACCAAGGAAGAGAGTGCTATACAATAAACTCAGAGATCTGCTCTGCAACCAGGACTGGTGTCTGCTTATCAGCCAGCTTCCCAGGTTGAGGGGATATCACCGAAAGTTATGCCTTGCTTGACAAACTGTTCATCAGATTTGAGGTGCCTAGAAGCCAATGTGCCTGCTGAGAGAAGGATTGAGCCTAACAGCCCTGCAGGAGGTGTAACTGTCAAGAAAGAGCCAGAAGCAGTGAGACCCTGGTGCTGATGGGGTATACTGGAGGAAGGAGGACAGAGGAGAGCGATCTGCGGGGCACAAGTGTGGGAGTGATTCAGTATGTCCTGGTTGCAGTTCCAGGTGGAAACGTGGAATCACAGCTGCTCAGTGCTGCTATTCCAAGAACTGCAACTACAGCCGCACTGACCCACAGAAGTGTGACCGTGGCTCATCTTGTGCCACTGTGACCCAAAGAAATCCAACCGTGGCTCATCCTGTACTGCTGTCACCCAAAGAAGAGCAACCGTGACTCATATGTGCTGCTGGGATCTAAAGAACTGTAACCACCGCTAATACTTCCTACTGAGACCCTGAGACTTTTGTGACTACTGCGCCACTCCACCACGACTTTGTGCTCTGCAGCGAGGTTAACCGACCTCCAGCTTACCTGAATCTTAGACCTGCAGGCCCTCTGGCATCTGCTCCAGCCGCCACTCAGTACCTTGCTGCAGTATGAAGAGGCCACGTCTGACCTGAAGCACGCACTTTCTCCCAAAAGCAAGAGAGGCACAGTATGCTGCAGGCTGGCTGTCTGCTGGCCCAAGCCATACGCTTCCAGAAGCATTTGGTGAGAATCCAGCAGCTTTTTGATCTGTGATAAACTGAGTGCATTGAGCATACCGGAATTGGGTCAGTTTGCTCCTGAGCTTTATTCGTGTTGCCATAGAAATTGTTACCACAAGATAAGAACCACCTAGACCAAGGGAAGGTGGGAACCCTGAGGGAAGAGAATAGGATAACAGATTGAGGCCCAGCTAGCTCAGCACTAAGTTCACTAAATTGTGCCTGCCCATTATTACTTGTGTAGCATTTAGTTTTAGTGAGTATTAAAGTACTTTTCTTTTTAAAAGTAAAGCACTGAGTTGTAAAATCAGATATTGCCTGATGTGTGATTGTTGATTTCTGATCTCGAATATCATACAATATCTCCCTGAGAAGCTTGAGACTGTTCGCCATCACTTCTGCGGACAGTAAAATGTGAGGCAAATGGCCTCAACCCCCACAGTTAAAGCCCACTACCCTCTGCTTGCCCATGGCCCCCTGAATGGGGGTCTGGTAGGAAGTCATGGAGAAACAGTGATAAGTGCTTGCAATATGCATATTCACTGTCTGATGAAAAATGATATGGTATATTGATTTATGGTGTTATTTAGGACACTCCCTGATTCCCTGGAAAGTGAGAGGTAATTGCCTATGCCACTCTGGTGGACCATCCACCCTACTAAGAGATCCGTATCTGCCTGGTGGGGATCTCTGTGTTGTGAAGGGACCAACAGTGGCTCATTTCAATGCAGTGGTGGTTTGCCCAACAAGCTCCATTTTTTAAATGTCCGCTAAGTGGACTTTTTATGTTTAGGGACAAAAAAATCGTAGCAGGAGTTTTCTTACACTTAAGGAAAAACAACTGGCCTAGATGGGTAATGTTTTTTTTCCCCTGCGTGTCAGGCCAGTCTACATTTTCCCTGCCCCTAGGTGCCATTCCTGACATAACGGGTACAGGTTGGGAAAATCAGTGACGATTGCCCTGCGTTACATAAGGCAGGGCGACTGTATTATGACCTGTTGGTCCTGTGTGCTGACAAACTGCTCAGTCAGGGGTTTCCACTGGCGAAGCTGGCTGTGGCTCCACAACAGTAAATCAGCAGTTGCCGCACCTCAAAATGGGGCGGGCCAACGGTGAGTAGTGCGGGGCTAAGCAATGGCTACTTTATGTTGATCTTATCACTTCCCCAAACCCTGAATGAAGTCATTCGTTTTCGATCATTTTTCTGTAGATGACAACTGAATAACAAACGGTGATTGTTTTTCAAAACTTACCTGCTAGTCAGTTCTGCTCTGGGACAAAGCAGCAAGCCATAGGCAAGAAAAATGTAAATTACTCTCTCCGCCTGTGTCGTGTCACAGTCACAGGATGGAATGCAAGATGGACAAGGCTGTGTCAAAGGTACTGAGGCTGTCCTCCTACTGCTTCATGGCTGCTTCACTGCAATGTTCCCATTCCTCTTTATTAGCATGTCTGAGGTACAAATGTTTACCTAAAGCTGTGATGTGCAATCCACAATCCCTGCTGCTGTTACCTCCCTTCTGCCACCCATCATTGTGCGCCTCCTAACGCCCGATGGTCCCAGCAAGTAGGATCATTTGCAGGATATCCATCCTAGGTTGTTCGAGCCTTCCCAGTCCTCCTTTGGGTGAGCGACAGGTTCACACAATTGGATCTTTGCAGCCAGAACTCTTATACGGCCCGCCCATATGAAACCTTAATCATATAGGTAGCGATGTGTCAGGCTTCAATGGCATCCACTTTCTGTTCTGGGAAGGCTAATGTCCAGCCCATCTCATGCAAATTTGGTAGAGCGCCACTACTCCTTCTTAACGCTAGCAGAGTGATAGTCTTTGACAGTGAAAAGGTAGTCCTGGGCTGTGAGGTTTGGTGGAGATGGGCTTTTCACCTGTACTGTGGTATGCAGGGAGCTCACACTACCAGACTCAGTGCATTTGCATAATTTGTTTTTCATTTACTCTTTTATTCCTGGAGTGTTTTTGCTTTTATTGTGGAAAGATTTTCACTTGTCCGAGTAGTTTTGGGTAAATTATTCACTAAGGCTGATCACTTAATGTAATGTGATGCCTGTGCTGGTAAGGTGGGCGAAGGTTTTGATCATTGTGGCTATCTGGAACCTGGTCATCTTGGAGCCATGCCAGGTATGTATGAAAATAATGTATGGTGCTTCTCTTAGCCCCCAAGCCAGAACTGCAGTTTCAACCAGATATATGGCTCTAGTAGGGACTCATCTTAATTGGTTGGGGGTTGATATATTCCTTTCATTCAATTACTGGATCATCCGGCCACCTTTGCGGTACAGTTTTATAAAAATCACATCAACAAACCTGGTGAGATTGGGTATATCCCAGCCTAGTAGTCATCCTTAATGCCAAGGATATCCTTGGTGTTCTTGTGTATGTTTATCAGCCAGAGCCTTACTATCACCTTCAGAAGAAAGAATCAATATGCTTATCTTGCTAGCAGATATCATAGCTCTATGAATTAGCGGAGAGTGAGAAAATGTTGCTGTGTATTCAGGACTATCATCTTTGGATGAGTGGTTCAGGAAGAGTTGAAATCTCAATGGCAGCAGTTAAAATATTAGTGAGGTGACAACATCCAAATAACAGAATATGCAAAGAAAGCTCTACTGTGGTGACAAAGTAGACAACGCCTTGCAACCAGAGCACTCACTTCTGTTCTTGACAACAGGTTTGCCATTGGGAGGCTGGGGTGCACATAGGCAAGAGTTAGGGGTATGTAAATGCTTGTTTCTGGAAAAGTCAAAACATCTTCTTCTTAACCTGAATCAAAGAAAAGGAAGTCAGAATCTGAATGGATGATATGACATGCCTCTTCTACATCTGCAAGTAGGGCGGTATCAGATCCTGACTGCTATCTCTGGGTGGTCAGTAGGTATAGAACGGAACGCGCAAGCATGCTGGGTTAGTCCCAGTGGAATATGATCCCAGGTTCCAGAACAACCTGGCGGGCACACTCTGTAGAAAATAGAAACCTTCTCAGGGGTCCCACTGATACTTGATCCTTTTAAACCAACAAAGAAGAAATTGGCACAGAAGCTGAAATATAAAAAGAATACATTTATTCACCTCAGATGAGGGAGACTACGTCACACAGAAGCCTTAGCAACTGAATGAGGCAGTCTGAGGAGTACAGAAAACTGGGGCCTTATAAATGCTTAGGGTTACATAGTCAGCTTAAGACCAAGGGGCAGTCCTGGCACATGTAAGCATGCAAAATGCCTAAGATGGGCATGCAAGATCTGCTTGCTCAACAAAGTGGGAGGAGAGTTACTTCTCCATACAGCAGCAAAAATAGCGCCACAGTTAAATATTAGGGTGCCATGAATGGAAGCTGGATGCCTGGCAGCTCAATAAAGTTTTTCAATTCTGGTACATTTCCCAATTGGTTTTTACAGCTGAGAACCTGGCAGCTGAAGATTTATTTTTTGGGACTTTGGATATCCTGGGCAACAACAGGCACATTTCCATGGTTTTGAGAGTGGAACACACATAAAAACCTTGTACATTTAAATGGTAACGATTCTCTATACAGTCTGATGTGCATCATTAAAACCCAATTTTAGTCACACCTCATCACGGTCTGCTGTTTCTTTTTGAATTATATTATTGAGGGCTGTCTTGCTCAGTCACAAAGTCCACCTTACAGAAGTATCAGGTGCATAAGATGTAGCACGTAGAAGGTGATAATGCAGGCAAGATACTTAAGTGACTTTGTATGAGTTAAAGTATCTAGAACTGAGCCTACAGCCCTAAGAGGGGTTGATAGTATGATTGCCAATACTTAGAGTGAGATAATTGTCATATTTACTGAAAACTATTTTTTTATGTCTTCACGTCCACCTATTTCATATGTGTTGGTCAGTCTGATCTGAAGGAAACATCGGAAGCCTAGATTGCAGATGCTTCAGTAAGGGCAGCCCTCAGTGTGCTAAGGTGGTCCAAGAGTCCAGGGTTGGACCGACGTCCTGTAGAAGTTTACTCTGCATATTGGAGACTTAATGTACGTGGCTCTTTATCTGTGTAACTCAGCTCTAGCTGATTGGCTTTACAATTGCTGCAAGGGAGCTCATAGCAGTAGTCATCCCTAAAACGTATTCTTTAGAGAGAACTTTGTCCTGACTCTTGTTCTTGTTAAATTTGAATTACAAAATCCTGGGAAAACTCCTAGCCAGTAGGCTAC
Source organism: Lissotriton helveticus (assembly GCF_964261635.1). NCBI lineage: Eukaryota > Metazoa > Chordata > Amphibia > Caudata > Salamandridae > Lissotriton > Lissotriton helveticus. The sequence goes on from NC_136065.1 coordinate 407,941,299, forward strand.
TTCCACTGTTGATGCTTTGTACACACTTGTGCCAGAGTGGCCTTGTCCTGATTCACAGTAGATCCCCTAATCTTTGACATTTGTTCCACATGACAGTAAGCCTGTCGGCTGGCAGCCCCCTCTCTGCGGTAGCATGTGAGGACATGGAGAAAGCTTCGATTTTAGGGTTTCTACAGGTTGTGATTGGGTTCATGAAATGTATCTTGGAGCTGAGTAGCAGGATTTCCCATTATGCATGCAGACGGGGCAGCAAAAGTTCAAACAGGTATGTTAATATCATTCCAGTGGAAAATTGAAACTGAAAAACGCAGAACTGCTTCCCTTTGCTGTTGTTGCTCGCAATGGCTGGGGAACGGCTGGCTTGTTATTTCCAGAAGGACCTTTTACCTACATAGCTGGATCTGGAGGCTAGCCAGCATTTTGCCTCTTTGTACGAAGTCGAGGTTTTGCTGTATGACGGATCTTCCCCTGTGATGGAAATGGTGGATACTTTTGTCTTTCATTCAGGGATGTAGATCAACTGGGATGAGTCATGCTTATTCCCTTTGAGGTAAGCAGCCTTTGAAACTGGCTGTCTGTGATCACTCCACTACAATAGGCCCATAACACTTTTAAATATTTTGGACTGGGCAGTATATGTGTGCCTCTCTGATGCAGAACTTATTGAAGGGATTTTACACAAATAAATAACACCTACTGTATACTTTTTTTAAACATTCTGGTTTAACATTCTGGTTGTTCTCATCCAGTATTCATTCATTTCAGCACCCTAGAATATGAGGCCTTATCTCAAATGATGATAGGTAGAAAGCGGGTCTCAGCAAAATCCTTCTGCAGCGTATGGAGGGCATTTTGAATCTTATTACCTGGATATGCAGATGCAAAATGTCACAAGATGGATGTTGAAGGAAAGCACTTTTGAGTGCTTTAAAGTGTGATGTGACCGATGACCCTGATGAAAACGTTGGGACGTACCCATCTGTCAGCCAGTCTCTAAGATAAAGGCAGTGGCACAATACAGCTGAAACCTGTGCCTGAAAGGGACTCATGTTTGCTGAATTCACCAATGTGATTTGTTGACTTGAGAATCTTTGACAACTTCAGGGAATCTTACAATAAAACAGTAGGCCAGTTCCTGTCTTCTGATCTGCTCTTAGCATGGAATAATGAGAAACAGGAACCAGAAACACATAGGCACCAGGACCAGGCACCCTGGGCACCAGTGAGAAAGTGTTCACAGGGACAGACAGGGCTTGTGCATAGTTTCATTACATCATGTGAGGGAATGTGTCCGGTAATCCATGGTTCAAAGTGAACAGGTCCATTATCTGGGGCTTGTTTACTGTACCTTTTTCAATCATACTAGGAAAGCAAAACAAGAAATGTGGTTTATGGACCTGGCTATCTTTCTGGCACACTGCAGGATTGTTGTGGCCTGCAAGTCAACATACCAAGGCCTGGCATGTTGGCTGATGGCTGATGATAAATCTATGACGCAGTTAAAGCACAAGTTCTAGTTTCCTGCTTATGGAGATATGTACAGCAGCTATGTGGGCATCGACTCACACTGTCACCAAACACTTCAGTTGGACCAGCAGTGATGGTGAACCTTTTAGATAAAGGATGCCTCTTTCAAGCTGTCATTTTTAGGTTTTGACTAGCGATGCATGCGTACGAAGTACGCATGCGCTAGCAAAATCTAATGATATCCTCTAATCCTCTATGTGGGGTCGGGTATCTGCCCCCTCCTCCCATTGGCTAGCTCCATAAATGGAGGCTAGCCATTGGGAGCCGGATCTGTCCGTCAAAGGCCGGACCAGATTCGGGGGCGTTCCCGACATTTTTTCCCTCTCCGCCTCTGCGATGTCGTCATCGCGGCGGTGGGCGGAGTTTCTTTTTTTAAAATTTTGTTTGTTTCCCCCATTACGCAGCCGACCGCCGCTGGAGGAAGTCGAGGTGAGTGCTGCCGTTCCCTCCCCCCTCCCGCTGTCCGTGAGCCCCCCCCCCCCCATGTCTCATGTCGTCTGTGCCGTTCCGCCCCCCTACCCCTATAGCGCGAACTCGCCCCGAAGCTATCCGGGCGCTTTACATGAGCACCGGTTGTGTTGCAGACGGTCACATTCATTTCTAGGCAGGGGGAGATGAAGTGGTTTGCCCAGAATCACAGGATGCTTCCGCCTCCCGCTAGACTCGATCCTGTTCCCCAGCTTCAAAGTCGGCCCACTGGGATGCCCCCGGGCGGCAGGGGCCGGGTTTACACATAGCTTGTGCGCACCGGTGCAATCTCGGCTTCAGAAAAGACTCTTCATGTCAGACCCACCGCAGTTCGAGCCCTGCTGGCTCTTAGTCAGGGGTCACTGAAACACACGGAAAAAGTGGCTCAACTTACTGCTCAATTTAAACATACTCTATAAAATGAGAGTCAGGTCCACCCAAAACGACCCTCTCTACCCCCCAAACCACGTCATTGGAGTTAAACGCACGTGCTTTAACTTATATGAACCCATTCCTACGTTACCCTCAATCCCTACAAGCTGAAAGGGCAGCAAGTGTGTAAAATTATATCAAGAAAGGAAAACTCATTTCCAATCCCCGATTTTGGAACCATTCTTCACCCTATGAATTCCCTCTTCCGTCATTAGCATAACCCCACCTCTCCACAACAGCCGGACCTCCCGGAGCCCCCCCCCCCCCCAACACCTGCACTTAAACAGTTTACCTCTTCTGAGCCTCCGCCGGTCCCCTATGAATCCCCTCTTCCGTCATTAGCACCAACCCCACCTCAAAAGAACAGCCGGACCTCCCTTAGCCCCACAACATCTGCACTTAGACAGTTTACCTCTTCTGAGCCTCCGCCGGCAGCCTGACCCCCGCACACAATCCACTCCAGGTGCAAAGCCAGGAAACGCTCCCGCTTCTCGAGCATTATTGAGGTGTGTTCTCCCACGTGAGCCCCTCTCTTCACCCTCATTTGCTCATTCAAACTCACCCAATCACCTTGGCTGTTCCATAATCCAAAAACAGTGCTAGGAACTCCAAATCCCACAATGCTCTTTGCTGTCACCCATCAAACGAAATCAGTAAAATAACAAGCATTGGAAATGCAATAGGTCTCGCAGCATTAGAGTTAGTGCTTTTAGAATTGTTTATGGGTTTTTGTGTAAATCTTTAGCATTTTTGTTTCCTGTAGCCAATGCTAAAGAATTAAAAAAAAAAGCCATAAACATTTCTAAAAGCTCTAACTCAAATGCTCCGAGACCTATTGCACTGTGTGAGGGTGAGGGGTTGAGGGTGAGTGAGGGTGAGTGAGGGTGAGTGAGGGTGAGGGTGGGTGAGGGTGAGTGAGGGTGAGTGAGGGGTTGAGGGTGAGTGAGGGTGAGGGGTTGAGGGTGAGTGAGAGCGAGGGTGAGTGAGGGTGAGTGAGGGTGAGTGAGAGTGAGTGAGGGTGAGTGAGAGTGAGGGTGAGTGAGGGTGAGAGTGAGTGAGGGTGAGGGTGAGTGAGGGTGAGTGAGGGTGAGTGAGGGTGAGTGAGGGTGAGTGAGGGTGAGGGTGGGTGAGGGTGGGTGAGGGTGAGTGAGGGTGAGTGAGGGTGAGGGTGAGTGAGGGTGAGGGGTTGATGTTGAGGGGTTGAGGGTGAGAGGGTGAGTGAGGGGTTGAGGGTGAGTGAGGGTGAGGGTGAGTTAGGGTGAGGGGTTGAGGGTGAGTGAGGGTGAGGGGTTGAGGGTGAGTGAGGATGAGTGAGAGTGAGGGTGAGTGAGGGGTTGAGGGTGAGTGTACAGCCTGCTTCAATAACCACGTTTTCAGGTAGTTTCTAAACTTCACACTTCCATACAGGGAGAGAAACGAAACAATTCAGAAATATTCAGAATATTGGAAGAGCGGAAACTGTGGAGGCTGGGAGGGAGGGGGGAGGCGGGGTTCGAAAAATGGTAGACATTGTGAGAATTGGCAGAGTACTACAGAGAATGAGAAAAATAAATTGTGGGCGTGGAGGGTAATTGAAGAGCGCAATCGGAGAGGCAAAGAAATAATGACTAGAACTAAAGCGACCAAAGGAATTAAAATGAACGGATTAAACAGATATGAAATAAGTGCATCCATTGCATGTGCTTGTACTATCAAATTAACTGTGCAGTTCTACGCTGTTCCCCTGTAAACACTTGTAAAGCACGCAAAGTCCTTCTTAGATTTAAAGATTTACTTCTCAGCACGAGCTTTTCTTGGTCGCAGTTTTCGATTTTCTGTATATTCTGATATTTCGATCCATTAGCTATTTCTGGGAGAGTCCAACAACATATGACAGGCTGTGAAAGGAAAGTAAAAGTTAAAGAGACAGAAAAGCACGAGACACGGAGAGAATTTCGCGTGAACTAAATCCCGCGGGATCCGAGTTTAAGAGGGCCTGCACGAGGAGAGCGAGCCGAGCCGTTCCATCTGAATGGAAACACTTCTGCAGTGCTCTGAAGCTGGCTATAAATATTTGAAAACATCAAAGGCGGTTGTGTTAAATTAAAAATGCTGTCGCACAGATAGGAACTAGCCGCGGGGGCTGCCAGCTCCGACATGTGAGCCTGGGATCAGACACAAAGAGGCAGAGCAGCAGCAAGGCAAGAAGAGAGCCGGGGAGTGAGCGAGAGAGAGAGCGACAGCAGAGGGGAGAGCAACGGAGAGACGTGGGGAGAGACCAGGGGTGAGGGGATACAGCAGGGGGTGGGGGGGGGGGTGAGGGGATACAGCGGGGGAGGCAGTCACAGCACGCTAGGAAGAGAATAGACTCAGAGCTTCATATTGTCTGTTTGGTCACGGATTAGCAGCGTAAACTGTGAATAATCACGTTTTTATCGAAAAAACAGTGGTGTGGAAAAATGTATATTTACGACTTGGCTCTGATTTTAACATGGCCATAGCAAATAGTTAAGGCAGCACAGTATCCCATGCTTTCTAGCGGCAGGCAGGCAGGGGAGGAGAGGAGGAGGGGGGAGGAGAGTTGGGGAGGCACGGCCTAGCGGCCGTGCAATCAAGTAGTGAGGGGGCGGAGCTGGGGGAGGGTGCGAGAGAGAGTAGGCAAGGCTAGCGGCAGGCAGGCAGGGGAGGAGAGGAGGAGGGGGGAGGAGAGTAGGGGAGGCACGGCCTAGCGGCCGTGCAATCAAGTAGTGAGGGGGCGGAGCTGGGGGAGGCTGTGGAAGAGAGTAGGCAAGGCGACACGGCGGGAGGGGGCGGAGCGGGTAAACAAAGACGGACATGCACGCGCCCGTGACTTTTAAGGTCAATGCGCATGCGCATAAGCTTAATGCGCATGCGCATTGACCTTAAAAGTCACGGGCACTGCAAGGAATCGCCACGATTCCTTGCAGTGTGGATAAAGAGTGGATGAGCCCCTATAGTCTCGCTTGCTCGATGCGCATGCGCATCGACAGGCGAGACCTAAAAACGTAAAACACAATAAAATGAAGCAAAAACTCACGGATTCCACCCCCCGTCAGGCTCTCTCTTCACAAAACCAAAAAAGTGAAATGTTATACAAACATAATGCCGATTCAGTGAACACCTGCTCAAAATTCATAATCCACTCCAGTGCTATTGGAACAGGAATGGTTCACAAAACCCCGGGAGCAGTTAAAGTTCAGCGGCCACACTGATCCGATATTACTGTTCACGTGAAGGTGTTCCGTCCATGAATCCATTCCAGGTCTTCCTTTCTCCTCTGTCTCCATGGTGCTCGACCCTTTATTATAATCTTTGAGAAATCCAAATATGGGGGTAACTCCAATGGGGACGATGGATTTGCAAAGCACAGAAAGTATCTGTGTGAGAGTGCACGTACACAAAAGCGTGCTGTGAGGCCCACAAAGCACTAATAGCTGCATTAAAAAGAATAATGTGCACGAGGCGCATGCCTTAAGGGGCCTAGACAGGAAAACAACTAGATGAGTTCGGACAGCATGGGAGGAAGCATGCCGGGGGGATCTGGAATTGGCTGCTAAAATGTGGGACAATTATTTGTTCTGGAAAATAATTGCCAATGGGAGTGGCAAAGGCGCAATCTTGCAAGCCTAGTAATATTGTTTCTGTGTTCAGGGGCGTAACAAAGGGCCCCTGCTGCCCCTGTGGGGCAGAGGGGTCTCTCATCACATTCTGTAAGAGGGGGCCGTCATCTTGCGCTACGCCATTTACTGGGCACTGCTGTCCTGAGGCAGAGAAGTGCAAAACGTACTTATAATAGTATTACTTTATTATTTTGAAGTTTTTACACTTGTTAACAATGTCTGAGCATAGGTTGCACCTCATTAATGCAAGCTCCGCTCTACAATATAGTAATAAATAATAGAAAGGTGACCAATAAACCTTTTCCCCGCCCCCTGGTTCCCCTGCCCCCTGGCTGTGCTTGCTTCCCTGCCCCCTGGCTGTGCTTGCTTCCCTGCCCCCTGGCTGTGCTTGCTTCCCTGCCCCCTCGCTGTGCTCTGGGTGTGTGTCAGTCACATCTTGGATCAGCCACAGGAGTATTTTTGTTTCATCTTCTGTATGAGGGACTATTAGATTAAACTATTGACATTGTAAATGACAATGCCATTTATTTATCTGTTTTCAAAACCAACACATAAATAAACAATTTGTCATTTACAATGCTAATAGCTCTAACTTTGGCAAAGGCAAAACCTTTGCATTGTAAATGCTTGTTGTTTTATGCTGATTCCTACTGTTAAGCCATAAGTCAAGCATGCGAGTCTACGAAAAGTCCTGTTTCGGAAAAGAATACATTACTTTCATGTAACGACGCTTTTCCAGTGTTGGTACCTATTATAGGTTTACATGGAACCCTCCCTCCTCCCCTCTTCATGAGACTCGTCCTGATTGTTATTTATATCACAGTACATTGCGATCTGAACCCTGAAATTCTCTGTTCTACCTCATCGATAGCTTTAGCTTGAATCACATATTGAGACGGATAGACTGTTTTTAGTATATGACAAAACAATGTCAGCTGATTGTACGTGAATACTGCTATTCAGACATTAGCTACCCTGAGCATCTAGACTGATGACTTGGAATAATTGAACTTATGCATCGATCTATTATTATTTTTTTGTTTTATATAGCGCTAGCTAGAGCCAAAGGTATCCGAGCGCTTTACATTTTGTGTTAAAAATCTCAAGGCTGGTGAACAGTAGTTGCAGCTAAGTAACCTTTTCTTGCCTTTTGTCAAAGTGATGGGAAAAAAGAATGTTGTCACTCTAATTGGGAAATGCTCAATACTGTTATAATTTCTCAAAAGACTGATTTTCGGGGCAGATGGTTTAAAATAGTAATAAAAATAAAATAAATATGTTTGCACCTACAAAAATTAATTTGATTCTACCATGAGGCTATACAGCTGTTTGTCATAAGACGTAGAACATCTAATATTGGAGGGGATTTTAATCTTCATTTTCAAAGCATGTTAGTTTGCAAATCTTCAGTTTAATTTGTCTCAAATAACTCTCGTAGAGCTTTTATCAACATCATACAAATTAAGGAGCCCTTTACACTAACTCATCACAGTGCTCAGGATTATATGTTCTGCTCACTTCTCCATAGTTCATTATCTCGTTAAGTTGCATATTTGAAAATGACAGTAGACCAATAACTCACACCTATTAACTTGATTTTGTTCCCTTACCTTACCTTAATACATCTCACTTAATTTACTGGTGATTTAGTATGACTTTGTTGAGGTACAGACCTTTTATTAATCAAAAAAGAGCAGGCAACCCTGAGTAGGAATTTTTAGGCGGCGAGCGCTTCCTTTATAAGGAACACTCTACAACACCAATGACACTTCAGATCTGCTCATCACAAATGTGTGTTGTTCTAGCTGAATTTTGAAGCATAGGTTTAGCACAGGGCCATTTACACCAAGCTAGATAGTGACACAACTTCATTATTTTTATTTGCTGAAGCGCATAGCTGGGTCGCGCTTACCCTTGGCTGGACACTGCGCGGACTTTCCTCACACCTCGCCGCACCCGCTCCGCGGGTGCCGCTTCGTTAGGTCACCGAGAGGAGGAGCAGACTGGGAGACCTTCGAGAGACCGAATCAACCTCGGCGGAGGGCTGCAGGGCTGCGAGCGTGCCAGGGACTCCAATTCCCAGGAGTCCCTGATAGACCGTCGACAACTTCCGGTCCGCTCTCCCTGCCGGCCCGCCCACCGCCCTCTAACCTTCCTATAACTGGGGTTACTTCTCCCGCAGCGCGGGACGCAGCCCGGAGCAAAGACCGGGCTAAGAGCGGGCCGTTTGAGGCCGTTCGAGGACGGCAGAGGACGGCCCCGGCCCATAACCCCTACACCAGTTGACGATACATCGAAGGTAGGCGGACTATTTAACCCCATCCTATCTATCTCGCAGCACAGAGTGCTTGGACACAAGAAACATTTTATTGTCTGCGAGGGCCACCACGTCTTTGTAACATTATGTGTGAATAACGTGCATAGTTGTCATAACCACTGCTGGTGCCATTTAGAAATCATGCCTTTAAGATCAGGCAAAACTCGCATAGTCCAAGTCCAAACACCTAAAGGTGTGGTATCAGGGCCATTGGATGCTTTTATCACACGCGCCACGGGAATACTGGAAAAAGAAATTGCTATGGTAGAAAAACGTCTTTCCATTGACTTAGTCAGTGGAAAACGCTCTTCACTGGGTAGACTGGCCACGATCCCTAGCCCCGTGGCACAAGTACATGCAGCTTTTAATTGTATTCACTCAGATACCACTGAGGCCATAGTCCATATGGATAGCGAGGGGGCTGATTTCCTTGCACATACACCAGCCCATATTGATCACCACTTAGATGACCTTGAGGCAAGCGGGGAAACCACATCCCAGGCTAGCTTAGTGTCCGAATACACTTCAGAATCCTCCCACTCATCTCCTGACTCTCCCCAGAATGTGCCACATAGGTTGACCGACATAGACTCCATAGGCACCGATATAGTAACAAGGAAGAGAAAGCAAGACTTGAGCCATATGGGGGGGAGAGAACGCAAAATGCCTAAATTAAAATTAAAAGACACCATTGGCAACCCCATACCATCAGCAATGGGCCACCATAGTGAAAAACAACGTCCCAGTGCTTCCCCAAATGTCTTATGCCCCTCCCTCACCTCCTTAGGATCCTCGGACCCATGCCCAACTTGTCAAAACAGTGATGAATCGCTGTTGGTAAAAATTGAGGTTCTGATGAAAAATCTCTTACTACCTGTTTTGGAGCCGACGAGGTTAATGACCTTAAAATTAGATACCCTGGAGACAGTAGTAAACACGAACTCAGCCCTGTTACTATCTCTAACCGGCACGAGTCATGGGGGGGTTAAATCCATACAACCAGCCCCAAAGACAACAAATATTTCCACCACTCTTAATCTCAAACCCCCAGGGATAGCAAATAATAGACCAGTGAGGGGTGGTGATTCTAAGACTACTTTAAGTAAAGCATCCGAGGTCTCTTCTCAACATATGCATAAGACGAAGCCCACGGACAAACCGGACAGCTCAAACTCTGTTAGACCCCTCCCAACCAAACCACTCTCTCTGGCCAAATCTAGTCTAAATCCCTCCCGGCATCCCCCCCATGGGCCTTTAGTTAACCATCGTAACATCACAAAACCCTTGGCAGAAAAACATCCCAGGTATACCACTCCGCGGGCTGACCTCCCAATCGAGGCTGCATCATACACAATAGTATTGACTGGCGTAGCCCCCCTTCAACCTGGCAAGAGGGAGACTTACGGCGACTTGCGCAATAAGGTGACCTATTGGTTGAATAAAAACCGTCCGTTACCTCCATCTTCGCCAACTGAAATTCTGTATGTAAGAAGAGTTGATTGGGTGGGCCATGGTACTAAAGACCTGGAGGGTGATTGCATTTTAATCTCGTTTAAGGACCCCTGGGTGGTGGATACGATTTGCAGAAAAGCCAGGTTTGCCAGACAGGGGGACGTTCAGACATTGGGCCTATCATACTTCTATCCACATAGGCAGAGTTCTACTCTAAAGGGCCCTAGACATGGTCAACCATCCATCAGGAGTTACCCAATAATTAGGACTCCCCAACCTCCGCATTTTTTGTCACTCTTCAATCATTTTGGCCCTCTATCTGATCTTGAGGCCAACGATTGACTCCAAACTTGGTCTTGCGTAGCCGAATCCTCAGAAAATTCTGGCCTTTTGGCAGCTAGGCCGAGCGAGGTGCTCCCGCAGCTTGCTACCACAGTGGAAGAGTGTATGGGGGCCTCAGCACTAACAGGAACTTCCATATCGCCATTGAGTGAAGTGGAAGTTCCCTTGAGGACTGGGGGAAACCAGAACACCCCTGGGCGTATTGAAAATGGGAGAGACGGTGAGATTGGACAGGGCACCCTTGCAGCTACAGATTTGCTGGTACCCTTTGTGGATCCCACCCCAGAAATACTTACCCTCGTGTCCTGGAATGTGGCCGGGGTTAAAGGTCGTATCCACTCTGACGACTGGCTGGAGTTTATGGATAAATACGATATTATCCTACTCCAGGAAACCTGGGCAACCGAACAAACATTCAGGCAGGGTTACATTAACTTCTTTAAACCAGCAATTAGAAGTGTTAAAGGGCGAGCCTCAGGGGGTTTATTGATCTGGGTGAAGCAATCCTTGGGATACTATCCCACAGAACTCAAAGTACTGGACCCTGATATCCTCATCATCAAGTTGAGCAAGACCGGCCATCGGGAATTGATCCTGATCAATATATATGCCCGAGGGTTGCCAGGAGGCCGCTCCCCTCCCCTGATGGAAGTATTGGACCCTATTTTGGCACGCTTAGATAGCGATCCTGTCACCCTTCTAGCAGGAGACCTAAACTGCACCTTCGAGCCATTACCTGACTCAGGGGACAGTTGGGGCTCCGCGGAGGATGCAGTATGGGGTATCCCCGATCTGTTGCCCTCTAAACCGGTAATCGCAACTGAGGCAGCGGTGAATTGGATGGCCCTTTGTCTAAATAGGGGTTTTCGGGCCTGTAATGGCCGTGCAAGATCAGACCAGGAAGCGAATTTCACTTTTGACAACGGGTTAAGAAAAAGCCGTATTGATTACATCCTGTTAAAACTCGGAGACTGGCCCCTGCTGGTGGATATGGCAGTATTATCCCGCCCAGAAAGTGACCACAACCCCCTGTCCTTGCAACTAAGGATACAAGGTCTTGTGAGATCCGAGAAACTCGGTACCTCACAGACTGGGGATGCTTTTTTAACCAACGACAGGAAGAGGTTAAAATGGTCTAAAATTGTGGAGGATGATACACTAAGGGATAATGTCAACACTATGGTTACCAATACATACAATGAGATGTTGGCATATGATCAGTCGGGCGACAACCCCGAAACGGCTAATAACATCATAAAACTCCATGACCGTTGCTTTGATGATCTTAAATCCCTGCTCTCACAACCATGTCACCAGGGAACCACTAAAATACCTACCCGCCCTAAGAAATGGTATAACAACAAATGTAGGGAAGCCCATACCCAACTTATTAAAGCAGTTTAGTCTCGGATTATGGGATCAGTGAAAGCGGCTAGATTAATCTATAGGAAAACGCAGTGGGAAGCTAAACGGGAGTGGGAGAATAAGTACTGGTCGGACCTATTGGAGGCCTCCATATCTAATAACCCCATCAAATTTTGGGAAATAGTCAAGTGGGGGAAGGACCCGGACGCATGCATCCCCGCAAACCATGTGCCCCCCTCTGATTGGGTGACATTTTACTCGACCCAGTTCTGTGCTGAGAATCCCAAATTTCCAAGTTCTCTGGTGATGTCACCTCATTCACCCATGCAAATCGAGAACATTATCTTTTCAGAAAAAGAGGTTGAGCTGGCACTAAGCCTTACTACGCGAGGGAAAGCGCCGGGCATGGATCTTATACCAGCCGACCTGTTCAAAGCTAATCCCGCTCTGTGGATGCCCTATATCACTAAGGTGGCCAACTCTATTGCTGCTGGTGCAAGCATACCCAAATCCTGGAAGGGGGCGGAGATCTTACCCATCTACAAAAAGGGCAGTAGATCTAACCCAGGTAACTACCGCCCGATTAGTCTCATCGACTCAATACAAAAACTCATTGCACGTATGGTCCTGGGTAGGGTCCAAGGCTGGATCGAACTAGAGGACATACTATCTCCCATGCAGGCGGGCTTCAGATCAGGAACGAGCACCATCGACCAGGTGTTCAGATTTTGTCTGATCTACTGGAAGGTGGTTCAGCTTGGCGGTGGCACCATCTACGCAGCGTTTATTGATCTGAAGTCCGCGTTCGATCTAGTCCCGAGGGATAAACTGTGGGGAGTTTTGAGGAGTTTGGGAATGCCCGAGGAGTTACTTGTCCTAATAACCAAATTGCATGAGGACAATTTTGCAAGGGTGAGATGGGGAGGTCAGGGCCAAGTGACGGAACATTTCCCAGTAACTCGAGGTGTCCGCCAGGGGTGTGTCCTGGCACCAACCCTTTTTTTGTTGTTTATTGACCAAGTGGTCAAATTTTTTAAGGATACTCCGACGGACGCCCCAATGCTTGCAGGCCAGCGATTCCCGATGCTCATCTTTGCTGATGACACCCTACTCCTCTCTCGAACACGTTGCGGTCTACAGCGGGCGTTGGACCGCTTTGAGGAGTTCTGTGTCATCAGCAACCTCAAGGTGAACGTTGGGAAAACCAAGTTTATGGTCCTAACAAAGAACCGCTTTGTCCGGAGCACAGTTAGTATGGGTGGTGTTAAACTGGACCAAGTGGAGAACATGGTATATCTGGGGGTCACTTTGGACAGCCGTCTGAGATGGAAAGCCCAAGTCGGTGCACAACATCTCAAGCTTGCCCGACTTACCGGCTGCCTACTAACTGAACAAAAAAAATCCATCACCAAGCGGGTTATCCCGGCGCTTAAAATCTATGATGCCAAAATTAACCCAGCTATTCTATATGGTGCAGAACTATGGGGCTACATGGACCTTACGGGACTGTTTAAAATACAATGCAAATTCTTAAGAAACTTGGTGGGCTTGCCACCGTCGTCCCCTTCCATCCCTCTCTGCTTGGACATGGGTTGTCCCGCGATCAACGAGATGGCCAGATTCAGATTGGTCGCCTTCTGGAGGCGCTTATGGACATCCCCCGACCTCACTTCATTTGCAAATGAGGTAGCAGAAGTCAGGTCAATTAGGGGCTCGGGGAAAATCCATTGGTTCAAAATGGTAAAATCCACTTTGACGGATATGGGGCTAGAGCAGCTTTGGACATCTCCCACTACTAGTATCTTTCCATCTAAATTAGCACTTAAAGAACTGTACTGGGCTACGCTCCGCCAGTCCAGAGTTAACGCTTCAAGCTCCACCAACCTCACGGGTAGGTTCTTGTCTTTTAAGCTGGACCCATCCCGTGAACAATATTGGGACACAGTCTCCAAATCTTTGGACAGGAAACTCTACCACCAGTTCCGGGTGGGAGCATTGCCACTGAACACATTTACGAAAAGTTGGTCAACTAGCACCACGGATCATTGTAGATGGTGCCCGGGCCATAAGGAAACAGTGGGTCATTTCTTGTTTGCCTGCCCTAGATATTCGGCACCGAGAGCCAAATGGTTAAAACCATTGTTCCAGCGTCTGCCCATTAGAAAATCCGATGAGGCCATTTGTTTATTAAAAACTAACACTTCAGAGGTTACTTCAGTGAGCCTGGCAAAATATCTGGGGTGGGCCTGGATAATAAGGTCAAAACACTAGTCTAATTACTGTGATTACTGTGATTTATTTCTGTTTGAATATTTTTTTGCTCTGCTTATTGACCATGTATATGTCCTCTTTTGACCCACTTAACATCACATAATTGGACTGTTCATTTCTGCTTCTGCCACTGAATATTGTTCGGAACTTATCTGTAAGCCTTCCCGCTCTAACCCTTTCTTTTTTTAATTTTAGTAATTTTCATTCAGGATTGTCTTTTATGTCATATAATACTAATTTTATGAATTTAATGAATATGTATTTATAATTAATCAATGTTTGTTATGATCTGTCTTTTATGATTTTTTTTTTATAAATCGAAATAAAGACTTTAAAACCTGACACAACTTCGTGCCATTTTTATAGCAAAGTCTTTAAGCATAGGATTAGCTAGTGCCATCCATGCTGTAAAATATTAAAATATTTTTTACAATTCCAGGCACTGTATTACTGCTTTGGATTGATAAAACATCCATGCCAAGTTGAATAAAAGCAACCTCTGACACTTATTTTGCTTTTATTAGGCCTCATCAGAGAGGTGTAGCATAGTTCAGTCACAAAGGAGCAACCATTATAATTCAAGCTGAATCTGGTTTGCTGCTGCGGAAACACTCAGACAGCGAGCAACCTGAATCTTTGACCCAGCAGCAACACACTTTCATCAGATTGGCTTAGCAGGTTAGTCCCGGTCCTCCGGGGGTCTTTAGAGCCAAAAAGTTTCCAAGTCCTAGGTTTCAGGATTTGTTTGGAGTGCACTTTGACCCCAACCAAGCGTCCAGCACCCTGAAAGTTTTCTGAGTGGAGTACTGCAGCTGCCACATTTATGCCTGGCACCAGCCCGTGGTTGTGGGAAACTTCCAGCCACTCCCTACCTAATGGGGTAAAAGTTTCCAGGGGTGACCCTACCCAATTTTGGAGCAATTACTGTGTGCCCTACTGCAAACAATCCCACAGTGCCCCTCTCTACCTAAACCCAGGAAAGCATAACCTTTCCACCCCTATGCCGAACTCTTGTGCTCACCCTAGAGGTGTGTTCTGGGAATTTAACACCCTCTCCTCTGTGGCTACTCAAAATTGATTCTGGGGCAGCTCCTCTCCCACTCGTATTGGTGCCTGGCTGACAAGAGGGACAAAGGAGGGGGCAGGCTCAGATGTTAGCTACATCTGCCTGTGACAGAATATGCCTCTTTGGCATGAATTAGGTCTCTTGGGAAAGCTGGTTTATTTGGAAGTTATTTGCGGAATTTCACTTGAAGCAACAAATTATTTTTTCCGTTATCCAACTCATTACTAATGCCTCATTTACTGGGAGGACTGTGCCAGACCAGGGTGATTCCAGCACCCTAAATTAGTATTTCTTCACAAATGTAGTCATTATTCAAGATGAACAAGCGGTGGAAAGTCTGTTGTATCGCTAAATATTGTAGCTTCAAAGTCCAGCCTCATCAGAAACTTCAGCTTCATTCCACAAAATTAAAGGCAGCATTGAATGTGCTTAAAATACATGTACCCGCCACACATATTGATATGGCAATAATATGTCCCACCGATCATGTTTTCTGTAAGCTTTATCCCCTTGATGCACCTTACTTTAAACATGCAACCTTAGGTCTCTACACTTGTTGTGCCTGAAGCTTGATATGACAAACACTCTCTACCCACAACAACATAACATGTAATGGGCTGTGAATGCATGTTCCTAGCCAGTTGAAGAAGACATAGGGCAAGATGGCAAAGCAATTAAACCATTATCTTAATGGCAGTTCCTAAACCCTTGAGTTAACGCTCCCTTTCCTTTACTTGCTCCTCTCTGAACATATACTATGCTCCAGCCCAACCTGTGTGAACACTGGACTGAGATGTTTTGTGAAACTCAGCTTATGGGGAAGGGACATGTGGCCCAGAAGGGGGGCTTCATTCATACTCCTTGTACTTCAGGTGGTGCTGGCAGTTTCCCAATCAATTTGCAGAAGGTGAGCTTGGTGCAAGAGTGCCAGCTTCAGCGTGAACACAAGTTTTCCTATATTGCACATATGAAATGTGATGTGCTCATTAGCAACCTGACTTGTTTGTAATTATGGTAAACTAAATTACTAGCTCAAGAATATGTGAAAAAATGTTATCCAGGATATTGCTTCTCTGTGTGAAAGAATTATGCAAGAAAACACATGTATATTCTCTTGCAAATGATTCTACAAACATAGCCAATACTACATCTCATATTGTTTGTTCGCCATGGCTAGCTGTTGTTAGTTTGTTTGTCCTACACCAAGGCTTCATCCATGGCTACAATGCTACAACTTAAAGGTAACCTGATATAGATGCGTAACGTTGATTTCTTTAACAAAATAAACACTAAAACCGGGCACTCTTTGATTCTAGGATAACTACATGCTCCCTGATGGAGGCAAAGTCGCAATCCAAGAACGGCGGCTGCACGTAGGAGTGCACAATGGGTGTTGCTTTGTCCAGAAGCCCCAGGTTGTCGTGGTTGTTCCTGAGTCAGAAGTGATTCGAGGTCGATCTGCAAGTTTTAACAAGAAACATGGCTCCAACCTTAAATCAAGGTACTTCAGAATTAATTAAAAAAATACTGAATGCCATATGTTCCTTAACTGCTGTATCCTATTATAATCGACGTGGACGGACAATGAATGTCTTTCTGAATATGTTAATTTACTGATTAGCATAATACTGTCAATAAACTCTGATCGATATTGGTTTAACATCTGAACAGCCACCCAAATTTAAATGTGTATATATAGCCTTCTTCCACCTATTTCTAATTTCCTATACCTTAGTATAATGGACACCTATATAAGCCTATTTAGACAAATGTTGTTTTTAACCAGATTTAGAGATCTGGGTATAGTTCAGGAAAGACGGGAATAATGCTAAATATTTCTTTATTTCTTTTATGAGATAGGCTCTTACAATGAATAATATTGAAATGCAGTAGTCGAATACACTTAATTATAACTTTAGCAGCAGCTTAGCAACATATTTTCAAAGACAATGAAGCAAGCTCATATATATCAACAACAGGGGATAAGCGGGCTTTAACAAGGTCCAGCATACATGCCCAAGACTACGATGAAGGAAGAGGGTATGCAGTACCTGAGGTGGTCAAGAGAGAGAGATATACAAGTAGGTGCCATGTACAGACAAGGTAGCCCTACAGAGAAGGGAGGGAAAGGGAATTCCTCCCTTTGGAACTAGGGCCCTCACGCACGCAGCCAACTAGGTGTCCTGCTTCATCATTTAGGCCTGCTCCTCGTTGGGTTGGCGCTGCAATACCCGATGGGCACCCAATGAGGGGCTCTTTGGCGGAGGTCTTTTGTTCCTTGCCATATGGTGCAGTGAGGGGCCTAACGGGTGTACATGTGGTGCCGTGGTGAAAAAAAGGTGATTAAAACAGGTCGGGTAGTCCTAAGGGTAATTTTATTCTGGTAGGCTAACCGCCTGGTTAATAATACGGAGTGGCGTCTATCTGAGAACAATGTGTCAAGATAACTACGCTCTACTCTCAAGAGGTCGACATGTTTCTTGCCTTTGAATGTCTGAAAGATCAATGGCAATTCTTCAGGACCATATAAAAGAACTATCTACACGGCGTGGTGAGGTGGGAAACCTACCTCCCACGTGGTGAACATGTAGATAAAGTATCCACAGATGTTGAGGACAACCTAGATGCTCTAATAGCCTCGCCTCAACAGTATCTGCCGGGACATATGACACTGAATTAAAGTGTCCTACACTCTTGTGGATGCGAGATGAGAGACCTACCCATCCCTGCTGGAACCTACCTTGTCTGTACATGGCACCTACTTGTATATCTCTTTCTCTTGACCCCCTTAGAAACTGCATACCCTCTTCCTTCATCAATGTAGCAAGCTCCCCCGTTGTGCAAGTTACTTTGTAAACAGTAGTCATTCTTAGTGTAGATCATTGCCAAAGTTCCCA
The DNA here is from genome assembly GCF_964261635.1 of Lissotriton helveticus. NCBI lineage: Eukaryota > Metazoa > Chordata > Amphibia > Caudata > Salamandridae > Lissotriton > Lissotriton helveticus. The sequence goes on from NC_136065.1 coordinate 407,959,056, forward strand.
AGGAAAAACGGGAATGTTGACTTTAGATGTCCATTATCCCGTATACATAATTTATGCTCAATGTTGTACTATTATCAAGGCTTCCTTTCCTTGAAAGTGTGTGTGTGTGTGTGTGTGTGTGTGTGTCTGTATATATATAGCTGAATTAAAATCCCACGAGTAACCTTCCTCGTGGTGTCAGTGTCTGGTTCTTGTTGTTCTTGCCTGCAGTTTTACTGATTCAATTTTAAGAATATCTTATAACAGTGCAAATGTTGAGGGATGGTCTTTTTTGATCACTGCTGTCCTTGAGCTACATTCTGACACTGAAGTGAAAACACTGAAAAAAATCCACATGTGATGTTTGAGGTGGAATTCCTTCTGCCAGTCCTTCTCGTGGAGAAATTCCAATATTAATATTAAGTAATTGGCTGAATCAAGTATGTTATATGTTCAATAGGTGTTTTAGTTACTTTTTAGATAATTGAATACATTATTTTTCTGTTACTATTTTACTGGTCCTGTTTAATAACACACAAAATAGGCCTCAAGAAACTGCAGCTCTTTAAGAAATTAAGCAAAACACTCCACTATCCTTAGAATTAAGAGGGTGCTAAAAGGTTATCAGTGTAGGTCAAGTCTTAATGGCCTGTTTATCCCAAAACAACTGTTATCCCTAGAAAATATTGAGAAATGCTGATTTGAGGCTATCGAATGGGGAATTGTGATACATTTAACCCAATCTTCTCTAATATGTTCACAAAAGCTTTTTACATGCTATTCATAGATTTAAACGTGTTATCGGCCCCTATACAGCTCCCCAACCCATTTTTCTTCCAAATATGCTTTCTTTTTCGAACAAATCCGAAGGTCACTTGTTCACTATCAACAGTTGCTATGTAATATTGAACTCCTCTAAATATATTAGACAATACCAGAACTTCAGGCAGTGACACAACTGAAAACGAACAAGTAGAAATGATATGTGTGGATTTTTTGTTCAGCAATTATTTTATTGATTGCACAATGAATATAGCAAGAACCCAAACATAAGTGAGCACTGTGCAGACAATTTCGCCTATACAGAACCATCTCAAGTGATCACCTATTCCCTCTTTACACCCCTCCCCCACTCTATAGGAACAATCCAGATCTTCCGGAAAGTTGATCTGATAAAGAAGCTTCTCAGTTTTTAGAAAGGTTGCACGTACATAACTGTCATCTGTCCGTCTCCCCTTAGTCGGTGATGGCTACAGGAATCTTTAGAGGATCAATCTATCTTATCGCCCTCCTTCTATGAGGGCATATGGTGTTTGGCAGCCCCCCCCAGCTAAGTAATCAAGCAGTATCTTCCATCTCCCCCCTAGTTGTAGGCGATTCCCACTAATGTTTCTATTTAGATGTTTCATTAGTGATAGGTTTCATAATCTCTGATGATAGTGTGTTGGCAAGGGCAGTACCCTTACTTCTAGTAAAGCGCTATTGCGGCATTTGCATATCAAGTGCACATCAGTGCAAGGCATGAGCTTCTATCCCGTTGGCCGCAGACCAGGAACATTACCCAAGAGTCTAAAGGCATAGAATAGTCTCACATCTTCTTTGTGCCTTTGCCACCACCTCCAGAATGGGGTGATTCTGGAGCATACCCACCAAATGTGTATGATGTTACCCATCCTCCTTACTCTCTCCAGCAATACTGACTGGCAGGGTACATGAGGTGAGTTCATACTGGCATATTGTGCCAATTGTAAAGAATTTTATAATGGATTTGACAAGTCCCAACTAAAAAGGAGCTCCTACGTACGCCTGTCTCAAGGGTCTCCCAATCTCTCGTTATCTATGCAATGTTTTCTCCCAGGTGGTTATATGGGGCTTTTTCGTCTTTGAAATGGAGCTGATTAATATCATGACCTAAAGGTCCTAGTAATTTAGGTAGCAGAGATTTGAAAGGTGATTTCTCTCAAATACCTGCACTTTTAATCTCTTGTTTGAGGATCTAGTGCTGTAGCTCAGCATAACTAAGACTTTACTTATCCTTGAGAAGAAATCTAACTTACACTACAGGTAATGGTTTAATCACTCTCCCCTTGAAAAGGTCAACTATCATCCTACAATCCCCTACTCTTCAACCTTTGAAGGGATCTGCTCGCGTTGCTGGTGTAAAATCATTCTGAAATGGATCAGTGTTCAGGGGGATGGGAAGATTTTAAGTCCTAAACTAATTACTAACTAGTCCCTCCATTTAGAGTAATGTCTACTAGGGTGATGAGATATAACGTAGCGGGTCTCTACTTTCTGTGTAACCATAATAGATCTCAAAGAGGTCCCCCTTTTTTTAAGTGATAAAGTAGACAATACTAACACACATGTATAACATCCACATATCTGATTCTTTCACCATCATCATGAAAGCGAACAACAAACTGTTTCAACGTGAAAACAAATTAGTCATTTTGATTCATGTATTTCTTAGTCTTATTGTGAAAGAGTTAGGCTTCTTTACATCCACCCGTCTTACTTGAAGAAGATGGGGTTTTTACAATGGAATTCATGTCAGTCACTTTGGAGTTGTTCCCGTGCTAGAAATGTTGTGCATGAAGTTATAGTGGCCGATATTTTATCTTTGCAATATGAGCACTTTAAGAGCCTGATAACGCGCATTTAAAATATTTTGCTGAAAGTTTGTCAATAATTGAATATAAGATCTGCCTTATCGCAGATTTCTCTCAATGCTTGTGGCTTGTCACTTGAAGAACACAGAAGAGCATGGTAATATGCTATCTCCAGCTTTATTCACAAACATTCTTCTTCCATCTGTTTCTAAAAGCAACAACTCTTTGCCTGCTTTTAACATTAATTCAGTTGGTTTTTGTAGATCATGGGTCCACAGTTAGGGAGTAAACATTCCTGTAGTGTATCTCCTAATCAGCTACTTCCTCAGGCAACTTCATATATCATGATTTTGGTTGGCATGTTTTCCCTTATGAGCGTGCAGAAGGAAGACTTTGCCCATTTGAAATATAAAACTATGCATTGTCTGCACACCAATATTATTTTTTTCTCTGAAGTTAAGATGGTTAGAAGATTCTCGTGGATTGGTAAGTACTCGAAGATCTGTGACTGGTTATTGAGTAGTGGTCAACTTTGGTAATTCTCTCCTGCTGAAAAGTTTATTTGGATTTACAGAGGAACGTTTACTTTGGAAGACTCAAAGCAGTTCTACTGGGTTCTTTTATGGACACCCAATGCCTGCTTGTTGTAAGCAGTGAATCCGGACACTATTGCCTCCCATCAATCATAGTAGTCTTAGTTGCCATTATCTAATAGATTCCCCCCTTATCTTCTCTTTATTTGAATGACTGACTGATGCCTGTTGAGCCTCTGCCAACAGCTGTGACAAATCCTTTGTCAAAGGATGGGACCACTTAGGCTAATCATACGGTTGCCCTAGCTGATCCCGTGGTTGACAATGCCTTTGTTGACTTTGCCAGTACACTGAATGTAAGTGTTGTGGCCCTCAATCATAGATCAGTTGTTTCCCTTGCCTCTACATCAGACACTGTGCCTAGGAATATTAGCATTCTTTGATTGAACGCTACTGGGTTAGGACCTAAAATGTTGAATGTAGATTTAATTAGATCTTGCAACATCATCCTTTTGAACGAGACTTGGGCCTTAACTATGTATAACTTGGATGCTTGTGCCTCTTTATCTGTTTTAGCTACTTCTTGGACTTTTGGAAGAGCAAAGGGCAGCCTAATCATTTCGGTGGCTGACACTTTGATTGTAACATGAGCGAACTACGCCTGCTACTTAAATATTCAGACATACATTTTATTTTTAAAAAAGTTTTTGAGTTTGCAATTTTGAATTTTTATAATGACAATTTTAATTCTTCCTGAATTGCCAGTTTGGAAGACATTAAATAATTGTTTAGGCAATGTTCTAATTCTCTATGTCTATAAGAGTTTGAGGGAAGGCCCCCTTATCCTCGTGAGTGATTTGTATGCTATATTTGGGTCCTGTTATTATGATGTTGTTATTGTTGATATTGACAGTGGCAGGACACTTTGTTTTCCCCTCAGGCGGATATACACTATGAATATTTATTGGAAGTGGTTACCAAATGGATCCCTCAAAATGCCAATAGTGTTTCTTGCCAATGTCCCTTGTCTATTCCTAGTTTTAAAGTTAGAGGTTCCTCAAGGATTACTGGGTATTTATATTTCCTGTGTTTTTTTTGGGAAAAGCATGCCATTATTCTGGCAATACTCTACCCTTTAGTGTCCATTTGGGTCTCCATTTGCCCAATCTGGCAAAGCCAACATCCTCCTAAGTTATTTGATGTCGTGGGTTAAGGATGGTGGCCTAAGGCTACAATAATGCATGGTTCACCCTGATTTTATTTTGGAACAATTCATAAAGGATTAGAAACATCTTTCGAGATTTTCAATAGCCTTTTGACTGTGGACACGGTTTGTAACATTAATTCCAAGGTATTTGATCTTCTCAGAGCTTCTAGGGTGTATAGATGAGTAAATGCCGCCCTCAAATTGTTTAATTGACAATGTTCTTTGACCAATCAATAGTTAAATCATTTTTTAAGCTTTCTCTAATAAACAGTGAAGAGGTTTCCAATTTCTGGGTCATATACAAAGAAGCCCTCAAACATGGCAAGTTAGCTTCTAGGAATGCTGATAAGGTCGTCTATTCACTAGAGCAAATAAGGTTTGCAGAGCCTTTTTAAGTATTCTCAATAGTTATACTTTTTCAGACCACCATTGTTTAGATGTTCACATTTAGGCTGATATGCAAATTTCTTATTTTGGGAACTTGTACAATTCGGCAACACCAGCTAACAGTACCATAGCTTCTACTGCTCCAGGTGGTGCAATAGTATTTGCCTTACAATAGACCATCTTAGCGATTCAAGCATTTCCCTTAGGTGAGGCACTAGTCCCTATGGATTTACTTAAACATCATTCTGCTCTGTTTGCACCAATTGTGACAAGCGTTATTAACACATCTAGAAGCACTACTTTTCCATGTTCTTGGTTACAGTTGATTGTTGTGCCGATCTTTAAAAGAGTTGGACAAGGAGGTCTCCCCTTGTTATCACTCTTTATATTTATTAGACATTGCCATTAAGATTGCTTGTAGGATTACTCTGAAAAGACTCCAGGACTGGGTGCAGGGTAAGGGTATTTTGGTGGAAACCCAGTATGACATTAGAGCCAATTTGGGTTCTATGAAAAAACGCATCATATAATCAGTACATTTACTGATCACAAATCTATGTTTTTGATCTGTAAATATACAATGGTGTTGGGGGGAGGAGGGGCTCTATCTATCTACCATTCATGGGCCTAAGTTCAGCATATGATTACATTAAAAGTCCAAAGTCTGGAATATACTTTCTAAAATAAGTGCCGACACTGTTCTCACAGATTTCCTGTGCCAGTAGTTTGGGGATGTTACTGCTAAGGTAACATTTAGGACTACTGAAGTTTGCACTGATAGTATTTACTTTGAAGAGGAGTTAGGCAGTGGTGCGTTTTTCTTTTTACACTCAGTATGAATGGTCTGGAGTATTCCTTAAGGACGAATATGTTTAATACTCCTCACTTTGACAATAAAACTATTGTTTTATGCAAACGATGTGGTGTTTATGCCCCACACTGAAAAGGGTGCACGAAAAGTAGTAGTTAGCTTTGTGTCCTTTATGGATTATAGAGATCCAAAGCCCAATTTAAACAAGATCTCTATAGTGAGGTTGGCACCAGAATACAAAATATAGAACTTTTTGTATTAAGAATTGAATTCTAGAGGACGTAAATGCCTTTTCTTATTTAGGTAATAGTTTTGTTAGCTTCTTGTTTTACCGTTATGTTCTTGTTTATAGAATACCATGTTCTGCTGTGTATCACATGTTTGTAGTGTCAAATACGTTGTGATTGGTTTCAAGATGTTATCTGTTGTGCCTTTCACCAGCTCCTGAATTCTGTTTCTAGAACTCCAACCGGTTAGACAGTTGGTAGCTGCAGTTAGTCCTGACAGGGTGCTGGATGGGCGGCTCGCTTTCCTAATGTATTAAAAATCATCCTATTATCTACAATTGATCTCTGGTCTCTATCTGTAGTTACCTTCGATTGAAACACAATACATCACTTGTTGGTTTGGCTTTTTATGCTCTTGAAGGCTTGGATGTACCCAATCAATAGGAAGATGTTTATAATCATGACACCAGACTTGGTACTAAATCTCTAACCCATTTTTGAATAGTTATAGAAACAAATCCTAATCTTGAAAGGAGTTAAAATAGTGTTCAAGATCATCTGGGTCATAGTACTCCTTTATTTTGACCTCCGTTTTGATGAGCATTGCAGCATGCTGGATAAGGCCAAATTTAGTAACTGGCTTTCTGTGTCTGTGGGAAAGGGTTTGGAATTTTTCCTTTAGACATTCATGAGATGTCTGCTGCTGATGTATGCATGGTCTGGCCCCCGAAGAAAATGGACCTTTCTGCTATTCCACCTTTATCACATTGTATCTTTAAACAGAACCCCCTATACTTTGTAATCATTTATTGTAGGCCTGTGCCAACTGTGGGCAGAGAAACAGTTCGGAAGAGGCTCCTAACACCTAAAGTGTGTCCTGCTTACATCTGGGCCATGATATTTACACAGCTCCATAATTTATTTATCCTTGGGTCAAGCATGGAACAGCTTACTTTGCGTCAGAATACGAGTCTGAAAACGCCAGGACAGAAATCTATGATGATGGCTAAAGCTCTTCCGCTCCGTAGCTACTCCTACTAAAGCCGTAGCAGAAGAGGCATAGGGACAGATTCAGGCAGTGTAGCCCCGCCATCCTAGAACAACACTTATATAACTTATTTCACAAGGGGATACCATCCTGACCCTTGTGTAGAGACAAAAAAGCCTTTCACACAAGACAGCTTAAGGATTTTGGGTGTCCTGGGCCAAATGTATTTTGGGGTCCCCTGTTCAGAACAGCTATGAGTTTATGATCCAGTTTCATCTATTTCATGCCCTCTTTGGCCAGGCCACTGGAAGTGCACAGGGACATTGGTTGAAATTCAATATGTGTTTACATTTGATATTCAGGGGTAGTGACCTGTATAATATTGTAACATAGCAGCAGCTCACTAATATTACTGGACCCCTTTCATTTCTCATATGTGAGGTCCTGTTTTGATCTAAAAGATTTTTTTGTATGGATGGTTTATAAAACAAACACATTTTTATGCAAAATGTCTGTTAATAGATTCTCACACATCACCCACATTAAAAATGAAATAAACGAAAACGGTATTTACACAACGTATTTAAGAATTGTTCCAGGTCATTGGGGCAAAAGCAGAGCTGATTCTATCAGGGGGCCCCTGAAAGGCTGGGGCCCTGGGTCTGAGCCCATTTTGCCCATGACTTAAAACGTCTTTGCTTTCACACGGTGTGCCATACATGTATTGGTGTAAGTATGACAAGATACCTCTCATTCATAAGAGGAATCAACAATGAACATGGCCTATCAACATGGATGGCATTTCAGTGAGTGCTTATATGAAGGTGGTAGATTACCTAGCTTTTCTGATAGAGACTTTTAGGTTTAAAGTATTTTATTCAGCACAACACACAAGGACAAACATACATCATCATGGAGCGTCTTGTTAGGGCGGGCAGAGCCCCATCCTCGGCGGGGAACTGTCAGGTGCAGTATGTGTGTGCCAGTCCACCAGAGCCGTACATGGTATGCAGTGTCGCAGTATAAGATAACATTTCCAGTGCAAACACCCCCCCAAAACCCCACCATCCCAACTCCCCGATCCCTGCCCCCCCTCCCCCCTCCCCACCCTACGTCCAGTGCACAGACCCTATCCAAAGTGTACACCAAAGCCACCTCCTACAGGGAAGTGAATCTCCCATCAATTCACGGGCCAGGCGCTGCTGGGCTCGTGAGCCGCATGAGGTGGAGGTACTTGGGACAGGTAAGTTCTTTAAATTCTGTTAGCAGTAAGGAATGAAATGGCTGCCAAAGCTCATTAAATTGCGTTATATCCCCCGCTACTGTGAGCGACAACTTCTCCATGCCCAACACGTGCCACAATCTATGGAGCCAACCCGTAATAGAGGGAGTCGTGGCAGTGCGCTAATGTATCAGGATATTTTGGACTGCTGAACCTAGCGCGAAGGCAATCTGCCTACCCCTACGGGATCTGAGTGGGTACATCAGCACATTCGGGAGCCCCAGCAAGGTGTATGCGGGGAAGCGTGGTAGTTCAATGCCAAAATGGGAATCAATTTCATCCAGCACTTCCCTCCAGTAGGTTTCCAGGAGTGGGCAATCCCATAGAATGTGTGTAAGTATACCCCGGTGCCCGCACCCCCTCCAACATGTGTCCTCCTTGCTACGGTCAAATTCGTGAACCCGTTCTGGTGTGTAGTACCAATAGGTGGAGACCTTGGTCAGTGTGTCCGTGAGACCCATGTGGTACGCTGAATGCCTCGCTCTATAGGATATGTGCTCCCATTCTTTAGGGCTCAGTGTCCTCCCCAACTCCCGTTCCCAGCGCTCCCTCCCGGGTTATAGAGGTGTGTGGAAGGCGGTTTTAGCAACCTATAGAGATCCGAAATCAATTTTGAATCCGACGTACGCGATAGCAGCCACAGTTCGTATGGTAGAAAGTGCCTATCGGCCATCGCTCTCACCCGCGGTTGAAGAGCCCAGTGGCGAGCTTGCATATAGCGGTGCCTCTCGGTCTCAGGGAGTGAAAACTCCTGGCGAAACTGCGGGAAGGGGACACCCCCCTCTGGGCCGTACATGTGACACAGGGCTCTACACCCCGCCTGTCTCCAGTGTGTGAATGCTCCCCTTTCCATTCCTGGGGTAAAGTCCGGATTGTCCACCAACGGTGTGAGTGGCGACGGGAATGAGGTGAGGCTCCACGTAATGGCAGTGGCATCCCAGACCCGCAGTGGCACCCTTGTAACAAAGGAGGCGTACAAATTTTTGGGCCGGTGAATCCGGCGCAGAAATGGAATTTCCTGCAAGGGCCTACCCGCCACTGCCTGATCCTGGAAGAGCCAGTGCTTGTCGGATTCCCACCTACTCCATTCCACGAGGTAACGCAACTGCGCTGCCCGGAAATACCTACGAAAGTCAGGTATTCCCAAACCTCCTGCTTCAGGAGCCAATAGTGAGAGGGCTCTGCGCATTCTGGGCTTTTTCGTCTGCCAGATAAAGCGCGAAACGTCCGTCTGTAGTTGCGGGATCCACCCGACCGGCGGCTGGAGCGGTAGGGCCCGAAACAAGTAAAGCACCTGAGGTAGGACCGTCATTTTAATGGCGGCTATCCTGCCCAACCAGGAGAGGGTGCCGCGGTTCCATCGGCCTAATTCCTCCCTGATCTTTGCACCCAGTGCCGTGTAGTTAGCCGATACCATGGCCGGCAAAGTGGGAGCTATCTGGATCCCCAGATAGGGTACCGCCGCTGATGACCAAAGCATGGGGAATTGGTCCTGTAGGTAGGTCCTAGTGGCCGGCTCAAGGGAGACATCCAGAGCCACCGACTTTCCCATGTTCAGTTTAAACCCCGCGACCGCGCCAAAGGAGGCCAGCTCCTCGATGCAGGCCGGTATGGCCGTCCGGGGCTCGTCAAGCGATAAGATGACATCGTCAGCGTAGAGGCTTATAGCGTGTGTGAAACCTCCCATCCGCACCCCCGTCACCGCCGGGTTGTCTCGCACTCGTTGGGCGAACGGTTCCATATAAAGGGCGAAGAGCAGGGGCGAAAGCGGACATCCCTGCCTAGTGCCTCTTTCGATGTTAAAGTCCCTAGAGGTATACCCATTCACGCGAACCACAGCAGTCGGCCGTCTGTAGCAGTTAAGGATCATGGAGCGGAACTTATCCCCTATGCCCGCCTTCACCAGAACTCGTTCCAGGTAAGGCCAGTGCACCCGGTCGAACGCCTTCTCCGCGTCCACCGCTAACAACATTCGTTCCCCTGGAATCCGGGAAGCTTTCTCGAGCAGTTGGACGATCCGTTTTGTGTTGTCAACCGTCTGCCTCCCCGAGACAAAACCAGCCTGATCAGGATCTATAAGACCGGATAAGTGAGGAGCTAAGCGGGCGGCTAGGATCCCCGTGTATAATTTGAGATCGACATTCAGAAGAGATATCGGTCTGTAAGATCCACATTGCTTCGGGTCCTTCCCAGGTTTGGGGATAACTGTAATGGAGGCCCGTAGAAGATCAGGCGGGATAGCCCCCGGTGCAGCAAACGAGTTGAAAAGACGAGTAAGGATAGGGGCCAGCGACGTGCAAAACGTTTTGTAGAAAAGCGTAGTGTAGCCATCCAGGCCTGGCGCTTTGCCATGTCTAAGCCTGGCGATGGCAGAGATCACCTCCTCTATCCTGATATCCCGGTTCAAGTGTTCCGCCTGCAGGGGGTCCAGGGAGGGCAAGGTGACCGAGTCCAAATATGCGGCCATGGCCGACTCATCTGGTGGCTCACCAGTGTAGAGATCCTCATAAAACCCGCGGAAGACGGCTGCAATATGAGCGTCATCCGTCTCCACCGTCCCCGTAGGGTCAGAGATCTCCTTCACAAGCTGACTCTGGCGCGCCACTCGGAGCCTGTTGGCCAGTAATTTGCCACAACGGTCCCCCCTGTGTAAAAGGTATGGCGCAGCCGGAGTGCAGCGTACTCCGCTCGGTCCAAGTCCAGGGCCGCCAGGAGCTTTCTCGCATCCTTGAGCTGCCGCCATATTCTAGGTGCCCCTGTCCTGCGATGTATCTGTTCAAGCTCGCGGACCTTATCGGTAAGTTCTTCCCTCTTAGCCTGCCGCTCTTTATTTTCGGCAGAGGAGATCGCTAAGAATTCCCCCCTGAGGACTGCCTTCAGGGCTGCCCACTGTGTGGCCCGGACGGTGTCAGAGTTGTCGTTGTGGGTCAAATATTCCCGGATCGCGTCCTCAATTCGGTCCACCACCACTTTCCTATGCAGCAGGGTGTCGCGGAGGCGCCATGTCCTGGGAGGAAGAACTGCCGGAGGCAGACACAACGTAGCATCGACCGGGGCATGATCCGATAAAGACAACACTCCCATGTCCGACCCCGAGACCAGCGCCTGCACCGGAGACGTGACCAGCAGGTGGTCCAGCCTCGCATACGTCTTGTGTGCGTGGGAAAAGTACGAATAGTCTCTGTCCGTGGGATGCAGGTGTTGCCAAAGATCAAGGAGGCCCACCTCCGCCAGCCACTCCCTACAGCCGGCCGAGAACTCCCCGACCTGCGGGGAGCGCTGCGCCGACCTGTCCGTAGCAGAATCAAAAACCATGTTAAAGTCCCCCCTGAGAACAATATGTCTATCTAGCGTGGCAGTAATATCCTCAACCGCCGATCGCAGGAAACGTTCCTGTCGTTCATTAGGGTTATACAGGGACCCAATCGTAAAAGTAAGCCCCCAATCCTAAACCGGTATGCTAACAGTCTGCCTTTCTGTTCGGTGAGCTTGTGGAGGACCTCCCCCTTAAACTGACTGGCCACCAGTATCGCCACTCCCGCCGTCTTAGTGGTGCAGGAGGAGAAGAACTGTGACGGGAACTTACGGGAGCGCAGCCTATGTGTGTCCTGCGGCAGCAGGTGCGTCTCTTGAAGTAGACATATGTCCGCACGTGTATTCTCAAGGAGAGAGAGCACTGCCCTCCGCTTGACAGGATTATTCAAACCCCTGACGTTCAGGGTCACAACTTTAAAAGTGTCAGGGGGCATAGAGAAGGATGTGGAAGAAGGCGTGAAGGCCCCGCTCGGATAAGGCGGAGTGCATGAGCGCCCATAACGTTACCAGAAGCAGCAAAGAAGAAAGTGTAGGTGTGCGCGCAGCTTCCCCGTCCGGGCAAACTAAGGTGTATGAATATCGCCAGAACAGCCAGCAACCGTACAGTGCACTGGACGACCCTCCCCCTCCCTCCCAACTCCTGGATCCCTTCCCCCCATCCCAACTCCCCACCCGTCCCCAACCCCGACCCGCAACCGGAACCACTCCAACAACCCCGTCCCCCCACCCCCTTGTCCCCCAACTGTTCCCAAGAACCCATTGTCCCAGTCCGGTCCTCAGCGGACAAGTCTGCGTAAAGTTACAAAAGTGGACGTCCAGCCACTACGCACCAACCCTTCCCCCCCCTCCCCCGGACCCTCAAACCTGCATTACAGTTGAAGCGATGTCGATCTCCCCCCGGAGTTCTCTCAGGCCGTCAGTGCAACCTCACCCGATGCCGTGTCCCTGGCCACTTCCCGCACTGCACTATCCATTTCCGCTCGAATAGTAGGTGAATCCGGCCGTGCTGAAGAAGTAGAAGACCGTCGACCAGGGACCGAGTGCCAGCCATCTCTGGTGACGCGCCGACGGCGCGGGTTGGGTGCTTCTTCGTCCATCGCGGTGATACCTAGCACCCCACAGGTGTCCTGGAGGGAGCGTAGCTGATGCAGGGTCCCGTTCCAACAGAAGATGAGGCGGAAGGGGTGGCTCCATGAGTACCGAGTGTCATGCTCCCGCAGGAAGTCAGTTGCGATTTTGAAGGCCCTGCGTTTCTGCAACGTGACCGCCGACAGATCCTGGAAGAGGGCTACTCGATGACCTCGAAAGTCCAAGGATGGCTTCGTTCGTGCTTCGCGGAGGATCCTTTCCTTCAGAGGGTAGTCCGTCAGGAAGGCTAGGATATCAGGGGGAGGTGCCGAGGACCGGTGCCGCGGGCCCACTCTATGCGCCCTGTCTATCCGGATGGGGAAGTCGGCCGGCTCTCCCAGAATCTCTCTGAACAAGTCTCTCAGGTAACCCGCCACGTCTTCCTCCTCTGCTCCGGAAGGAACTCCCCGGACCCGGATGTTGTTCCTCCGGGACCTGTTCTCAAGGTCCTCGGCATGTGCCTGAAGATAGAGTTGCTGGTCCCGCAACCGCACCACCTCCTGCTGCAGCTGCGAGATCTCTTCGTCCCGGGCGTGTCCGGACTCCTCCACTGTGGTCACCCTCTCACCCAGGCCATCGACCTCCCTCCGCACCTCTCGCACTTCTCCAGCCACCTCCTGCTTCAGTGTCTGAAAATCCTCCCGCAGGGAGCTGAAAAGGGATTCCAGGAAAGATCTGGTGACCGGCGGGTCCCCTCCACTCGCCCCCTGGGAGCCACTCGGTGGGCTCGAGGATTGCTGCCCTCGATCCTGCCTCGCATTGCTTCTGCTCAACATGTCCGGCAAAGTACGCTCCCCCTTCTTGGCCCCTTTGTTGCCGGCCATTCTGCGCGTGAAAGTGCACTCCTGGGCGGCCTGTGATGTCGCCGGGCAGCCGCTGTCGCTCACCTCGCCCTCGGGGCACCACCAGACCGGCCGGCGCCGCTCTCCAGGCCGCGCAGCTCCCCGGTCACGTGCACAGCGTCCCGCTCACCTCCACTGCCAGGCCGAGTACGTCGTCTGAGCCCCCAGTCCAGGTGCCGGGCCGGCCCGGCCCCGGTGTCGCCACAAGAGGAGACCTCCCTCCGTCTCCACTGCCTGCGTAGTAGTCGCTGGGTTCTCGGCGCACCAAGCGATCGCCACCAGCGCGCCGACCGGCCACCAGCCCTGGAGCAGTCCCCCTGCTGTGTTGGTCTCCTCCTGATCCGTCACGACTGCCAGAGGCCCTCCGGCGCTCCAGGCCGAGTGCGAGCAGCGCGCCTCCACCTCCGCTGGCTAGTGTGTAGGGGGGCAATCCACACCACGCCGCCTGTGCTCTGCGCCACCTCACCCCAGACGAACGTAGAAGGCAATCGCCGGGCAGGCAGTATCAATGCCGAACCGCCCTCAGGCCTCGCCTGCCCAAGGTGTCGGCACAGTAGCCAAGGTCGTCCTCGATGGTGGGGAAGACGAGCGGGCCCTCCCTTCCTCATCCAATGAGGCCCGCCAGGCCGAGAGCCACCCACAGAGCAACACCGGGACCAGAAATGTAGGCCGCAGCCGCGGCGTCGCGTAGCCCCACTTGACTAGCGGTGACGCAGTCCTTGACTGTCCCCCCTGGGTGTACACATCGCCGCCGGAATCCCCCGCTGCCCCAGGGTAGCAGCTCGGCTCCTTCCCGGCTCCTTCAATAGTGTGCGGCAGGCCGAGGGCGCCCCTGAACACCACCAAGGTCCGACGCACAGGCCGCAGCCCCGGCCTCTCGCAGCGTCTCACGCCGGGGCCCGCACCTCAGCTCCTCCTCTCCCGGGTGCCGGCCGTCCCAGACCTCCGGGACCGTCCGTAAGGTCGGGCAGGCGCAGCTGTCACCGCCAAGCAGGCCACGCAGATCCAAGGCGCCTCTCAGGCAGCGCCACCGCTACGAGACAAATCCCGTCTCCGCCTCCAGCCCGTTCACGGGCCGTCACCGCCCCCGGCAGTGCCTCCGGAGCCCTTTCACCGCAGCCACGGAGTCCGATGTCGCCCCGGGCGGCGTCGCTAGGGTCCCCCTACCTCCCGCTGCCGAGGTTCAGCAACATGGGGGGAGATCAGCGAAGAAGAGCGGTCTAAGGGCCCAGGCTTGGAGGAGCTCACGGAGAGTGCGACTACTCACTCCGCCATCTTGGCCACGCCCCCCTCTGATAGAGACTTTTAAACGCTGATTCTCCACCTTTTGAATATTCTCCAGGCAAGAATGGAGCCGGGGCGTTTTTCAGCATTACCTCTGTGCGGTAGATGGCACAATGCAGCTCCGCGCTGATGCCATTCTGCTCTGGAAATGATGTGGAGCACTTAGAGGCCTCAGTCCCTTGTGCTGATGTCCGCTCCTTACTTTCCGTGACAGCAGTCGCAGATCCGGAGCTACCTCTTGTCTCTTTGAGACACTTTACCTCAAAAAATCTTCCACTGTGCAAAAGAAATGGAGCAACCAAAAATTACAGTTTTTTTTTGTTAAGATATTTTTATTTCATACAAAACGGCAAAGGAAAACAAAATGAGCACCTACTGCAAAGATATGCATTGCCTTTTAGAAGAGGCCTAAAAACTTGGCTTTTTACTCTTTAGTCGTGCTGTTCTGTTGTCTTTGAATGTCTGTGTTTATGTTTTTTATGAGCTGCCATTAAAAAGCGCCGGGACACTCCGTTGGAGTAGCCGTGCGCTATAGAACAATAAAGTTAACATAACTTAACATAACAATCCTGCTGCGGGAGAGGCGAGGGAGGCAACGGCATCAATTGTATGTTATTTTTAGGTGAGATATACACAAATACGTCATAAGTATAACATAACAAGTGCCTACTAAGTGTTCCTGACAGCTGCCTTCCGGAGAAGAACGTGTGTACTTTGCCGCATAGCCGAATAGTGAAAACATTCTGAAGATTTGTTCTCGTTACCTGAATTTACATAACTTATTGCTGGATGCCGTGTTGAACATTTAATCATCTCCTCCCCACATGGAGCCTCCCAGTGACCTTAATTACTCTGCATGACCGCGTTGGAAACCCCTGGCGATTTGTTCACGCTACCTGTATTGGCACCGCACTCTGCTGGATGCCTAATTGAATAGTCAACCCTCTCCCCAGCAAATGGCAAGTACTCCGCATATCTGCGGTGACTACTCATTAATGGGAGCTGTGACCTGGCCTGCCAAATTGGGCGCCTGCTAATGGTTGTCACTTACACACCCTATTGTCCTGATGAAGACCCGCAGGCAGAGATTATAAGTTACCCTCTATGCGTCAAGTCCGTTTGAAACGTTCACTCCCCTTATCCTAGGACCTGTATTACGTGTATCACCCCTCCCCGAAATTGGATGATGCATTCTGAATATGCCAGCATCATTCTGCGAAATGGACATTGAAGAAAAAAACCAAAAAATTGTTCTGTAGACAGGCCCATTCACACTGGGTTACTATCACCAACATCGTTTAAGCCAGTGTCCACTGAAAATTATTTTATTTTATTTTAAAAGTTTTATATAGCGCTAGCTTAACCCGTAAGTATCAGAGCGCTTTACAAACACACAGTAAACAGCAGCAAGACATTACATTACATAGTAGGCTGGCAGTAAGGAAACCATAGAAAAAAAAAAAAACCAGCATGGGCAAAAAAAATAAGTAGTGCAGCAGAGGAGGAGAGAGCAATAAAAGAAAAAGGCGAGAGTGACATAGTCGGGTCACCCACTATCCATGAATGTCCAGAGAGAGAGAGGAGACGACTCGGATAACGAAGACTAGGTTAGTTGACGTTGGTCATGAAAGTATTTGTTTAGGAGATGGAGTTTCAGGTCCGTTCTGAATTAGGAGAAGGAGGGGTTGCATCTGAGGACTCCAGGGAGAGCATTCCATATCCTGGGAGCGTTGCCAGAGAACGATCGGTATTGGGTAGTTTTCTTTTTCAATTTCGGAGGAATGAGAAGGAGTGAGTTGGAGCTTCCTAGTGTTCTGGATTGACCTGTGCTACTCAGTTTATTATTTAAGTAGTTGGGGTCAGAATAATGAAGGATTTTGTGTGTGATGCAGGCCAATTTATAGAAACATCTCCTTTCCATGGGAACCCTATTGAGGCAGTTGAGAGCTGGAGTGATGTGTTCAAATCTTTTAAGTCCTGATACGAGTCGAGCGGACATGTTCAGCACTGCTCTTAGAAGGGCTAGGTGCGCTTTTGGAGTCCCTGTAAGGATGGCGTTCCTGTAGTCTATTTTGGAGAGAACTAGGGATTGGACTACTGTCTTGAGGTCATCGTGGGTTAGAAAAGGTTTCAGTTTCTTGAGGTGTTTTTGAGAGAAGAGAGCACTTTTTGCAGAGTTTTTGATGTGAACTTCCATTGATAAGTTCTTGTCAAGGGTGATGCCTAGAGACTTAACTGAGTCGGATAGGGTAAGCGGGCAGTTTAGGGCTACCAGATTCTTGAGCCACTCTTGGATTGGACGATGTTACTTTTTGGACAAAATAGGATTAGTTCAGTTTTGTCTGGGTTGAGCTTTAAGTGGTTAACGTAGAACCAAGTTTGGATCTCGGTTAGGGTGGTATTGAGGAGTTGGATGTCGCTGGGAGACTTGATCCTGCAATAGATTTGGGTGTCGTCCGCGTAAAGGTGATAGGTCACTCCGGCTTTTTTCAATATGATTGTGAGGGGCTCCATGAAGAGATTGAAGAGGGACGGGGAGAGGATCGAGCCTTGAGGGACCCCAAGAAGTGTGACTTTAGTTGGCTTTGAGAGACAGGAGTTAATTTTAATTTGTTACGAGCGGTGTTGAAGGAAGTACTGTGCCATTAATGCTGGACCGTTTCAACAGGGTCTCCAAAAGGGCTGGATGGTTTACTGTGTCGAATGCCGTAGATAGTGCGATAAGGATGAGTAGGCAGGCATCACCTTCGTCTAGGGCCTTGTGAATGTCGTTGGCGACGTTGAGCATAGCCATTTCCGTGCCACAGCCTTTTCTGAAACCAGATTGAAAGGCATCAAGGAGGTTGAACTCATCAATGTGCTTATTGAGTTGGAGGAGAACACATTTCTCCAATGTTTTTGCAAGGAATGGGAGGTTAGAGATAGGTCTGAGGTTGTTGAGATCATTAGGGTCAGCCCCAGGTTTCTTGAGAATGGGTGTGATTTGTCCAAGTTGAAGGGAGTATGGGGCACAGCCTGAGGTGAGAGAGGCGTTGATGATTTTATTTTTGTCCAGAAAGGGGAAATGGTGTGGTTAAGTTCTTTTATGATTGTTGAAGGGAGGGGGTCCATGGTGTGGGAGGAAGGTTTTAGATTGGAAATTATATTGAAGACCTCATTTACCGACATTAGCTCAAAGTCGGACCAATGCGCATTGTTTTTTAGCTGGAGGTAGGTCTGATTGTCCTTGTTAAGAGCTCTTTTCGAGTGTTCCAGGGAGGTTGAAGGGGGGCACGTTAAGGGGGAAGGAGTGTTAGCAGTTTGTAAGAAGGATTGATCAATTTTAGAGACTTTATTGGTGAAGAAGGTGGCAATTCCTTCACATCGCTCATTGGTGGCTTGGATTTCTTGGGAGGGAGTGCAGTTAGTTTGGCTTTTAACAATGTCGAAGAGTTCTCGTGGTCTATTTTTCGCCAGATCTAGTTGTCTGCAGAAAAAAGATACCTTTTCACTGAAGATGTGTTTTTTGTATGACTGTCGAGCAGATCTAAGATGTGTTCGGTGCGGGGACGAGGGGTTTTGTCTCCACGTTCTTTCCGTTTGTCTGAGTTGGCGCCGTTCATCATTCATCTCCACGTTAAACTAGGGTTTTGATTTGGTTCTCCTCAGTTATTTGAGTTTGAGAGGAGCTACTTGGTCTAAGACCTCTGTCATTCTTGAGTTGAAGTGAGAAGTGATGTCATCAGCCGCCCATGATGAGGGATGGAGTTGAAGATGGTTATGAATCTTGGCTTCAAGTTCGGATAAAGGGATTTCTTTGATGTTTCTGGTTAAGATTTTAAGTTTAGCAACACAAATAGGTTGGAGGCTGGCAAGTGTGTCAATCTTGAACATAATGAGGTGGTGGTCGGACCAGTCAAGTGGGAATAATCTCTCTCAAGGAGATCAGATCGTTGTTTGTTATGATCGCATCAAGTGTTGCACCTTCGATGTGAGTTGGTTTGTTGCAGAGTTGATTGAGGTTATATATTTCCAGAAGGTTGGAGAGGTTCAGGACAGTGGAGTCTTCTGGGTCATTCCAGTGGATATTGAGGTCACCCAAGAACACGTCTTTGGTGTCTGTCAAGGAGAATCGTGTTATTAGGTCTGTTAGTTCTTCGGGGAAAAGGGTATGCTCTCCAGGAGGATGGTAGATGTTGTGGAATTTGATGGGTGGGGTGCCCTTGGTGGTGAGTTCGAAGCCTAGGTATTCAAACGATAGGTATTCTGCAGGTTTGAGTTTGGTAATCTGTATTCCATCTCTATGAATGATGGCTAGTCCCCCCCAGTTTTGATCGGCCTGTCTTGTCTGATGAGGTTGTACCCTGGACGGGTGCGAATGTCAAGAATGGGGGTGAAGTGGGTATTGAGCCAGGATTCTGTGAGGAAGGCGATATCGATTTCTTCAGCGAGCAGAGTTTCAGCAATGTCAGTAGCGTGTTGTACTGCTGATCTGCAGTTTAGGAGCATGTAAGAAAGAAGACGGGGAGCTTCGATAATGGGGGAAGTAAGGTGGATAGAGGTGTATTGAGCAGGGGGTCTAGGCGAGTGGACAGTATTCGAGATTCTGTTAGTGCTGATAATAACAGGGATGTGGCCAGGGGTAGACTTCTGGTCCAACGCGAGGTGAGGGCCGTAGCATTCACTAGGTTTCGGTACCGAAAAGGGTTGGCTATCCCTGTTGGGACCGGGGGCTTGGCTCGATGATGGGCTGGAGGCTCGAGTGGTGCTCTGGTGCTATGTGGGATGTATTGAGTGAAGTAGGAGCACAACACCTCGTGGGGAGGGAACAAGGAGACTTAGCCCTGTTGAGGAGGTTTTGTTGTAAGTGAAGGAAATCAGCAGCAAGGGAGTTAATTACGATAATTTGTTCTTCAATTGTTTCTCATTTGAATTTTTTCTTCTCTAACTCACCTCCCACATGAGCACTTTTTCCTTGCAGTCTTTCCTAGAGCGACTGTCTATTGATATGTCTTCATATCTTGTATTGACTTTGCTATTTTCATAACAAGAGAATATAAATAAGATTTTGTCTTTAAAATACAGCAGTTGGTTCTTTCTCTCTGGTGCATTTTGAAGAGTATTTGGTTCTCTCGTGTGTAACAATTATGTGAAAACCTTTCTAGTGACTTAGCTAATTAATTTCAAAAGTCACAACCTCTTTAGTCTTTCCAAGGAGGGACGTCAGGACCGCTTGTTGTTCTTACTACTAAATATCTCCTGTCACGAAAAACGTGGCAGTAGTTATGTCGAAAAATCGACAGGCCTTGCCCTTGCTGATTGGTTTTGTCTGCTTGGAGTGTACATCAGAAGATGTCCAATGACTCAAGAGGGAGAGAAAGAGAGACGTGAGGGGCGGAAAGTGCCATGAAGTTTTGTGTGTAGAATGTTGTCAGTGCCTCTGACAGAGCATAGCAAATGCCACCAATTTCCAAAAGTGATTGGAGATGTTGATTTTCAATCAGAGAAAACTGTTTTGGTGCCCAAGGAGAGGAGGAGGTCTGCTAACTGGCTAACGGGGAAGTGTGGGCATCGAGTTCCGAGGAGTGAGGGTTGGCATGTAGGCCTAAGATGGCTTTTAGGAAGTCAATCTCTATTCTAGCCCCAGTGATGTCATGTAGCTGTACTTGGATCTTTGGCCATAATGGGAGTGCCATTTCGCAGTAGAGAAACATATGTTGGAGGTCCCCTGGTCCCTCCCCACAATGTCAGTATGTATTCGAGTCTCTAAGAACCAGTTTATGTAGAATGGCTGGGGTCCAGTATGTGTTGTGGATGGACTAAAATCTAGATTGAGCTAGGGCTGGGGTGATTTTGGCATTGAAGGGAGATTTCCAGATCTTTTACCAAGTTGTTTCATTGAGGTTTAGGGAGCCTGCTGACTGTGTATTGGGTTCCCATTTCCAGTTAAATATTCTCAAGGCCTGTCCATTAGATGTGTCAAGAAGTTTGTACATTTGTGAAGAGGTGTGGCCTCTCCTTTTAAGGATTTCTAATAGTCCAGGGAGGTCTGGGTCGTGTGGGAGAGGGGGGGGGGGGGGGATCTCAGTTTACTCAGTACACTTTTGAGTCTTAAAAGTTTACAGAAGTCTATATTGGGTAGGTCAAATTTCATTTGCAAGGAGAATGGGATAGTGTTGGTGCGTGATCCCAGATTATTTATGGAGTTTCTGCCCTGATGAGCCCATGAATCCAAGAATATTGTCTTCCCCTCAAGTGTAATTGT
Organism: Lissotriton helveticus; assembly: GCF_964261635.1. Classification (NCBI taxonomy): domain Eukaryota; kingdom Metazoa; phylum Chordata; class Amphibia; order Caudata; family Salamandridae; genus Lissotriton; species Lissotriton helveticus. The sequence goes on from NC_136065.1 coordinate 407,979,895, forward strand.
GCATTGAACCATAGGAAGGCTAGGAAAGAACCGTGTAGTCTATGTTCTAGGCATTTGTCGAGGAATAGGAGTGACTTGACCATTTCCATTATTATTGTCTGGAGTGTTTTAGAGGGAATTTTGGGAGATTGTGCATTGTGAGGGTGGAACTAAGGGGTAGGGGTGAGGTTAGGCTGGATTCATTGATAAGCCACGGGGGTACAGAGGGGGACTGTTTCCTGTGGTCACAGCCAATGCACCTTGGAATATCAGGAATGTTCTTTGGTAGTGAGGATCGTCTGGGAGGTTTATCCCCCCGAAGGATTAGTTCCTCTTCATGATTTTCATAGAAATTCTTATTTTTAAAATGTTCCATATGAATTCGGATATGTAGTTATCTACTGACTTACAGAAGGAGGGGGAGAGGACTACAGAAAGCATACTAGATGTGAAGTTAAATCAGGGAAGGTATCATCATCTTCACTTTTCCCACTCGCCCCCACCAAGTGATATTTATTTGGGACCAGGTGATGAGAAGTTCTTTTATTTTGGCCAGCTTTTTCCGTTCATTGAGTGCAATAGATTGTTTAAGTCAAAGTTACACCATATTTCCAGGTTTTGGATGGCTGTCGGTTGCCACTCTAAACCAAGGTCACCGTTTATAGCTTATGTAGAGTGGACGTTTAGGGGGACTACCTCAGTTTTGCTTGCTACTAATGAATATTTTCTATTTCCTTCATGATGAATGGTATGGCTTGTGGGGCATCTTCGATGAATAATAATACATCCTCTGCATAAGCAGCTACCACTTGTCTGCCTGAAGGGATGTTGATACCTGTGATCCTTGGATTTTCCCAAAAGACGGAGAGTAACGGTTCACTGACCAGTATGAAGAGTAGGGGTGACAGCAGACACCCTTCACATGTACCGTGTGATACAGTGAAGGGTTGGGATAGGTGGCTGTTGACTCTTGCCGGGGCGTTCGAAGAAAAGGTCATAATCATGTGGATGATTTCATTCTCCAGGGGGTATCTGTGTAATGTGGCATGTAGGAAAGGCCAGGAGACCTTGTCGAAGGCCTTTTCTACATCTAGTGCAAGCGCTGCTGTTGGCGAATGGGATAGTTGAGCTCATTCTAAAACATGACAGAATGTTCTGATGTTGTCTGCCGCAAGTCTGCCTTTGAGGAAACCCGTTTGCATGTTTGGTATCATGTTTTGGATGGCCAACTCCAGTCTGCGAGCAGCAATCTTTGCGTAGACCCTTTCTTTGGGATCACCACGGTTGTGGCTTCTGTGGCGGAGCCAGTAATGTAGCAGGATGAGGCATACTCTTGGAAGACTGCATACAGGAGACCTGTCACTTTGTTGGCAAATACTTTATAAAATTTGTCAGAGTAACCATCTGTTCCTGGGGATTTTCCAGGTTTAAGGGAGCATATCACCAAATTAATTTAATCTTCTGTAATGAATTTATTGATGGCAAGGGAATCTTGGTAAAGTTTACGGAGAGTGCAGGAGTCAAGGTATTTGTTAATCTTAGTTATGGAGGTGGGATAATTGGAGCTGTTGAGTTTCGCAATAAACAACTTAAAAGTGTTGAGTAAAAGTGTTGCGTATACCTTTTGTCGATGTGGAAAGTACCCGGTCAGAGTTTTTTTAAAGCCGATGTGAGGGATTTGTTTTTTTGTGTATTTTAAGTAGTTGGCTAACGTGTTCCCAGCTTTGTTATAATTGCAAAGCCTACCCGCATTAACAACATCGATCCATTACCGGGCCTTCTGGCAAAGGATTCGGTTGTATTCGGTTGTATTCATATTGTGTGGCGCATATTTAAGTTAGGAGAGATGAGCCTTTAGTGTTTCTAAGTTGGGTATACTTTTTGGATATTCAACTCTAGTTCCTTGAGGCGGTTGGATATAGTTTTGTATTTTAGGGATGAGATGTGGATCAGTGTTCATCTCAATGTGGCTTTGAGGGTATCCCATCCGATTGTAGGGTACTTATAATTTGGGAGGTTTTCCTTGAGGAAGTTTTCAGTGACCATCTCGATTTCCATCCTAATGTTGGGGGTCATCTAGCAGATCATCAGTCATCCACCATTGTCATGGTGGTGGGGTGGGTCAGTGAGCGTTAATTGAATGGACACACTTGTGGTCAGAGATCACGATCGGTTCGGTTTTCGGGGATTGAGAGAGGTGGAGTAGACAGTTGCTCATCATAATGTAATGCAATCCTTATCTCTGCTTCTGTATGTCTACCCCTCATACTGAAAATCGTTCCTTAAGGCTTGAAGGTCATGATGTATGGCATCTGTGTTTGCCTTTATCTCTTGAGCCAGGCCGTGTAGGGCTCCGAGTTGCTGTAGTATCATATACAGGCTTGCCCGATAGTCTGGCAATGGTTGCAGCCACGGTTGAAAGCAGTTATATGACAATTTGTTGATCGGTGTCTGTAGGTCGTGGGCGCATGCACTCCTCTGGGCCGTGATACTGGCAAGTGAGTTTTCATATTGTGGTCCCCTCTTGGGTTCAGCGCATTGTGTTTCTTCATTGTGTGTGATTACGGAACATTCCCTGAGGCACGGAGCTGATGTATGACACCATATTGTTTACCCTGACCTGGTGTATTTGTATATCAGAATCACCTCACTCGCGCCCAATGACCCATCCACTGGTTATGGGAAATGGAGAAGGGGTACAGGGTCCACGATCACCTTGGAAGGGCTCTCCACTCTATTGGGACGATAGTTCTTGTATGCCGTCGTCAGCGGCCGTGGGAAAGAACTGTTATGAAGCTGTGTGTTGACCGGTGCCTCTTGGACACGGGCACATGTACTCCTACAAGCAATTTTACAGGCCAGTGGATTTTCTCATTGGGGTCTCCCATTGGGTTTAGGGCATGTGCCTCCTACCTTTTATTCACTGTTGTGTATGACAGCAGTACAATCCTTGAAGTGCTGAGCTGGTGGTAACCACTATTTTGCTTTCCTTGCACGGAAGCAGTAGGCATTCAAATCCAATCTAATCCACCGATTTAATGTTTCGAATTTCGTCACATCCCAGCCCCCAGTACTTAGTTTGTTTCCGTGGGTTTGTATCGGGCGTCTGATGGGAAGCTCGTGTTCTGGATCATTAGAAACAGCAGGGCCCGGTGCAGAGCAGTCTATTAAGCCGCCATCTTGCTCGGGCTCAAGCCACAGCCCCTGATGCCATGCATCATGACCTTCAATCCAAAACGATAGGTTTTAAGCCTTGTGAGACTGTTCCAAATAAATGTCAGTGACCGATCCTCATCAGGTTTGCCAGTGGTGGCTGGGGAAGAGCCATAATTTGAAGGCCTGCTGTGAATGCGTGCAGATTAACCTGAAGGCCATATGAGACTGAGAGGAGAAACTCTGTCGCTAAGTACTGGAAGTCTCAGCGATGAGACTGGTCCAAGTTAAAGGGTCAGTTTCGGTCCCGTTCCTGGTCCAGAAGTCACAGGAGTCATTCCCAAGATCACTTGTTGTTGCGCTCAAAGTTGTGAGGGTGTCGCCATGCCTTTCTATCTCGCTCCCAAAGTCGGTCAACCTCGGAGCCCATTCCTTAACTTGCCTCAGCACAACATGAATTTCTGGAGCCATCTATGACACCAAGGAGCTGAGAAGCCCCCCACCTCGTATACCACCAGCGTGTTCGCTCTCTGTGGCAATTGGACACCTTGATTCTACCAAGGGGCCTCCTCTATGTCCTGCCCGCCTCGCCTCCTGTGTTGTGCTCCACGCTGGTTCCCTGAGCTTTGACACCAATGGCGGAGAATGACTCAGAGCTGACACACCACAAACCTTAACCGATGCAGTGCTCGCTTTCCATCAAAGCGCCACCTTCCCTGCTTTACTTACCACCTCCACAAGGAAGAACACATACTTTGCATTCCTTATTGAGTATGGATATGTTCAACGATTATGATGTGTGTGATGAGAGGGTACCCATACCACAAAGAAAATTGGTATGATGACCTACCTTCAAGCAGCCAGTGGTCTTGACACTTCTCCCGAGTAGCGACTCCTTTCATCCCAAGGATACGCTGCTGAGGAGAGTGCTTCTTACGACATGGTCATTCGTAGGGCAGCCAAAGTTCTTGAGCTCCAGCTCCTCACCTTAGAGGTCAAAACCAATGTCTTCATGTAAGTGCTCCAGCAGGGGCAAACCTCTACCGAGCGCCTCCTCCCTTTCAATGAGGCAGTTACTGATACTCTTTATTAGGGGACTGGGCCAAACCTTGCTGTGGGCTCCCATTCAGTCGCCAAATTGTGAGATGCCATTGCACTGCCCCGGGCTACCGTGCATTCTTGTCTCAGTGCCCCTTCCCGGAAATCTTGGTGGTGCAGGTGTCTACCAATCAGAAGAATCTGAATACCTTGCTGACTACTCCCCTGAGGGAGTCCAGATGAGTGGAGACCTCTTCCACCAGCTCGCCCCTCAGGTTCGTGAGCGCGAATTGCCTGCTGGACTGCTATTCCTACGCACTTTAGGATTCAGTGGCTCATGTCCATCCAGATATCCGACTTGTCTTAACCTTAGTTATACAGGACTGTTGAGATGTAGCCAAGTGCACAATTCATTGTGGCTTGGATACCTACCGATTCCATCGGACGAGCAATTGTCTCCTGCATCACCATTCACCGCCAGTCCTGCCTGCGGTCAATGGATTTTTTCAGGCAATGTCCAAATGTCCCTCATGGACGTGCCCTTTGACTCGCATGTTTGGGGACAAGTCAGACTCTGCTCTGCAGTAGTTCGAAGAGAGTACGGCACAACATGCTCCTGGGCTTATCTTCCCCACCTCTCCTACTGCATGAGCCCTATCATTCCATTTGTGGCTTTGGCAGAGGTACACCACACTGGCAATCAATTCAGCTTCAGCAGGGTGCCCAGTAGTTCCGTGCCTGAGGCCTCAGTACCCACTGAGCCAACGGTCCGGTTCAATGAGCCTATTCTGCTACTGCACCCCCCCACCCCAACCTGCGGCTCCACATTCCAAACCTCATTAGTGTGCCCTTAGTGGAGCACGACCACCCAGATGGAGGCAGGATCCAATTCGTGCCGGGTTGGACGATAAATAACATTGGATAGGTGGGTCCTGCAGATAGCACAAAAGGCCCTTCTTTGCCTCTCCGCCACGCCTTCTGCCATCCTCAGAATGACTGACGGAAGTCAGTCTGTCTGTATAATAGCAGGAACTGCAAGCTCTTTTGGCCAAAGGGGCTATGATGATGGTGCTTGCGCCAGAAGTAGCTCATGGTGGTTGTTCCCGCTAATTTCTGGTGCAAAAAAAGGACAGAGGCCTTCATTATATTTTAGACCTGTGTCCTCTTAACGCCTTTCTTTGGAAGGAAAAATTCAAGACACTCACTATGGCCCAGGTCTTGTCTACCACCGACCCTGAAAACAGGATGGCGGGTTTAGACCTGCAGGAGGCCTATTTCCATATTCCTGTTCTGCAAGCCCATCGTGACTACCTGTGATTTGTGGTGGGATAGGAGCATTTTAAGTTCAATGTGCTTCCCTTTGGACTCACCAGCGCACCTCGGGTTTTCACGGGAGCGATGGCCGCAGCACACCGTAGAACGTTGGGGGTCCCAGTCTTTCCCTACATCGATAACTAGTTGTTGAAGGTGAGCTCAGGCAGTTGTCAATCACTTCCAGACTGTAGCGAATCTTCTGTCATCCTCGGAGTTCAGTATCAATGTGCCGAAGTCACAGCAAACTGCTTCTCAGAGACTCCCCTTCACCTGAGACATTCTTGACATTGTTCGGTTGTGTGCCGTTCCCCTGGAAAGGAGATTCCAGGATATTCAGGCTATGATCCTGATCTTTCAGCCTGTGTTGGATCTCAGTGAGGTGGACTCAGGCTGCTGGGACTAATGGTATCCTGCATCCTGCTGGTCAAGTACGCCAGGTGGCATATGCAGACCCTGCTGTGGGATCTGAAGTCTCAGTGGGCCAAACTAGAAGAGGGAACCCTCTGACTATATCTGTGAAGACTGTGAAAAATTGCACCACGAATGGATCAACAGCAGTCCCTTCTCCTGACTCCACCCAGAGCTGACAGTTATGACTGATGCAGCACTTCTGGGTTTGGGTGGCCACCTGGGAGAGGTGTAATTTAGAGGCAGGAGCCAGATTCCATATCATCCTGCTGGAGCTCAGGGCCATCACTTGAAGTTGAAAGCCTTCCTTACATCCATGAAGGGCGGAGGCTCGTACAGGTGCTGACAACAAGAGCACTGCCATGAGGTATTGCAACAAACAGGGCTGAATGGGTTCTTGGGCCCTGTGTCAGGAGGCACTAAACCTCTAGAAATGACTGGACCATCAATGTATTTTCCTGGTGGTGAACCACCTACCAGGATCATTGAGTGCCAGAGTGGACAGACTTTCCCAGTGACTCCCAGCGGATTGTGAATGCCAGTTGCACCTAGAGGTGGTACAAAGTTTCTTCTGTGACTGAGGATAATCTTGGCGTGATCTGTTTCACACCACAAAAACACGCAATGTCAGCGGTTCTGTGTGTTGGAGTTTTCAAGGAGTATCTCGCTAGAAGACATGCTGCCTAGAGTGGAACCCGGGATTCCTTTATGTCATCCCGCCAGTACCTCTTCTGCCTTGAGTTTTGAAGAGCATAATGACTGCTTGGGCCCAAGCCGTCCTAGTGGCCCCATATTGGGCACGGAGAGTATGGTATCCAGACATCTTCCGGGAAGACCTGAATTCTGAGCAACAGGGCTGGGTTCTGCTCGCAGGCCGTAGCAATTTCCACCTTCATGCATGGAGATAGAGCGGTGGCAGGTGAACACTTTTTACCTTCCTCCGGAGGTGGTTGATGTCATCTTGGCAGGATGGGCATCCCTCAACAAAAACTGTATTTGCCTGTTGTTCGAACAAATCTGAGGTTTGATTCTGCGCATGCCAGATTTAAAACCTCCTGCCCAAGTTATCTGCCAGTCTGTTTGTTTTGTCTCTTGTCCGCCAATGCTTTGCTTTAGGCACAGTTAAAGGGTACCGTTCGGCTCTATCAACCTTTTTACAGTTGCCCAGCTCAGCCCTCCTTGTTTAAATCACTGGTTGCGATGCATTTATTTTGAAAGGACTACAACACTTCTTGCCTCGCTCTCCTGTTCCCACACCACCCGGACCCGGTAGCGATGGGTAGGCATAACGTACGCTGACAGAGGCTGAGAGAACCTTAAACCCCTATGGTTCCCCCTTGATGTCAGACCTACCGGGTACTGTTGACACCTATACACCTTGACCATTAGGCAAGAGCAGTACCATACAGGTAGTACAACTGTAAAATTAACTGATACTTTATTAGGTCATGTATGTTTGAGATAGTAACGAATTAGGTCCTGAAGAATCGCAGCCAGTGTGCATAGGCGAGAAACATGTTGACCTCACGATATGTAATGTAGTCCTGGATCGTGAAGTGGAATCCTAATTTCCTGCGATCACAGGCTACCCACTGTTTTTACTTGTGGCAGGGGACCACCAGAATAAATTGATCTCCGGTACCTTGTGCCACATTTTAAACTCACTTACTTACACTATCCCTTCCCTTCTGGCCCCTCACCCCCACTTCACTCCTAGGCAGTTGGATAAAAGATCTCCGCTAAAGAGCCCCTCTTTGAGGTGAGCCAGTTGGGCATTGCACCGCCTGCCCGACGAGGAGCATTGCCGATGATGAAGCATGACACTCGCAAGGGTGTGTGAGGCCATTACATCCAACAAATTGGATACCCAGGGGAGCACTCCACTGAGCACTACCCCTGCCCTTCCCGTGACCACCCTCTCTTCCTTCTTCCTTCTTCAAGGAACAGCCTAGTCGCATTGTCAGTTAACATAGTTTGGTCCTCACATATTTGATGTGTGATCACTTTGAGCTGATTCACAGTTGTCCTTTGCAGCTTCTAACTCGCAAGACGGTGGTCCTTGTTGCCATCACCTCAGCGAGTGAGTGAGCTTCAGGCTTTGTGTTAACCTGCTGTTCACCATCTCCTTCTCACACAAACTGGGTGCGAGTGTCCTCTTCCTGAAAGTTGTAACACCATTCCACCAACCCAGCTGGCGTTCTATGCTCCACCTTACCCTTCTAAGGAAGAGGAAAGACTCCATTGCATGGGCCCCAAAAGAGAAATTAGCTTTTACATCGATCGATCGTACCAGAGCCCACCGGTGGACGATCAGCTCTTTATGCTGTTTGCTGGAGCAAATAAAATGTCATGGCCATCCAGAAACAAACTATATCCTGCTGGATGGTGCTCTGCATCAAGATCTGCAACACATTCACCAACAAGCATAAGCGTGGGGGCAGGAGAGCAAGCACAGCGAGGGGGACGGGAGAACCAGGGAGCAGGGGAGCAAGCACAGCCAGGGGGCAGGGGAGGAAGCACAGCTAGGGGGCAGGTGAACAAGCACAGCTAGGGGGCAGGAGAACCAGGGGGCATTGGAGCAATACACACCCAGAGCCACATACACACCTAGAGCCACCACACACACACACACACACACACAGGAGAGCAAGCACAGCGAGGGGGCAGGAGAGCAAGCACAGCCATGGGGCAGGAGAGCAAGCACAGCCAGGGGGCAGGAGAACAAGCACAGCCAGGGGGCAGGAGAACCAGGGGGCAGGGGAGCAAGCACAGCCAGAGGGCAGGGGAGCAAGCACAGCAAGTGGGCAGAAGATAAGAAAAAACAGCACAATCAGGTGGCAGAAGGCAAGAAAAAACGGCACAATCAGGGGGCACCTCCCTAAACCTAACTGTAGGTGGTGGAAAATCTACAAGTGTGACCGATGTTTGCGGAAACTTGGAGCTGCCAGTGGAGGGGTACCATCGACCATTAGAGCTCCTGTGCTATTTGTTGACTATGCCAGACACCTCAAAACAAAATGGCCTCATGGACTCTGAGGAGGCAGGGCTTAGTGACTATTCTCACATAAATGTATTTATAATGAATTAAATACCCGCAGCTTGCTAGAACAGGATTACACCGTGCCCCGACTTTCGGGTGTGTGTAGATAGGTCTCTTCCTGTTTCAGCAACTCTGCTCGGCTCTGTGTGAGGCCACATCTTCTTTACAAGGGGGAAGTGCAGACCCTGGGAGGGAGGTGGGTGGGCTACATTTATACATACACACGTTATTATTTCTGTCATAAGCTAACCTCACCGGTATCTAAGGCTGCACACACAGATTATTATTGTATACACACACGGGTCATTTGTACATACACACACGTTATTATTTGTGTCATAACTAGCCTCGCTGGTGAGACGGCGGGGCTCCGCAAGTATCCCATAGCGCAGGACTGGGATAGTGCCTTGACTACTTACCACCAGGTGTGCCTGCAGAGAGGCATTATTTAGACACTCATACCATATTGCTCATTGTGCCGGCCGAGTTTCTCCCCCCACGGCCCCCCCTCACCCCCTCCCCCCCCCCCCGGTCCCCCCCTCACCCACCTCCCCCCCTCCTCCTGTTATATATGTTGCTAGTCGCGCTGATCGGCCCCCACTACTGACATAGTACCACACATACCTGCCCCCTACCTGCCCCGTGGGCACCACACGTTCACACACATTCATCGTTTGTCACCACCCAGTCTCTCGTTCCTGAATTCTCAGGCTGTTCTTCACAGTTTCTCGTTTTGAATGAAAGATCTGAATATGTATTGCATTGCTGATGTACTCAATTTACCTTGATCTGTTGCCATAGCATAACACGTGCCCCAAACTGAACAACTCACTGGTGTGATACGAGGAAACAGTTGTTTTATTCTGTGAACTGACAATATTGCTCTATATTCTCTTCCTGACATAACTGTAGCCGATGACTATGACATGCTGTTCTAAATACTTTGCTTTTATTTCGCTCCTCACAATCGGGTTCATTCAATGTTATGTAAAACTGATGCGACATGTAACGAACATCCTGTACTACGGCATGGTTAATTATCCATATGTGTAATGCTGCAAAATAACAAAAAATGCAATAAAAATATTCAAACAAAAATAACTAGCCTCGCTGGTATCTAGGAGTGCACACACATTAAATGTGTACACACACACGGGTAATTTGTGTGCATCAGCTGCTCTCGGTGGTAGCTCTGCCCTCTTACTACGGAGATAGTTTGCAGTTGCTTTTAAAGTATTGTGGTTTCATGTCCCGGGGCCCTGCGTCATCAGCTTTAATTCAATTACTCCATGTTTGCGCGTTATAGCAAGGCCCTCGGCTGCCGTATGCGTCTCCTGTCTCCCATAGAGGGCGCTCCAGACCACACCAGAAGCAGTGTGTGGAGGGAAGCGAGGGTGCGCATTACATGGAGCTCAGAGAAACCCGACAGCTGTCACAGCATGCCACTCACAACTGCACACACCCATAGCAAAGCGCATAGAAACTCAAAAAAGATTACTCTTTGCTCGCAGGCCTATACATTGCAGCTCAGTATTGCTTTTTTACGCTGCCTACTCATAGGATAGGTAATAGGCATTGCCTATTACTCTTCCTGCTCACATTGAGGGGTGTTTGCGCTGCATCTTGACCTGCCTGCCCTGCTCACAGTGGTGCAAACACAGCATCTTACACTGGATGCTTAGCGCACGAGAGGAGCAAATTGCACTGTAGGCACTGTATCTTGCTGTGCGTGCTCACCGCTTCAAAGCCGTGCGATCCCTTGGACACAGGCACTGCATCTTACAGTGCCAACTTACAGCATACTTCTGAAGAGGCATCGTGCCCTACGCCGCTTGGTCACGAGAACAGACGTTCAAACTGCACATGGCACTGCATTTTTAGACGCCAGATCACGTGCTTGAGATGGTCACGCTACAGTGGGGATCACACTGCAACTCGTCATTTAACCTACTCTCTGGTGACGGCATGAGTTATGCGCACTGCACTGGAGGCTGCACAGGGCAAGGTTGTGTAATGGAGTATGCATGCAGTGTAAGATGCAGCGCCCACAGTTGTGAAAGCCTCGCACGTTAAGATGGCCTTGTGGAATGACATTCACTAGTTATGCGCTCACCCCACTGCCTCACCAGACAGGGTGTGCACCTTCCACTGCCTACGCACTGCATCGGACTCTCACTTACTAATTAATGGCCGATTGGGCGCTATATCGTGTAAATACATATCAAACACCGTCAATTTGTCTACACTGGTTCGCTGCACGAAGCCACCGCTTGCTCACAGCGTGAGATGTGCAAACTGCAGTGGAGGATGCTGAATGTCCCACTGCCTGGTGAGACAGTGGGATGTGTGGATTACTAGTGAAAGCCATCTTAACGTGCGAGGCTTGCACAGTTTTGAGCGCTGCATCTCCCACTGCATTCGCACTCCATTGGGCCACCTTGCTGTATGGGGCACCACATCGTGCACTGCTTCTCACTGCATGAGATCGGCGTGTGACGTGGAAAGTGCTAAATATTGTCAGTGAACACGCTGCCAGTGCACAGCATGAGACTTAGACACTCGTGAAAACTCAACATTCAGCACATACTTGTGAGCAGACCAACACATGCACACTGAACGAGAGCGCTGCTTTGTACGCTGTGTTGTCATGGACTGAAACCCGGACACTGCGCTGGGGCACTGGACTGTGTCTTCCAAAGTCTTGATGCAGTGTGGTACTTCTTTCATCATGAGACATGCACAGTAGCTCCGCATCTTAACACTGTTCACAACTGGAGACCTACCTACTGAACACGGGTAGTGAGTGCATCATACACTGTCAGCTTACAGCACAGTATATGTCCACTGTACGGGGGCCTCCCTCTTACACTGCCTGCTTGCATCACATACACGTCAGCTGCACTGGGACTCTCCAACCTACACTGCATTCTTACATCATAATACACATCGACTGCAATTCTTCACTGCATTAGAGATTTATATGAGCTCAGCCTGCTCACATCATGAGACCAGCCTGTCGCATTTGCGAAATAAACAGAGCACTGCATGCTCACTGTATAGGACATAAATAGTACAAGTGCTCACTGCATCTTACATTTCATAGTCACAGTATGAGGCTTGCATACTTCCCGGGGGCACTGCATCTTACCACTAAACTCACTGCCTGAGCATAATATGGTACATGAACACTGCACTAGAGCACTTGATCTAGCGCTCTTTAAACATACCATTAGACTTGCACAAAGCCCTTCATCGAAATAGTGAAAACGCTACCTGCTCTCATCATGAGAACTGCGCTGGAGCACTGCAGCCATCACTGTCTGTTTATAGTGTACGTGGGTAACTCATCTTTCTTTGCGGTGACCGCACTGGCCTGGCACAGTGCAGTGGGACTCTACTTCCTATAAGTGAATAAAATGACTGCTCACAGCAGCAAACCTACACACTGCACACGGGCACTGCGCCTCAGTAATGAACACTCTCGCTACTCATGTCGTGAACGCTGGAAACTGTGCTGGAGCGCTGCATCTATCGTGATCTACTCATACCGTGGCAGACGTTTCTGTGCTGGCACAAGCATAGGGCACTGCATTGACCTGGGGCTTCCACGCAACCCCTGGACGCTGTAACGTATCAGTAAACACACTGCCTGGCTTTGGAGGGGTTGAGGGCAGCAGGTGCCCACTGCCAGGTCTCTGGGGTGCCCTCCTGTCGGTGTGAGCCTCCTCTTAGGGCAGCACGTGTTGCCAGCAGCACCTCTCGGTCTCAGCCATAATCCGTGCCACTGTCCCCCGGGCTGTCAGGGGGGGCACAGGGAGGAGGAGGCCGGCCGAGGGAGAGACCCACAGCAGGAAGGACGGCGAGAGTGGCGGCGGGCAGCCCGGGCCCCCTGCCCTCTGCTGAGGGCTGTGGGCGGCGGCTGCCGGTGCAGTCACGGCTTGGGGCGGCTCCAGGTTCCCTCGCAGTCTGCGCTCCAGAGCCGGCTGAGGGAGCCGCGCGCCGGGTGCGCGGCTTTGCGATCGGCCTCCGAGTAACATTAAGAAGTCCCGCTTCAAATGTTGGCATGGCACAGGGAGGAGGAGGCCGGCCGAGGGAGAGACCCGCAGCAGGAAGGACGGCGAGAGTGGCGGTGGGCGGCCCGGGCCCCCTGCGCTCTGCTGAGGGCTGTGGGCGGCTCCAGGTTCCCTAACTTGAGTATGGCTTACAAGACAAAGCGGCGAGGAGGAGCAGGCTTTCGGCTGGGGAAAAAAAAATGGCGGCCGCAAAGCTCCGAACATTTTCGGATTCGGGGGCGTGTTTTTGGGTTCTGAGTGACGGGTGACATCACAGGGCTAAAGAACGCAAAAAAAACACGCCCCCGAATCCGAAAGAGACGGGGCTTTATTGGAGTGACTCCCTTCTCATCCAATGGCTGGCCTCCGTTTAGGAAGCCAGCCAATGGAGGAGAATGGAGGAGAGAGGCGGGTTCCAAGCCCCCTAACTCCAAAACATTAAATCTTCGGGACTCCGCCCTCACTGCTTCGCAGTGAGTGCAACGGTCCCTCTACCTAAAAAGCAGCCTCCAGAAGGACTGTACGTTCATTCCACTGAGGCCAAATTTGCTATCACTGCATTGACAAGTTGAGTTCCGGCACTTTGCATCTGCCAGGTAGCTATGTGGGTGTTGTGCCTTATGTTCGCAGAGAATTACTGTCTTGACAGTCAGATTCGCCGAGAAGGGAAATTCACCTGCCCGATCTTACTGAACTTTTTGGTTTGACCCAATTCACGGATCCACCTCCTGAGTGGTATTGCTCTGGTATCTGTTCGAAAGGTGAAAAATGTGCAGTTAGAAGTTTGTCTGAAGAAAAAGTTACCTACCTTCGGTAACACTCGTTCTGGTAGAGACTCTATCAAACTGCAGATTATTTGCTAACTCTCCCATCCTTCTTGTATTGGGAATCAGGCTCTCTCCATTAATAAGATCCCATTTCTAGGACTCTGCTCACTGGTCAAAGCCAATTTGCTGTTGCGGCTCTCTGCATCTGAGGGTGCGGACAGTCTTGAGAGCAACTGACAGTGCATTGGAGTGGTGCCTATGTAGGCTCTGCACGTCCATTCCGGATCAGAACTTCATCCGTGTGGAGCTGCTCGGAGCCACGTACTTGCACGCAGAGGTGCTGCTGAAAAGAGTTTCCGGGTCCAGTCTAACGCCTGGGGAATATTCAGAAGGTGAGGAATGTGCAGTTGTAGCATTACTGAGGTATATAACTTGTTCTTCTCCTGCATTCTTATCTGACTCCATGGGATGATGGTTGTTTTCTTCTGTAACTTGGCAATTTCCTTCCAAAACTTCAATGGTGGTATGCCACAAGGTGCAAGCTTCTTGAGACCGAGATATTCAACAGTGCTTCCTACTTCAGTTGTGATGGTGAAGAATTCAATGTTGGTCTTGACGTCAAGCTGCTCTTACTGACCTTGACAGTGGTGTGCCAGATTTCAGCTTTGTTTCTGGTGTCTGAATCACCAAAGGCAGTACAAGATGATGCCAGCAGGTGCCAACAAGAGAGGGAAGCCTATCATCTTTAATAATGTTCCAGTTGTGGATTATAGATTTAAACTCTAAAATCCCGTACCGGAAATGTTGAAATTTAAATGTACGTCCATATGATTTTCAAAAATGATGAACCCATAAATAGTATCTGATGAATTAGTCAGTATTCTTTTTACTTCATCCATTCAAAACCTCTCACCCATACCTTTAAAATGTTGACAAATCACTCTTACGTTCAGTTTTCCAAGGCAGGTTTATTTTTAGTGAAAAAAGGATTTACAATAGTGACACTGCAAGGTAACCTTAATTTCATTTTCCCTACCATCTGTATTCACTTCTCCGTACTGCGGCCTTGGCATCCACCTTTCACCATAAAGTCTTCCCTTTAAAGTGTTGCTGGCTCTCTTTTAGGCAGCACAGGAGACCTGTATTTTAGGTCTGGTATTAGCCAAGTACTTTTGATTTCAAGAATATTGTATATAAAGTATACTTACTTATTGGAGTTTTCAACTAGCCCTCTACATCAATTGGTCTGTAATTGCCATTCACATTTTTCATCCTCCCACTCAAGCATACAGCATGGGGCAGTTGGTCAGCCCACTTCAGCCACTGAGTAACTTCAGTGTCAGCGATAGCATTCTGCTCTTGCACAATGGGCACTTCCATACAAAAAGTTGTCCTCGTTAGTACCAGGGAATACTGTCCCAGTGTGCTCTTTCTGACGAAACAAAACTATTTGTTTGTGATTAAGTTTTACAAAAGCAACTACAAAAGAAAATAATTGCTTTATCAGAACCAAAAGGTTGGCATCTAATTTCAGTCTTATTGGCTTTGTCCCTGCTTGTTTTCCTAGTCACCTCTATCATTATTGTCTTGTATGTTTCACAAAAGCTCTCCTCTTACTATCTCTTAAGGTGTCGATTGGTCGTATTACACACCAAAGCATGCTAAAAAAACACAGGTAGGACTACATTTGAGCAAGCAATCGGTTTAGTTTACATTTATCGGTTTGCAGCGGAGGACATTGCTCCTTGTTCTTTATGCATTATTAAGGCCTTGCAAAGTTTGCTGGCATGTTTTCATGTAAAAACCCTGTAGTATTTCTTCACATGCATTTTCACACTTGATGTGTTTTTTTAGAATGTAGGTATTCTGATGTCATTGTTTGGAATGTATGTGGTTACCTAGGTGTTGAGATCTCACTTGCAGTGGGACTGTTCAATCAATCAATCAGTGACACTTATAAAGCGCGCTACATACCCGTAGGGTCTCAAGGCGCTGGGGAGGGGGGGGTGCCGCTACTGCTCGAACAGCCAGGTCTTCAGCTTCTTCCTGAAGGAGAGGTGGTCTTGGGTCAGGCGCAGGTCGGACGGGAGGGAGTTCCAGGTCTTGGCGGCCAGGTAGGAGAAGGACCTTCCTCCTGTAGTCGCTCTTCGGATGCGGGGGACGGCGGCGAGGGCGTGGTTGGCTGATCGGAGGTGGCGTTTGGGAGCGTAGAAGTTGACTCGGCTGTTGAGGTAGCTCGGGCCTTGGTCGTGTAGGGCTTTGTGTGCGTGGGTGAGGAGGCGGAAGGTGATTCTCTTGTTGATGGGGAGCCAGTGAAGGTCTCTCAGATGACCGGAGATGTGGCTGGATCGTGGGATGTCGAGGATGAGTCTGGCTGAGGCGTTTTGGATCCGCTGGAGTCTCTTCTGGAGCTTGGCGGTGGTCCCGGCGTAGAGGGCGTTGCCGTAGTCCAGTCGGCTGGTGACGAGGGCCTGGGTGACGGTCTTCCTGGTCTCTGAGGGGATCCACCAAAAGATCTTTCGTAGCATGCGTAGGATGTTGAAGCACGCCGAGGAGACGCTGTTGACTTGCCTGGTCATGGAGAGGGAGGAGTCCAGGATGAAGCCCAGGTTTCGTGCATGGTCTGTCGGTTTGGGTGCGGTGCCCAGGGCGGGAGGCCACCAGGAGTCGTCCCAGGCGGAGGGTGAAGAGCCCAGGATGAGGACCTCCGTCTTGTCCGAGTTCAGTTTCAGGCGGCTGGTCGTCATCCACTCGGCTACCTCTTTCATCCCTTCGTGCAGGTTGGCTCTGGCGGCGGCGGGGTTGTTGGTCAGGGAGAGGATCAGCTGGGTGTCGTCGGCGTAGGAGATGATGCTGAGATGGTGTTTGCGTACGATGGCCGCGAGGGGGCTCATGTAGACGTTGAAGAGGGTGGGGCTCAGTGATGATCCTTGGGGGACGCCGCAGATGACTTCGGAGGCCTCTGACTTGTACGGTGGTAGGCGGACTCGCTGTGTTCTTCCGTCGAGGAAGGAGATGATCCATTCCAGCGCCTTGTCCTGGATACCGATGTTGCTGAGGCGCCGTGTTAGGGTGCGGTGGCAGACCGTGTCGAATGCCGCGGAGAGGTCTAGGAGGATGAGGGCCGCTGTTTCTCCCTTGTCCATCAGGGCTCGGATGTCATCGGTGGCGGCGATGAGGGCGGTCTCGGTGCTGTGTTTGGCTCGGAAGCCGGACTGTGAGGGGTCGAGGGATCCGTTCGTCTCGAGGAAGGCGGCCATCTGCTTGTTGACGGTCTTCTCGATGACTTTGGCTGGAAACGGTAGAAGCGAGATGGGGCGGTAATTCTTGAGGTCGGTGGGGTCCGCTGTTGGTTTTTTGAGTAGAGCGCTGAGTTCGGCGTGTTTCCAGCTTTCGGGGAAGATGGCGGTGTCGAAGGATGTGTTGATGATGTCTCGCAGGTGGGGTGCGATGACAGCGTCGGCCTTGTTGAAGACGTGGTGAGGGCAGGGGTCGGTTGGTGATCCGGAGTGGATGGAGTTCATCGTGCGGATGGTGTCTTCTGTGCTGATCGGGGTCCAGGCGTGGAGGGTGGTGGTGGGGGGGGGTGGCAGGTCGGTCGTGGTGTGCGTTGGTTGGTTGTTGAAACTGCTGTGTATGTCCGTGATCTTGTTGTGGAAGTATGAGGCGAGGGAGTTGCAGAGGTCTTGTGATGGGGTGATGTCGTTGTTTCCTGCGCTGGGGTTGGAAAGCTCTTTCACGATGTTGAAGAGTTCCTTGCTGTTGTGTGCGTTGTTGTCCAACCGGTCCTTGAATGCTGTTCTCTTGGCGGCGCGGATCAGCTGGTGGTGTTTCCGGGTGGCCAGTTTGTAGGAGGTCCTGTTGTCCGGTGTCGGGTCCCTTTTCCAGACTTTCTCGAGGGCTCGGCAGTTCTTCTTGGAGCTCTTGAGTTCGTCGGTGAACCATGGGGCCTTCTTGCTGGCGGGTCTGCTGGGCGGGGTCCTCAGCGGGGCGAGCTCGTCCGCGCAGATGGTGATCCACTTCGTGAGGTTGTCGGCGGCCTGGCTGGGGTTCGCTGAGCTGGCAGGAGGGTGTTGGCTCAGGGAGGTGGCGAGCTGGTCTGCTGTGATCTTGTTCCAGCTTCTGCGGGCGGTGTGTTGCTGGTGTTGGTGGGTCGTTGTTCTCTTGAAGGTGAAGTGGACGCAGCTGTGGTCCGTCCATTGAAGCTCTGTGGCGTGGCTGAAGTTGATGTCTGTGCTGGATGAGAAGACGGCGTCGAGTGTGTGTCCGGCGAGGTGGGTGGGGGTGGACACCAGTTGCTTGAGTCCCAGGTTGGCGAGGTTGTCGAGCAGGGTGCTGGTGTTGTGGTCGTTGTTGTTCTCCAGGTGGAAGTTCAGGTCCCCCAGGAGGATGTAGTCGGCGGAGGGGAGGGCATGCGGGCTGACGAAGTCGGCGATGTCCTCGCTGAATTGCGTGCGTGGTCCAGGGGGTCGGTAGATCAGGGTGCCTCTGAGGGTGGTGTTCGGGTTGGTGTGGACTGTTGAGGCAAGAGCTGCATTTTGTGGAGCCTGAGCTGTGTGGGCTCTGCTACCATGTAGTCAGTGAATAAACTCATCTCAACCTTCTCCTGCGACACGTGAGTTATTTACTACAATTTTATGGCGACGATCCTGACTACATGGTGAACCCCAGCGGGCTAATACCTGAATTTCATTCAAGCTTCGAGTCTCAAGGCCCTTGTGGTGTCTCTGAGGCACTGTGCTGAAGTTTTGATATTTCTTATCCTTTGGACTTTGCTGTGCTATCTATGCATCCTTTTCAGACCTTCCACAAAATGTCCGTTCTTTAATGCGCTTTGCTTGCTCCACCGCCCACCAACTACTTTACCGGTTTGTGTGTCTCACTCTAAGCCCGCGCCGGTCCATACTTTTGACTTTTGCCACGCTCTCCTAAAGATGATCCGTTCTTTAAGTACAATATCTTAGGTTTTCAGTATTTCCTGATTTTCTTTTTTTAGTCGGTTTCTTTTTCAGTCGTTTTTTTTTCCTACAAGTATTGCAAAAGTCGGCCATGTAGTCCATGATCCCAACCATGCAGTCCTTGATCCCAAAGCGGGTGAGCTAAGTGTGTGCTTCCCCGCGGTGGCTGCTCTGCTGCCAGGCAACTATCTTGACCAACAGGTGGAAGTTATCTGTTGCTAATGCAACAAACAGCCTTAGGGTCCTAGGCCTTAGTTGTAATGGCCACACAAGGAGCTCAATGAATCAGAGGATGGCTGTTTCAAGCTGAGGCATTCACTTAGTCGACATAGCCCATTTTCCTAGCAGGATTTCTAATCCAAATCTTGTTCTTGAATCCTTGGACCAAACTGTGTTATGATGAGCAGGTTGTGGCTTAAGGGAGATGTATGTGTTGCTGTAGTTTATTACAGATGAAAACGTGTGTTAGATGTTTCCTGCTGTGCTTGATTTATGCAGGTGGTTGCAGGTGGAGGGCATTGCCACCTTCTATCACCTCCATTTTATAGGGAGCAGGACTTATTGTTCCTCATCAAACTTTGACCCATAATAAGACAGAAAAATGCAGAAAAGGAAGAAAGAGAGCGAAAGATAGGAAGCAACGACAAAGAGAGAAAGCAGAATGACGGAGAACCTGCAAGATTCATGTTGTAAATGAACACAAATATGGTAGTTGGGTTCCAAGGTGTAGATTTATTAGGTAGCAGAACAGCTTAACACCCACAGGAAGAGACACGTCTTCTTCTAACAGCAGCCCAGTACAAATGCCAAAATTCCACAAACCCCAGACATGACATCATAGGTTCTAACCTATGTCATGTCATAGAATACCACACACCTTCCCCCTTTCAGAATTTTTTTTTGAAAAAACAAAAACTAAAAGAAAACAAAAACAAACAAAACAAAGGGAAAACAGAGAAATACATTTTAGAACCGGACAAAATCTTTAAATTTCGTTGGAAGACATCTGACACGTGAACTACAACGTGAAGCAATTGACCTTTGATCACAGGCAGGACGAGCAAAACCAGAATGGTCAACATTAACTAAATTGTCTGCAACAATGCCCTGATCAACATTCACAGGATATACAGGAATAACATTCTTTGTTATATTTTCACAAGGAGTAGAATCATTCAGGACATCAGCATTGGTAATATTATCAACATTAACATTCTTATCCAAAGACAGATGATCAAAAGCTTCGTGAGTACCACAAAGCTCAGATCTGTAATTCAGCATATGTGAGTCATTAGAGGGAGAAATACCCGGTTGTGAAAAGAAGGAATTGGAGACAGTGGACCTGCATTCAGAAAAACGTTTCAAGTCATCAGATCTACATACAGATATGCGTCTTAAATTCCAGATTTTCCCATCTTCTACCCTAACGGCTTTGCTGAAGATTTCAACAACTCTGAGGGGACCAGACCATCTGGGAGATCCTTTGCGGATTTGTCCACCAAACTTCACTCTCACAAAATCACCAACACTTAATTTGGGTAGATTCACATTACGTGCTGGAACGCGGGACATCTTTGCTTGGTACTTATTGACTCTCTCTCTAACAGCTTCTAAATCTA
Source organism: Lissotriton helveticus (assembly GCF_964261635.1). Classification (NCBI taxonomy): domain Eukaryota; kingdom Metazoa; phylum Chordata; class Amphibia; order Caudata; family Salamandridae; genus Lissotriton; species Lissotriton helveticus. Next base: position 408,000,223 of record NC_136065.1, read on the forward strand.
ATTCTAGATAGTCACCCTTCTCAGTTCGCAACCACCAAGGCATAAGCTTCGAACCAGGCTTCCTACAGCGCAACATTTCAAAGGGTGACAATCCAGTGACAGTATTGGGGGAAAAGCGATACGTCAACAAAGTTGCTTGGAGGGCTTTCCTCCATTTCAAACCACTACGCAAAGCCAACTGACAAGATTCTTTAATTACTCTGTTGAAACGTTCAACTTGTCCGTTGGCTTGAGGAAAATAGTTGGAAACTCTTTTATGTTTGACACCACAACTGGAGAGGAAAGATGAAAAAATTTCGCTAACAAATTGTGGACCATTATCGGTAACAAGTTCTTCAGGTAGGCCTTCTCTAGAAAAAACCTCGTTAAGGAAGTCAACAATTACATCAGAATTGACCTTCTCCACAATTTTCAATTCCGGCCATTTGGAGAAATAATCAACCAGAACAATGGCAAACAACTCTTTACCCGACTGATAACTAAAAGGGCCAATGATGTCTACTCCAAGCTTGCGCCACGGACCTTGAACAAACTCAACAGGAGTAGAACTTACTGAAATGGGTTTCACGGATTTATCACTTAAGGAACAAGGGGAGCAACTCCTTACCCATTTATCAATCATATTGTCCATACTAGGCCACCAATAAAATTCTCTGATTCTTCTCTTAGTAGAGGACATCCCTAAATGGCCTTCATGAGCCAGATCACAAATCATATCTCTTATGCCTAAGGGAGGAATGATTTTATCATCTCTAAAAATTATTGCTCCATCATCCATCAACTCATCCTTTACTTTAAAGAAAGAAGCCAATTCACCACTGAGTTTCCTCTCTTCAGGCCATCCTTTGTTAAAAAACAACCTAACATCCTTCAGAATATCATCTTGATCCAGAGCTTTTGTCCAAGCAGCCTGTGAGATTAGTTTAGACTGATTATCACTAACAATGATATTAATATCACTCATAGTAAAAGCTACATCACATTCCTCAGAGTAATCTACTGCTGGGCCATCCTTAGTGGGAAAGCGAGACATGCAATCTGCATGGACATTAAGGCGACCCGGAACATAGGTGACAATACAGCGATATTCCTGTAGCTTTGCGTCAAGCCTCGCTAAACGAGCAGTGAGAGTCCTACCACCACCAGCAGATAGCATAGTGACTAGAGGCTTATGATCGGTCCTTAGTGAGAATTTGGTACCCCAAATGAACTGACGGAAATGTTGGGTGGCCCAAGTACACGCAAGTAATTCCCTCTCTATCGTGGAATAATTAACTTCAGAGCCACGAAGAGACCTTGAAGCATAGGAGACAACATATTCACCAGAATTGTCCTTCTGCATTAAAACCGCTCCTAGACCTATATTGCTGGCATCAACACAAAGTATACATTCTTTATTGACTGAATATGGTTTGAGAAAAGGAGCACATACAATTTTTCTTTTAAGTACATCAAAAGACTCTTGCTGGTCTTTGCCCCATTCAAATTTTGCTTGTTTCTTGAGCAAAGAACGTAAAGGATGGACTAACGTGGAGTAATTCTGCACAAATTTCCCATAGAATTCTGTAAGACCAAGAAAAGATAGCAACTGTTCCTTGGAAGTGGGGATGGGAGCAGACAGAATACTCTTAACATGACTGAGTTTGGGCTTGATACCATTTTCTGAAATCTCATGGCCTAAGTATTCAACTTTAGACTGTCTAAATTTACATTTTGAAAACTTTAAGGTTAAGCCTTTCTCTTGGATACAATTCAGAACAGAATACAAGTTTGAATCATGTTCATTACAGTCTTTACCAAAAATTAAAATGTCATCTTGGAAAGCCACTGCACCACTACAATTTTTTAGTACATCTCGCATCAATCTCTGAAAGACGGATGCGGCACTGGCTAGTCCAAAGGGCATTCTTAAATATTGAAACATGCCCTCTGGAGTCACAAATGCTGTTAATTTCCTGGACTCTTCATGGAGCTCTACTTGGTGATATGCACTTGCCAAGTCTATAGTAGAAAATACAGAGGCACCAGACAAAGAGGAAATCAATTCATGAATGTTTGGTAAGGGATGTTTATCAACCCATATTTCCTGGTTTAGGCTACGGAGGTCCACACAGAGACGAGATCCCCAGAACTCTTGAGTGATAAAACAACGGGGGAAACCCAGGGAGAAGACTCAATTGGTTCAATGATTTGTTTTAAAACAAGATCATCTAAAATTCCTTTGAGCTTATTCCTGTAAGCCAAAGGGACATTCCTTACTCTGTGTCTAACTGGTACAGCATTCTCATTGAGTATTATCCTATGTTTGAAATCTGTGTACTTGCCAAGATTATCTTTGAAAACATCAGGAAATTTGCTTTTAATATTGCCTACAAAGTAAGAATCATTCACATCTGAGAGTAAGTTCACTTCTGGCTCTATGAAACACACAGGAGGATTGGCATTAGGATCTAGTTTGATACCTAATTCACGTTGGTGTGGCCATCCTAAAATAGCTACCCCTTTAGTGGCTACATACACCTTCCCATTGGTGATGCGATCTTTAACTTGAAGTTTGGCCCAGAAGTACCCTTCCAGTTCTATTTTCTTGCCTGAGTAACCTCCAGGATGGATGTCAGGAACACAAAGTTCTCTATTGTCCCAGAAACTTTTAAACAAATCTAAACCAATGATAGAATACTGTGAACACGAATCCATCATTAGTTCAATGGACATACCATCCACCAGAATGGGATAAGAGGGAAATTCATCAAGTTCAACCTCATCTACGGAAAGGATGCAATTGAAGCTATTGAGAACTTCCTCTTCCTCTTGTGAAATATAATTCACTCTTTGTGTCGAGCGACAAACATTTCCAAAATGACCTTTACGTTTACACTTCACACAAACTCTATCCCAGGCAGGGCAACCTTTATAATTGCCAACATGGTTGGGACTACCACAGCGGTAGCAAGAAACAATTTTCCTTTGGCTAAATCTGTTTTCTGGGTAGCTTTTGACTTCACCGGATTTTTTCTCACTATCCTTCCTCAAAACATTCTTGGAAGAAAAATTGGGGTTAGTTTGTGGTATTCTATGACATGACATAGGTTAGAACCTATGATGTCATGTCTGGGGTTTGTGGAATTTTGGCATTTGTACTGGGCTGCTGTTAGAAGAAGACGTGTCTCTTCCTGTGGGTGTTAAGCTGTTCTGCTACCTAATAAATCTACACCTTGGAACCCAACTACCATATTTGTGTTCATTTACAACACAATTACTGGCGACGATCGGGATCATCAAAATCCACATATGACAGCGGAACAGCGTTCACATGATTGACTACTTTATTCAACGGAAATCGACAGCTCTATCGCAAGTTTTAGGTAACGTTCTGCCACTCGAATAAGAAAGTTTTTTTTTTGCGGGATTTTTCTGAAATTTTATCCATATTTTCAACCCGCTTACCTGTTTTACCGTTGCTCTGTTCAAACTGGCCGAGCGTTCCAGTGCAGCTCGAGGCACATTCTCTGCCCGTCATTCCTTGACGTTCGCTCCTCGCTGCCTCACGAACAATCCGCAAAGCATTGTGGGTTCTACCTTCGACCCCAGTAACGCGCTGACGTCACGAGCGTGCCACCATCTTGAAATTCATCGGAGAAAATAGGAAATTCATCGGAGATCGCAAAAAAATTGCCTCTTGGAGTGTGAAAACCACAATTTCTTATCGAGTGAGCAGTTATTCTACAACATATCAAAGGTACTTTATACATTTTTTGCTTCTGAAATCAAAAAAAAAAAAAAAACAAATTCGGAAAAAATGTCGAACATTGCTGCCCCCCCTCATTTTCTACAAACAGCTGGAGACCCAAACATTGAATGGGACTTGTGGTTCCCTATGTTTCTGGCATATGTAGACGTCCTGGAAAAGGAGGGGTGTTCTGCTAAACGCAAACTAGCCCTATTACGACATTGTTTGGGAGGGGCAGGAATAAAAGAATTTGACAATCTCCCTTCGATAGACTTGGCTGGAGACATTGATGTTTTCGAAAAAGCCACCAGGCAAATGAAAATTCGTTTTGGCAGGAAAATAAATACTGTCATGGAGAGGTTTAAGTTTTACTCTCGCATTCAAAAACAGGATGAATCCATAGAGGATTATGTTTCGGCACTACGCTCCTTAGCCTGTTATTGCTCTTTCGAAACAATTTCCTACGAACAGGTACTTAGAGACCAGATAATGATGCGAACCAAGAGCAAGAAGATTCAGGAGAGACTTTGGCTTGGAACAGAAACTACTCTCAATGCTGTTATTAACATAGCCAAGGGTATAGAACAGTCAGAGTTGTTTGTATCGGAAATAAGAGGTTCGAATGTCAAATCCTTGGTCCCTGAACCTGAAGTCTCCTTGGTTAAAAACCAACCTAACCCCAATTTTTCTTCCAAGAATGTTTTGAGGAAGGATAGTGAGAAAAAATCCGGTGAAGTCAAAAGCTACCCAGAAAACAGATTTAGCCAAAGGAAAATTGTTTCTTGCTACCGCTGTGGTAGTCCCAACCATGTTGGCAATTATAAAGGTTGCCCTGCCTGGGATAGAGTTTGTGTGAAGTGTAAACGTAAAGGTCATTTTGGAAATGTTTGTCGCTCGACACAAAGAGTGAATTATATTTCACAAGAGGAAGAGGAAGTTCTCAATAGCTTCAATTGCATCCTTTCCGTAGATGAGGTTGAACTTGATGAATTTCCCTCTTATCCCATTCTGGTGGATGGTATGTCCATTGAACTAATGATGGATTCGTGTTCACGGTATTCTATCATTGGTTTAGATTTGTTTAAAAGTTTCTGGGACAATAGAGAACTTTGTGTTCCTGACATCCATCCTGGAGGTTACTCAGGCAAGAAAATAGAATTGGAAGGGTACTTCTGGGCCAAACTTCAAGTTAAAGATCGCATCACCAATGGGAAGGTGTATGTAGCCACTAAAGGGGTAGCTATTTTAGGATGGCCACACCAACTTGAATTAGGTATCAAACTAGATCCTAATGCCAATCCTCCTGTGTGTTTCATAGAGCCAGAAGTGAACTTACTCTCAGATGTGAATGATTCTTATTTTGTAGGCAATATTAAAAGCAAATTTCCTGATGTTTTCAAAGATAATCTTGGCAAGTACACAGATTTCAAACATAGGATAATACTCAATGAGAATGCTGTACCAGTTAGACACAGAGTAAGGAATGTCCCTTTGGCTTACAGGAATAAGCTCAAAGGAATTTTAGATGATCTTGTTTTAAAACAAATCATTGAACCAATTGAGTCTTCTCCCTGGGTTTCCCCCGTTGTTTTATCACTCAAGAGTTCTGGGGATCTCCGTCTCTGTGTGGACCTCCGTAGCCTAAACCAGGAAATATGGGTTGATAAACATCCCTTACCAAACATTCATGAATTGATTTCCTCTTTGTCTGGTGCCTCTGTATTTTCTACTATAGACTTGGCAAGTGCATATCACCAAGTAGAGCTCCATGAAGAGTCCAGGAAATTAACAGCATTTGTGACTCCAGAGGGCATGTTTCAATATTTAAGAATGCCCTTTGGACTAGCCAGTGCCGCATCCGTCTTTCAGAGATTGATGCGAGATGTACTAAAAAATTGTAGTGGTGCAGTGGCTTTCCAAGATGACATTTTAATTTTTGGTAAAGACTGTAATGAACATGATTCAAACTTGTATTCTGTTCTGAATTGTATCCAAGAGAAAGGCTTAACCTTAAAGTTTTCAAAATGTTCTAACCTATGTCATGTCATAGAATACCACAATTCAGATAGAGGCAGAAGATGCAGGAAGATGAAAGAAAGTGGCATGAGGTTGAATCAAAGGTACCCCTTCACTCAGCATTGCCGACTCGGGCTCCTATGAAACGTTGGACCTCTGGTATAATAAACATAATATTAAAAATTATAACAATAATTATGTTTGTTATTATTATTATTACTATTATACTATCTAAAGCTTAGTACAGAGAAAATGGAGGGGATACTGTTTGGGAATGGGCCCTCCTTCTGGAATGATTCTGGGTGGCCTGATGACGCGAGAGCGCATCCTGACCCAGCAAATGAAGTGAGAAATCTGGGTGTTCTGTGTGATAACCAGCTTTATTTTTCAGAACAGTTCAATCAAATTACATCCTCATGTTTTTTCCTTTTAAAGATCTTTAAAAAGATTATCCCATTGGAGATGCAAAAAACTGTAACCGTTGCCTTGGTACTTGTAGTATTGAAGAAAGGACGCTCCAAGCCAGGTAGTTTACCATGTAGATTTATTGAGGTGGTAAATTAGATACATAGACAGGTAAAGTCAGAGTCTAAGTAGGAGCCCCACCAGGAGCAGCTTCACTGCTGCTCAGCCCTTCATCCAACTGATTCGCGCACTCACACATTCCAAACACTAACATTCCATCAGGCAGTCATTCTGGCTGAGCAGCAGGATATCACAGTACTGTCCAGAACAGACTATTTGAATGCTCTTTATCCAGGAATTGATAAATGTTTGCAGTCTAAACTCCAGTCTCTGCAGAAAGCTGCTTCCCGATTGCTACTGAAAATTCCCAAATTCAGCTCCATATCGAACAGCATCAAAGACCTCCATTAGCTGCCAGTCCAACAGAGGATAAAATTCAAGGCACTATGTATGGTCTACAAGGCATTGCATGGATTTGAGGCGTGTGGCCTCCAGAAACATTTTGTCTGGTACGTCCTCCATCGCGATTTGAGGTCTACCAATGCCTGTTTGTTTACCATCACTAGAATCAGAAAGGCCAAATGGGGAGGCAGCTGCATCTCCTACCTGGCGGCAAAACATTGGAATGCGTTGCCTTCCTCTCATAGAGCTCAACCTAATAGACTTTCTTTCAAGAAGTGGCTTAAAACCTGGCCTTTTTCCTCTATACCTATGTAACTTTCTCCCTGGCTAGTTTTTGAAGAATTGCTTTTAGCGCCAAGACTCCTCAGCATACGTTGCTCTTTATAAATATGTTACTTACTTACTATTATTATCATTTACTGGTTTTAATTCTGGATATACATTTGTCTTAAAGCAATAACTTGTGCATTTATGGTATAGATAAAAAGTGTACGTGGTAATTATTTTTCAAGCTAGAGCCATACTGAAATGAATATCACAGATAAATATTTATAATAAATGAATGAAAGAATTTTTCAAGCAAAAGACGCAGCTTGTGTAAGGCGTTCTTAATATGTATGAAACATGATATTTTTTTCAATTACAGTTCTTCGCCACAAGCACTTGTAATGAGAAGTCGAATGCGTTTAACAGAGATGGTAAATCATCCAGCATTTGCAGTTGTCTTCCAACTTGAATATGTAATTTCAGCGCCACGTGTATTTGATGGAAAGGTAAGGATATTAATCTACAGTATAGTTTTTTGTTCATAGCTATTCCTAGACCCTTTTTATGTTTATATTTTTATCATGTAGTTTGCATCACCTTGTGGTTTTACTGTCTTTATGAAAAAATCACAAAAAAATTGAGCAAATCAGATAAGGGGTCTGTAGAATTAAAATATCGCATCACTGTTGTGGAAAGAAACTCTGTGAAAATCCCTGTTAGGTATAGCTGCTTAGCAGTGGCTAGTATGAGTATACAAATAACATTCATGTTATGTGCCAGTTGTACGGTACTTTATGAAAGTTGATTCTGTTCAGCCAGTCGAGCCAAGATATTGGCAGATCAAGTTCGGTTGTTCCTGCTGGAGCAGGACAATGGCTGATTTGCATGTCTGGTGTCTCTCTAGAGTTTCATAGTGTGCAAGAAGCAATTGGAATGGTGCCTTGAGCAATCTCCAGTGTCTGCGGTTAATTGAAGCCTGCCTACCATCCCTTTGTTGTTTGATGCAGCAGATCCAAAGGCTGGGTCGAAACCCTCTGAATGAGACCAGCTTGTTCTATCGGAGAAGGTTGCTGCTTTCCCAGGTCGATTCCTCTGTCAGAAAAAGTTGCAAAAATGAGGCTCTTTACCTCACAAAGCAGAATTTTTCCTCAAGTGTAAACCTTTTGTGGAAACGTTGTTGAGGCAGTTTTCTAAGCTGCTTTCTCTTCTGGTTTCTTCAGAATTGTTCCCAGGGAAACCGATCCCTTTCAGTCTAGCACCAGTGATCTCCACAAGCTAGGCATCATATCCAAAAGATCCATAGTACTTCGCAACTTAACTGGGAGATCTAACAGCAGGCAGCAGACTTCAGGCAGCAGAGTACCTTCCAACTGTAGACTCTGGAGGAAAAATGCATTTCAAGTAGAGGAGTATTCCATAGAAGGCAAGAATCCAGTATTCCTGCAAGTCTGTCCGTCCAGGAATTTGGTTTTAACTCCTAAATCCTTACTTACAGACATTCAGATGAAGGTTATCACATCTTTCTTGGTATGTTCTCAAGTAAGCAAAGGCAGAAATCTTAATAGAAACAGCTAAATAAATGTTATTTTTGTCTTCTTTTCAGCTGGCTCTCTAGTCAGCATCTATAACCCTACAATAACCTGTTTTATTTTTTAATTTAAATGAATGTTTGGAGTCTATTGATCACTCTTTTTCTTTGTGCCTTTTATTTCTAGACTCCTGCAAATGTCCTCTCTAGAGCATCATACATGCAAATGATTCGATGGGCGGTATGGAATCCCTCTTTGGAGTCAGTCTCTACTGAAGTGACCTTGCCTCTACAAGGTGGAGCAAAGAGTAATCCTGACAATGTACTAGTATATAAAATACCTTCATCCACCATGAGCTCCTCTGAGGTACGATATTTTGAATTCCAAGGGTATTGAATAAGTCTGTATGTGAGTAACTGTATATGTGTGGCAGTATATATATATATATATATATATATATATATATATATATATATTAATTATCTAGTGGCGGTCAACAGTAGGTAGTTATAGTTAGTTCATGTTTCCATCTAAAAAGCATTTTTTGACTTGCCTATATCTTTGCCGCCATTTGATGAATCATCATAGAAGTTTCCCCCAAAAAGTGCACCAATGTTTCTTGTTGTGCTTGGAAAGTTTTGGGGTGATCCATTAAGCGGGGGCTGAGAAAAGGGGAGGGGGTCAAAAAAAGTGTTTTTCAAATGTTACTTCCTATAGGGATTTTGACGAGAACTACAGCCCAAACCGCTTAACAGAATTGCCCAAAATTTGGTAGAAACGTAATTCTTGATTCAGAAAGAGTGTTTTGGTTATTTGGTGTAAATACATTCAGTAGTTTTGGAGATATTAAATAAAACCCAAATGTGTATATTTTTAGGTGCGAAGGCTCTGCGAACCCTCCCGATCTCGTACTGAGATCTGATTGGCTGCCAACACTTCAGCCAGGAAGTGTTGGCAACCTTCTTGGGACTAAGCTTCAGCCGAGTCTCTGAAAAAACGTTTTAAAAAGAAGAAAAGGGGGCAGGATAGGAATATCCTGACCACCAGCTAAAGATGTATTTATTTTTTAGATGGGAGTCGCGCTGGATCCCCCAGGTCTCACTGCAAAAAACAAAACAAAAGCACAGCCTCACATTTTTCATTACTGTTTAGCCCCCAGTTTGGCCAGGTCCTGAGGTCATACAGGATTTTAAAAAAAGGAGAGGGGCTCTCAGGGCCCCCTCCTGACGCTCTTTTGAGCCCCCGGGATCACCACCTCCCTAGGGCTTTGTAGTAAATCTGGAGGGGGCCAACGGACCCCCTCCTGGGGCGGGTTCAACCCCCTCCCAGGGGTTAAATTAGAAGTAATGTCCCCCCGCCCTGGGGACCACCACCTCCCCGAGGCCAAATTAACATTTGAAAATGGGAGGTAGGCCGCACGACCCCCCTCCTGCCACCACCTCCCTGGGGCATACTACTTCAAAGGCCATACAAGGCCCTGGGGAATGCCATCCCCAATGGACAACTCCTCAATCAATCAATCAGTCATTTGTTAAGCGCACTACATACCCGCGAGGGTTTCAAGGCGCTGGGGGGGGGGCTGCTACTGATCGAACAGCCAGGCCTTTAGTATCCTTCTGAAGGTCAGCAGGTCTTGGGTCTGTCGTAGGCTCAGTGGGAGGGTGTTCCATGTCTTGGCGGCGAGGTGGGAGAAGGATCTCCCGCCGGTGGTTGTTCTTTGGATGCACGGGACGGTGGCAAGTGAGAGTACGGCGGAGCGTAGCTGGCAGTTGGGGGTGTAGAAGGAGAGCCGTCTGTTGAGGTAGGCTGTGCCGGTCTTGTGGAGTGCCTTGTGTGCGTGGATGAGGAGCTTGAAGGATATCCTCTTGTTGACAGGGAGCCAGTGCAGGTTTCTCAGGTGGGGGGTGATGTGGCCGTGTCATGGTACATCGAGGATCAGTCGTGCCGAGGCGTTTTGGATGCGTTGTAGTAGATTGATGAGCTTGGTCGGGGTTCCCGCATAGAGGGCGTTTCCGTAGTCGAGTATGCTGCTGATGAGGGCCTGGGTGACTGTCTTTCTTATATCTGTCAGGATCCATCTGTAGATCTTGCGGAGCATGTTGAAGCAGGAGGAGGAGACGGCGTTAACTTGCTTGGTCATTGAGAGCGCTGAGTCGAGGATGATTCCCAGGTTGTGTGCGTGGTGGGTGGGGGTCGGGGCTACCCCTAGTGCCGTTGGCCACCAGGAGTCGTCCCAGGCTGACGGTTTGGAGCCGAGAATGAGGGCCTCCGTCTTGTCCGAGTTTAGCTTCAGACCGCTGATCTTCATCCAGTCGGCGACCGCCTTCATTCCTTCGTGGAGGTTGGCTTTGGCGGTGATGGGGTCCTTGGTGAGGGAGAGGATCAGTTGAGTGTCGTCGGCGTAGCAGATTATGTTGAGGTCGTGCTGTCTGGCGACGTGTGCAAGTGGGGCCATGTAAATGTTGAACAGTGTCGGGCTGAGGGAGGATCCTTGGGGTATGCCGCAGATGATCTCGGAGGCTTCGGAACGGAACGGGGGAGGCGGACTCTCTGGGTGCTGCCAGAGAGGAAGGAGGTGGTCCATTCCAGAGCCTTGTCTCGGATCCCTGTGGCGTGGAGGCATGCGCGTAGTGTGCGGTGGCAGACGGTGTCGAAGGCGGCGGAGAGGTCTAGGAGGATGAGTGCTGCAGCCTCCCCGTTGTCTAGCAGGGTCCTGATGTCGGTGGCGGCGATGAGGGCGGTCTCGGTGCTGTGGTTGCTGCGGAACCCTGACTGGGAAGGGTCCATGATTCTGTTCTCTTCGAGGTATCGGGTTAGCTGTCTCTTAACGATTTTCTCGATGACCTTGGCCGGGATGGGGAGCAATCAATCAACCAATCAATACATTTGTAGAGCGCGCTACTCACCCGTGAGGGTCTCAAGGTACTGAAGGAAGGGGGGGGGGGCGCTATTGCTCGAATAGCCAGCTCTTGAGGTGTTTCCTGAAGGTGAGATGATCCTGGGTCAGTCGTAGGTGTGTGGGGAGGGAGTTCCATGTCTTGGCAGCCAGGTAGGAGAATAATCTTCCTCCGGTGGTGGTTCTGCGAATCCGTGGGACGGTGGCGAGGGCGAGGCTGGTGGAGCGGAGCTGGCGGCTGGGAGTGTAGAACGAGAGGCGGTTGTTGAGGTATTCGGTGCCTATGTTGTGGAGCGCTTTGTGTGCGTGGGTGAGCAGCCTGAACGTGATCCTCTTGCTGACGGCGAGCCAGTGCAGGTTTCTCAGGTGGGTGGATATGTGGCTGTGGCGAGGGATGTCGAGGATGAGTCGTGCGGAGGTGTTCTGTATGCGTTGAAGGCGTTTCTGAAGTTTGGCTGTGGTTCCTGCGTATAGGGCGTTCCCGTAGTCCAGTCGGCTGGTGACGAGGGCCTGGGTGACCTTTTTTCTGGTTTCGGTGGGGATCCACCGGAAGATCTTTCGGAGCATGCACAGGGTGTTGAAACATGAGGATGAGACTGCGTTGACTTGCTTGGTCATCGTGAGGGAGGAGTCCAGGATGAATCCCAGGTTGCGTGCGTGGTCCGTGGGTGCCGGTGCGGTGCCCAGCTGAGAGATGGGTCGGAAGTACTTGAGGTCTCTTGGGTCTGCCTTGGGTTTTTTGAGTAGGGCGTTGATCTCGGCGTGTTTTCAGCTCTCTGGGAAGGTCGCGCTCTCAAGGGAGAGATTGATGACGTTGCGTAGGTGGGGTGCGATGGAGCTGCTTGCTTTGTTGAAGACGTGGTGCGGGAATGGGTCTGACGGAGAGCCGTAGTGGATTGTGCTCATGGTCTTGATGGTGTCATCGATGCTCACGGTGGTCCAGTCTAGCAAGGGGACGTGGTCGATGGTGTGCGGAGGGTCTGTTATGTTGCTGTTTGTTGGGGCTGTCTGGCTGTTGAAGCTGTCGTGGATGTCTGCTATCTTGCGGTGGAAGAAGGTGGCGAGGGAGTTGCACGGGGCTTGCGACGGCAGGATGTCGTTGGTGTTGGAGCTGGGATTGGAGAGTTCCTTCACGATGTTGAAGAGCTCTATGCTGTCGTGTGCGTTGTTGTCGAGGCGGTCTTTGAAGGAGGTCTCCTTGGCAGCCCTGATGAGGTGGTGGTGGTTGCGGACGGCGTCCTTGTGTGCTGCGTGGCTGTCCGGAGTTTGTTCACTGTGCCATTTCTTCTCTAGTTTCCGGCAGGCTTGCTTGGAATCTAGGAGTTCTGGGGTGAATCAGCTGGCCCTCTTGCTGGTGTCTCTGTGGGGGGGTTTCTTCAGCGGGGCGAGGGTGTTGGCGCAGTCCTCGATCCAGCGTCTGAGGTTGTGGGCAGCGATGCCGGTGTTGGAGGGTTCGTTGGGTGGTCTGAGAGCGAGATTTGCATGTAGTTGGCCATCAGTGATTTTGCTCCAGCGGCGGTGGGGGATCTGTTGGGTGTGGTGGTGTGTGGTGGGTTTCTGGAAGGTGAAGTAGATGAAGCGGTGGTCGGTCCAGAGGAGTTCGGTGGCGTGGCTGACGTAGGCGTGCGAGCTTGAGGAGAAGACGGGGTCGAGCGTGTGGCCGGCAGAGGGGGTGGGCGTTGTGACGAGTTGCCTCAGTCGGAGGTTGGCGAGGTTGTGGATCAGGGTGGTGGAGTTGCTGTCGTTGTTGTTCTCAAGGTGAAAGTTCAGGTCTCCGAGGAGGATGTAGTCGATGGAGGTCAGGGCGTGCGTACTGATGAAGTCGGCGATGAAGTCGCTGAACTGGGGGCGGGGTCCGGGGGGTCGGTAGACGAGGGTGCCTCTGAGGGTGGAGTTGGGGGTCAGTGTGGATCTGGTAATGCATGTGTTCGGCGGTGCTGAGCGCGTTGTCGGTGCTAGTCGAGACCCTGAAGCTGTTCTTGTGGACGATGACGATTCCTCCTCCGACTCCGTTGGTGCGGTCTCTGCGGGTGATCTTGTAGCAGTCTGGGATGGCTATGGCGATGCCGGGTGCAGAGGAGTTGTTCAACCAGGTCTCTGTCAGGAAGGCGACGTCCGGGGAGGTTGTGTTGAGCAGGTCCCAGAGCTCGACTGCGTGTTTGCGTGCGGAGCGGGTGTTCAGTAGTATGCATCGGAGGTTGTTGAGGTCTTTCTTGGTGGGTGGCTCGTCGGCTCTGTGGATGGTGTAGCTGCAGTTCCAGCAGGTGAAAGGACCGTGTGTGCGTTTTGGGGCGGCCTTGAAGCAGTTGTGGGTCTGTCCGGGGTTGAGAGCGTGCAGAGTGCTGGCGTCGTAGTGGCAGCGGTCGTCGTGGCGGGTGCGGTGGCCAGGGGTTCTGGCCCTGGGCGAGATCCAGACGCAGACGGGCTTGCCGCGCGCCAGCAGCGCGACCCTGCAGCGGCCGGCATGTATGGGGAGGTGGGAGTGAGGAGCAACTGGGAGGGGGGAGGCGGGGGCAGCGAATGGGCAGTCAGGGGGGCGGAGCCGCAGGGGACGCAGCGGCGTGGACGGTGAGGGGCGACGAAGGAAACAGAAGGCAAAAGGGCTTCTGCTATGTCTCCTGCTATGTCCCGGGGTACCCACCCTGCGGGACATAGCTGTTTTTTTGTGACTTGGTTGGAGCTTTGACAGCTCCCGCCAAGTCAGAGCAAACACTCCGCTTCCAGTATACGGGTGCTGACAAAATGCTCTAGAAGAGTTTGCTGGAAGCGGAGGTTTCATCTGCTTCCCTGCCCACTGTCAAACAAACAGGGTAACGATTGCTCTCACAGACAGAGAGCTGCATGTTTAGCAGCTCCCTTTCTGTGAGAGCAATGTCGGCTCCCGCCGGAGGCAAGGAGCAGGCAGGTACCACGGGTCTTTGATGCTCCCCTTGTGGTCCCGTGGAAAAGAGAAGCAAGAGGCTAAATAAAGGTCAGCATCGAGCAGAAAGAGGCAAGATAAAGGTGAGAAGTGAGCACAAAGAGGCAAAATAAAGGTCGGAAATGAACAGAAAGGCAAAATAGAGGTCAGAAATGAGCAGGAAGGCAAAATAGAGGTCAGAAACGAGCAGCAAGAGGCAGAATAAAGGTGAGAAACTAATAGAAAGAGGCAGAATAAAGGTGCGAAACTAGCAGAAAGAGGCAGAATAAAGGTGAAATCGAGCAGGAAGAGGCAAAATAGAGGTCAGCAACGAGCAGAAAGAGGCAAAAAAAGGTGAAATCGAGCAGGAAGAGGCAAAATAGAGGTCAGCAACGAGCAGAAAGAGGCCAAAAAAACAGGTGAGTAACGAACAGAAAAAGGCTAAAGAAAGATCAGAAACGAGCAGCAAGATGCAGGATAAATGTTAGAAACAAGCAGGAGGAGGCAGAATAAAGGTCAAGAACGAGCAGAAAGCAGCAAGATAAACGTGGGAAACAAGCTAAAAGAGGCAGAATGATCAGCACGTTGCAAAATAGAGATCAACATTGAGCAGACCCACTCAGACACTCATCCACCCAAAGATTCCACTATGTGATGTCATTTGAGATGTCATCAGTGACGTCACTTACCATGTCAAAAGTGATATGTGAGGTCATAAGCAGTGCATTGAGGGGAACATAAATTATAGTTAGCTCAGGTAACTATAACTGCTGAATTTTACTGGTATTGTACAACTGAAACCTGGGCCAAACTATAACGTCCCAGTAGCCTTTGTCCGGTGAAGGTAAAACACGCTTTAAAAAAGCCTTCCTCAGCCCTGTCGGCGGACACTTCGTCGATGACAGCACGGACAAGATCTCAATTGACAGTTGGGGTAACATCGTCGACGACTACCGTTGCAACGGTTACTGTCTCGTCGGCTTCAATTTCATTGTTGACGACGTCTTTGTCAACGAGTCAAGTTCCTTTGTCGTCGACGATAAAGATATCCAAGAAGTCGTCGATGACAACGAAAATCCTGACAACGAAGATGACGACTAGTGCTTCGTTGACGGCGTTGCCTGTGTTGACTACTCTCTACCATCGATTACTCTCTCATCGACCATTTTACCCATTACGTCTTTAGGTAAGTTCAAATTCACGGTATAATTACTTATAATCATTACAAGTTACATAAAACACAAATATCTTAGTAAAGAGTCCCCTTGCTAAACAAAACGAAAAAAACTTTAAAAAGGGAATTTCCTGTGCCGGAACATATATTGCAGTCACAGTGTAAGCTTAAAAACTTGTAGAAGTACAAGGTATCATACTGTAAAAAAACGCATTGTCATTTTAAAATCCTTAAAAGCGTGCCAATATATATGAGCGTCATTGTCATGCATGGAATAGTAACATCTAAAATGCGACTAGTCCATAACTTTAAGTTGCAGAATGCAGTACCAAAGAATATGCAACTTGTAAAGCGCAGATGGTGTGTAAAGAAATAAGCAAGGTGTATGTTTGAGCGGCGCAAGATCCTTCTGGTCCAAGGAGTTATTAATCCAGCTGGAGAAAGTGGATGTGGTCACCAGAATATAATCACCTAATTCAGGCTTAGACTTGCTAAGAGTATCTTTTAATTCCTCATATTTTATTTTCGATAAGCAGGGTACCTTCCTCAAGACCTGTGATGGACCACTTGTGGACGAGGGGGAGTGCAGAATAATAGATATCAAGTAATGGTCTTACCATATTATTGGTATAGGTTGTAGTACCTGCAAATTTGAAATAGTGCTAAAACAAAATTGAGCAACAAATCCATATACATATCCAATTCCAAGCGAACTACACAGTTGTTAACACTTTGAAGGACTCCAGATTTCTTTCAATGAAGCAATTTTAAGCAGTTGTATTTGAGTTACCCATTACACCCCACCCCAAGTTTCTCTTCCATATGATGTTATAGCCACTGATTTACCTATAGTAAACGTGCTCTCAAATCTTCTATCAGGTCTCCTTGACTTCACTAAGCGTCTGGTTCTCTCCAGGTCCTTTATCAGACCGAAATCGCCCAAAGGATTCTTGTTCAGGAAGAGGATTGTCAATACTCTGTCCAGAACTCCTCAGTATATATTGGTATGCTAGCTCTAATGCCCATCTGTTTCTGAATGCTTACTTGAGGTGCATGAGCATTTTTGGCATCCTTTGGCCCCTGGGTTACAAGAAGACAAGAGTCCATGGAAAGGGGAGAGAGTCAAAAAAGTAGCTATCATAGATCATATCCAGGCTGCAGGAATCTGTTTGACCCACTTGATCCAATAATGTTAAGACGTTTCCCTAGGGTGTGGCAGGGTGCAATAGCTAACCTGAAGGTGGAGTAGTCATGATGTTTGGTTGGTGGAAGGGATAGTCAGCGTAACCCTTGAATGCCCAAAGGTGATGCAATCCCTTTAGAATCTCCTAGTCTGCTGTACAGGACTAAAGTTGAAAGGGACTCTTTAGGGTGGTAACTGGGCCACAAAAGTAATTAAAACTAGATATTGGCAGCTTTCTGCTTAGCTAGCTTACCAAACTGAAGCTCAAATAAACATTGCCTCAGTAATTCGAGTTCCAGAAGCATATCCCTGTTTTCTGATATCCCAAAGTATTGTACAGAGTTAGAGACAGCAAAGACAGAAGTGGTAGCAGCGGCTAATAATGCTTCAGGATCCAAGTTTATTCTAAAAAAACAAAAAAGGGAACAGTTATTCAGTATGTCAGTCAGGGTTGAACGATCTATGTCGCATTTCCTACACACAAAGCTGGTATCTATTGGATCATGGCAGAGGCATCTTGAGAGACCACCTACTAATCTATAGAGAAGCAGGCCAATTTGAAGGGCTGTGGAAAATGAGCTGCAAATCCTTGGAAGGGGTTGAGCCCAATCCAAACTCATGAACTGATACACATCCCAGGTTCTTTTGGTCTTCTAGCAGGAGATCTCTAATATCCTAGTGGAGCGTCAGTCCAGTAGTCAATGCATTCTTCTACTGCCTGCACATCCCACCTGTGAGATTGACTCAGACGTTGTCGATGGGGAGGCAGCACTGAAGAGCTACAAATTCTCCTGCATTTGTGTCACAACCTCATCCACGATCTTACTTAAAAGATATTTTACCTTTTAAATCCCCTTCTCATATTACAGCAGGGTCCTGCTTAGTGGGACTTGTTATTATATAGGCTAATCTGACTGAGGTGTGTTGTTAAACCATGTCAGAGATTCCCAGGGCAAAAGGGGGTACCTGGCCCCAAGTGTGAAAACTGGGTTCTTTTTCAGTTTATGTCCTGGGGCTCTCACAGTGTGAGCCCCCAAGAGTGGATCCAGGTACCCCTTTTTAGCACTTGACTTTCAGGGTAACGAGGCAGAGCAGTCTAAGGCATAGTCAGGAGAGGTGCTGTGGGCTGAAGAATCAGAACTCAAGCAACACAACAAACAACATTTAACAAATGTGCATGCTGTAGTGCTTTTTATTTTAAAAAGGAGAAGTTCTTTATTACACACAACTCTAAACACTGCACACACATTCAAAAAATATATACTGAATGGCCAGTGGAAATACCTATGATTGTACCCTAAAAAGGGCCGCACAACCATAGGGGGTGCACACTAAAGAAAGACCATACATGTCAGGTATCCACCTAAATGCATCCTGGAGCACTTAAGCTGGAGACACCGCTAACGTGCTTTGCACCATCAAGACTAACCCATAAAAACATATTACCTCCTGTTTCCTTAGCAGCGCATGAGGTTGTGCATTAATAAAAAGTCAGCCCTACTGGTTTTGTCAAAGTTTTACTATAACAATCAAATGTACAAATAAGCCCTTTATCCTTAAATGCATTTCAACATTGAACTATTTTAAGCGGTATTAAAATATGCACTGTTAGTAAGTTTGAAAATATGCCTTGCAATTAAGCATCGTGGTGTTCAACATTTCAGTGTCAGAGTCTTTTTGTTCTGCATTTAACCAGTTTGCCAAGCCAGTATTAGAGCCCTAAGTTCAACCAACTGCATAGTGCTGTCACCAAGTGAATACGTGTAGGTTTTCTCAGGATGGAATTCTCCATCCTTCATGCGCCTCTTTTCAGTTGTGCAGGCTGCTGAATATTGGTGCTTTGTCCCTAGGGCAGGCTGGGCCGAACCATCAGTATAAATGATTTAATCGTATTGATCTAGAGGCATTATTTCATTAGGCAGAGGATATTCATGTTCATATTGTAGAAAGACTTGTTTTTGTATTGTGGAGTCAAATTATAGTCGAAATCTGTTGCTGTGAGTGAGTTAGACCATTGTATCCAACGTGGACGTAATGCTTTTGCATTTGGACTGCTTTCACTTGTGAAGGCTTCCAAGGTCGGCACCTGGGTCATGACAGTAATTAGTGTTCCCTGAGCCACAGCTCTCTCCCTCACCACAGCAGTCTGTAATGCTGATAGTATTTTTTTAATTGAATGTAACGTAGGTGTACTCTGATCCCCCCTGCAGTTACGCAGATCACCAAGTTTGTTGTGTTTACACATGTGTGTAAGTGTTTTGAAGCTAGCAAGTCATCTTGTACTGAACGTAATATTTGTGTATGTTCAGTGATCCAGTGTATGTTTGATAAATCTGGACGAATCAGGTTGTAGAACAGTTTAACCTACTCTGTGTAATCTGGAATGTAAGTTCTGCCTAAATGTAGGAATCTCATTATGGGTTGTAACCTCTTCAATGTAGTTGGAGGTTGTAGTAGTGCACACTTCTCTAAGAAATGCTTTGCAAGGCTTTTGCCTTCGCTTGACAGCTCATATCCCAGAAACAGGACATTGAGGTGGGCAATTTTTAATTTTTCTTAAAGTTGAATTTGTAGCCCATGTAAGCAAATCCCAAAATTATGCTATCCACTCTTATCAAGTGTACTGAAACGTCATCATCCATCACATTTATGTCCTCAACAGAGGACAAATTACTGGTCATCAAAACTTTGAAGAGGTTCTTCTATTCAAGCTTAGAACAGCCCGGGGTTATCCCTCTACTCCTGGGGCAACCAGCAGAAATGCCTCTGAGAGCCCAATGTGCTGAATGCAGTCAAATGCCTGCTTCCAGGTGCTATATTTTGGCAAAACAATCCATTTGAGATATCTAGTGTGGTTCTGTATTTTTTCCTCACTATAATGTTCATTAGTGCGCCTTTTGCAAATGTGGGAGTAGCTGTGTTTAGATGTCTGTATCTAATACTAGATGATATGAATGATCTAGTTACATCATGGGAAGCAAGGGATTATTCATTGAAGAGGTGCAACTTTCTATTACACCCTGGTATTCCCTAACTTGTTCTTTAGCCTCATTTTTAATGGGGCTTGTCTTTGAGGTTGTGGCGTCGATCTCAGTGGTATTTTATGATAAGGGGAACCGTCATTCAACCCCACATGGTTTCAGGTATAATGCAGGAGCTAGTGCTAACGCCCACTCCTTGGAGTATGACTATTTAACTGATTCTGGAATTCGGTTGGAATAAAGAGGGTAAAATTGCTGTTTCTCCGTTTGGGCATTCCATCACAAATTCAGGTCGCCAATCCTTTTCAGCCACAAAAATATTGTTGCCGAGTAACAAGTTCTCCCAAAAGAGAACATTAATATTCCTAGTTACGTCCCCCTCCAGCTGGAGATATATTTCATACAAACGATATGGGACTCTTACGGTAATATCTGGTGTTTCCACCTGGATATGTTCACTTAACGCTACTCCCACAATACGATCCATCAGGTTCCAGCAAACTATTGTGACATCTTCCATTCTGTCAAGCATGGTTACTGCCATTCCCCGCTCAGAAGTAGTGTCCTCAATATCCGTGACATGCTTGACCTAAAGTCCTGCTACCTTCTTCTTTTTGAATTGAGGTTTGGATGGTTTAGGTTTGTCTTCTTGTTTAATGATGTAGTCAGATGAACGCTGAGTCCTTCTTCGGATTCACGTACTCCTCCGATCAGCGCTCTGCCCACTCACCTGTTTCTGAACATTTTCTTAATGACTCCTGGTTCTAACATTGTAGTTATTGGAATTCAGAACGACTAACACAATTGGGAAAATCCTTTGAAGAATTCAAGCGTGAACAACCTGCCAACCAATACATAGGGGTTACCTACTCAGCTGAAGAGGATAGTCCCTACCACCACGGACGTCTCCGGTTAAGAGGTGTTTAGGGATCTCTGGGTATGCAAAAGAGAACTACTCAGGTGAACCATTAAATCAGAACCCAATCCATCAATGCTGGCGGTGCCATGTCG
This sequence comes from Lissotriton helveticus, assembly GCF_964261635.1. Taxonomy (NCBI): domain Eukaryota; kingdom Metazoa; phylum Chordata; class Amphibia; order Caudata; family Salamandridae; genus Lissotriton; species Lissotriton helveticus. The sequence continues at coordinate 408,020,776 of NC_136065.1, forward strand.
TATGGCTTCCATTTTCTTAGTAGGAATTGTTAGTTTGTTGGACATCATAAACGCTGGGATGGTGCCAGACTGATTCCATGCACCCACTTAGGATAAGTTAGCCTATAGACCAGCTCACAGTGCAACGATAAGTACCCCTAAGCCTAGTAAGGTAACAAATATTTTAGGCAACCTCAGAACATGACAACTCTGACTCCCCAAGGAATCATGGTAACAGATCTAGAATCTTTTTGCTCCGTCACTCGTGCATACTGAGAAAGGTACACAAGAAATACACAAAGGGGCGTTTCAATATTTATTGAACCATTGTGATTCTTGTATAAAAGATATGCGCTGCAATGATTAATAAACTGAAGCAGATAAAGGTTATTAGCAGTATAAGAACAGTGAAAAGGATAAAAGAATCCACTATTTGGCTAAAACAGTGTGCACATGCTGGCATATACGTACTGTGTATAGTGTACTCCTACTATGTGCTCCCTGAGCTAGTTGTCTAGGGTGGGTATTCTGCCAAGAATCCCCTACTGGATGATCTAACTACCCATTACCTGAAGGCAAGATATGTAGGTCCTGCCTTGCTCACAAGTTGGACATCCCTCCTCACAGAGGATGAATAGGAATCGGCTAGACTGATACTCCGTCACAGCGACAAACTCACAATGACAGCAGAGTGCTCCTCTAATTTGAGCACGGAAATGCGTTTGTATTTATAATAACATCATCCATGCTTCCGTGTCGAGGCTTCAGCCAGGGCGACATTGTTTATTGTCTTTGTGTTAATCGGGTCTGGTGGCTCAGGGGACTAATGCATCCACTGCTGGGAGTTCGAATTCAGTGTCGCAGGTTCAAATCTCAGCAGGTCCATCCAGCCTGTCATTCTTTCTGAGGTCGATAAAATGAGTACCATTGAGTTGGGCAACAATAAACCTCTGTTATTCAGTGTGTATTACAAATACACGTTATGTTATGTTGCTTTATCTAATCATAGCAAAAGACAATATTTGCACGATGTGTGTTCAGGCCTTGAACTAAATGTTCAAGTTGTCATGATAGTGTACTTACGAAGCTGAATTGTAAGCAATGTGGTTTCAGAGAAATTAATCCTGCACTGTCATGTCATGTTTCCTTTTTCTTTGTTATTTTTTTTTTTTAGGGGGGCCCGCTGGCTGGTTTATTTTTTTTATTTGGTAGTGCGTGTCCCTGCTCCCCTTGGGGCTCCCGGGTGCTGGCTCCATTGCCTGCTCTAGAGCCTGAGTAGCTGCGTGTCCTCCCCACTTCACACCTCACTAGCACACTCTTCTTCGTGCTGGAGGGGAAGTAGGCAACTTTCTCTCTTCTTCCACCCACCTCCCTTCAACAGCCGCTCTGTACTGTGGAGCGCAGGAGCCTGGAGAGAGGAGTGATGAGTTAATGTGCTTGAGGAGCCTTGTGCTCCTCACGGGCCGAAGAGGCAAGGACCAGGGGCTGGTGCATGCTCTGCTGGCAAGCAATCCCCCAGGGCACTGGACATGACAGAACTTTCCTTAGTTTGGCTCTCTCAGTGATGCACTGGGCAACCCTCACACAAATGTGGGAGATACATGCACGTTTCTCTGGCCCAGTTTGCCCAAAACTAATGGGATGTTTCAGCTATTTGCTCCTGCAACCAGGAGAGTCCGGTTTGGGCCTCTTGGCCTAATGGAGCTTTCATTTTAATTCAACTTGTTCTTCCTCCAATGAGGAAGAGTTCTGGGACCTACCCTCCAGCTCCTTTGGTTTTTAGTGCCTTGGGTCTTCTTTCAGCAGCACCTCTTGGCCGTCAACACAGGCTACACCAGTTGCCTGCACGCCTAGGACCCACAGCCTCCAGGCCACATCCTGGGCACCTGTCATGGGCAGCACCAGCCAGAACTACCTACAGAAGTCTAAGATACGCCCCTCTTTCACAGCTTCCAAAAAGATCACCCTCCACTGGCCCCCAGAGACAGTATGCCATAGAGATAGCGTCCAAACAAGGCCCAGAAAGTACAAGTCCAGAGGGTCCCTCCTCTTCTGACCGGAGATTTGTCCGGATTATGGGTCCTTACTTTCTCCTATACAGTTCTTCTCAGATTATTTCCCTTGTGTATGGGTTTAACAGTAAAGATGGAGAGTTCTAGACACTGTGTACTTTTGCTCAGTCCATAGCTGCCACATCGCCCCTTCACCCCGAACAGACGCCTTGTTGGAGCAGCCATAGGCTGGTCTTCACCCGGCACTGCTTCCAGGGTCTTCCCCAAGATGTCGAAATCAAGTGGGTGTATGCAAGAGCTCTCTTTGCAACTCCATTCCCTTCCTAACAGACACTGTGAAGATGGTCCTTCCCTACACGACTTCCAAAGTGGTTTTTGGTGTGCTAGAGGGCTGCCTGCTCCCCTCTATCCCTGTGAGAAGGGCATGCCTATGCTTGTCTGTGAATTGTTATCCAAATACCATATGCAGACTTCTTCCCTACTCCTGTCCCTCTGCTTAGAGAAGGCGAATCCCATAAAGAGGCTTATTGTTTAAACGTGACTTTGATCTGCCTTTGGCCAGTGGAGTTATTTGGCATAGGAGGGTGGGTTAAACCCTGAATATCATTAATGGTCGACGGGGGGGACATTGTAAAAACTATAGCATGTGAAAGAGCACAAATATGACCACATTCATATTTTATGTGCACTCAGGAACCTTGTTAGACATTGGGAAAGTTACTTCAAACATCTCTTCATGTTAAGCCACTCCACGATTAATGTTTGTTGCAGGTTTCACCTAAAGTGTCAATCCAGTAAAACGCCAAAGACTCGCAGTAAAGCATTCCAGACTTATGCTGTAGTGAAGATATTTCTTTTTGGATGCCCAATTAAATTATAAGGCTGCACTGCTCTTATCCAATTTATTCAAGTATAATCTGAAAATGACTGCCTGTGTGCAGATACCAGAATGATTTCTCTTTCAGGACACACATATTAACACGTGCTTATGTGTAACCAGCAAAGGAGTCTCTTACCCCTGCCTGTGCAGCAGTGGGCTTTATATTAAAAGGGTTAAAAGGTGGGCACTGGCGGTTCTCGCTCAGTACCAGTTTACCATAAGCTTACAGTGGGTGAGATTTAATTAGTGAGACTCACTCAAAGCAGCGATCCAAAATCCATGCGGTCCAAAATCAGAAAAGCCAGAGGAGATTTACCAGGTCACTCACTGCAGGATTCCCAATTCGGCAATGGTCTAGCACCTTGGGTGTGACGCACTAAATCTTCAGATATAGCTGCTCAGTGGAGATCAGGTGGGTCTGCGGAGGACATACAGTGATTGAGGTGTTCTCAAGAAGATCAGGATAAGGGATACCTGGGATCAGAGCTACAGACTGGGCAAGTTCAGAGACAACAGGATCTCCAGCAAGGCCTTACGCACTGTGTAACTTTTAAGAGATGCCATTGTTTGCCACAGGAGAAAGACGCAGGCTTTTAGGTTTACGCTGCTTGCCATCCATGGTCACTGAGTTTCATTGTGAACTTGCCAGGAAGATTTTTTTTCATACAAATCAGAAGCAACATGCTTATCGAAAAGGTTAAAGGAAATCCACTAACTTTACTTCACATATATTCCAGATGTGCACAGTGATTTCCTCTCATCTGGAGTAGGGAGGAGCACTTTTCAGTCCACAGCACTCAGTCTTATTACATTGGCTGGCAGAACATCAGGCAGGGGTTGAAGGAAGGTCCTACCATAGCCTTCCTCTTGTGATCATACCTCCCCACACTCTGATGGAGGCAATGAATCAAGGTTCCCTAGGTGACTGTCTACACACCTGCAGCTCATACTAACCTGACCTCTGTCATGCTGTCTCTAAAACACTCATAGCCAAAAAGATTCACAAGGAGTAATGATTAAAATGCTCCATGATTGTCTGCAGCTTCTGAGCGATGTGCCTGTCTTGCAGGTAGACAGGAAGCACCGAAGGTTATCAGAAGGGCGTGGGTCATCCCCATAGATTAAGGGCTGTGACAAGGGGGAGGGACGAATTGGTAATAATGTTTACCCTTCTTATGCAAGCAGGTCATCTGTGCTTAAGGAAAGAAGCTTCTAATTAATAGAGGTTGGATGCAGTAGACAAGAAGGGAAAGAGATGTGAACCACAATACTGTATGATTTAAAATAAGGACAGGTCTCAGGCTTTCATCGTTCTGAATGAGATGAAATGAGGATCATTTATCCGCCAGTCATCCTTCTTAAGATAACTGTTGAACTATCACCATTTCATTTTTCTAAGTGAGATTAAACGTCTAGTAATGTTCAGCCTTTCATTCTTCTGGAGACAAAACGAGAACCTACTATCAAATGTTCTTTTTTGTGAGAGATAACTAGAGGGCCGATTTTCAGCATTCAGGTGCTTCTGGAGAGAAAAAAATAATGATGAATTTGTACGGCTTTCTTCCTTCTGAATAAAATGAAATGATGCCCATGTCTCCTCACATTTACTTTCCTGGACTTCTAAGGGTATCCGATTCGGAGCCTTTTTTCTTTTGGAAATAAAATGAGATAAAAGGTACAGATAAGACAATTTAAACAAAATATAATGATTACTCTCCCTCACTGCTCCTACAAAAGTCTCATAAGATCCACGCTGATAAATGTAACATACTCTGGTGTCATTATTTTTCCCAGATTTGTTTTTCTGTTTCTTATAAACCAAACCAAAACTGCCAAACATGATTAACACATAAACGGACATCTTGTCTTAATTGAAAGTCAGCGAGGTACCCATTTGCACCTTTAGAGTAAATATACAGATAAAAAATAGTACAGTCATAAACTGCACTTGTGTGATATCCTACACTTTTGGTAGTATCTAACACTTTTGTAGTGACTTAAAGCTTTGTAACAAGTACACATCTCCATTATTTTCTATAGGAGAGTGTTGCAGTACCATTGGTTGGCCTTGTGTGGGCTGGACTTACTACAAAAGTGTAAGTAACTACAAATATGCAGTTTATGACTACAGAAAAGTTGTAAACATACTAATAATAGTAAAATTACTCAATAGTGTAAACATAGTCACAAAGTGTAAGTTACCTTTGTGAATTAGGCCCAGGCCCTAAAATCCTAATGTTCTGCATCGGCAGATATTTACAGTCATAGATGCAATTTAGTACAGATGAAAACCTGCTAGTTACGTGTATAATCCAGACTTCTACGTTTAGGGGTAGGTGTGGGAAACAGATTTATCCTTTGGGTGATCTGGAAAATGAGGGAGTGTTCAGAAACGTGTTTTTTTTTTTTGGACCGTTCATAGGCAATTTACCTGACAATTTCTACTATGCAAACATAATGCATATAAAAGGCTTGAGTACTTGTGTTTCTAAAGTAATAAAGGGAAGCGCTAATCCCCATATTTCATGGGGATGTATTCGTTGTGGAGGCTGTTGAAGTTTGCAAGGGGTAGGGCGTTAAAGTCAGTGGTGGCTCCTCCTTTATGGCGGAGGAGCGTCGCCTCCCCACCATCCCAAAAGGCCATGAAAGGAAAAAACAGCACTTTTTAATTATTTTTTTCCTGACGATTTTCGGGCCGGGCATGGGGGGTGACGGCACTGAGGGGAGTTGTACTGCACTCCCTTCACTGCGCATGATGGTTTGGCCGGCCAAACCATCATGCGCAGTGACCCTCCCTCCAATCCCAGCTGTGTCGCTGGGGTTAGAGAGAGCAGGCACAGACTCAGTCTGTCCCGAAGTGCCAATCAAGGGCGCTCAGGCCAATCCTGAAGCTGCTCTCATATGAGAGCAGCTTCAGGATTGGCCGCAGGGCATTCTTGGAGCCTGTGCCTGAAGCAGAGGAGCGCGCCTCGGCCGGCTGAAGGTAAGTTTTATTTATTTTTTATTTTGCCCCCTTCCCTTTGTGACCCTTATGCCCACCCTCACCCTCACCTCCCTCCTGCCTCGCCACTCGTCCCAAACACAGGCCGCTACTGGTTAAAGTGAGAGAGCACAACTGTCCTAAAGAGAGTTTGGGAGGGGAGACTTCACAGCATGTGATGAAACCGTAATTGGAACTCTGGTCTATCAGTTTCGTAGATAATCACCTACTGACTATACATAATTTAATAATTTACTTTTCAATAAAGAGGCACACTTCTTCTCAGACAGCTATTATGCTACCTTGCAGAAGCACCCATGTGTTTTTTGAGGCACTGATGAGACTTCTAGAAGACTGCACCTCAAGGGTCCCCCTTATGAATGGCATGTTAAATAGGCTGGCTTTTCTCCTCTACTGGAGTTACTGATTTCCGAGGGTACCAGTGGTGTAATGAAACTTGAGGGACCCCACCCTGCAAAGTTCATAGATGGGGCACGCTTCGGGCTTCACTCAGGAGCTCTCAGACCAGGGTACTGTACTAGAGGGGGGCCCTGGAGCTCTGGGTGGGGGGGCTCGCACTGCAGGGGCCTTTGCTACACCCCAGTGGTGTACCTGTAACTCCAGGGTTAGGGAAAATCCAGGCCATTACGAGTTGGACCCGGAGAGTCCACTATGACATGAAGAATTACCTGAAACAGTTGGAAATTCTGGGTCTGATTCCCCTGGTAATTTCTCCTTTTAGGCTCGACTTTTACCCCGAGCCAAAGTATAAAGTTGGCAGACGGGCCATGCAACTTTGGAAGAATGCCAAGTATTAGACCTGACACCCTTGGCGTGGTTTCCCCCATCTTTTTGCCTCTGTCTACTGTATTTTTTGATGCTGTGCTGGATTTCGTTTTTGCTGGTTTAGATGCTTTGGACACTCTGCCACTGCTGATCAGTGCCAGAGTGTAAGTGCTCCCTATGAAAATTGTCATATTGATTGGGTATACCTGATTGGCATATTTGTTTCACCATGAAGTCCCTAGTAAAGTGCACTGTGTGTGCCAGGGCTGGTGATGACAGATGCTACTAGTGGGCCTGCAGCGCAGATTGCACCACCCACATGAGTAGCCCTAAAATGATGTCTCAGGGCTGCCAGCGCAGTGCCTGGGTGCAGTCAGTGGACTGCCATGTCCGCCTGGCCAGTGTCCCCACTGGCTGGGCCTAACCCTTCCCTGTCTGTGCACATCAGTCACCCCTATGGAAGGCTCAAGGTACCCCCCCTGGGCAGGGTGCAGTGTATGGGTAAGGTAGAGCATGTACTAGTGCAGGTCACATGCTCTGGTAGTGAGCAGCAGCCATTCTGTGAGCTCACTGCTGTAAGGTTATCTTGCTCCATAGAATAACATGGGGGAGGCTGGTCCCAATGGATACCAGCCTATCTTCTCATAGGAACAAGATGGGACATAAGTGATTGATATCCCTGAACTCAGAATTTAATAACACATCTTTTAGGAAGGGTTATTTTTAAATTCTGTGTTTGAGAATAGTACTTTTAGAAAGTGGCTGTTCTCTTGTCTAACCTTTCTGTGTGCCTGGGCCTGTTTGTGGATTGACTGTCTGGCCTGAGTGTGACAGGGGCTGCAGAGCCCCCAGGAGGTTGTCTGAGTCAGCCCGTGGATGAAAGGCAGCATCTGCTGCCAGGGAAGTGGGAGGAGATCGCACCTGATAGTGATAGGGCTGTGCCTGCCTGACCACAATGCTGGCTCCACCCCCCTGCTGGGCGACTGTCACCTCTGTCCCTGATACTGCGAGGAAGAAGGTAGACAGGAAACTCCCAGTGCCTCAGCAACACCCAGAACTTGTTTAGACCGGGCTCAGGGCCCACTTGCACAAAGACTTCAAAGGACTTCAAAGACTTTTAGGGGTATAAGAGAAGGACCCCTGACAACAGAAAATGCAGATTCTACAATCAAGAGGAACCTCTGCTGGAAGAAGGACTGCTGGAGAACTGAAGGAAGATTGCCTTGCTGTGTGCTCTAAGGGCTGACCTGTTCTGCTGTTCAACTGCAAACTGAGAAGAAGAAAGGGACTTTGCTGTGTGCTGTGACCCTGCCTGCTTGAAACTACAGAGACTTTGCTGTGTGCTGTGTCTCGTAAACTTAATCTCCAAGAGCCTGAGAAGAGCTGGCCTCCTGTTTGGAACCCAGGGTCAAAGGTTCCTAAGCTTTGCCAAAAACTGCTGAGGAGATCGTGTGGTGGCGTGCCCCAACGTGTATTTTCTACCTGCCAGCCGTGAGGATCGATCGCTGTGCTCATCGGCACAGATTTAGGGGTGAGGAGAGGCACGGGGTGTTTCCCTGCGTCCTGCATTCCCCCTGTTGATCTGCTGGTGAGGAAATCGGCTGACTGCGATCTGCGGGCCCGAAAATCTCTTGCCGCCAAATCACCATCGCGGCCCGGGGCCAGAAACACCCTCTGCAAATTGCCTCGGTGTTTAGGAGCTGCAGCGGCGAAGATCGGAGCCGAGCCCCCTCACTAACGCCGTGACGTGATTGGCCCGTGCACCGTAGCGTCATCGCCAAAGCTGTGCAGGGATTGGCCGCCCAGGATTCGTCATCATAGGCTTGTCCCGGGAGCTGCACTACCGTTGGCTGACTCCCGGGTACTGAAGGAGGCTCGACCGAAGGGCCGCGACCGGGTTGGTCCGCAGCCTTGGAGCCGCCGAGAGCCGTGACCGAAGCAACCCCGAGCGAGGAGCCGACAGCCGAGTCAGCCGTCCGACCCGTCCTCGCCGAGGGAGTCCAGGAGTGTCCCGCATCCCTGGCCGGTCGTCCCCCGAGGTGTGCTGCACCCCCGCCGCTCGTTGGATTGTCGAGAGCAGGCGGGAGAGCAGAGGGGAACGGCCGGGGCAAGGAGCGAGTGTGCTCTGGTAGGTGCGGGGCGCCTGAGGCCATCGGGCGCACGAGGCAGTGCCGATCGGCAGGAAAGGAGTCCCAAGGATATCTGGTGAGGCGCGCTTGCCGCGCTTGGGGGCTCATTGACTGAGAGGGCTGATTTTTGATAACTTAGCCCACTGGCATTGCTGGACTGTTCGTTTTTGAACCCATTTTGAGATAAGTCAGTATTACTAGTTTTTGATACTGATTTACCAGAGACTTGAGACTGATTTGATAAAAACGTCCTAATAAGCTGAGTAACCATCAAGATTAAGTGCAACATTTTTCTAGAGAAGTGAATATCGTGCAACTGTTTTATTTACCTTGCTGAAACTAGATAAAGACATATTTTTATAAATATACTTACCTGTGTGGTCTCAGTTTGTGGTGGATTGGGGATTACTGTTTTGTTAAGTGCATTTATTCTACACATTGCCTCAGAGATAAGCCTGTCTGCTCGTGCCAAGCTACCTAGAGGGTGAGCAGGGGTTGTCTACTTTGTGTACTTCTTCACCCTGACTAGAAGCAAGGGTCCCTACTTGGTCTAAGGTACTTACCTCTGCCAATTTTAGACCCCCAGATCTAACATTGTTGGACAGCGGTGCGGATTTGGAACTCATAATTGCACTTGACCTGCAGTGATTTCTTGTACATCGCTAGTCTAGTTTAGCAGCACAGGTTGCGTAAAAGATTTTTTCTTTTTGGTGAAACCTTTTTGTTGAAAAGGTTAGGAAGCATCATGTCTCAGAAAGCAGCAAGCGTGAGAGTAGAATTCGAATTTGAAATTCAGGAGTTGTTCAACTACAAAAAGGAGCAACTGAAGCAATTCTGCAAACAGCTTCGATGCCCAGTGAAGGGCAGCGCAAACAAGGAAGAGCTACAGAAAGCTCTGAGGGCCTGGTGGGAGGCCCAACATGGTGATCCAGAAGTTGTTACTGGAGTGGGAGGCACACAGGAGAATGCTTTTGTATCCAGTGATTTTCCAGTGAGGAGGCCAGCGTCTAGGGTTGGCAGCAACCACTCCAGTAGGATCATTTCTCCAGAGGAGCTGGAGGATAATCAGAGAGCTAGGGCCCATGAGATTGAGCTTTTTAAACTCAAAGCCCAAGCAGAAGAAAGGAGACTGCGCCTTGAAACTGAGAAGGAGGCGGATGAGAGAAGAAATGCTCTCGCTTTGGAGGAGAAGAAACTCCAGTTAGCTCATGAGTTGAGCATGAGGGAGCTGGACATTAAATCCAAACAGGTGAAGTCCAGTTCTAATGGTGGCAGCGCACAACCAGTACAGGCGGGTAAAGTATACATACCAAAAGATCTGGTACAGAATTATCAGAGGGGTGAGGATATTTATGCGTGGTTTAGATCGTATGAACTTGCCTTAAAGATGAATGAAGTGCCTGAGAAGAATTGGGGGGCAGGTTTGTGGAAGCATTTTGAGGCCTCTGGGAGGGATGTCTTGGCACCCTTAGAAGCAGCAGGTACTTTATCCTACCCCGCTATGATGGAGGCTTTGTGCCTCAGGTATGGGCTCACTCCAGAACAGTACCGCCAGAAGTTTAGGAACTTCAAGAAGCTTGATTCTAGTACTTGGGTGGAGTGTGTGAGTATGTACACGCGTGCACTGGAAGGTTGGATAAAGGGCAGCAAAGTTACTGATTATGTGGGGTTGTGTCACTTGATTAGTTGGGAGCACTTGAGTAGTTTATGTGTTCCAGAGCTGCGCCAGCATCTTTTAGACAGCAAGTTAACTGATCCCAATGAGCTTGCTAAAGAGGCGGACCACTGGACTAGCACCAGGGTCCACAAGGGGGTGGTAAGTACCCCAGCCAAAGGTGGACAGGGTCCCCAGCAGAAGAGTGGGGGGGACACTGGTAATCAAAAGGAGTCTTCTAAAGGGCCCCAAAATAGTTCCCAGGAGAAGGAGTCTCAACCCTCCAAGTCTAAGAAGTCCGGGCCCCATAAGGGCAAGCAGGACAACAGGTCCCCGCCTACTTGCTATGCATGTAGGGAGGTGGGGCACATTGCCCCCAAATGTCCAAAGAAAACCTCAGCACCCACTGGTGCTCCAACTCCGGCGTTAGCCAGTGTAGTTTTGGGAGGGGATTTGATTTCCAGTGGGGAGGAGGGGTTAGCAGTGATGACCCTTGTCTCTTTAGGAGACCAAGAGATGGCCCAGGAAACCTTGCTGCCCCAAAACACTAAGAAATATGGGCAGAAGGTGACCATCAATGGACAGGAAATAGAGGCTCTGAGAGACACAGGGGCCAGCGTGACATCTGTCAGGTGTCAGTGGGTGTCTGAAGAGCAAATCATTCCCAAGGTACTCCGGCCTGTGGTGGCGTCTGACAGTTCAGTGCGCCTCTGCAAGTTGGCAAATGTTTCATTTGAATGGGGAGGAGTCTCCGGTATTTTGGAAGTTGTTGTAAGTGATGCCTTGCCTGTAGATTGTCTATTAGGTAATGACCTGGAGAGCTCTCCGTGGAAAGAGGTGGAGCACAGAACTCATTTGGAAATGTTGGGTTTGCCTGCATGGATCTGTGTGACCACCCGTGCAATGGCAACCAGTGAGGGTGGATTAGCAGAACTGGAGCCTGGAACAATGGCCCAGGGACCTGCCAAGAGAGGAAGGGGTAGAGAGCGCGGGAAACCAGCCCCCACCGTTCCCACGGTCCAGGAGGAAGCAGAACCTGAGGGGGATGCCCTGGAACCTACAGGGGAGCAGGTGGCCGAACTGGGGGAATTGCCTGAGCTGTCCCAGTGGCAGCAAGATGGTGGTCCCTCCAGGGAGGAATTCTGCCAGGCTCAGAAGGAGTGCCCTTCTCTCATTGGTGTGCGGCAGCAGGCTGCAGACCAGGCAGCAGACCTGGGGTCCAAGGAACATTTGATTTACTGGGAGGATGACTTACTTTATAGTGAGCCTACGTTCGCTGAGCCCGGTGCAGCCCGTGTGCTGGTGGTAACCGAGCGCTTCAGGAACTTCCTACTGGGTCTGGCTCATGACGTGCCTCTCGCAGGACATCTGGGGCAAGACAAGACCTATCACAGGCTTGTCACCCATTTCTACTGGCCCCAGATGAAGAAGCACATCTCTGCCTTTTGTAAGTCTTGCCAAACTTGTCAGGCCAGTGGCAAGAGCGGAGGGAAGTGCGTGGTACCCCTCCAACCCTTTCCTGTGGTGAGCACCCCTTTTGAGCGGGTGGGCATTGACATCGTGGGGCCCCTGGACCCCAAGACAGGCTTAGGCAACAGCTTTATCCTGGTCTTGGTGGACCATGCCACCCGGTAGCAATCCCGCTCAGGACAATCACAGCCCCCGTGGTAGGCCGTGCCTTGATGGGAATATTTTCCCGTGTGGGGTACCCCAGAGAGGTGGTCTCCGACAGGGGGACAAACTTCATCTCTAGGTACATGAAGTCCCTGTGGGAGGAGTGTGGGGTGACATACAAATTCACCACTCCTTACCACCCTCAAGGAAATGGGTTGGTTGAAAGATTCAACCGCACTTTGAAGGGCATGATTATGGGCCTGGAAGAGCCCATGAGGCGGAAATGGGACGTCTTGTTACCATGCCTGTTATTTGCCTACAGGGAGGTGCCTCAGAAATCCTTAGGGTTCAGTCCCTTTGAGTTGCTGTATGGCCACCCTGTCAGAGGACCTCTCACTCTGGTGAAGGAGGGGTGGGAGAAATCCCGCGGGAAAACCCCTCAGGATGTGTTCAGCTATGTGCTGGCCATTCGCAACCAGACCAAGCGCTTCAGGAAGCTCGCTCAAGAGAACCTGGAGGCTAGCCAGGAGGAAATGAAGAGATGGTATGACCAGAACACTTCTCTGGTTGAGTTCCACCCTGGTCAGAAAGTGTGGGTGATGGCGCCGGTGGAGCCTTGTGCGCTCCGTGACAAGTGGACCGGGCCATATGAGGTGGTAGAGCGCAAGAGTGAGGTTACCTACTTGGTTAACCTGAGAACTCCTAGGTAGCCCCTGAGAGTGTTGCACGTGAACCGCCTCAAACCCCACTTTGAGAGGTCTGAAGTGACTATGCTCATGGCTACAGATGCTGGAGGGGAGGAGGATAGTGATCCTCTCCCTGACCTCCTGGCAATCAAGGAGCAAGATGGGTCAGTGGATGGTATGGTCCTCTCGCCCACCCTGACCCCAGAGCAGCAAAAGGACTGTCGCCAAGTCTTGGGTCAGTTCGCCCCCCTGTTCTCCCTGACCCCAGGTGTCACCAAATGGTGCGTCCACGATGTGGACACTGGAGATAGTCTGCCTGTGAAACAGAAGTTTTACAGGGTGGCTGACAAGGTCAGAGCTAGCATCAAGGAAGAAGTTTCCAAGATGTTGGCACTAGAGGTAATTGAGCCCTCCAGCAGCCCCTGGGCTAGCCCAGTGGTCTTAGTGCCTAAGAAAGCTGCTATCCCCGGTGGCCCCCCAGAACTCCGGTTCTGCGTGGACTACCGTGGGCTCAATGCGGTCACCAAGACTGACGCGCACCCCATCCCCAGAGCTGATGAGCTGGTGGATCGGTTGGGAGCTGCCCAGTACCTGAGCACCTTTGATTTGACTTCAGGGTACTGGCAGATTGCCTTAACTGAGGGGGCCAAGGAGAGGTCAGCATTTTCAACGCCAGAGGGGCACTTCCAGTTCCGTGTCATGCCCTTTGGGTTGAAAAATGCCCCTGCCACATTCCAGAGACTGGTCAACCAGGTATTAGCCGGGCTGGAGGATTTCAGCGCAGCATACCTGGATGACATTGCTGTGTTCAGCTCCACTTGGGAGGAACACCTGCAACACCTCTGCGCAGTGTTGAAGGCTCTGCAGAAGGCAGGCCTCACTATCAAGGCCAGTAAATGCCAGATAGGGCAGGGATCAGTGGTGTACTTGGGACACCAGGTGGGGAGCGGCCAGGTGGCGCCCCTACAGGCGAAGATTGATACCATTCTGGCTTAGGAGCCCCCCAAGACTCAGACTGAGGTGAGAGCCTTTCTAGGTCTCACCGGGTATTACAGACGGTTTGTCAAAGGTTATGGCACCATTGTGGCCCCTTTGACAGAGCTGACATCTAGAAATCAGCCCAGGAAAGTGAATTGGACTGAGGCCTGTCAAACTGCTTTTGACACCCTCAAAGCTGCCATGTGCACAGCACCGGTGCTTAAGGCACCTGACTTTTTCAGTGAGTTCATTGTGCAAGCTGACGCTTCAGAGCATGGCGTGGGAGCAGTACTCTCACAAATCAATGATGAGGGCGGAGACCAACCAGTGGTTTCATTAGCAGGAGGCTACTCCCCAGGGAACAGAGATGGAGTGCCATTGAAAGAGAAGCTTTCGCTGTGGTCTGGGTTCTGAAGAAGCTGAGGCCCTACCTGTTTAGGACTCACTTCCGTGTTCAGACCGACCACAGGCCCCTCAGATGGTTAATGCAGATGAAGGGTGAGAATCCAAAACTGTTGAGGTGGTCCATTTCCCTACAGGGGATGGACTTTACGGTGGAGCACCGCCCTGGTACAGAACACGCCAATGCTGATGGTCTGTCCAGATTCTTCCGCCTTAGTGATGAGGACTCCCAAGAGGTTGGGTAGTTCTCCTCACTTTCAGCTGGAGGGGACACGTGTTAGACCTGACACCCTTGGCGTGGTTTTCCCCCATCTTTTTGCCTCTGTCTACTGTATTTTTTGATGCTGTGCTGGATTTCGTTTTTGCTGGTTTAGATGCTTTGGACACTCTGCCACTGCTGATCAGTGCCAGAGTGTAAGTGCTCCCTATAAAAATTGTTATATTGATTGGGTATACCTGATTGGCATATTTGTTTCACCATGAAGTCCCTAGTAAAGTGCACTGTGTGTGCCAGGGCTGGTGATGACAGATGCTACTAAAGGGCCTGCAGCGCAGATTGCGCCACCCACATGAGTAGCCCTAAAATGATGTCTCAGGCCTGCCAGCGCATTGCCTGGGTGCAGTCAGTGGACTGCCATGTCCGCCTGGCCAGTGTCCCCACTGGCTGGGCCTAACCCTTCCCTGTCTGTGCACATCAATCACCCTTATGGAAAGCTCAAGGTACCCCCCTGGGCAGGGTGCAGTGTATGGGTAAGGTAGAGCATGTACTAGTGCAGGGCACATGCTCTGGTAGTGAGCAGCAGCCATTTTGTGTGCTCACTGCTGTAAGGTTATCTTGCTCCATAGAATAACATGGGGGAGGCTGGTCCCAATGGATACCAGCCTATCTTCTCATAGGAACAAGATGGGACATAAGTGATTGATATCCCTGAACTCAGAATTTAATAACACATCTTTTAGGAAGGGTTGTTTTTAAATTCTGTGTTTGAGAATAGTACTTTTAGAAAGTGGCTGTTCTCTTGTCTAACCTTTCTGTGTGCCTGGGCCTGTTTGTGGATTGACTGTCTGGCCTGAGTGTGTGCAGAGCCCCCAGGAGGTTGTCTGAGTCAGCCTGTGGATGAAAGGCAGCATCTGCTGCCAGGGAAGTGGGAGGAGATCGCACCTGATAGTAATAGGGCTGTGCCTGCCTGACCACAATGCTGGCTCCACCCCCCTGCTGGGCGACTGTCACCTCTGTCCCTGATACTGCGAGGAAGAAGGAAGACCGGAAACCCCCAGTGCCTCAGCAACACCCAGAACTGGTTTAGACCGGGCTCAGGGCCCACTTGCACAAAGACTTCAAAGGACTTCAAAGACTTTTAGGGGTATAAGAGAAGGACCCCTGACAACAGAAAATGCAGATTCTACAATCAAGAGGAACCTCTGCTGGAAGAAGGACTGCTAGAGAACTGAAGGAAGATTGCCTTGCTGTGTGCTCTAAGGGCTGACCTGTTCTGCTGTTCAACTGCAAGCTGAGAAGAAGAAAGGGACTTTGCTGTGTGCTGTGACCCTGCCTGCTTGAAACTACAGAGACTTTGCTGTGTGCTGTGTCTCCTAAACTGAATCTCCAAGGGCCTGAGAAGAGCTGGCCTCCTGTTTGGAACCCAGGGTCAAAGGTTCCTAAGCTTTGCCAAAAACTGCTGAGGAGATCGTGTGGTGGCCTGCCCCAACGTGTGTTTTCTACCTGCCAGCCGTGAGGATCGATCGCTGTGCTCATCGGCACAGATTCAGGGGTGAGGAGAGGCCCGGGGTGTTTCCCTGCGTCCTGCATTCCCCCTGTTGATCTTTCCGCCAAATCACCATCGCGGCCCGGGGCCAGAAACACCCTCTGCAAATTGCCTCGGTGTTTAGGAGCTGCAGCGGCGAAGATCGGAGCCGCCGCGCTCCCATTGGCTGAAGGAGCCGAGCCCGCTCACTAACGCCGCGACGGGATTGGCCCGTTCGCCGTAGCGTCATCGCCGAAGCTGTGCAGGGATTGGCCGCCCAGGATTCGTCATCATAGGCTTGTCCCGGGAGCCGCACTGCTGTTGGCTGACTCCCGGGTACTGAAGGAGGCTCGACCGAAGGGCCGTGACCGGGTTGGTCCGCAGCCTTGGAGCCGCCGAGAGCCGTGACCGAAGCAACCCCCAGTGAGGAGCCGAGTCAGCCGTCCGACCCGTCCTCGCCGAGGGAGTCCAGGAGTGTCCCGCATCCCTGGCCGGTCGTCCCCTGAGGTGTGCTGAATCCCCGCCGCTCGTTGGATTGTCGAGAGCAGGCGGGAGAGCAGAGGGGACCGGCCGGGGCAAGGAGCGAGTGTGCTCTGGTAGGCGCAGGGTGCCTGAGGCCATCGGGCGCACGAGACAGTGCCGATCGGCAGGAAAGGAGTCCCAAGGATATCTGGTGAGGCGCGCTTGCCGCGCTTGGGGGCTCATTGACTGAGAGGGCTGATTTTTGATAACTTAGCCCACTGGCATTGCTTGACTGTTTGTTTCTGAACCCATTTTGAGATAAGTCAGTATTACTAGTTTTTGATACTGATTTACCAGAGACTTGAGACTGATTTGATAAAAACGTCCTAAAAAGCTGAGTAACCATCAAGATTAAGTGCAACATTTTTCTAGAGAAGTGAATATCGTGCAACTGTTTTATTTACCTTGCTGAAACTAGATAAAGATATATTTTTATAAATATACTTACCTGTGTGGTCTCAGTTTGTGGTGGATTGGGGATTACTGTTGTGTTAAGTGCATTTATTCTACACATTGCCTCAGAGATAAGCCTGTCTGCTCGTGCCAAGCTACCTAGAGTGTGAGCAGGGGTTGTCTACTTTGTGTACTTCTTCACCCTGACTAGAAGCAAGGGTCCCTACTTGGTCTAAGGTACTTACCTCTGCCAATTAGAGACCCCCAGATCTAACACCAAGCATCTGGTAGACATCTAGAATTCAGCACACTTACAGCAATTTCCTCATGGCTGTGATCAGGGGCTGCTTAGATTTGCGCACTCCACCCTATGTTGTAACTTTGAGATCCCTTGTTGAAATTGCTTTAGCCAGCCAAGAGTTGGCTGTTGACTCAATTTCAAAGCCGCTTTGGGCCGTTCAAGTGGCTGGTGAATAGCACGTTCTCTTTGTACGCCTTAAAGGTCTAAAGAGTTCTTCATAGGTACTGCTCTGTATAGATTGTTCAAAGATTTGTTGGAAGTGCTTATAATAGGATAAATAAATAAATGGCATTCTGTTTCAGTACCCCACCTGCATGGCTGTCTGGCCTGTGGAAGGTGCTGCAAAGGCAGGTCAGGATGGCCGAGTGGTCTAAGGTGCTGCGTTCATGTTGCAGTCTCCTCTTGAGGTGTAGGTTCAAAACCCACTTCTGCCAATCCTGTGTTTACTCTACTTTTTTCCTCGAGAGAGAGAAATCTGATCATTTCCCTCATAGGGGCTTATATGATTGTCTTCTTGAAAGAGTGCAGTGAGTTTTTTCTTGCTCTAGCCACTCATGGCCTAAGCTGTGTGCGTTTTTTGGTTCACAATAACTTTCTCACCCTTTAGATAAAAAGCAGCAGGTGGTCAGGATGGCGAGTTGTCTAAGGCGCTGCGTTGAGTCCGCTTTCTCTCCTGGAGGCGTGGGTTCGAATCCCACCTCTGACAAAACTCTAAGTCCATTTTCTCTCTGAGTTCCATTAGAATCTCAGCTAAAAATTGGCAAGGTATATATCTGAATAAGTACCACATTTCAGTTTCAACTGCTTATGCATTTGCCCAATTCTATCTTCAAGCTCGTATAATAGTCTTCTAGCACTCTTAGTGTTTTATGTGTTTTGGGGGGCACTTAAAAATCCCTTTTATTAAAGAAATGGGTTGCATTCAGTCTTGTGATATTTTTGGTTTCCAATAAGTAGATTTTTAATTTTATGTCACATCATTTTCAAATGCTTCATTCAAGAGATGTTTCCACTATGGAATGCAGAGCAAGGGGCAAGAGCACAAGTGATAGAGCGAGTGAGTGAGAAGGGGTGTTGAGGAGGTAGAGAATGAAACAAAGACAGAGTGAGTGAACGGCAGGTAGGCATAGAAGAGGAGACTAGAAGTGAAGGCGACTTGCTTTTCCCTGTTCTTGACCTCCCTCCCATCCCTAAACAACCACAAACATACCTTATATGCAACGTTGGTATGCAGAACTTCACGCCTCAGCAAGTGAGGGTGAGTCCCAGGCCAGGGGCTAGAGAGCAAAGGACTACCTTAGCTCAGACGTTCCCTGCTAGGGACAATTGATCTGGTACAAGTCCTACTCTTTTGTATCCAGCAAGGATCTAGAAATCCTGCATGAATCTGCAAGGCACATTGACAGAATAAATTTGCATACACTGCCCCACCTTCTGCCTTCCTACTCCCTGTGCAGTAGTTGTTTGTTTAGAGAGAGAGGTCGCAGCCAAGGCAATTTTTTGAGTCAGATACAGGACCCTAAATAGCTGGTGAGAGGTAGGTGGGGTTCTAAAAACATGAAAACAGTATACCTGTAAATTTAAGTGCTTTCGTATGTGATCTTCTGTGTTTATTGCCCTGGACATAAAGTTGCACCTTGTGTTTGAAGGTTTAAATTATTTCAGGCTTGCATGGACGCAGAAATTTCTGAGTGACTTTTATAAATTTCTCAAAACTCTGCACTGTCAGTATAGCCGAGTGGTCCAGCCGTCCAGGGTGCTGTGTTTAGGCCACATTCTGCTCTGGAGACGTGGGTTTGAATCCCCCTTCTGACATGACTTTCGAAGATATATTCTCCTTTATCAGGTTAACATCTGAAGTTGAAATTGCATCTGTTGGTCTTCACCTGGAACCTTATACCGTCCTCGTCTAGTCAAGAAAGATGGGGTTTCTCATATATTTTGGTTGCATAAAGTCTTGCATGGAGATCATCAGCCCAGCGAATGTTATTTTCAACTAGCTTGAGATGGTGTGTTGTGTCTGTGCAGGTGCATCAGCACATTTGAAGGCCCCTGAAGAAAGGAGTGAGCACAATTGAGGGGTGAATACAGCCGTCAGACAGTGTGTCTTTTTTGGGGGTTCAAGAAACTCTAAAGACACTAACTTGGAATGTGGGGGAAGAAAATAAAGAGGTCAGAGACCTGATGCTCTATTTGGCGAGCTGCCACAGGATTAAAAGAAAAAGAGTTCTACACTGTCAAAAATATTGTTGTGAAGAAAAAGAAAAGTTTTCTGCAAAATTATAAAATATGCAGCTTTTGCTTGCATGTATTGCCCACCTTTCAGACAGTCGTCAAGTGTAAGGGCAGAAGAAAAGTATGCATGAATATCAGATTTGACTATGTGCCCCTGTAGGGCCTTTAGGGATCTTAAAACATTTAGAAATCTCGGCCAGTGGTAAAAGAATGTCTGTGCTTCATTGATTTCCAACTTTCTTCAGAGGTTGTTAATTGCCCACACAGTATGTACAAAGCAGACCACGGCAGCCCAAAACATGACACCCAACACTCTAAGGGCCTCTGAATAAGTAACTCCACATTTCTTTGTGCCATATCGTTCAGAGACATCTCAGGAGAGCTCTTTAAAATCTTCAATCTGAGCTGATTGCCTCAAAGCAGTGTCCCACGGAGGCAGTCCAGTGCTTATAAAGTAATAAGTTACTTGATCCCATTGCTGGAAAAAAGGGCTTTGTGATAGCTCCTTTTGGAAGTCTTAATCTTTTAAAAAGAAAAAAAAGAATTACTCCGGAGGATGTAGTGAAGAAAAGTCTTCAAGAATGAAGTTATTAATACATGCAAATTGTCACAGGTGTCAGACTCATTGCACCTTCCTTTTTAGTCTTTCAAAGACTACAACGACATGAAGGCTTCATTGAATTTAATAGCGTCTCATTTTCTGAGGCTTTTTTAAAGATGGTATTAGAGGATCTCATCAAACAGAAGAGGAGGTCAGGTCAAATCATTCATAATGGAGCAGCCTGAGTTAATCACGTCTAAATTATCCTTTTGCCTGTCCTGGCTTCCGAAGACCATTGACCAAGTAAACTGCCATTTTACACTTGTTATGATGTCCAATAAATGGCACACGCATTCGAAAATTATCCAAATCAGTTTGATTTGCAGTAATCTGGGCAGCTAGTTAAATAACACTGCACAGAAACCGGGAAGGGAAATAGAATCTGCCCCTGTCAACAAAAAGCGTTTCTGATCTCACGGTTATTAACATTCTTGGCAAGACTGTTTTGCATTTTCTCAGTTACAAAATCAGCAAATAATTTGTGATACCAAATAGTGCAATGTGTTAATGTTTTTTCCCTTTACACTTTACATTTGTTTGTTTTAAATCCGAACCCACAAGTACACTTAAAGTAAAACCTTTGAGAAGTTACTGAGAGTAGTATCTAACCCGAATATTTTTTCCCCCCAGGGCATTTGTGTCTATGTAGATATACAGATATAATATGACTGTATTGTGGCGAAGGATGCATTGCACATTCATTAAGGAATTTAAAAGCTGGAATTGACACATGTTTATTATACATGTGAAGTTGAGCAAATATCGCTCTAGGACAGTGGTTCCCAAACTATTTTGACCAGTGGCTCCCTTGCCCCATTGACCATTGCCTGTGGTTCCCCATGTTACTTTTTTGGAGGGTGGGGTGGATGTAAGCCCGGCCTCCGGAGTAGCCCGGCCTCAGTAGTTCTTGCATTTTTCTCCCTGAAAATAATTGGGATGAAGTTGATGAAGCTAATATGATCATGTATGCAGGGTGTTTCGTATTACTAAGGCGGCACCTCCAACAAAATATTCCTAGTTGCACTTCCTTGCCCATGCCTTTTTTAGAGTACCCTCTCAAACTTTTTATCCCACTTACTGTGCCAGATATCACCCCTATGCATGTAGGCCCCTTTGCCAAAGTGTTTCTGTGCTTGAAGAATATTTGCATGCACGTCCATTTCTACCCATGTCATATGTGCCAACACACCTATCTCAGCAGGGCGACTCACAATTTTTAAAATCACATATAGCTTTCTTTTTGCTGTCTCCTCCCTAAGACCGCCTCAAAATCAATGTAAGTAAAATAAATTCCTCTGATTCTTTTTTTAAACGTCTCTCCTTCTTGCTTCCAAATGTTGGCATTATGCCATATATGGTGTTTTACTTCCCTGTGCTCAAGGAAGAGAGCAGGCCTGTCTGGAAATGTGTGTGTACTAAAAGAAATGTGTACTGGAAGTACCTAGGATTCATTATAAATGTCAATACTTAATAATACTTAGTGTGTTTAATAGACAGGACAGCTGTACTTTCCTGATAACTTGCATTGGTGTAAAATTCACTTGGAAAAAACGAAACTATCAACGAGTCTAACAAAATAAATCAGGCAACTTCGCTTACTTTGGGAGCGATGGAACATGGTGATCCATTGAAATACGGAGGCCATCTCCCTCGACATGCCATCAATTAAGCACTACGTTTTCAGCTTTAGGCATGCCACTTACAAATCATCGGCATTTAAGTCTAATTAGTTTAACAGAAGCCAACAGACCCTTCAACATTAAATGCATTAAAGTGCTGGGTGCACACCTCCCTTGGCTAGGTTTGACGGCTCCCCAGGGAACCACGGTGCACAGTTTGGGAACCACTGCTCTAGGATATCCCAGTTTAAAGTGTGCTCTTGAAGTTATTGTGGCCAACTTTAAGCACTTTTTCACAGAATATATTGTTACATAAAAATTTCCAAAATTGTGCAAAACATTTCACCTGTTTTGATCTGCGTACTGAACTTCTTCGCTCTAGAGCACTCTACAAATACTGTGACATTTGGTCCTGGCATTTTAGCAACAGAACACTTCATGGCATTTTAGCAGCAAAACACTTCATGGTATTTTAGCAGCAAAACACTTCAAACATGCTCGCAATTTGCTCCTAATTTGTGCTTGTGTAGAGTACCCAGTCATTTTCAAAATTATACATCAGACATGACCTATAATGTGGTCCGAAATGAAAACAAACCAATATTCTGAAAAATATTCAGGCTTGCAGCTGATGGCAGGTCTTTCCTGTCTCTGGGCTGGATGCCACTCCTTTGCCTCAGATTGTGACAGGTTGAAAAGAGCAAACTCTGGAGCCTTAGCAAAGCGCATTCGCGATCTTACCCTGCAGGCCACGCCCCCAACTCTGCTAGATGATTATAATTTGTATTCTTAAGAGCTCAACTTCATTTTGGTCACAACTTCATAGCGTCAATACAATTTAAGCAATCAGTTACTTGTAGGCAGCAAACTTTGCTGCCATGCACACTATACCGTCAACAAGTCCTTGAAATGATGATCGCCATCTTGAAACTGTGGCAAATTAATAAAAGCACTTCTGAATACAGACGTTTCATAGTATTTCCCAGTATTGGGTACTAGGACGGTAGTTACGTAATTCAGTAACAATGTATATTATGCCATGGACGATCTTTAAATTACATACATTTTAGCGATTACTGCACCACATAGCTTGTGTTCATGGTGACCTCGCAGTTGGCTTTGGTTGTCTCATTGCCAATTTCAATGTACCCACACAGCACTGGGTATGTAATCTGAGTTTGCTGATACAATTTATTCATGGTATACAAAGTAGAATATAATTAAATACACAAAGTAATAATCGAAAGCCTAAAAAAAGAGAAAGGTGACTAGTTAGCCCTTCAGTAGTCCTTAAAAACATGTGTTCTCAGTATTCGGAAAACCATATTGAAATTGTCATAGGTTCTGACGTGCTTTTTGACAGAATGTTCCTTGTGCCATGCACTGCTATCATTATGAGGTTTATTGTAGAACGTCTGATGGCATAAAAGCACACCATTGCTTCTCAACATTTGCCTTTTTCGCAATTACAGGTGAAGCAGGTTGAGTCTGGCAGCCTTCATTTTAGTTTCTCCTTTCGATCAGAGGGCCACCTTGGGACAGCAGATTCTATAGAAAGCATAAACGAGGATGTCCAGAAGGCAAGGAAAATTCAAAAAGTATCTTATGGTAAGTTAATTTCACACCACTTCCAGTCTTTCTGTGAACCCCAAGCCAATGATACATTTTAGGTCTGTAGAGCACATAATAATAGTATGGGACAGCATGTGCCAGTCGCGCTTCTTTACAGACGGTACATGTGTGCCACGTGAGAGCGATGCATGATGGAGACCATTGTGACAACCACCCTTGACTCATGCGTTCAGACTTGCGTAAACTCCCTTTGTTGGGCTCTGATTACTCTACATGACTACACTTTACCTCTGCTACAGAACCTGTACATAAAAGGGCTTCCCTTTTACAGCAGACACTTCGTGATATCCAGGAGGGGACCAGAACGCAACAGTTTCAGACAAAAAATAGTGAGCATGAGACTGAAACTGGGAAAACTTGGCAGGCAGTGTGGGCTTCTGGGGCATCATCATTATTCACCAGTTGTGGGGGAGGGGTCAAGAACACTGTTGTTGTGTTACTCTATTTTCCCTGCACATATGTATAGTCCTCTGTTAAGAACAGTAGCAGCATCTACCTGGAGTAGTGGTAGGGCGAGGTGGGGGTGGTGATAAAAAAAAAAAAGAAAAGGGGGGAAAAAAGAAAGAGAAAAACACTTAACCTTTCAGGCAGCCAGCTCTCCCCTTCTTTCACGTCCAAGACACGACGCAAGTAGGAACAGGAAGCATCGAGGTTCCCTCCCCTAAGACAATTACAATGCTGTAGAGCAGGGTTGTGATTGGTCTGAGCACCGTGGTTCGGGAAAATGGGAGCCTGGACATGTTCCTCACCAGGCTGTGTAACACAGCCTGGTGAGGAACATGCAAAGTGCCCATGGCTGTTTGGCCGGCGCAAAACGCCCGGCCTAATAGTCATGCACACTTTAGAGTGAGCTCTTCACTCCGCCCCCTGCCCTGTGGCCAGCACAGCCCGCTCCGCCCACACCTTGAAAGCGCAAGACAATAGTGAAAAATAAAGCAATAATAATATTATAATTTTCTTTTTTCTTGTGGGGTGATGCTACTACGCCTTTGCAGAGGAGCCGCCGCTGGTTAAGAATGCACTGTTTTGCCTGTTCTCCAGTTGATACTGCTGAATAATTTTAATTATTGACGATTGGACATCAACATTATGAACCATAAAATTATGATATATTTTATTGGCTTGTCCCTGGCTTCCTTTCACACTCTTCTGCTGTATTTTAGAGAATTTACTCCGTCAGTATAAACCTGATTATTTTTAAGGTGATCGTGCCCTCTTCTGTTTCGCTCTCCCTTTCACACCCAAATCAAATCATATCAAATCAAGCTTTATTCGGATCATTCAAAATGTTCATAAAAGCATACTATAAAAGCATACTATAAAATACAATAAATCATTTATAATCAAGATCTAAATTTTATCCAAACACAATACTAAAAACACAATTTTAACATGATTTAAAAAAAGTATACAGGTTCATAATACTGATGTGCTTACATTAATTCATAATTCAGTTTTTCTAAGTAAGCTAAATCATTCCTTTGTTTCATTGCCAACGGTATATTCACACCCATATTCTAGACCAAAACCTTTCTCCCGAAGTGAGTTATGTCTAATTTACTAAAAAGCCTTCCATTTCGGCTTCTCAAACGTGACACACGGTTACAGACATCAGTATAGAGGTTCATCCAACAACCAAATCCAAGATCTGTGTTTTGAGGATCACTCTCTTTCTCATAGTCTTTTAAGGAGTTTCGTACTAATTAATCGCTGGTTCTATGATATACTTGCAATTCATTTCTCGATTTAATTGTCCTAAACATGATATGGAAAGCTGTTTTTGTTTAAATGTCATTAGTTGCCCCAATAATGCCATCAGCAGCCTGACTCCAATATGGCATGACCGCCTGATGGGTTCTCTACTGAACTTTAAATTGGAAACAGGTAACAGTAGCAAAACGGTTGTTGATATTTGTGTTTGGCACAACCAAAACGAGATTTTTTTTTTAATTATACTCTACAATCTGGACAAATTAGTACTAAACTCCCCAAAAGCCTTGAGACAGAGGATTTTTCTTCAAAATACATGTCGGTTGCTTTTGTCAGATGAAACTTTGAATAAAGGATTCTGTATGAAACAAAACACATGCAGTGCTGTAATTCTGTAACCAAGAATTAAAGCCAACAGACAGTATGAAATACTAATTCATTTTTATGATATGATTAATGTTCTGATAGACCTCCTATTGAGAGAATATAATTACTAACATCCCAGTGGGGACTGGTATTGGAGGGACAGTCGCAGTCATTATATATTCCTGTACCCCAATCTTTGTTGTGATGTCCATATAGCTCTGTTATTCGATCAGTTGTGATACAGGTGACCTTCCGGTATCTTAGAGTATTTATATCTTCATAATCAGTATTCACAAACCTGATACTAAAGTTTGGAGCCTTATAACTGATGACTTTTGTTGTGAGAGTGTGGTTTTCTGTCATGTCCACTCTAATGTGTCATAATCCAGTTTCAGATCTAAAGCATATCTCGACAGTGCTGTGGGGAATGTTCTTCTATTCAGCAGGCCCTCAGGCCCATAGCTGTTATTCAAATATTCTATGATTCTGAATACCTTTTTTGTTGTGATTAGTTATATTAACCTATTATCAAACATGCCTGGTTGTTGTCCAGATTCCTCCTTCAATGTAAATATTTTATTGGTTTATTAATTAAAATCGTTACAATCGATAAGAACCATACATAAACGATAAAAAACGAAAGTATGACTTCAAAATCACTAAAAATAGGGAAAAGACTAGACCAATTCCTGTTTTAAGCGGCTACAACATAACATTTCATAAGGTTAACATTTACAAAATCATTATATACTCAAATAAACAACTTAACACAGTTAACTTAGCAACAATAAGAAGCATGGGCAATAAGCAATATTTGTGGTAACAGTTCTTAGCAGATAAAAATATATATTACATAATCCCGCAAAACTAGATGTTATCAATAAGCTTTGCAATCGAGATAAATGTCAAATAGTAAAGTGCAATTGTGCTGACGTTATGATCCTAATATTCCGACTATAATTCAAGCATATTTATTCTCTTGATGTAATTATAACCACATTAATGGTGTATGCACCTATTTTATAAAACCGCATCATTACAAGATAATAATTTTTTCTCAGCTAATAAAATAAACTTAACAAAACGAAAAATCATTTGTGGCGATACACCAGAAAGGCATGTGATGATAGCATTTCTACAAGATCTCACCCCCAATTCATTAAAAACAGATCTCAATAGGAGTTTCCGCTCATCTAATAATTGGGGACACAAAGTTACAATATGAACTAGTGTTTCATCACCTAATCCACACAGCCTACATTTTTTAGAAGGCCATTTTTTTCCCATTTTGGAAATCCATCCTTGGTTGGGGATCGCCCAAACCGGATTAACATAAATCTATTCTTAAGAACCGGTTTTAAATAAGACAACAAATATGGTTGAGGTTCCAGTTTTCTAAAAGAGTTAGCATCTGACCATGAATGGTTCTTTTTCCTAAGTTCATCATTGTCAGTTATAGCCGACAGTAAATTAACTGACTGATTTATTGATCTTTTAAATTTGTGTTTACTTCTAACTTCATCTTCTAAGTTTGGGCATTCAAAATTAAGTAAGCACTCATTTAAAAATGATCTCCAGCTACTTGCATGCTCACTACTCAGAATCTCATGCCAACACTGACACGAGAGAGAACCTTTTTCTGAGCATGATAATGATAGTAAAGTTTTTTAATAAGTAGACTGCCGGGCCAAAGTTTGTCTTTTTAGTCCAAATTCTAATCTTACATTGGCACGGCCTATATATCTGGGAATCCTATAGACTGATTTGTAAACTTTTATCTGAATGTCATCTAAGATTTTTGCATCTTTGCCACGGATGATCATCGAGCCGTATTCCAAGGATGGAATCAATTTAGCTTTCATGACCTTCAGCAAGTGCTCGTAATTTGGGCATGATAACTTATCCCTTAACTTTCTAAATGCAAATGATAATGATGTTGCCTTTGCCTCAAGGTTGCTGAAATGCTGCCCAAATGACATATTATCATCAAATGTAATTCCCAGATATTTGTACGATTTTACTGATTCAATAAGTAACCCATTATTGTTCCATACTTTTGAACCTACTTTTTTTCCTCCTATAGTCATAATTTTTGTCTTTTTAGTATTTATTTTTAAGCCCATTCAGAGTAATATATTGATTAAAAGAATCAACTATTCTTTTTAAAACAATGGCCGTATGACTCAGTAAAATTGTATCGTCAGCATACTGCAAATATTTAATCTCTTTACCTTGTATGGTTGGAGAATGGGCATTGACATCATTAAAATGAGATGGTAGATCAGACATAAAGAGATTAAAAAGACAGGGAGCCAAGACAAAGCCTTACTTCAAACCCGGATTAGTTTCTAGCCGGCTTGTAGTGCTTCTACCATCGCCGACTTTGATCTGGACCCATGTATCGGTGTATAAAAGTTTAATCATGTCTAATAAACTATTTGGAATGCCCCAATTAAGAAGCTTAGCTCATAATAAGTTTTGTGGTACAGAGTCAAAGTGGCTTTTAAATCAATAAAACATACATTCAGTTTCTGTTTCCTATATTTAGCCCTGTCGGCCAATAAAGTCATTAAAATCAAGTTTGTGTTGGTCGATTCTCCTCTTCTAAAACCAGTTTGAAAAATTGGGATTAGATCATTCCTTGATGCCCATGCTTCTAAGTCTTCAAGAAGACAACTCGCAAATATTTTTGCCTCTACAATCAATCGATAATTGGCAGGATTATCATGCAGATCACTTTTATATATTGGCTGTATAATGCTTCCTTGCCATGACTCAGGAACAGTTCCGGTTTTGAGAACATCATTAAATAAATTTGTTAGAACCTCGGGCCAGTGATTAAGATTTGCCTTAAACACAGAATTAGGAAAACCGTTTGGACCCGGCACACCATTAGATCTGATCTTACTTATTGCCTTTTTAACTCGATCTGTCGTCCAAAAGTCATTATCTTGTAGAGTATTTGAATCATAGGCATCAGAGCTTGAAACATCAGCCTTTAGTTTTCTTTGCTTGTTGTGATGATCTGAACAAGATTTTTTATGTTCTTTACTTTCCAATGTGTTTATTTTTTAATTCTTCAATGGTTCTCCATGCCGGACTGCGAGGTAGTGTTCCCAGTAGTCCCTGTGAGTGCCATGCAGGAACAGGTCACAAGCTGCACGTGTTGCCACTAAGTCGAGAATTATTTTTACATCATCTTTTAGAATCATTTCTCACATCTCCTGCATCAATTTAAAATGATTTTTGCATTTGTCTGTATAATACGCTCTAAGAACTTGGGTTATTTGTTGCCCGTACACAGTCATTCACCTATCCTATCTCAGGGTTCACCACTAAGCCATCCCTGGAGTCTATGGAGTACTCACACCATCTCTCTGATCTCCTCTGGATCAGTCACTACTTTTGCTTTCTCTGGAACCATCCCCTCACAGTGCCTCCCACCACTATGACCTATCCTTGGACAACTCCTTCTCTCCACCAGA
Source organism: Lissotriton helveticus (assembly GCF_964261635.1). Taxonomy (NCBI): domain Eukaryota; kingdom Metazoa; phylum Chordata; class Amphibia; order Caudata; family Salamandridae; genus Lissotriton; species Lissotriton helveticus. Next base: position 408,049,485 of record NC_136065.1, read on the forward strand.
TTACCTATGGGGATCGTGGGAGCCATAATGTTCTTGCACCACATACTGTGGGAAAATGTCTCAGTACTGCCCCACTCTCTTGGCAAGATCCCTTTGGGGGAAGGGACACTACTTCTGGGTACCCTCCCCCCCACCATTACAGTAGCTTCTGGCCTATGCCAATGGTTAGAAAAACGGAGTAATAAAATTGACTTGCAATGGGCTTCCTCGTGGAAAATCAGTCTTGTTCATGACAAGCGCAAGAAGCACCAGAATTTCCTGGAGCACCCAATCACCTCCTACAACCTAAGAAGCAGGGCACAAACCTTCAGGAACTAATGGGAAGGCATTCCTTAATTGCGATTTGCACTTTGCGAGTCGCAATTAAGGAATTTTAAGGAATCACAATTTTTTTTGCGAATCCTTCATGCATTGCATTTTGTTATTTTGAAATAGCGAATTGGTAAAATTTGCTATTTAGAAATCGCAAAATACGGTCTTGATGCATGTGCCCCTAAGTGATTTGCATAGAATCACAGGCTATTGCGCAGTGCCCCATAGACTCGAACCGGGATCCCCAGCTCTTGAGTTAGGAACTCTGGCCGCTGCACCACATCCTATCCACTCCAGTGTTATCTGTCAGGGAGCTCTTTCTTTCTCCCGGACATAATTGATGAAAACAGCTCTTTATTCATCACATAGGCGAACCGATGCATTACCAATGCTTGTTGAAAAAGCTGCCATGTAATCCCATGTCACGTTAGCCAGAACTGTGTCTAGCCAAAAGCACTTGGCGTGCTGGGATTTGGAAGCCAGTACTTTGGATGTTAAGAGCAAAACTACAAGACCCAGAGTGTAACATGCTTTCAAAATATTCAAAAATAATATTGGAGTGCAGGGTCTGCCCCTTGTCCCTCGCATCACTCTAATCCGCACTTTCACTTAAATATGATTCCCTAAAGTCAGTGCTTTAAATCTGTGGCCTAACGAACCTTGAGGGGGCCCCCCTGCAGGGTACGTGAAGCGGCCCCCTCCGGACTCAATTTAGAGCTCCCCAGCAGAAGGGGAACATCCTTTTCAACGCGGATGTTACCCCGCAGTGCTTTTACGACGCGTCCTTTACAACGCAAGTCGTAACCACGACTTGCGCTGGAGGGCGCTAAAGGTTAAAGAATAGTATATTTACTATTCCAACACCTTCCCTACTATCCACGGGGACTGGTGTTAGAATAGTAAATTATACTATTCACTATCCGCGCCAAACAGCGCAAGTCGTTGTAACGACTTGCGTTTTTAAAGACGCGTTGTAAAGGCACGCGTTGAAACGGTACGCGTTGTACCGTCATACATCCCAGCAGAAGTGCGGTGATGACGGGGCCCACCCGCACCGCGGGGGCTGCAGGGGCCTGTGTTATGCCCCAGCTTTAAATGGGCTCGTACTGTCCGGTACGGAGTACTGGCACTTTTTTATTTTGAGAGGAAGAGTAGCGGCACTTCTCAAGAGAAATGCTATACTTTTAATTGGAGAGTAGAGGCACTTCTCAAGAGAAATGATATACTTTTAATTGGAGAGTAGCGGCACTTCTCAGAAACAAGCAGGTACTCTGCTACTGAGTATCTGCACTTCTATTTTTCAATTTCAAGCACTGCCTAAAGTTACTTTAACTTGTATGGACTAAAATGCTTTTTCAGGTGACATTTTTTAACAACAGTAGTCTTCTCATATCTGTTCACTTAGTCTGTGCAGTTTACATGCTTATGAAAGTCCTTAGTGAAATCTAACATTGGACTTGCCCTTCGTAGAGACTAAACAAAATCTGAATAAACTAGTTTTCGTTCTAGTTTTGTTAGAACCGATAGACTTGGACAAACCTTACAGACTTTGAATGCGGAAAAAAATCCACGTTTGTTATAGCACAGTACTTGCATATTTGGGGATACATTTAAAGAACAGTGCAAGACTCCGATTTAAGAAATGACAGGATAACATCGGTCGATTTTGCACGCATTATTTGAAGAAAACGTTATTTTCAAATGTAATCATTTTTAATATGCCATTGAACGTATAGATCACTTCGTATATTCGCCCTTATCTATTAAGGTAAAACAAGTAATCCGTATTTCAAGTTTAGAGAATACATAAAATAGTTTTTAGGTTAGCTTCCTGTTGGATATTTTTATTCCACTGCTTGCTTATAAATAGTTCTTATAAATCAACGAAACATTTATTTTCACGTGTTAGGTTCTAGTATTATAATGTCATCGATGTTACTAAAACACTCTGAACCTGATAATTTGATTTAAAGTATGCAATATGTTCTAAATGACTTGGGGTTTTAAATTTGATCTTGTAGTGTGTCTATGTTGACTGAACCTGTCAAGTTCTATGTAATACTTTCCTATAACACCAGAGGGCAATAGAAGAACGTGTTAAACACTTACACTTTTAATCTGAAAACGTTAAATTCCGTACAACGAAGTGTGTTTTAAATTGTGACTGGGTTGACTAAAAACAGTTCAGCAATATTTTTTCTAGATTTGCTGGTTTATTTTATCAACATGATAGGTCATGTTTTCGTGTTTACTTGCAGATGGTTTTAATTAGCAAACATAAAACTTCTCTTCACTGTGAAAAATTGCTGCGTGGGTCTATAATTAAAAGTTCAAACGCCGGCCTCGTTTTAGGACTATATAATGTGCGTGCACACACATTGAAAACACTGGTAAAACTGCAACATTAGAATTAAATGGTGTAAAAATAGTTGCAGTGGATCCAGCGGCCATTTTTTTCAGTAGATGTTCAGCGACATGTGTGAATAAGAAGAGTGAGATGAGAGCGGCCATGATGGCGGGCGAAGCTCAGCGGCAGGGCTGACTGGCCGAGCTTGGATCACTGCTTCCTGGGGTCCAGACTCTTGGCAGCCGCCACTTTACAACCTACCTCTGCAGGAGGGTCTGGCCGTGCAGGTGCGGGCACACACCCTAGTGGCATAATCTTTTTTTTACTTTATAAATCTTTATTTCGGAGAAATTTTTCACCATAAAAGACATTTAGTACATCCGTAGTATTGTTAAAAAAATAAAAGTATACTTGTAAAATTGTCCGTAATCATTAAAAAGCAGTATTACACAGTACAATGCATACATAAACCTGGTACGTTGGAGTCAATTACCAGCATCGAGATGTTTTCTTCTCAGAGACCATATGGCACCCAAATATTTGGCCACTGCAAAAACAATGTGGTCCGTCAAGTTTGTTTTTAGGACTCTAAATGCGACCAAGCACTCTCCAAAACCCAAGTTTCTGCATAGAGGAACTATCCATTTCCTACGCATCCCTTGGTAAATGGGGCAGAAAAAGAGTATGTGGAGTTCGGACTCATCAGACATTCTGCAAGCTGGGCACATGCTGGGTGATTGTTCACTCCACTTACTTGTAAATACTCGAAGTGGGAGTGACCCATGCCTCCATTGCAAATATAACTTCCTAAGCAGGGGAGGGTACAGATTGTCTAGAACTCGTTCAAATCTATACGTATCCTTGATACATAAGAAGAGCTCTGTTAGTGGGCCAAGTTTTTGGTGCTGTAGAAGTTTCGTCAGTTTGCTATCATGATATATCTTTGCTAGTCTCTTTTTGGGCAAAAGTGGGCAATTGGTTAGCGGATCATACCACAACTTTGAAAGTCCCAGACCCTCCAACTCTGATTTAATAAATTTCAGCCAATTGATTTTCCCAGCATTGGGCATAGCAAGCAACTCCTGTAGTCCCTGTCTGTAGCTGGCCAATTCAGGAGTTACCCACAGCCTACGCCAGAAAGCCAAGGGACGGAAAGCCAATTCTTCATCTAATGGTCGCATCCCTATGTCTAACCTTAGGGGGACTAGAGGGGAACTGGAGGGGAGTCCTACAACCCTCCGAATAAATTTGTTCTCCTCCTTTACCAGATCCGTTGTTACTGCATGCCCCCAAAGCTCACACCCATACATGGCTGCCCCCCTAGCCTGTATTTTGTAGATCTGTATAGGAGGACCAACGGGCCGAATAGTTGATTTATTATTGCCCAGAAGATTCAAGGTGGCCCCTGCGTATTGGGTCAATTTAAGGAGTGCTTTGTCCTGATGCGTGCTCCATGTCAGTTTGTCGTTTAACATGACTCCGAGGTACTCGAAAGTTTTCACCCTTTCGAGCCCACTCTGCCCGATGTTAGGTCTAAAGCTAAATTTTGAGGGGGGGTTAAACACCATAAATTTGGTCTTTGAGGTATTAAGTTCTAGACCGTATGCCCTACAAAAGTCAGTGAAGCCATCAAGAACGCGCTGAATGCCCGTTGCGGACTTGGAAAGCAACAGTGTGTCGTCGGCAAACATAATTGCCGGCACCCTTGCGCCCGCCAACTTGGGCGCGTCAGAGTTGGCAACCCCATTTAGGTGGGAGATAACCCCGTTGACGTAGAGGCAGAACAGGGTCAGTGCGAGCACACAGCCCTGTCTCACCCCCCTGCCAACGGGGAACCTATTTGACAGGGCTCCCTCCTTGCCACACCTAACCTGTGCGAAATTAGCAGTGTGGAGACGAACAATCATCTCCAGCAAACCCTCTGGTACCCCCAGTTTGGCCAACACATCCCAGAGCTTTTTACGGGGAACCAGGTCAAAGGCCGCCCTCAGGTCCACGAATACAGTATAGAGGCTGCCACCCTCCAACTGCACCGTTTTCCAAAAAATGAGGACGAACCGAAAGACCTGGTCCATGGTTGAGACCTTCTCCCTGAAGCCTGCTTGGAAGGGACTCAGAATGTTATATTCCCTCATCCATTCCAACAGGCGGTCCAATAGCAACCTGGCGAACAATTTTTGGGAGACGTCTATCAGGCTTATTGGCCTGTAGTTGGCTGGGAGCAGAGGTGATCCCTTCTTAAAAATTGGGACTATCTCTGCCCCCAGCCAAGTTGGGGGGATCGTCATGCCATTCAGAATTGCATTGAACAACGCCCTGAGGTACGGGGCCCAGATTGTGACTTCGTGTTTGTAAAGGTCCCCTGGCAACCTATCTAGACCAGGCGCCTTTCCGGGAGCCAGAGCCTTGATTCCCGAACTAACCTCTGCCAGGGTAAATTCGTTCATAGGAGCTGCGCTTCCATTAGGTTGGTGCCTTGTGTCTTCTTGTGGGTTCTCCAGTTGGTCCGGGTTGTGAGGTTTATACAGGATTTTGAAGTGTTCCTCCCAAACGGGGGCTGCTATGTTTGCTACTACTGCCACTAATGGTTCAGCTGAGCCATGTTTAACAATTTGCCAGAATTTTTTGGGATCGCACAATGTGAGGGCAGCTGTCATTTCGGACCAGATTTCCTCGTCCCATTCTTTTTTAGCACTGAGGAGGATGGACTTGTAAGCAAGCCGCTTTACCCTAATCATGTTCTGGGGTTCACGTATTTTGAGGGACTCTAGTAAATCGGCCTTTGCCCTCCTGCATGAGGCGTTAAACCATGAGGCTCTTTTCTTCTTAAACTTCTTTGCCCTGGCTACCGGGTTCAGCACATCTGCCAAATTGGAACATAGCTCAGAGTGGGTGGCCCCTAGCTCATTGAGCTTTGCAAAAAAGAGTTCGGTTTCATTAGCTAGGCAGTGGCTGAGGGCCTCGGCCTTTTCCAGTGCGGGGACGACTGTCGCATACAGCCTTTGGATATTGGATGGGTTCTCCAGCAGCTTTGTCCATTTAATTCTACGTCTATTACTAGTTAGAACCAAGTCAGCTGGGTCTACCAAATTTACCTCTGGCCGACTCGTTTGAGACCACTGGATCGCAAATCTCAGTGACAGTAGATTATGGTCACTATCAGCTCTGTCTACTATACGAAAGTCCCTTACTTTAGCCCAATCCCTGACAGAGACCAGGATATAGTCAATACGTGACTCGTGTCCGGGTCTATTGAAGGTGTATTTTGGAGGGATGTCCCCTTGGATCCGCCCATTACAAGCCCTCAACGAGTGACGAAGCGTGAGAGATGTTATTTGGGAGGCAAGTGGCGTCCAGACCTTTATAGGGGGACTCGCCAGGGTGGGAATATCCCAAGGTTCATCCTCTTCACTTGTTAAATCTGTCAAATGGACCGGAAGGGGCTCGTACTGAGTATTGAAATCTCCACCAACTATCAGTGTGGAGCAAGAAGTGGTAGAATCAAGAAACAGCACTAGGTCATTAATTGTATTCGAGATAGCTGATATCCCTACTGATCTCGAGTATACATTGATCAGTGTTACAGTGACACCACCGGCCACTCCAGAGATACACACTGGAAATCGGCTGAGTTCGTTTCCAGTTTTGTAGCCCTGCAGCCAAGGTGGGATCCCACCCAAATCAATAGGCCCCCTGATGGCCGTCCCTTTCCACCCCATTTTGCCTGTATCTCAAATGACACATATCCCGTACGGGAGTGGTTATCCCTGGCCCAGGTTTCTTGTAGTAGGCATATGTCATGCCCTTCGATAAGTTCTACCCACTCGGGGGAGTCTAATTTATTGGCCAGCCCGGCGACATTCCAGGAGAGTATAGATACCACTCCAGGAGCCGCCTGGGTATCAGTGGCAATGAGTGCCAGAGAGCACTTGCGTGGCCCAGACTGTTCTTGCTGGGTGGAGGACACACCGTCCATTACCACTAAGTTTGTTTTTAACCTGGTGTCAGGAAGGGAATTGGCCTCGTTGCTTGGGTCTATTCTGGGCTTGTCGATATCATTCTTACTGTCATTAGTTGACTTATAAGTTATGTTGCCCTCAGGGAGTTCAACGGGTGCCCGTTCTATATATCTAGTGTCGCCTGAGTTTAAATTATGGCTCCCCAAATGGAATTGTAGTATGGGAGAAGCAGGTCGATCCAGTTTAGGTTGGGGACTAGGAGAAGCTGATCGTCCCAAAGGGTAAACAGAGCGACAGAGCGAGTCAACTACTGGTAGAATGTCCGTTGACCTACATGTGAGTCAATCCACTTCCTCGAGGCACCCGAATCTGTTATAAGTCGGGGCCCCGGTCCACCCACCGTACGTATCTGACCAGTGGTTGGGTGGCCTACCCCACCCGCCTTTTTTCTCCGGTATCCAGCTCCAGTTCCCTCCTATGTTCAGTTGTGGTCGCGGAGGGTAAAAATAAGTAAGTGGTCTTGATGCTATCGGTGAATTTTCATTGGTTTGATACCAGGAGTGTACAGATTGCGCAGTGTTAGGATTTTCAAATGAAACCACTACACAATCGCCGGTAATGGACTTATACGAAGTGCCTATCCAGGGGACCCGGCGCACCATGAGGATTTTACTCCTCAGGTGGTTTGGTATTGGCCTGTTGGTATTAAGCCAATGGATTACTTTGTTCTTTAATGAACCAAAGTCTTCCTGTTGATGGTATTGCAGTTCCGGGACCCCTGTTAGTACTACAACATAGGGTCTAACGTCAGGTGGAAGATCAACATAGCCCCTAGGGCGATCTCTATTGGCATTAACTCTCTGAGTGGTAGGTTGTTGATTAGTGAATTGTTTGAGATTAAGATCTCTAACCTTCGGTTTAGTCACAGCTTCCAGGGGTGGTGCAAGATGACCTGCCGTGGCTGGCAAAGATGGTACAGACTGTGCCGCCAGCTGGTTTGTGGCCACCGCTGCCTTTTTGTGGGTGTCTATAGTGTCCCTGTGCCGAGGTTTTGGAATAGGTTTAACCTTAGTGACATCAGATGAAATGGCAACAGCTACTATTTTATCAGCAGGTTGTAATGTGGAATTAATAGTATCGGATGGACAGGTAGGTTTGTTAACATGGGCGCTAAGGGTTGCTAAATTCAGGATGCTTTTTTCCGTTTCGAGGAGCTGGGATTCGATGTGGGCAAGCCTTACTTCGAGGGGGGTTAGAAGTTTTTTCAGAGTTTCCCACACAATTGACAGAAATTCTACGTCCCTCCCTTTTATAGTACAGAGTGGAGCCTCCCCGTTCTCGCTTTCTATTACAAGATTATCTTTACTCGCTGATTGTGCGGTACTCGATTCTAGACTTAAATCGGGAGGTTTTGTACTATTTACTGAAGAGGATTCTAATGGTACATTAAATGGTGCCTGAGTGGGAAGTTGGGCCTCTGCTACCTTTGCTTTTTTTTTTTAAATATGCCGAAGTGTTGTTGCGCTTTCTTTTGTTGATTTGCCATTTTTGTGGGGGCTGAGAATTCCCCCCACCCAATTCCATAGGTTTGGGAGTTGAGGATGTTTCAGAAAGGGCCATATCACCCGCAATAGCCGTCCCAAATGCCCCATCTGGTGGCAGATTTGAAATATCGGTGGATGGAGATAAGTGCCCCCCCTTGGGTATGAGTGACGTTGCTACTAGTGGCTGATGAATGTCTGCCTGCGTCGTGATCAGAATAGGGACCGGACCATTTGCACGGTCAGGTGATTTCACGAAAGCAAAATGGCCTAGGGAGGATTTTTTGTGGACGGCTAACTCCTGGGATAACCTTCTTGCTGCTTCCAGTTCAATAGATACTCTGTGCTGCATTTTATTAATCTCCCTATCAATGGCTGTGTTAGTTTTAGTTATAAAGTCATCTAATGTCCCGTCTTTCAGTTTACCCTTGGCTGCCCTGCTTCTGTACTCACGAGTTGACATGGTCTTCAAACAACAACAACAGCAGGTGGATGGGCAGCTGGAGCACTAGGGAACACAGTTAGGGTCCAAGAGTATGGGCCAGACCAGTCCTTTCCGTCCTCGAACGGCCTCAAACGGCCCGCTCTTTGCCCGGTCTTCGCCCCGAGCTGCGTCCCGCGCTGCGTCCCGCGCGAGTTTGTGACTGTGATATAGGAGGTGTGTTGGGCGGGGGGGCGGGCCAGCAGGGAGAGCGGACCGGATGCTGTTTCCCAGTCTCGCAGGGACTCCTGGATATCGGAGTCCCCGCACGCTCGCTGCCACTAAAACAGCGCGACGCGGCACCCGCGAAGCGGGTGCGGCGAGTGGTGGGTTGAAGTCCTGCTGGGTCCGCTACAACCAACACGCCGCCCAATCCAAAAGTGCCTCCGTGCAAAGAGAAAGTACAGGTGTCCCAGGGAGGTAAGGAAAATGCTGCCTTTAAGGTTCTGCGATGGGCGGGCCAGCAGGGAGAGCGGACCGGATGCTGTTTCCCAGTCTCGCAGGGACTCCTGGATATCAGAGTCCCCGCACGCTCGCAGCCCCGCTGAGCCTCTCACCCTGAAGTGCCTGGAAGTCCTCACCGTCAGCTGCCACTAAAACAGCGCGACGCGGCACCCGCGAAGCGGGTGCGGCGAGTGGTGGGTTGAAGTCCTGCTGGGTCCGCTACAACCAACACGCCGCCCAATCCAAAAGTGCCTCCGTGCAAAGAGAAAGTACAGGTGTCCCAGGGAGGTAAGGAAAATGCTGCCTTTAAGGTCCTGCGATGGGCGGGCCAGCAGGGAGAGCGGACCGGATGCTGTTTCCCAGTCTCTCAGGGACTCCTGGATATCAGAGTCCCCGCACGCTCGCAGCCCCGCTGAGCCTCTCACCCTGAAGCGCCTGGAAGTCCTCACCGTCAGCTGCCACTAAAACAGCGCGACGCGGCACCCGCGACGCGGCACCCGCGAAGCGGGTGCGGCGAGTGGTGGGTTGAAGTCCTGCTGGGTCCGCTACAACCAACACGCCGCCCAATCCAAAAGTGCCTCCGTGCAAAGAGAAAGTACAGGTGGCATAATCACTGGGACACGTACATGAATGAGCCCATCTCTCATTATGCTGTGGCTTATCAAACTACTTAACAGTATAGGATGTCGTTGGTCTGTGCTAGAGGCAAACAGACTGGTGTCAATTTTGTTCAGGAAAGGTTGCCAAACTGCTCAAGAGCATCTAACAAAGTACAACACAAGTCAAGTAGCGAAATGAATCGAGGCGTGTATCAGAAAAAGAGGCACTTATTGATTGGGTAAAAACCCCCAAAAAAGGTAGGTGTGATGGCTCGAATGCTGGCTACACAGTGACTCGTTGGTGAATACTTATTTGCACTCCTCACAGTAGAAGCTGCACTGGGAGACCAGGAACCCTGTAGAATTGGAGCCAGGACCGCGCCCTTTCAATAGTCCGCTACTTCTCGGTTCCACACAGGATAGGAACATCCTAAGCTTTGCATCCGGGACAGTTGCTCCTGTAGGGTCAGGCCCTCATCTTCCTTCTTTGAGAATCCCTTGGCTTCTCCATCAAGTTGCAGACTTCAGGTGATGTCCCCTCATCTCTGGCGTTCATGCTGACAACAACCCTGGACACAACACACAACTGTCATTCGAGTACTGTGGGGAGCGCTCTCTTGGTTGTTCATGATGGACTTGGAACTAGCACCAAGTGGGGCGGTTTGGAATCCGCTTTTATACCGATTTTCCAGAAAGGGGATGTGGGGCTACTGTCTCATGCCTCGGTACCAGTTTGAGTTGGTTCTCTTTCCTTATATCATTTTCAGGTTGCTCTTTAGATGCACTTTGTTCAAATTGATGGTTTTTACAGCACATCACAGTGTGACTCACTCGAAGCATGTTATGTTATAGCCACATATAGAGCGCACGTTCACCGGACGGTTTCATGGCGCTAAGGACGGCGGGGAGAGAGGAGCCGCAGTATCTAGATTAGGTCACTATGCTTGAGTAAACATCCGTGTCTTAAGCAATTTCCTGAACTGGGCATAGGAGGACACTGACATCAATTCCACTGGAAGGGAGTTCCAAAATTGTGGGGCCAGGGTGGCAAATCTGGAGCCGCCATGCTTCTTGCATTTGAAAGATGGCGTCGCTAACAGATTCAGGTTGGAGGATCGCAAGTCTCGAGAAGGGATTTAGCATTGGATCCTGGAAGAAATGAAGGTTGGACTATTGCAGTGAAGAGCTTTGAAGATGGTGCATCCCAGCTGAAAAGCACTCCTCTTGGCCACAGGAAACCAGTATAAGGAAGCATAAGTATCAAAAATGTGGGCACAATGAAGTGAGTTATTTGCACCTTGCTGCTATTTCCTTCTTTGAGCAGTAATCCAAGACAAACAAAAGGGCAGGTCCTACCTAAAAACGTCCTGTCCTTGAACAACAGAAAGTGTAGACCTATCTCTCACACCTACCATCTAGCAACGGCAGCTGTCAGCAATAATTCATTTGCAGCTTTTTGCTAACACAGAGCTCATGGCATTTCTAAGGTTGCCCGTGTCTCCACTTACTGTCGACAGGAATACAGGCAATACACTTCCACTGTCTGGGAAGGCCATCCTCACCCTTCAACTTGCGCCATGCTAAACCAAAGACATTCAAAATAGATCCTACTGGCCCCAGTACTCCTACAACACTCAGAGTCCTACTACCATACATGTTGATTATCATGCATGGCACATACATTCACACTTGACATACCCATGGAATGTCAGCACAGGTTCTAGATTCCACATAACAACTAAATTTACACCAGAGGGTTAGTAGACCACTCTCTCAATGACAGAGAAAAAGGTCTGGTCTGGCTATACATTTACAAAACACAGTATGCTCCTACAACCGCTGGACATGATGTACCAAGAACAGTAGTCCATTGCATAAGATCAAGGTGTGCATGGTGTGCAGGTCACAAGACTGGTCCTGTACCTGACATTGTCAGGGTCTGGCTGAGACCTCTACACACACTCTAGCCTAGTGTGATGCCAGGGCCAAAATAAAAGTCAGGATACCAGTTTCCAATCCAGGTCACAAGACTGGTCCTGGGCCTCACATTATCAGGGTCTGGCCTAGACGTCTATGCACACTGTAGGGTAGTGTGATGCCAGGGCCAAAATAAAAGTGAGGATACCAGGTTCACATGCTGTCTGTTACTTGTGGCCCAGGTGCATGTTCGTATATCTTGCAGGGAATGTTCCTTTCCTAACATTAAGGCTCTCATATATCATGTGGTACTGACTTTGAGGTGGCTGTAGTCCAACCTGGTTGTTGCACATGCCATATCAAGGTTGTACAGGTCATCCCTATGGAACTTCTACAACCTCCATATTCCTATCCATGGAGTCGTGTTGATCCAGCCTCCTCTGCTTAGTTGTTAGCAGGTAGTATTCTGGCTTTGGAACCTGACAAAGTATGAACAAAGCGAGCATCATACAAAATGTAACTAGTGAGATACAGTCAGATATGTCCAGGTAGTGCTATGCTATCCTGTTAGATTACTAGCATAGAAAACAGCTTGATTCTATGCTATTAGGGAGCTGCAATTTAACATGCTATTTACTACTTCAATTAAGATAAAAAATTGAGTGTTCCCGAGATCTGATTCCTGCAGTGTTGTAGCAAGGGGAGTGGGTGAGGGTTCGCCCCAGGTGGCACGAGTTTTGGGGTGGCAGCCGTCCCCTGCTCCACCCCACCCCTGCTCTTAACCTGCAGCGGTCACAGGCGGCAAACACAGGGATCGCCGGTATCCCTCCCCTGCCCTTACCTGCGGTCATTGTGGGGCGCTAAGCGCAGGGACCACAACCGGCGGCCAAAGGTCTAGCTACGCCACTGGATTCCTGGGATAAAGGGCAATATATAAAAATAGGAAAACAATATCCCACATCAAATGATTTTTCTCATAGAGATCAACCCGTGTTTAGTTAAAGTACATAGTTCTTGTAGGAGTGATATACACTTAATGCAGAAAGCTTACTTTACTTCTCACATCTAAATAATCTGCTGGGTGGTATATCCTTACCCTGAATAACCAAACCGTTCCGGCGGGTATGATATTTTGTGTTATGTAGTCTTTCAGGAGGATGTGACTAGTGAATATTCCTTTCAGTCCTCTCCTTAGTTTAAATAAATTCCAATCTTGACAGGCTTATCAAAAAGTTATCCTGCTCAGATAGCCTACTTCTTAGATGCGAAATGTCACTGTTCTCAATATTCACACGCACACTGGAAGATGCTGTAGTCACCGTCCACAACCTGCCATAGCATATAAGGAAAACTTTTTTAAGGCTATGCAGAGATTCCGGAAAAAGGTTAATGCAGTAGGGCCTCATCATTATATTGGCTCTACATTGGTCTGCCCTGCCGCTGTCCTCAGATTGGCTGATTGAGGACCATCTGTGTCTGCTGTGTCAGGAAGTGTGGGCTCGTTTGGCCAAAGAAGCCATTAAGAGGGTGCTGACATCAGAAGCGGGCCGTAGTTGCTATTCCTACTATTTCATGGTGCCAAAGATGAACAGCAGTCTCCATCTTGTACTAGATCAGTGCCCCCGCAAGTACTTCCTCAAAACAGAGAAATTCTAAATATTGATGTTGGCTCAGGTCCTGTCTGACCTGGGGACTAGATGGTAGTGTTGGACTTGGAAACGCAAATTTCCACATCCCCGTCCTGACAACCCATAGACTTTACCTGCATTTCACAGTGGGCTATGAGCATTTTCTGTACGGTGTGCTCCCCTTTGGCCTCACCAGCACTCCTCAGGTGTATTCGAAACTGATCGGGGTGGTTGTAGTTCATCTGTGGAGGTGAGGTGTTTCAGTCTTCTTCTACCTTGACAACTGGCTGTTGAGGGTGAAGACCCCTATGTAGTCGTCACCCACCTCCAGACTATCGCGGACCTTCTGCATTTGCTGGGGTTAACTATAAACATTGTGAAATCACACCTGACTCCCTCTCCGATGCTTTCTTTCATCAGAGTCATTCTGGACACAGTGTAGTTCCACGCCTTCCTCCGGAGCTGCAAGTCCATTATATTTGGGCTGTGATTCTGATGTTTCAGCCCCTTGCCTGTATTTCAGCGAGACTGTTTCGGAAGTTGCTGGGCATCATGGACTCCTGCATCCTGCTGGTAAAGAATGCCCCGTGGTGTATGCGGGCTCTGCAGTGGGACCTGAAGTTCCAGTAGGTTCAGCATCAGGGGAATCTCTCTGACTTGGTCCAGATATTGGAGGGCACTGCAAAAGATCTGCAGTAGTGGCTGAAGAACCATGATTGGGTCAGCAGCAGACCCCTCTCCTTTCCCCACCCAGAAATCACAGTGTGTCAGATGTGACACTCCTAGATTGGGGTGACCTTCTGGTAGAGGTGGAGATCAGAGAACTCTTGTCTCTGGCGTAGACTCAGCTTCTCATCAACTTGTTGGAGTTGAGAGCATTTTGCTTGCCATTAACAGCCTTCACCCAGTCCATCAAGGGTAGGATGATTCAGGTGTTCAAAGACAACACTACGGCCATGTGGTACTGGAACAAGCAGGGTTGAGTGGGGTCCTGGACCCTATGTCAGGTGGCCCTGCTCCTCTGGACATGGCTGGAACTGTTATGTTATGTTATGTTATGTTATATTTATTTTTATATAGCGCACGGCTACTCAAAAAGAGTGTCCCGGCGCTTTAAGTAAGGAGAACTACAGCACAATAACATAACACAGTAACAAAAAAGGAGAAGAAAAGAACACAGAAAGAGCAAACAACTGGACGGCCTACTGGGTAAACAGCCAGGTCTTGAGGCCTTTCCTAAAAACAAGTAGACTGGTGGCTCCCCGGAGTGTGAGCGGCAGTGAGTTCCACATCCGTGGCGCCAGCAATCCGAAGGAGCGGCCTCCCAGGCGGGCTCTCTTCACTCGCGGGACAGCCGCCAGGAATAGGGATTCTGATCTCAGAGAACGAGCCGGGAGGTAAAAGGCAAGTCTCTTTTGGAGGTACTTCGCTCCCACCGCATGGAGAGCCTTATAGGCCAAAGTCAACGCCTTAAAAGCAATCCGTTTGCAGATGGGAAGCCAGTGCAACGTCTGCAACAAACCCGACGCACTGGCTCGTCTGTTCAGACCAAAAATGGCCCTCGCGGCAGCGTTCTGCACGACTTGGAGCCGCTGTAGCAGATACTCTGGTAGGCCCAGGTAAAGAACGTTCGAATAATCTAACCTAGAGCCGATCAAAGCCTGCACAGTCAGCTTCCTATGCTCCTCAGACAAAAGGGGCAAAAACCTCCGCAGCATCTCCGCAGAACTTCAGGACATTTTCCTGTTGGTACTACACCTGACGGGTCTTTGAGTGCCAGGGATGATTAACTCAGCCTTCAATGTCTTGCGGATCACGAATGACGTTTCAATTCGGAGGTGGTGTAAGGTCAATTCCGCAGTTGGGGCGAACATGGTTACATCTATATGCCACAGCGGAGAACGTGCAATCTCAGCACTCCTGTGCGTTGTAGTTTCCAAGGCGACGTTCAGTTGGAGACTCATTTCGTCTCAAGTGAGATTCCGCTACTGCTCGAACAGCCAGGTCTTGAGCTGCTTCCTGAAGGCGAGGTGGTCTTGGGTCAGGCGGAGGCGGGTCGGAAGGGAGTTCCAAGTCTTGGTGGCCAGGTAGGAAAAGGACCTTCCTCCTGTGGTGGCTCTTCGGATGCGGGGGACGGCGGCGAGGGCGTGGCTGGTCGATCGAAGCTGGCGTTTGGGAGCGTAGAAGTTGAGGCGGCTGTTGAGGTATCCTTGGCCTTGGTTGTGTAGGGCTTTGTGTGCGTGGGTGAGGAGCCGGAAGGTGATTCTCTTGTTGACCGGGAACCAGTGCAGGTCTCTCAGGTGTCCGGAGATGTGGCTGCGGCGGGGGATGTCCAGGATGAGTCATGCTGAGGTGTTCTTGATCCGCTGGAGTCTCTTCTGGAGTTTGGCGGTGGTTCCGGCGTAGAGGGAGTTGCCGTAGTCCAGACGGCTGGTGACGAGGGCCTGGGTGACCGTCTTCCTGGTCTCGGAGGGGATCCATCGGAAGATCTTGCGTAGCATGCGCAGGATGTTGAAGCACGACGAGGAGACGGCGTTGACTTGTCTGGTCATGGAGAGGGAGGAGTCCAGGATGAAGCCCAGGTTGCGTGCGTGGTCTGTTGGTTTGGGTGCGCTGCCCAGGGCGGGGGGCCACCAGGAGTCGTCCCAGGCAGAGGGTGAGGATCCTAGGATGAGGACTTCCGTCTTGTCTGAGTTCAGTTTCAGGCGGCTGTTCGTCATCCATTTGGCCACGTCTGTCATCCCTTCGTGCAGGTTGGCTCTGGCGGTGGTGGGGTCGTTGGTGAGGGAGAGGATCAGCTGGGTGTCGTCGGCGTAGGAGATGATGTTGAGGTTGTGCTGGCGTGCGATGGCTGCGAGGGGGCTCATGTAGACGTTGAAGAGTGTTGGGCTGAGCGAGGAGCCTTGAGGAACGCCGCAGATGACTTCGGTGGCCTCTGATCTGAACGGGGGGAGGCGGACTCTCTGTGTCCTTCCGGCGAGGAAGGAGATGATCCACTCCAGTGCCTTCTCCTGGATTCCGACGTTGCTGAGGCGCTGTACTAGGGTACGGTGGCAGACGGTGTCGAAGGCCGCGGAGAGGTCCAGGAGGATGAGGGCCGCCGTTTCTCTGTTGTCGAGCAGGGCTCGGATGTCATCGGTAGCTGCGATCAGGGCGGTCTCAGTGCTGTGGTTGGCCCGGAAGCCAGACTGCGAGAGGTCGAGGGAGCAGTTTGTCTCGAGGAAGGCGGCCAGTTGCTTGTTGACAGTCTTCTCGATGACTTTAGCCGGAAACGGGAGCAGCGAGATGGGGCGGTAGTTCTTGAGGTCGGTGGGGTCGGCTGATGGTTTCTTGAGTAGAGCGCTGAGTTCGGCGTGCTTCCAGCTTTCCGGGAAGGTGGCGGTGTCGAAGGAGGTGTTGATGATGTCCCGCAGGTGGGGTGCGATGACAGTGTCAGCCTTGTTGAAGACGTGGTGAGGGCAGGGGTCTGTCGGAGATCCGGAGTGGATGGAGTTCATCGTGCGGATGGTGTCTTCGGTGCTGATCGGAGTCCAGGCGCGGAGGGTGGTGGTGGGGGGCGGTGGTTCGGTCGTGGCGTGCGTCGGTTGAGTGCTGAAGCTGTTGTGGATGTCCGCGATCTTGTTGTGGAAGTAGGAGGCGAGGGAGTTGCAGAGGTCTGGCTCTTCCTGCTCACCCTTCATACACCAGTTTCTTCCCAGACAAACTGGTTCTCCAAATCCATGCCTCTTTTCTGCCAATGGTGATGATACCTTTGCACGTTGGCCAAAGCATCACGCCGCCGACCTTCTTTGCTCCGCCTCACCCCTCCAAGGAGGAGGAGAGACTTCTCCGCTTGGACCCCAAAAGTGCGTTGCCATTCTATGTAAATCGCACCAAGAACACCAGGTGGACGAACAGATCTTTGTTAGGTTCACTAAAGCGAAGAAGGGGAAAGCAGTTGAAAAAATGGACCATCTCCAAATGAATTGCACTCTGCATAAAGATCTGCTATGCATTTACCAAAAAGCAACCCGCTGAGGGCTTGTGGGCTCATTCCACTAGAGCCAAAGCTGTGCCTACTTCGTTAGTTCATGGAGCTACTGTCCTGGGCATATGTCGGACTACTACATGGGCATCCTTGAACACGTTTACCAAGCACTACTGCCTTGACTGCCATGTCCGTTGGGACGGGCCCTTTGCCTGCTTGGTTCTGCTGGACGTTTTGGTCTGAGCGAGTTCGCAGGTCCACCTCTGGGGAGGTATAACTTTGGCATCTATTCTAAGGTAAGGAATCTGCATCTAGAAGTTGCTCTGAGATGAACAAGTTATCTTCGGTAACGTCTTATCTGATAGAGACTCTATCTTGCCGCAGATTCCTTACTGATCCTTACCGTTTCAATGAACCGGTTTCTCTACCTAAAACGATCTCTGATGGCCCTTAATATCTGCATGCTGATCACTTAGCCTTAACATGCCACATACCGTCGGTCAGGGATACTGCTGAAGATTTTCCAGAATCACCCTCATGAATATTATAAGTCAGATAAGGCTTTATCAACGGTAAATAACTTGTTCTTCTCTGCTGTTTTCAAACAAGCCCCCTCCAACTCCATCTCATGCATCTTAATGAAGAGTGATTGCTCCCCTCATAGCCAAAAGTCCACCTGGCTTCTCCCTCTCAAAAAGGCCAGGGATAGTTATTGTACTTTTTAGTAAAGAAGTTAGGTACCTTGAGCCAGATCCTAGAACCCAGGTTAAGTGATAAGGCTTTCCTCCCCATCACCACTCGCCCACTGCATTTTTTAAATATTTAATCCTTTATACGTTTTTTCCATCCTTTTTTTCTCCATATGTTTTAGATTATAAAGGTACCCAAGGCTTGGGAATTCCCTGTAGGGAACTGAGAAACTATCCATAATGCTGTAAAATGTTGAAGTTTTGCTTTTCCAAGAAAGTACAAAGTTCTTTTCTAAAAATGGCATCAACAAAAGGTTTGCTGTGCTAATTCTGCACAGGGTAATTTGTGTAGATTTCTCATGGTTTTCCTAAATCATTAACCAATCAAAGTAAGTATGAAAAATAAACGTTGATGACCGCATTTTCATCTGTAATATTTTGCACGAAATGCCGGTTTACAAACGTAACCTAATATGATGCCTGTCAGACTCTTCAGGTTGTAGGGATATATAGTGTTTATTGCTTGTTCAAAAAGCACAGGATTCCGAGAGCCTTCAACTGAGCTGCATCTTATGATTAATTCTTATTGTGTTCAGGTCATCATCAATTTTTAAGGTAAAATCTAATGAATGCAAAATGGGTAAGAAAGAAAGCTCAGTAGTTTTTGCAACGTGCCATTAATCTGAGTTTAGGAATAATGATGATTTGTATGACGCTGAGTTAGGGGGTTCCCCGTTAAATCATATGATTCAGAGAGCGGTGTGCAAAATGTAATTTTTCTGAGGGAAATTTCTAATTGCAGATTCCTCTCCTTTAGAATATTTCCCAGGCGTCAGACTTGATCCAGAAGGTTTTACAGCAGTGCTCCTGGGTGCCCCTAGGTGGCGTTGTGTAGCTCTGTGCCAGCCTCATTCTACCTGGCCGGTGATGAAACAGTCGCATGTAGGCACCAACCCTGCATGCTGATGTCAGTTCCTTTATTTCCACAACTTTGGGCACAGAACAAAGTTGACGCTGAGCAACTTGATGCTACCTAGTGGCATGTATAGCACTTCTGTATTAACTTCCCGATCTAGGCTAGCACCTGCCAATAATATAATGGTAAGGATTCTGCGTTAAGTGAGAGTATCCACCTGAAAGTCCATCACCAAAGGTAAGTTACTTGTTTTTCTTGCACACTAACTTAAATTTGGAGCCCAAAAATCATTTAAAATGTAATAGGTCAGTTTGCATAACTTTATTCGATTCAATTGAATCATAAACGTTTGTATACATACTTTAAATAATAAAACAAAAATATACATAAAAAAGTTTTAGTGCAGGGATTAAAAAATACAGTACACATATTATCTTTTCCTAAGTCATATTACCCCTGCACAGATTCGAAGAATTTAAAACCCTCCTATCGTTCTACAACATATTTGTACTAAATATTACAACCCCTAAAGTCACTAAAAACTTAAATTCGTTTTAAGATATACAGCGTTTCCTGATTAGAAATGTGATTCTAATGAAGTTAAGCACAGCGCTGCAGATGGCAGCAGTGGACAGTGACCACAAGTAATTAAAACCGTCCTGGTAGGAACATGGACGTATTTTCTTTAAAATGGGCTTGATGAAACGTGCCCTTGGGTCTTTATAAAGTGTGCAAAAGAGCAAAATGTGCATTGTGCTCTGATAGGCTAGATTATTACATGGACAGGGGGCTAGTATCTCACACCAACCTGCATGTTTGGGGAAAGCCACAAGAAAATGCAATGTGCAAAGGCGAAATCTAGTCATAAGGAAACGTGATTTAACACGTTGAGTAAAGACAAATAAAATTGCTGTTGACTTAGAAACGCACGATCTGGTAGACATGCATAATTCAGTATAATATGCATTTTTTATGACCTGTTTCATGTTCGATTGGATACCATCGGGATTGTCATAATAATTTTCCCACCCTATTTTATAAAAAGTATCTTTGACGTAATGAAACCAGGGGAGTGACATTGCGTTATCAAGATTCATACAATCTCTAAAGATACTCTTTGAGAATGACAAGTCCTCTGAAGTTCAGATTTTCCCCAATTAAATCAATGGGGCAATATTTATCCTATCTTTTACATAATCCAGACCCACTTCAGAGTGACAAAAGAGGGTTGAAGAGCTACTAGGGAATTTAATAGATAATAAATGTTCTATTATTCTAAATTCCCACAGTTCTGCTGATTAAAACGGTACCCCTGTTGTGTTGGCAAGCTTATCATCCACGAAAAGAAAGGCCTCCCAATACAACAATAAAATGTCAAGATTTTCCTTTGCAATTTTAATCTTTCTAGTGATGTTGGTAGCTGTGGTATTTGGGCCCCTGTTCAACTGCTGCCCAGGAAAATCTTCATGCTTGGACATTATTTTAAGCTAGACATCCAGGGAAGTCTAGGATGGTGTGGCTTACATGAATCCCACCACTGTTTCTTGCCTAGAATGCCTTGAAAATATCAAGTTTTGACTAAAATAACAGATTTTCCTCACATTTCTGTGTGGCAAAGTTATGGAATTAGAGGCGATTGAAAAAAGTTTTTCCACACATTTCTCGATAAAAACGGTACCCCACTTGTGTGTGTATTCGTCCACAGCATGAACTGGTCAAAACGTGGACCATGTGAAATCAGTGTGGTGTCAATGAGGTCTTAATATAGTGACAGTTTTGGTCTGTTCCTATCATGTACATTAGGTCCACCTACACATGGTGAACAGCGGGGAAAGCAGTATGGTAAGTTCATTGGTTGAAAGTGCCTGAATTTGTATTTCTTCTCTTTGACCTAACCTTTCAAATATTAAAAAACTGATGGTGGTGGTAGTAGCTATATCATTCGCTTCTGGCCACACTTAAGTAACTGGATGCTGAAGGTTGACCTGTCACAAGCTCTGTTGGATAATCTGTCTCTTATTTGTCTCCCTTTTATTCAGTCTTGTGTTTTCAATAAATCAGAAGAAATCCTGTTTAATATGTGTGCAACACATTAGTCCTGGTTACAAAGATTTAACTGGCAGTATGTGTGGTTTTCTCTTCAATTCCTTGAGTAAGATGAGAGTTCTCCGGTCTATATATTGAGTGCCAGGAGTAGTACAAGAGTCAGCCACACCAATGTAGCCAAATCTTTATAAATCGTACACATCCAATTTCTAAGGCCATCCTGGATTCATGCCAGATGTAGTGGTTCCCACCCGAGGGCAGTTTATTCAGCACATAGGAGATCGTAGAGATATTCTCTACAGATCCTTTTAAGCTGGCAAGTTCAGTTTATGAGCTGTTCACCTTAATAAGTGCATGCATATTTATAGCTCTCTAGGTTTGTTTGGTTATGAAACATCTACAGTTGGCTTATCGCTGACAGCGGGG
Source organism: Lissotriton helveticus (assembly GCF_964261635.1). Taxonomy (NCBI): domain Eukaryota; kingdom Metazoa; phylum Chordata; class Amphibia; order Caudata; family Salamandridae; genus Lissotriton; species Lissotriton helveticus. The sequence continues at coordinate 408,070,757 of NC_136065.1, forward strand.
CCAATTTTACTACTTTCAGTTGAAACCCTTCCGACTTAAGTTTCTGGCATGGTGGACTGTTTCATACAATCTATTCAAGGGAGAGCCCTTCCCACTTCTTTGGGCAAAGTTAACAGCAGTGATAGATGCATCCCTGCAGGACTGCTCATCCAGGGCATTTGATCTTCATTGTTCTGTTGGCCAGTGAGGACTGTATGTTGTACATTAACATCCTAGATCTTTGAGGGATGAAAAGGATCACGACTGTCTTTATTCCTCATCTTTAAAGAAAAGAGGCTTTGGTATCGACATGCAGATAGACCACCACGCATTCTTAAAAAACATGGAGGAGTGGGTTATTTCCCTCTTTCATAGAAAGGTATGGAACACTAGCACTGGGCCATAGACAGAGAAATTGGGTTATCAGCATGTCATGGTCTTGGGCAGGAGAATATGATAGCAGATTATCTCAGCAGGATGCACTCTCTGTGCCTCTTCCAGGCAATATCCCCTTCTGCCTTTCCAACGACCCCTCTTCACTAGCCAGTCCTTCGGAAAGTAGGACGTTAGTCTGCAGTGATATTTATAGCACTCCGCTGAGCCAGCCAGCTGTGTGACCTGGATCTTTCTTACTCCGGTCCCTATCACCTTCTTCTTCAAAAAGACTTCCTCGCACAGGGTCAAGTTGAGGTTTTTCATCGCAGCCTGGTAGATCTCAGCTTGTGTGCATATGACTGAAGTCGTTATCTGTTCTCTTATGATGTCCCAGTGGTGGTCTTGGATGTCCTGCTGTCAGGTAGGGCATCCCTCTAACAAAGGTTTATTACATTCCAGTAGCTCTGCAATAGGGGGTTCCTGGTGTCCCCGTAAACTACTGAACCAACTACATCTGAGCTCTCGCTCATTTTGCAGTTCACTGTACCCCTAGTGGAGAACAGGGTGTACATTCGTACTGTAAAGTGTTATATAGCCAATATCTTATTTTACCCTTAAAACAAGGGAGGAAGATTCTCTTTTCAGTGTGCCTGTCACCCATCAATGTTTGAAGGGGTCTAGGGAATACATTCTCCACTGCACCCTTTCAGTTAACTTGGTGCTGATACTTCTTATGGTTTAGTCCATCATTTGTTGCATTCTTGTGGCTTGAAGTGAAAACTTCTTGCTCCTCACAGTTACATCCGCCAGGTGGGTAAGTGAGCTTCAGGACCCTTTGGCTTGACCTCCCTTCATTGTCTTTTTTACAAAGACAAAGTCATTCTTAGTGTCAAGCTCTCTTTCTTTCCAAGGAGGTGATAGCATGTTTGGTTTCCGAGGTCTTTTCACTCCTTTATTCAACCATCTGATCCTTCAATAGATGAAGAGTGCCTCCACGAGCGCTCAGTCTTTACAAGCACACAGACCTTCAGGTAGATAATAACCTGCCAGTGGGTTTTCAGTGTTCTCTGCTTAGGGAAGATATGGCAGAAATATACCATTTATAAGTGCTTATCCTTAAATGGTAAACATTATTGTGAACTGGAAGGCAAGTCCATACCTGAGAGATTTAGGGCACATTCTACCAGAGGAAAGGCTGCAACTTCTAGCCTGGTAGAGGCATTCCGGTTCCTATATTTGAAATGCTGCACGGAATCTTCCGTGCACTCTTTTGCAAGACATTATTGTCTTGTGTCTCAAGGCCAAAATCAACCTCCTTCTTTGACGCTCTTATAGCAGTGACATTTAAGTGATCTGCAGAAGCAAGTATCCTTTAGAAAGCTAGTTACTTAACATTGGTAACATTCTTTCTGATGGCTATGGTAGCTTTGGCAGATTACTTATGTAGCTCTCTCCTCACCTCATAAGGGTTATTTCCTGTTGGCTCTTTTTTTTAATTTTTATTTCGTTTGGTGCCATCCACTGTGTACTTTGCCTTTGTGGCAGTGTGGAAAATGTAAGCCGTTGCGTCGACCCTGTTGCTGCAAAAAAAATCTAATCTATTATGTTGTCTGGACTGGGTAATATGTTTTTAGGATTCTGCAGGAGCTTTCATGCCCATCAGAAAGAACACTGTTGACGAGTAGTGATTTTTTTATTCCTTTATCGTATTCTATATTTTCATGTGGACTCTGCCCTCTTCTTCAAGAACTAGGTTACCAAGCGTACTCACGACTGTTGCTAATTGCACATTGTCCATCAACTTACAACTATTCTCAATAATACCAGGCCTGCAATATTATTACTATCCCACACTGACATTGGAAACGTATTGCTAAATAACATTGGTGAATCCCCTTTTACTCACTGAAGACAGCTCTCCATCCAGCTACTTGCTTAATCAGCGGTTTCAGAAAAACGTATCTTTCTGCAGAGATCTGCACTTTCTCTTCCTCCTACCAGCATCCATCAAATTCAAGAAGTTATTCCAAAATGCTTCAAAGCCATCTATCAGTATTACCTCGCTTGCAAGCTCACTTTCTCAGCAGGACTAAGATGTAGCTACATGATATAGAATCTACCTTCTCTAACAATATTGAAAGATGATTTTCTTATGCACACCAGTCAAAAAATGAATTATCTTCTCTACGTTATGGCGTCTAACTCCTTTCTTGATATACATATTCTACATTTTAATCTCTTCTGGGCCTTATGCTCTCCCCGTCTTCATTGTGGAGATCCTAGTCACTTTTTCTTCTTTCTCTCTCTCTATTGCTCCCCATCCTCTTTCTTTCCCTCTCTCTGGGTTGCTGTAGCTCGCTCTGTTTTAGTATCTATAGATGCTGTACCGCTTGCCCTTGGCAGTTCACCTGCCAGGGGCTCTGGTTTAAGGAGTGTTGTTGTTACTGTATTGAAACCAAGTTACTAATATGGTCTTCATCCTCTTCCTTGCTTGGGTAGTTGTTATGTGGCTACTTATTCTAGGCTTTGGCTATACAACTGTGGCACTCGCCCAGGAATTTCCTCTGGAACTTGAACCTTCTCCCTGTTATGCCTAATGGAGAAAGGACGATCTGTGCACACTAGCTGTTGAGCAAGAAGAGTGTGGCTGGTAAATTACTCAGAAGAATGACTTCAGGACGTGTGGCAGTTTTGTAGTCTATTGGTTGCTTTATGCTTCGTATAGTTAGGTACACAGTTGAGTATGGCAGTTTAGTTTCTCTGAGCACTTGACAAAATACAGGTAGGCCTAAAGTCTTTGCTTCTTACTGCATATTTTGTTCTTTCTTTGGACACATTTTTCTATATGTGTAATTTATTTTCCCCAGATACAACTTTGATGTAATTACAACAATGTTGCAGTGTCATTTCTCAAGACTCCTAATTGTTTGTATTCTGCATCAAGCACAAAGCTTGATGAGTGAGCAAGATGAGATGGTGTCCCCAGTATGAGCTGTGCCTTGGGTGACTTTAGCTTACTTATACCCAAAAGTACTTTTCTGTTGCTTGAAGGTAATTTTAACTTTTGTTCAAATTAAATTCATATTCATTTAACAGACAATTTTTCGTCCGTTTTCTGTCTTTCCACAAAGATCTGCTCTTAGTGCTAACATTTGGAAAAAGGATATCATTGGTCCTTTCTTCGCTGTTCTTTTGAATCCATTATCACATTTTTGCTTATGAACAGTAGCTTATCTTACCATATAACTGTATAGTAAAAATTCAAGGTCACCAATTCGCTTTGTCCAGTAGGTAAACCATTTCATATATAAACTCATTAAAATGGGCCGATTAAGTGGCAAACTGGGGCCTCTATTCTGAAAACAAACGTAAAGCCTAAAACCTTATTTTGGGTCTCTATGGAGAAAATGTCTGACTGATCCTGGTTCACAAAGCCCTGCATCGAAACCCCAAATTTTACCTCCCCAAGGTATTCCATCCTTTTAAACTATCCAGAAGCCAAAGATGTGCTATGCAGGAATGTCTCATTGTCTGATCTCTCAATACAGGAGTAGATCTGTCTATCTTTCTTCAAAATAGTATGTCTACTACGACATAGTCTTCCTTTCAGTTAAGACTGGAGAAATACTTTCTAGAGTTCTGCCATGGTCTTCAAACTCTACTCTTCCAATCCACTTAGGTCTTATAAACACTGCAGCTCCTGCATCCCAAACATACCCGCGACATCTTACACTCCCTAAACCAGTGAGATGATTAAGTTTGTTCTCACCACCAGTCCGCCATGATTGATGCATGACCACTCGTGCTAGTGACCAAGGCTTTTTAGGTTGAGCCTGGGTAGGATGCGCTGCTGTGAGGCATGCTGTATTGGAGTATGGACTTGAAGCCCCACCCACTCTCCGCCCATATTTTTAATTGGCTTGCCTCATTGTCCTTCGTAAACGCTGGCTTCCAATTCGTTATTAGGCTTGTTAGTCTCTCCATGGTACCGCCTTGTTTGCATTTGTTACCTTCCATAATGACTGGACCTTTTAATTATCTATATAAATATAGCAAGTGTGCTTATTTATTGATTTATTTATTATTTGTTTACTTACTAGCGCCCATTCATGGAGGTCGCGCCCCTTTCTTTAGACTCGCAGCATCTAAAAAAAGTGGCGCAGCCTCCATAAATGTGAAAGTGCTGCATTGGTGCTAGTAAACAAACAAATATTTGCAATGCAATAGGTCTTTCATTGCGAGAGTTTAAGCTATTGCGTTGCCAATAACTCAAACTCTCGTAAATGCAAGGCCTATTGATTGCATTGCGATTGCTTGTTTTCCATGCTACTCACAATGTTGATTGTGGTCTTTTCTACTCCTGCGTATGGATAAACACACCTTCCATTTCAAGAGCAACAGCTGCACAACTCTTAAGACTAATCCTGGCTGCTATGACATAGCCCCAGCTTCATGACCTTCTGTAAACAAATACAAGTAAATGAAAATAATAATTACCTTGGCTACTAGATTTTAAAGACACGACTCATTTTTCAGCATTTCTTTAAATGTTTATCATTTAATAGTTATGCCTTTTAGTTGATTCATTTATGTTTAGTATTTAGTCGTTTTAGTTGATTTAATGATGTCTATTTATGGAATTCAGAATGATCTTAGCATAGATATAAATATCCAGCCAACTACCAAGTTCAGCAGCGGTTTAGTGATCTGTGTCTTGGGTGCTCCTTCTGAGTTAGGAGGCCTTCCCAATTGGGCTGCTAATGTAAATTGCGAGCCTTATTAGTAAGCCTTTATCTTTAAATGAAAATCATGGTAGAGCTTTTGCAGTTAAAATATGTTTGAACATACACGCTTATTTTGTTTTGGTATAATTAATGCCTATTGAATTTTTCCTTGTAGCCAAGCCTCCTTCTCATTCACCAAGGACCCCTCGGGAGACAGAGAAAGGACCAGCGGTGAGTTCATCTCAATATGTGGTGTGAATGTCATCTGTACAGCATAAATAAATTAACGAAAATCGACCAGCAACCATGATAAACTTCAACCTAGCTATGCATTTTTAATTGAGGTAGGAAATATTACCACTGTCGAATTGTAACTCCGCATGAAGAGCCTGATTTCTTTTGATAATCACTTAAAGCAAGGTCAGGGACTTTGCTGTTGATAATAGAAAATACATATTTCATACATGGCTCTGAGGAGAGTGCACTCCTGTGCTGGATTCTTGATAGCGAGTTCCTGATTATTTTTGACTCTGGGCCTGAAAGCACAGGGCAATCAATACATAAACGCCGAGGCCCTGCTGTGAAACTGATTGAGACTCTGGTATCTGTTGAACGCACAATTCTTGTCTGTAGGCTGGTTTTCTGATGGATACTTCTTCCTGCACATTCCTCACCTTTAAATATCCTAGTCACAATACTGGATTCAGGACACTTCTAAAATAGCTCTCTGGCGCCAGCAGGTGACGTTGACTCTGCCTTATTGTTCGACACGTTGTTATGACGTCAGTGAAGTCCTATAGCACCAAGACCAGAGCTTTTCAGTTCTGTTTTTTCCGCACCATCTGACCATTCCAGAGCTTCTGTCGAATGCTAGAGGTTTTCTATCTCACATTTTTTTTAGTGCAGTGGGAAATGTCACCACCAAAATCTACCGGCTTGATGCCTTTTCGAAGATGTGATAAACATATGTTGATCATGGACCCACCTTGGATTGTCGTTGGGTGACCTGTACTGAAAAATGGATGGCAAGTCCACCAAGAACGGATGAGCGAAACATTTCATGTCACTCTTTGAAGAAGGCTACAGGAGCCAATGGCGAACCAGGTCACCCTAGAAATCAAGAGCAAGGACAAAGTTCCCTTCCAGATCACCCTCAAACAACTCTTCGAAAGAAACGACATAGCTTCACAAGAAGAAACCACATATTTCTTAATTCCTTCATGCATGTCTTTGGTGAGTAACAGTGAAGGCAACTGAATGTTGGAGCAGCAGGTTCAGTCGCTTGAGGCCAGGGCTAGCAAGGTTTCAGGGAATGTGTGCTGTGAGGAGTGTGGTCATGTAGAAGAGGGAGGACCCCTGGCAGCCCTTTCATAAGTCTATCAATTGTGATTTTTATCAAGCAGATGATGATGATGCTAACCGGTCTTCAGCTACTTGGGCACTACATGAGGCAAGCGGTCTGGATAGCTCCCAGACATCAATATAGATCCTGCTCCAGGTCCTCCTGTGGAACCTCCTTTAATACTGTGTTAAAGAAAGCTGCAGACTTCCTTGAGCTACCACTGCCTACTGTGGAGCATTCTGATATTCAGCAGGTGTTTTACAGATTGCTCCCTCTAACAGTGAACCACTGCTACCTACCTTTTATCGAAGCCTTGAAAGAGGTCCTAAAAGAGCCCTGGCCAAAGCTTTCCTCATCTTCAGAAATCCATAGAACCATTGATTAACGTTACAGACCGTGCCTGGGTACCCAGCCTTCCTTTCCACTCGCCCATCCCAAGGGAGTTAAGTGATTCAAAGCTTTTCTACCTCCAGACTTAATCCAGGAACTTTCTCTACACATCATCCAGATAGAGTCCAAAAAACATGAGACTATGGGAAAAAAATCCTTTTCTGTAGAAAGTCTCGCCCTCAGGTCCCTAAATGCGACCTGCCTGCATAATTGTTACACTTAGGCTCTTTGGGATATGGCTGCCTTGGTAGCACCCAACCTTCCAGACTACATCAAAGGCCACTTCATGGAAGTTGTAAAAGATGGACAAGACACATCCAAACATATTATAAAGACTGATCTCGATATTGCTGACTGTGTTGAGAGAGCCGTGAGATCTTCTGTCACAGTACAGACATGCCTGGCTTTGAACTGCTAGGTCTCAATGGATGTACAGAATACCCTTTTGGATATGGAGTTTGTCAGAGAGGTCTTTTGGGCCAAAAAGTAGCTTCTTTTGGCCAGGAAGTAGGTGCGGGCCTTGAAAGAGGTGAAGCAGGCAGTGCAAAACCCCAGTGTCAGGACTGTTCAATAGAAAGACACTGTATTTGCATCATAGTTGGAACGAAGAGTGTTTGTTCATAGTTTGATTTATAAATTAGAGTTCAGAAAACCCTTCAAAGTTTGCAAAGAGATTTTTGGAAAAAGAGGTATTAGACCCTTTTTCAAATGACCACCAGATTCCCTATTGAGAAACCTTGCCTTCGATGTGACTTCTCTTGAGGCTGCGCTAGATAAAGTAGTTGCACAAGTTCTCTATTGTGCACTTCCACTGCCGCAGAGTAGTTTTTTGCGAGCGCACCAACTTTAAGTGTACTTTCTAGGGTCTGACTCCTCCCACCGATTTGGACTGGCTTTTCTCTGTCATTAAAAAATCGTAGCCTGCAAATGGCTAATGGCTGGTGCGTGTCCCACCTTTTCTCACAAGTTAACTCCCATGGAGTATTGCCGTGGGAACGAACAGTGATGTGCAGGCAGTCTCTACGTATGGAAATCCAATAACTGAAATGCGAGTGCAGTCTGGTGCATTATTACTGCTGTTTGTGCCCTATCTTCGTGTGTACGCATGCTTGTTATTATACGCATACACACTAAGCAACATGGTCGCCGACTGGCTGCCGCCCCCCTCCCTCGAACTCACCACGCCAACCCAGGACACAGGCTCATGAAACATTGTTAACTTTTGGAAGGCGGGGGTCACGAAACCCCCGGCCGTATTTATTAAGATATAAGATCATAAAATTTTAATTGCATGATAAACGTTTTATACAAAATCATCAAGACATTAGATACAATGGTGTCAACAAATGTGAAAGCCTAACCTTAACAGAGACTCTAATACATTTTGTTTCCTAACCGAATCTAACATCCTCATCTAGATTTTGTATAATACATTTCTGGCCATATGGCAAGGTCGCTAACCGGTGTCAGGTCCTACAAGCTGCGCCTTACCTAGCGATGTGCGCATGCGTAGCCAAGCCCGTTAAATTACCCGGTCCACGCCGTGAACTCCATTTACCCACTAAAGGAGGGCCCTTACTCTGCGCCATCCGGTGACGTCATGAGTATGCGCGCGCGGGGTGGCTACCAGCCAAAGGAAAGCGTGACTACTCCAACCCGCGACCCTTTGAAGCACCAGTTACCTTGCCCCTGAAGTTCTAGGAGGTGCCAATGGCCCCTCCCCCTGGGCGGGAACCTCCTTTATGGGATGATGCCCGCCCCCTCAGACCTTAAAAATTAGCTGCTCACCGGTCATGACCTTACCGCCACAGGCCAGCATTGTTAACCGACGATCTGGCCTCCCCCTGTGTCCTGACCTACCCTAGCAAGTTCTCCCTTTAGCAAAACCCTCTAACCAGGCCCAGACATTATCAGACCACAGGACGTTCCCTTCCTCAGTCAAGTGAACCCCATCACCCAAGTAGTAATGTTCACCCCATATACACCCATGTGGGATCGTCTGCAACAGGGGGGCTCGGAATAATTTGTCCAACTGTGTGTTGATCCTCTTTACCGAGTGATTCAACGCCGTGACTGAGTCCCCCCCCCGCCACTGCCACCGAGGGATAAGTTGCGACCATACTACTGTGCAACCCGGGCAAGTCCTAGACACCCACCCCGCAGTGGAAATGATCTCTTCAATGAGTATTCGCCTCCCCAGTTTGGCCAAGTCATTCTCCCCCAGGTGAAGTATCACCACTGACGGGGGGTTGGGCTGCTGAGCTAAGAGTCCCTGAAAGAAGTTCCTGAACTCTCTGCATATTGAGTAAATTTAAAGACCACTGTCCGGCTGGACATGTCGCTCTAAAATATAGAACTGATTTTGTCTATATTTATTTACCTACAAACATTGTGTATGCATGGGACCGCTGTTGTTCTTAAATAGTATGCTCCCCGAGGTCCTGTGCTGACTAAATTGGGGCCCCTTGTTGTTCTCTAACCTGAACTGTCCAAGGCACAGACCCCCTCTCCCAAAGAATGAGATGTCCAACCCCTTCAATGCCGCCTTTCTCTTACGGTCTGTTGAAAGAAAAACATTTTGCACACACCTTACATAAGAATGACCTACAATCCAGATCTTCAGTTCTCTGCGTCCAGCTTGCTGCTTGTGCTGTGATGGTGTAGCTCCTTTGTTCCCGCCAGCGAGTTCCTCCCCTGCGTCACAGGTTTGAGAAACTGCAAGAACCAGAAAACATAACCAGCGTGAGAATCATCCTGTCATAACATGTCAATCCGTACATATCGTTTATAACAGTCAGATGACCATCTCCCAATCTTCTTCACACTCTCTGCCGAGAGACCCCCTAGGGCAGCCTCAGTTGCCGCCCCTATCCTGAATGAGTGCGTGCCAAATTCCTTAGGATCCCACCCTGCCTGTCTAACAGTCAATTCAAGGACCCGCCTGAACTGGTATCTAGTCAATGGTGTCCCATTGGCATGACACAATAGTGCCCCACCCGCCGTGCCCTCCCGTTGCTTGTGGAACACCTCCACATGGGAAACCGGGCAACAGGGGTTGGTCTCGGCCCGGTGGAGCACTATGGTGCAACCCCGAGACTCCTGATCAGTTTTTGACTTCTGAATTGTCACCCACATGGTGTCTTCCCTGATCCTAACACTATTTAGCTGTAGCCCGCCCAACTTATCCCCTTTTGACCCTGCTACCAGTTCGCCAATTCTTAGAGCCCCATAAAAAGCCAAGGCAAAAGCAACTTTGAACAGATGCATCTCCCATTCTGAACTACACACCTCGTGCAATGCCACTAATAAGGCTGTCAGCCGCGCCAAGCCTATGGGCTTCCTTGTATCTGCAGTGTGGCCCTGCAACCGGCGCCATCCCCTCATGGCCTTGCGCACCACAAAATTATTGGTGGGATCTCGCATGCCCTTAGCCTGTGCAAAGAAGGAAACAGCCGCCCTATGTCTGCCTGCGGCTGCCACTGATCTCCCTTCCCTGTGCATCCTTTCCAAATATTCTGCAAAACTGTCCTCCTGCGCCCACCTGACCTCCCACTCCTGCCCTAAGAACGAGCGGTAAGACAAAAACGCCCCTTCATAAGATGTCTTGGTCCTGGGTGCTAGGCTAGCAACCACGAGGTCCTGTAATCTGGGGCACCAATCTGCCAGAGTACTGTCGGGAATTGTGCTGGCGAGGGGTCTGCTGCAGGAAGGTGTTCCCTGAAAACCTGCATTTTGAAGCGAGAAAGGGAGTCAGCTGCATTGTTAAGGACGCCTGGGACATGTTTGGCCTTGAAGAGTACATTCAATTTTAAGCACAGCAGCACAATCTCTTTAATCAGGCGCAAGATGAACGGACAGCGTGCCCCTTGCTGGTTTATGCATTCGACCACTGTCATGTTATCCGACCAGAACACCACTGATTGGTTACATAGATGTTCTGGCCAGACCTTCAATGCCACCCATACTGGGAAAAGTTCCAGGAAGCCAATGTTGGCAGTCAAGCCCCATCTTTTCCATTCCTCTGGCCACCGTTGGGCTACCCACTTGGTCCCTAAGATGGCACCAAAACCAACACTACCAGCAGCGTCCGTCCACAAACCCAATTCTGCTGATGACGCGAGAGGACCCGCCCACACTACCCTGCCATTAAAGTCCCTCAGAAATGCCATCCATATCTGCATATCCTGGCGAACCTCAGCTGACAGCCTAGTGCGGTGGTGCTTCTCCCGCAGTCCTTTCATAGCATGGGCAATAGAGCGTGAGAATGGGCGTGCCATTGGGATGACCCGTAGTGCAAAATTCAGTTGCCCCACCACTTCCTGCAGCTGCTGCAAGGAAACCTTGTTCTTTCTTAGACATTGCCGCAGAGCCGCTCTGAACCTAGACACTTTGTCCTCGGGCAACCAGAAACATCCTTGAACCGAATCAATTTCAATGCCCAGAAATTCCAAGCAAGTAGCCGGGCCGACCGTCTTCCCCGGCGCCAGCGGAACCCCAAAAGCCCGCATGAGCACGCAAAATTCCTGCAATGCCCACGCACACTCCTGAGAGTCCGCCGCTCCTAGGAACAAGAAATCATCCAAGTAATGCATAACTTGCTGGTGGCCCGTTGCCTGTCTCATAACCCTTTCTAGGAATGAGCTAAATGTCTCAAAATAGGCACATGATATGGAACAGCCCATGGGCATACATTTGTCCATGTAAAACTTGCCCTCAAAGGTGAAGCCTAAAAGATGGTGGTCACTCGGGTGCACTGGGAGGAGGCGAAAAGCGGATTCTATGTCAGATTTAGCCATCAATGCCCCCGGGCCCAGTGCACGCAACAAGTCAACCGCCTGATCAAAAGAGGCATATTTCACACTACAAATTCCTTCATCAATCGCATCATTCAAGGATGACCCTCTCGGCGCAGACAAGTTGTGGATCAATCTAAATTCACCTTTCTCTTTTTTGGGTACTACTCCAAGTGGTGAACACACAAAATTAGGGACCGGTGCCTCCTTGAAGGGGCCTGCTATCCTGCCTAAGGACAGTTCCTTGGTAATCTTAGCGGACACTACGGTTGGATTTTGTTTCACTGATAATTGGTTCCTGCAAGTACTGCTACCTGTGTAACCCACTGCCGGAATCCTAAAACCTCGCGAAAACCCCTCCTGAAGTAGGGTGGCCGCTGCGTGATCAGGGTATCTATTTAACCATGGGATCAATGCTAACACATCTATTGGCGTGGGGGGGCCCTGCTCGTGAAAGTTACTCCGGCTTCCCCCTTCCCCTATGCCCATGGTTGCCTGGCTTGGACCTGCAGGTTGTCTCGGGGTGGGATGGGTGTCCACAGATTGAACATGCATGCCTGAATCTACAGGTGCCCTGGGGTCTTGTGCATGTGCGCCTATTAAAATCCCAGCACACCCCTCTCCTTTCTGACCCCGCCCCCTTACTCTTCCCCGGGACCTCACTCCCCTGGGTTGTCCGAAAGGGCTGATGAGGCTTCGCGGAAAACACCCTCACTGTACTGATGGCCTGCGACGGGACTGAGTCACCCGAAAACTGTTTATGCCAAGACAAGGAGTCGACCTTGTCCCATGCTAGGGTTGCGTCAAATTCTTTGGCCTTCCTGAAGTTCACATCATACTCCTTCCACGCATCACCAGTGTATTGATCACTCCACCCCACAATCCTACTCAGGTAGCAAGCCATTTCGGCCTGCACATTTGGGGGGCGTTCTGCCGTGATGGCTGAAAGGACAGCGAAGGCCCTGATCCAGTTCTTCAATGTCTCCTCTACTCTAAACCTGGAGCATTGTGCCCTCCATTCGCTTGGATGCATCCACTCCTTCAATACCTTTGCCTGTTCCATCTCCCTATTGTCCAGCAGTAAAGAGAAAATGTAAACATATTTCCCTGCCCAAATCATCTCCTTCACTTCTTTGGACACATGTTGTCCCAAATTTTCACTTCTCGTTGGCACTAAGCCGTCCCCCAACAGCGGCAGAGACACTTCCTTACCATTCACCGGCACTTGAGCCGGTAGGGCACTCTCCCCGTTCGCCTGGGCAGGACCCGAACCTGTAAGGGAAGAAGATGCTGGACCCGCACTGCTGGCAACCGCAGTTGAAGCCTTAATCTTTTCTACCAGTTTTTGAGCTTCGGCTACATGATCAGATGAATCAAAGGACATACCCCCCTTTTTTAACCACGGCAGCAAATCTGCTATCCGAGATACCAATTCAGAAGGCATTGCATCAGTACCCGCTGGGCCCGCCGGCATCACTGTGGGCACGGTCAGGGGCACAGGAGCAATGGGCAAGGGTGCGGGCGTAACTGGGACTGGCGCCGCGGGCGTAACTGGGATTGGAGCCACGGGCGGAGGGGCAGGCCCCACAGGCGGGAGCGCCGGCGGGATGGCAGGAGCCGGTGCCACGGGCGCTGGGATCACAGGCGTAGGTGCAACAGGCACCGGGACTACCGGCTCAGGGGTAGGAGCAGCGTACCTAGTTTTCTTGGCCTTAGACCTCTTTGGTGAGGTAACAAAATCCCCCCTTGGCAAGGGGGGGGCCTTCCGACGAACAGGCCTACCCGATGGGCCAGGGGAATCATCAAACCTCTCATTAATCCGTGCCTCTAATTCATCAATCTTCCCCAACCGTTTGTTAATTTCGCCCATTTCCCGCATCATGGCCCGCATCATCACCTCCATCTTAGACCCTCCTTTGCCACCCCTTGCTCCCGGCATGTTTAAGAACTGCTACACTAGTGTCACAATCGGGCGTACTTGTGTTCTGTACAAAACAAGAGGCCCCCGGGCACGGGGCACGACCAGTTGCGTGGGAGCGTCCAGGAACAAGAGGGTCTCCTGGGCGCTCCCCGCCTCTATATTCCTAAGGGGCACGGTGGGGGGGCGGCTACGCCCCCCACCCGGCCCCTCCTGCGGCCCGCCCCCCCGGACCCGGAAGTCCTATGATGACATCCGGGTCAGGGAGGGCACCTGGAGAGGGGAGCGGTCGCCGCGCCGCCATGCGGGTGGGGGGGCCAAGAGCCCCCCCTTTTCATTTGTCATTCATTTTGAAATTCCCCGGAGCATCAGTACTCGTCTGAGCCTTCTCTGAACTCCTTCCACGAGTGGTCCGGCGAGAGCGTTAGTCTGGCGAATGAACATTAGCCTGTGAAAGGAGTGTGCCCCCGGTGCTCTCAGAAGTGTGATAGCTAGTGTCTGTGTGGGGTAAGTAAACGCGACACGCGACATGGACCCCAGCTCTAACAACCGCAAGGCACATTTCATTCCTTTTTCCACCGATTGACATGATCCTGCCCTAGCACCACAGCCACCAGGCATCTTGTTTTGCCTGAAGCCAGGGGCATGGTATTACTTCTAGATATTTGTATTGAGGGAATGATCACAGTAGCCCTTTTTGTGATAAATACGTTGTCAGTAGCAGCAAGAGACCTCTTAGGGTGTGCTCCACAAATACATATGTTATTTTCAGCTACAGCAGACCCCCCAGGTTTCATTGGAAATCGATTCCCTCATCTCTGGGTGTTTCCTGCTACTGCACTGATACTGTTTGTGCTGATAAGCACATAGGACGTGTATCTCTTTCCCCCCCTCCCTCTCCTGGCATGCGTAATAGGATCCCTGAGGTATGTGTAGCATGTATAGTGTGTAAAGCAAACAGAATGAGATGATGGTCGGAGCGCTGAAACCTTTCACTCACCCCCAGTCACAAATCTGGGTTTAATCCATCATCGTTCTTTAGTTCACTTTGCCACCCCAGTTTAGACCCAGCCATATGCAAATCAATCTTGACCCTGTACCTCATGGGAACAACTTGGCCCGAACTGCCAAGCCAGGTCTTCCCTGGACTGAAAACAAGCATCCTGGGCTAATATAACGCTCCATATTAGCCAGGCTAGCTTGAATCCAGTGACTGAGTGAGCAAGGGACACATGTCTGGGTATACCCTGTCAACTTAGGGCGAACAAAGCAAACCCATGGAGGTGATGGACAGAGCACTGAAACCTTTCAGATACTCACTCCCAATAACAGATCTGGGTTGGATCCATCATCATCCTTTTTTTTTTTTTTTTTTTTTTTTTATTACAGAAACACAGAAAATACCAGCCTTCAAAGAGCACTTCAGCTTAACCGCATTAGGGGTCGTCGTATTGGTAGTACAGTGTCACACGGCCATTCAGCCCACACCCCGGAGGTCGGGCGGCAAATGTTAACCATATGCTGAAGCTATACCTTCAAGAACCAGCTTAGGCATTCAAGATCCTGTCGATCCTCTGCGTTTACTTTTAACCCCTTCCCCCCCCCCCCAACTTTGCATTGTAACTGAACTCAATTCTACAGTCATGGAATTAGCCACATCATACACTTCTGGCTGCATTCGTGTTCATTTCTCTAACAACACAGGCATGATAGTGTGCAGTCCATCCCCCCCCCCACCCCAGCACCACCCAGCACAAAACTTTTTGTCTTCATTTTCATGTTTCCCCGTACTTCACCCCAGCCCTCCAATGTTCTCATTCGAGGCTGCATTGTCTGTCCAGTTCCAGTCTACCTTTCAGTAGCGGTCCCGAACCCCCCCTCTCCCCGGGAGTCCCGCCTCACTGCCCCCCCTCTAATCCATGGTATTGCCTCCATTTGGCCCATACTTTTTGAAACTTTTTGGGACAGCCTCTTGCTTTATAGGTCACTCTTTCTGCAGCCATGTAGAGGTCTAAACCCCGTCTCCATTCCTCAATGTCTGGTGTCTCTGTGTCCCCCCAGTATTTCGCGATGTCCCTTTTAGCTACCACCAGTGCTAGCACCAGGAAAATAAGCAGTGGGCGTGGCAGGTCCACCTCGTTTGACATGCCCAGTAGGGCCAGCTTAGGCTCCTGTGGTAGTTCCATCCCTAGGACTGATCCATCATCATTCTTAAGCTGTTTAATGACCAGCTAACTGTGGAGGCGTTTATCTGTGACTGACATATAACCTCCACACAATTCATGAATTCCAGATTAGCAGGCCAAGCACTACCAACCTCTGGCGTAGAACCAACTGCCACAAAATCTGTATCAAAAGGCTCCCTAACTTTGTACAAAAAAACAGAATGTTGCTGATGCCTAATTAGTCTTATGTGTAAGGTTTCCTTGACTGATTTAGGTTCTTGAGATAGTGGCCACTCTGCAAACTGTCCTTACCCTTGGGAAAGAGACTGGGAGGCTGAGTAATAATTTCAACTGGAATGGGACTGTAGCCCCCTTTCTTAGTTTATATAGAAGGCACATAAGCCACCATTCACATGGCTGTGTGTAAGCTATGGGTGGAAGACAACTCTGCACTCTTACGTTCCTCCTGCTCTATCTCAAAAGGCTTCCTGACACTGGTGAAGGCCGTTGATCCACACGTTCACAGTAAATATATGTTGCTGTATCTAGAATAATGCTATGCATAGCTGAATACTTATAAGGTCCCAAAGGCGCGACCTATTGCATTGCAAATGCTTGTTTCCCTTAGCCTTGCTGAGTTTCAGATTTCCTTGCTTTCCCGGCTCTCAGGTATAGCATCAAAGGTGTGGCGTTAGTCTCTTCGGTTTCCTGACTGAACAATTGTGAAGGGTGTAAGATACAAGATGAGCTGCTTGCAACCCTTGCAGCTCTTGCTGTGGGCATTGGAGCTTCGGTATCGCTTTTTTACTATCGCTGATTTACAAAAAATGTCAATCTGAGAGAGAAGGTTGCTTATTGTAAAAACATTCTCTTAAACCAGTTATAAATATATATGCATATTCTTTAAGAAATATTTAACAAGCTAATGTAATTTAATAAATATAGAGGAGGGCCCAGTCAAAGGATATGTTAACAGTGCAAATACGGTTCTGATTGCATTCATATGTGTTTGAAAGTTAAAAAATGAGAACTATGTATTACAGGATCTATATTAATAGTATATCTGAATATTATGCCTATCAACAACAGATTCTTCTGAGAAAGATTAGAGAAGGAACAAAAGAAGATCAATGTACAAGAGCAAGAAGAAGTGAATGTCAAGCGAAAAAGAAAAACCAAGAGGAACCTGAAAAGATAGGAGGTGTCTCGTCTCTATCCCATTCTCCTTTACCCCGAACTCTTGTAGGCAGATTCACTTAGACTATCTTGAGGTAGTCTGCAGCTGTAGGGAGGCATTGGAAGTCTACATCGATTTGCTCATGTGGAAGGTTTTGCACCTGACACCAGGTCTCTAGCCTTCAGTCTTCACTGGGCCCTTTTGCAGATCCATGCCAGCAGCAACTTCCCTTTAACCGCCATTAGAAAGGATGAGTAAAACGACGTGCCAAGCAGCTTCAACCTACCTAATCATCCTCATCTTCCGTAGCACCACCAACTAAGCAGCAGTAGTTTGTTTCTGAAGGACCATGTCATGCCGGTGGCAGGGTGTCCTTTTTTCTAAAGCCTGAAAGGCTATTACTTAAGATTATTGGGTCCTTAAGATCGTAGAGAAGAGGTACAACCCTATCCTTGCACCAGCATCCTCCGTGAAGTCCCTCCCTCCCTCCCCTCCCACGATCCTGAGGAACATTGGTGAATCCTGCAAAAGTAAATGGCTGTCCTGCCGCAGAAAGGGGCAGTGCAGTTAATGCCAAATCAGGAAATTGAATAGGGATGCTTCTTTCAGTACTTCCTGGTTTCCAAGAAAGATGGCGGTCTTCATTTGACCCCCAGCCTCAGAGTCCTGAGATGGTTCTTACAGAAGGACAAGTTCAGGATGCTGTCCCTTGCTCAGGTTTTACTGGTGTTAGACTTAGAAGACTGAATAGTGTCAATAGACCAGTAGGACAAATACTTTAATATTATAGTCATAATGGGCCACGCAAAGTACTTACGCTTTGTTGTGGGTTCTACCTTTTACCAGGTTTCAGAGCACTTCCCTTTGGATTGACCTTGGCACAGGAGTATTCACAGAGTGATGACTGTGGTGGAGGCCCTTCTCAGACAGGCAGAGATCGCAGTATTTCTGTACCAGGACAACTGGCTCATCAAGACCAGTGTCAAGAACCTACGAGTTGTCCGAAACCTTCAGGTTGCCGCCACTTGTATTCCTGCTCGGCATAAGAGGGTTCGAGCGGTGGTAAAACCACAGCGGTTCAATGTGTGGTTTCCTTGGCCGTTTTAAGAAGATTCTGGCAATTGTAAATAACCTTTGTACAGTACCTTTTAGTTATTGGTAATTTAGTTAGTGTGCTTCCCCTAAGATGGCCGACGGACTGAGTCGCTCTGTGTTCTAGTAGCGGTCGGCATTCTAGTGAACCTGTTGGAAGCGCGAGCTTGGAACTGCGCACTTCAACAAGAGAATTCGTTGAGGAAGCAGCCGGTTTTCAGCTTCGCGTCAATAATTCATGACGGAAGCTTGAATAACCCTCGGTTTTGCTTCGCATTCTTCCAGTATAGTCAGAGTATATTCCTAGACGTCAGAGAAGTATTCTCCACGACAGCAGTGGAGTTTCCGTCTTCGAGAGGAAGTCAAATTCCAGTCAGCTGAGGTGGCAAGATAGAAACGATATTGGCAAGGACGACATCGTCTTCCCCTTCAGCAAACTTTCACTTCATAGAACCTCTGAGACAGTGAGCGACAGCTGTGGAAACGATTGGAAATTTACAGTAAGACAGCCTTTCTGTGTACTGAAGCAGCGAACTTTGGTCCTTGTTCCCTTCCTTGCGCTTTCCCTTTCTTTCCCTTCTCCTTGTACCTTCCCTGTACCTTTTTGCGCGCTCTGAAGGAATATTGGGCTGAAGCTGCGAGGAGAACTGTCCTATTGTCTACACTGAATATACAGAACCCCCCAAAGAGGCAGGAGTACGAGGCTATCCAGGTAAAAGGCGAAGAGGACATTAGAATATTAGAACTGTAAAATATGAACCTAGAGTAATGAAAGTCTCCTTATTTCCCAGTCAGGAAGCCTCCACAGAAAACTATTTCATACAGAAGAGAAGCATAGCCTAGAGAACCACTGGTAGGATAAAACTTATATATTTTCCATAGAGTATTGTCAGTAGAGGTAGGTTGTTGTGGTTTATTCTCTTCCTCTTCTGTGCATTAGGCATCATCACCGTGGCGAACAGCAGACCCCCAAGACAGTCTGAAGCCAGAACAGGTGCCAGAGGTTTTCGAGGTGTCTCTTCTTTCTCTCCACTTCCCCTTTCCCTTTTGCTGGTGTACTTTTCTCTTGTAGCGGAGACACTGGTGGGAGGGCGATTGGGACTTGCAGCAATACTACCTCTACGAAGTGTTCCTGAGCCTTCTGACAGTTTGAAGATCCCACGTATTTTACTTCGCCAGGGTAGTATGGCCGAGGGAATGGATTTGAAGACCTTGGGAGAGATTCTAGAGGGTATTCAAAGGGATATAGGAGCAGTACGGGTAGAAAATAAAAGTTTGCAACAGGAATTAGTGGCTTCTCGTCTAGAGACGAGGATGTTAGCACAGAAGGTCGAAGGATTAGCCTTGGGAAATCCAGTTCAGAGCATTCCCGCTCCAAGTACTAGTAGTGCAAGTACAGACCCTAAAACGGTAGCTCAGGTTATTCATTCAGTCTCTCCTTTAATCCCGTTAGCAGCACCTGAAAGATTCACGGGGGATCCACAAAAGGCCCAACTTTTTTTGACTCAGTGCTCCCTCCATTTCATGTGCCGGCCCACCCTATTTCCCGATGCCCAGTCTAGAGTAGCTTTTATTCTTTCCTATTTGGGTGGAGATGCTGCTAATTGGGCCATGCCATTAATAAGTGAAGATGATCCTTTATTATGTGATTTTACTCGCTTTAAAAGTGAGTTTCTTAGGATTTTTGACAGGAGAAGGATTTCCCAGGCCACTGATTATGAGCTGTTGGAGCTACGTCAGGGATCTAAGGATTTAATAACTTATCTTACGCAATTTAACAAACTTATTTTGGAAACAAATTGGCCCGAAGAAAAGAGAGCGGCATTGTTTTACCGAGGATTGCGTGATGAATAAAAGACACCTTGGCTCAAGTTCCAAATCGACCGACAGAACTGTCAGCGCTGGTGGATTTGGTGTTAGAATTAGATTTTCGCCAATCTGAACGCAAAGGAGAAAAGAAAAAAGATTGGAAGGCTACCTTCCCTCGTTTTGATCGGACTCGAACTGAGAAAGGATCAGGAAATTCAAATGATGTAGAACCAATGCAGATCGGAGCAGTAAGAGGACCACTTAGTCAGGAAGAGAAAGAGTCCAGACGTCAGAAGAAGTTGTGTTTATATTGCGGAGGGGCCGGTCACTTTGTGAAGGAATGCACTAAGCGCCCCAAGACTCCATTTAAGGGAAACGAGAAGAGCCATCAGTAGGAGGAGTCGCTCTGGTGAAGGAGAATAAGTCGGCTCTAGCACCTCATTTGATTCTTAACACCTTAGACTATGATTCCGCATTTGATCCTTCATATGACCTTGAAGTTCAGGGAGCGTCAACTTTCTGGTGTAGCCATTATGTTGGATTCTGGGGCTACTGGCAACTTCTGCGATATTAATTATGCTCGTCATATGGGAATTCAAGCCATTCGAAAAGAAAGACAGGAACCCGTTCGTGCAGTTGACGGAACGAATTTGACCTCGGGCCCAATCACTTGTCATACTGAAGAACTCACCTTGATCCAGTCTGATGGTCATTGGGAAGTCTTACAGTTTAATTTGATAGACGCACCCCAATTTCAGCTGATTTTGGGGTTGCCGTGGTTAACTACCCATAATCCGACTATTGACTGGGAAAACAGAACTGTCAAGATGCAATCGCAATTCTGCTTGGAACATTGTTTTGGTCCACAGGAAGTTCACCAGGAACCTTCACAAGCTACCTTGTTGTCATATGGAGGTCAGTCAATTGGTGTGATTTCTTCAGAAGAGATTCCTCCCGAGTATCGGGATCTGGCAATGGTCTTTAGTGAACAAGAGGCCGAAGTTTTGCCACCGCATCGGTCATATGACTGTACCATCGACTTGGAGCCAGGGGCTGTTCTTCCCTGTAGTCGGATTTATGCTCTAACGGAGGCAGAGAATGAACATTTGAAAAGTTATTTGGACCGCTATCTCGCAAATGGTTTTATTAGACCTTCCCAGTCACCGGTATCTTCTCCATTATTTTTTATTCCGAAGAAGCAAGAAGGAAGTCTAAGAACTTGCATCGATTACCGAGCATTGAATCAAGTAACAATTAAAAACAGATATCCTTTGCCCTTGATCTCTGTCTTATTAGATCAAATAAAAGAAGCTCGGGTCTTCACGAAATTGGATCTGCGGGGTGCCTATCACCTCATTCGAATGAAGGAAGGGCATGAATGGAAGACTGCTTTTCGAACTAAATTCGGCTTGTTTGAATATTGTGTGATGCCCTTCGGGTTGTGAATGCCCCCGCAGTATTTCAACATTTCATAAATGATGTAATGAGCGATCTAATTGATAACATTGCGATCATTTACTTGGATGACATTTTGATTTATTCCAAGAACTCACAAGAGCATCCAAAACATGTAAGATTGGTGTTGGAAAGACTTCAAGCCCATCACTTGTTTGTGAAGCTAGAAAAATGTGTTTTTCATGTGAACCAAGTTGAATTTCTGGGATTTGTCATCTCCTCACAAGGCATCACCATGGATCCAGGAAAGGTGTCCGCTGTGGAAGATTGGCCTACGCCACATAACATCAAGGAGATTCAGAGATTTTTGGGATTTGCCAACTTCTACAGACGTTTTATCCAGGGATTTTCTCAATTAATCTCTCCTATAACTCGTTTGTTGAAGAAAGGTGTCAAGTTTGAATGGTCTAGTGAGGCGGAAAGAGCATTTTGTGATCTGAAAAGGAAATTTG
Source organism: Lissotriton helveticus (assembly GCF_964261635.1). Taxonomy (NCBI): domain Eukaryota; kingdom Metazoa; phylum Chordata; class Amphibia; order Caudata; family Salamandridae; genus Lissotriton; species Lissotriton helveticus. The sequence continues at coordinate 408,092,428 of NC_136065.1, forward strand.
TGTGTGCTCCAATTTTACTGCATGCTGACCCTATGGAACCTTTTTACCTGGAAGCAGATGCCTCAGATCAGGCGATTGGAGGTGTCCTTTCCCAACGGCATCCACAGACTGGGCAATTGCATCCTGTTGCCTATCGTTCTAGGAAGTTGCTTCCGGCAGAATTAAATTATACAATCACGGAAAAAGAATTATTAGCAGTAAAGGACGCCTTTGAGGATTGGAGACATTATTTGCTAGGAGCTAGACACACAGTTACTGTATTCTCTGACCATAAAAATCTTCAGTTTTTAAAGACAGCCAAGACACTCACTCCACGGCAGTTACGCTGGTCCTTATACTTCGCGAACTTTGATTTTGTAATTACTTATCGTCCAGGTACTAAAAATGGAAAAGCGGACGCTTTGTCCCGTATGAACACTGTAGAAAGTGAGCATTCTGTGGAACCTCAACCTATCATTCCGGAGTCCAAGATTGTCTGCACCCTTTCCATTGACAATTTTCAGGAAGAGGTACGGAAAAGTTTGACCCAAGAAGAAATTCAGAAATGGGTGCGGTTGGAAGATGGAAGACGTTGTCATCAAAATTCACCTTATGTTAAGGAAGCTTTGTACCTGCCCACACCCTCTCTTCAACAGAAGGCGTTACAGCACTGTCATGATCACCCCTTAGCGGGCCACAAAGGAATCTCCAAGACATTAGATTTAGTACAGCGCTATTTTTGGTGGCCTGAGTTATCCTCTCATGTAAAAGAGTATGTGCAATCTTGTGAGCTTTGTGCTCGTGGGAAACCTAGCAGACAAGCTACTCAGGGTTTACTTCAACCACTTCCTACACCTACCCATCCTTGGCGCACCATCTCCATGGATCTTATAGTAGATTTGCCTAAGAGTAAAGGTTTTAATACCATTCTGGTGATTGTGGACACTTTCACTAAAATGAGCCACTTTATTCCCTTATCAGGCATTCCTACTGCTCCAGAGTTGGCCCGGGTTTTCAGTGAGAACATAGTGAAACTGCATGGAGTCCCAAAGATAGTGGTGTCTGATCGGGGTTCTCAGTTTATCTCTCATTTTTGGCGGGCTTATCTGAAAGGATTGGGAGTGGAGAGTAGGTTGTCCACTAGTTACCATCCTGAATCTGATGGTCAGACGGAGAGAATCAATCAGGAGCTAGAGCAATATCTCCATTTGTTTCTCATTGATCAGGGTGGTGACTGGTCAGATCGATTATGGATGGCGGAATTCGCAAGTAATAATGCGAAGAGTTCCTCTACTGGTTACTCTCCATTCTACTTGAATTCTGGTCGCCATCCAAATCTTTTTGTAACTAAAGAAGATCTGGGAGTTCCTGCAGTGAAGGAGTTATTAACTCATATGAATGCCCTACATGAATCGGCAGAGCAAAATCGAATCAAAGCCAAGATCTCATATAAGAAATGTGCTGATAAACATAGACAAGCTGCTTATGGGTATCGGGAGGGTGATTTGGTTTGGTTGTCCACCAAGAATCTTCATTTAAAGGGCAATAGGAAGTTTCAGCCGAGATTTGTAGGTCCTTACCCTGTAGAGAAGGTTTTGGGTCCATTGACAGTGAAATTAAAGTTACCTACGAACTCAGCAATTCATCCAGTTTTCCATGTGTCCCTATTGAAGAAGACCAAGCCAAAGATGCGTCTCAAGAAACCCCCAGGTCCTTTGAACGTTCAGGGTCAGGCAGAATATGAAGTTAAGGACATTCTAGATTCTAAGTACAAGAAGGGTTCCCTCCATTACTTAGTGGATTGGAAGGGTTATGGCCCTGAGGACAGGTCCTGGGAACCTGAGTCGCAAATTCATGCTCCACAGTTGATTAAAAGATTTCATACACTGAAACCGTCCAAACCAGGACCGATAAATCGGTCCTTAAGAGGGGGTACTGTCAAGAACCTACGAGTTGTCCGAAACCTTTAGGTTGCCGTCACTTGTATTCCTGCTCGGCATAAGAGGGTTCGAGCGGTGGTAAAACCACAGCGGTTCAATGTGTGGTTTCCTTGGCCGTTTTAAGAAGATTCTGGCAATTGTAAATAACCTTTGTACAGTACCTTTTAGTTATTGGTAATTTAGTTAGTGTGCTTCCCCTAAGATGGCCGACGGACTGAGTCGCTCTGTGTTCTAGTAGCGGTCGGCATTCTAGTGAACCTGTTGGAAGCGCGAGCTTGGAACTGCGCACTTCAACAAGAGAATTCGTTGAGGAAGCAGCCGGTTTTCAGCTTCGCGTCAATAATTCATGACGGAAGCTTGAATAACCCTCGGTTTTGCTTCGCATTCTTCCAGTATAGTCAGAGTATATTCCTAGACGTCAGAGAAGTATTCTCCACGACAGCAGTGGAGTTTCTGTCTTCGAGAGGAAGTCAAATTCCAGTCAGCTGAGGTGGCAAAATAGAAACGATATTGGCAAGGACGACATCGTCTTCCCCTTCAGCAAACTTTCACTTCATAGAACCTCTGAGACAGTGAGCGACAGCTGTGGAAACGATTGGAAATTTACAGTAAGACAGCCTTTCTGCGTACTGAAGCAGCGAACTTTGGTCCTTGTTCCCTTCCTTGCGCTTTCCCTTTCTTTCCCTTCTTGTACCTTCCCTGTACCTTTTTGCGCGCTCTGAAGGAATATTGGGCCGAAGCTGCGAGGAGAACTGTCCTATTGTCTACACTGAATATACAGAACCCCCCAAAGAGGCAGGAGTACGAGGCTATCCAGGTAAAAGGCGAAGAGGACATTAGAATATTAGAACTGTAAAATATGAACCTAGAGTAATGAAAGTCTCCTTATTTCCCAGTCAGGAAGCCTTCACAGAAAACTATTTCATACAGAAGAGAAGCATAGCCTAGAGAACCACTGGTAGGATAAAACTTATATATTTTCCATAGAGTATTGTCAGTAGAGGTAGGTTGTTGTGGTTTATTCTCTTCCTCTTCTGTGCATTAGGCATCATCACCGTGGCAAACAGCAGACCCCCAAGACAGTCTGAAGCCAGAACAGGTGCCAGAGGTTTTCGAGGTGTCTCTTCTCTCTCTCCACTTCCCCTTTCCCTTTTGCTGGTGTACTTTGCTCTTGTAGCGGAGACACTGGTGGGAGGGCGATTGGGACTTGCAGCAATACTACCTCTGCGAAGTGTTCCGGAGCCTTCTGACAGCCAGTGCCAGTTCGCCCGAGTTGATTCCTATCATCTCCTTTCAACAGCTATGCTGCTGTTCGACTTGGGATTTTCAATCACTCATCCAAAATCTCACCTAGACTCCTCAAATTCCTCCTGTTCATTGGTGTGGTACTAAATACCACCCAGCTTTGAGCCTTCCCTACTCCACAGAGGATCTGGGGCATGTTATTATTTATTTCGAGTTTTATATAGTGCTAGCTAGACCCGAAGGTATCAGAGCTCTTTACAATTTGTGAGCATAGGTTATTTTGAGAAACATGTGAGGATATGTGTAGGTCATATGATGTAACCTGGAAGTATATACAAAACATCATTAAAATTGGGAGAACCCACAAGCAAAGTAAATAACTATACAGCAAAAAGTTAATGACGTTACACAATACAGCACAAAGGTTAGTGCCAAAGATGGGACTGACTGGGTCAGGAGACCACAACAAAAGAGTCTGTAGAGTGTGGCTAGCTTTAAGAAACGAGGATAACTTGTATACGAGTTGAAGCAGTTGTTAAGGAGCAGAGATTTGAGGTCTCGTTTAAAGCAAGAAAAAGGGGGGTTGCGTCGGAGATCTCTGGGAAGTGAGTTCCATATCCCGGGGGCACTTCCTGTGAATGCGCTCATCTGGGTGTATTTCTTTTTCAGCTTAGGGTGTATGAGAAAAAGTGAGTTGGCATGTCTCATTGCCCGGCGTCTACCTTCTCTGGAAAGCTTGGTTTCTGGGTATTTGGGATTTTTTGTATGAAGAGCTTTGTGCGTGATGGAGGCCGTCTTGAAGATGCATCTTCCTTCAATGGGAAACCAGTTGAGACTCTTAAGGGCAGGTGAGATGTGATCAAACACTTTATTCCTGTGAGGTGTCTGGTTGCCGCATTGAAAGTGGCTCTCAGGGGTGCAAGGTGACTTTTTGGAGTTCCAGTGATGATGGCATTACCATAGTCCAGTTTAGAGAGAACAAGCGATTGCACTACAGTTGAGAACATGATTCAAATAATTCAGGTGGAGGCAATTGCACTGGTTCTGAATCTCATGCTAATGGCTCGATCTGTTGGCTTCTTGGATTCTAGGGGTCACTCATGCATGGTAGATGTGGAACCAAACTTTTTTCATTCTCCCCTCCTGTTTTGTTGAATTATTTTTTGTTAGCTGTAGGACTCATGCACTTTAGCACTGCTCATTAGTGCTAAAGTGCTTGTGCTCACTCCCTGAACATCGTAAGAGTGGCTCACACCCAATTTGTACATTTAGTATACTTGTAACAACCCTAGTAAAGTGGTACTACATGTACCCAGGGGCTGTAAATTAAAATCTAGTAGTGGGCCTGCAGCTCTTATTGTATTACACACATAAGCAGCTTTTTTAGACATGTCTCAGGCCTGCCATTGCAGCCTGTGTGCGCAGTTTTAAGCTTTAATTTCGACCTGGCAAAATTAATCTTTTGCCAAGTGCAAACCTTCCTTTTAATACATATATGGTACCCCTAGGGTAGGACCTACACAGCCCATAGGGCAGGGCATTATATTAAAAAAGTTAGGCATGCACTTTTACATTTTACATGTCTTGGTAGTGAAAAACTCTCACATTTGTTTTTCACTATTTTATATTCAGGTTCTGAGGAAGATTCGCTCCACGACTGAGCCCAAGTAATTCTCACCGATCCGGCCTGGCAAAGAAGAGTGTGCTACACAGACCTATGGCACCTCACTGTAGCAGTCCCTCTTTATCTACCGCCTACAGTAGGTCTGTTATCCCAATCGGGAGGGAAGATTCTGCACTCCAGTAGTCCGAGCATACATATTCATGTGTGGAGATTGAGCAGATGCACTGAGCACCTTTCAGCCTCCACCAGAGGTCGTAGACGTGACCCTTTCTGCATGTTGCTTCCCTACCAAATAGTTTTTTTTGGCAGGTAGAAGAAGTTTGTTTCTTAGAGCGCTTAATTAGGGATTGGTCCTCTCAAAGCATCCCAGTCTACTATGTTACAGTTTACGCTGTTCTTGGCTCAACGAGACTGTGTGGTACCTAAAGGCAGGTGATATTTCACAGCCCTGTTGGTGTTCCTTTGTTTGCCAGAAAACCAACCTGTTCAAATTGCCGGTGGATCTGAGATTTCTGAAAGAATTGACACACATGAATTCACTCGTACAGTTCATCATGCCACAATGGGAACTTAACATTGTTCTGATTTTTCTTAGCGGGACCCCGTTCAAGCCCCTGCGTAGTTGTCAGTTTAGACTACTGAAGTTTTCTTGGTGGCTTTTATTTTGGATGTTGGTGTTAATGAGCTTCAAGCCTTTCAAATCTCCCCTTTCACATGTTTTTTTCCTCATCTAAGTTGGCGCTGCGAGCTAAGGCAGTTTTCCTGCTTAAAGTGGTCTCTTGATTCTACATGGGGCAATCCATCACTTTACCAACATTGTAACAGCTTCCACCTATTTCAAAGGAAGAAGAAAGACTGCACAGGCTGGATCCTAGAAAAGTGGCTAATTACTATATCATCCACACAAAACACATACGATTAAATTACCTTCTCCTCATTGGTTTTATTGGCTGTTAAAATGATTTTAAAATGGACAAGTTCTATATGGATTATCCTTTGTATTAACATTTGATGTACTGGCAAAGAAAGAACCGTCTGCAGAAATCGGAGCTCATTCCACCATAGCCAAATCTTCCACAGCAGCCTTAGCTAAAGGTGCATGGCAGATATATACAGGATGGTTACGCGGTCCTCTCTCCACACTTTCGCCAAAGATTATTGTTTGAATTCCAAAGTGAAAAGAGAATGCCACTTTGCCCATTGTGTACTCCAAGATTTCCTCATCTAATGTTTTTCTATCCCTCTGCCTTTGGGGTGTTGCTTGGGATTCTTTTCAGAAGTGAGTAATCTGAAGGTAGTGGTATCCATCAGAGGTGAAAGTTGCATTCTGTAAAGTCATGGCAAAAACAGAAGTGGCGTTTTGGCGCTAATCGTGGCACTATATGACTCTGCTGATGTCATCACAACTCTACGTCTACCATTGAGATGAAGTCAACACCACCTGCTGGTGCCAGAGAGTTACTGCAGAGGCTTTCTGGATCCAGTCTTGCTCCTGGGATATGCAAAGTTGCTGAATCTGCAGGTAGACATGGTATCCCAAAGAAAGACTGTCTTTGAAGGTAAGTAACTTTTCCATATGGGGAAGAAAACACCAATCTTTGTGGCAGTATTTCTTATTGTCTAATGCAAGGAGTGTTACATAAGTGGAGAAAGGCTTTTGAGCGACAGCGTTGAGGTCACAGACTGCCAACTCCCCTTAACAGGTTCAGGAACAGAAACATGGAAGTTCTGAACCCTTCAAGGAAAAGCTGCCTTGCCACCCCCTTCAAGGAAAGACCCAACTAACTGTTGAAGATGGAATTTGGAAGTGTCTCTGCACACCGGGAAAGCTACCTATATGTGGAGGGTCTCAAGAAGCTATGCAAGAAGAATGGAACGTTGGCTCACTGTGGCCCAGGGATGGGTTTGCCCTACCAGACCACGTGCTGATGTCTTGGGACTCTCATATTTGGTCCCATATGATAATTGAGTGGTAGTCAGATATGGATTGGTGCTAATAGTCATGTAGTTCTCTTTGCTGTGTTGGGATTTGGTATTTCACCCTCTTACTTACCGCTGGGTTGGGACGTAGAGTCAAGGTGTTCTCTGTGGTAGTAGTGCCTTGTCTAGAAGAGATATTTTGATCAAAATCTCCTCTTCACTGTGAACCCTGAACATTATACAAGCAATTACCCCATGCTATGTTTCATGAGGGGAAGCTGCTGCTGAAGATGCTCTTTGTTGTTCCCGTTACTTTTTGAAAGTAACCATCAAAGTCTGTGTAATTGGTTTAATTTTTTGGGGGAGTTTTATAGAGCGCAATTTTGACCCGTTAGGGTATCAGAGTGCTTTACAGGAATTGGCAGTAGTATACAAAAGACTTGGAGGGGGCGAGCGGGGGCTGGATATATAAGAGATAAAAAGAACAAGTAAGTAATCAATCAATCAGTCGGGTTTATAAGCGCACTACTCACCCGTGAGGGTCTCAAGGCGCTGGGGGGGTGGAATGGCGGCCGCTCCGGATCAGTCGAAGAGACATGTCTTGAGGTCCTTCCTAAAGGTGTGCAGAGTTTGCGCGCGTCTGATATTCACGGGGAGCTTGTTCCAGGTCTTGTCTGCGATGTAGGAGAAGGTTCTCCTGCCTGTCCTGTTTCTGCGGATGCGGGAGACCTCTGCCAGGGCGAGGTTGGTGGAGCTGAGGTCCTCTTGGGTACGTGGACGGATACTCTCTCATTGAGGTATTTGTGTCCGCTGTTGTTGAGGGATTTTAGGAGTGGGTGAGGAGTTTGAAGATGACCCTCTTCTCTACAGGGAGCCAGTGGAGGTCTCGCAGATCACAAGTGATGCAGGGAGTCGATCAATGGCCCACATCCTGGCTAGATCTATTTGCTCTGTTGAGAAAGCACATTATCAACAATTCTGCCTCCTGGAATTTCCTCTTGGGCGCTTGTTAGGAGAGGCATGCTAGCTGGTATGGAAGGAAGGACTCCTGTACACCTTTCCACTGCTACCTCTCTTGCCTCTGGCTCTGTTGGAGATCAGGACAGATCCGGCTAAATCATTCTTATCGCCCTAGACCGGTCCATGAAAGCATGGTCAACAGAGCTCCTGAGCATGTGTCCTACAATCAGGCTTCTACTTCAGAAGGACTATTGTCCTATCAGCAAAGCAGATTTCTACATCCAGAATCTCCACAACCTACACCTTCATGCTATGGAATTATGTGGCAGCATTTGTATGCGTTTGTCTTGCCTACCAAGCTGGTTGAAGTCATCCTGCTAGCCAGACATCCATCTTTGAAGTCGATCTATGCTGGAGATAAATGTGTCCCTTGATGTGGGCCTCAAAATATCAACTCCTTTCCAGCCACACTTACAGTGGGCACTGTGAAAGGTTTATTATCGATCCTTCTCGGCCCTTTTGTGTGTTTATCTGAGCAACTCTTTGTTTAAGTTGCTTTTTGTGATGCATTATATAAAAAGTTGCCATGACGTTTTTCTCCCAAAATCAAACCATTTGCCTCACCAACTTTAACGACCAAGACCAGGGCACCGCCCCAACCCCCCCTGCGACACCATGCAGCAGACCCTCCTCATCTGGACCCCTCTCACCACAGAAGACACCACAGAGACTATGAAAAGCATCCACTCCGAAGCACATATTGACCCCTGCCCGCCACACATCTTCCACAACGTCACCACCGCCATTGCACCCAAACTATGTCGAACTATCAACTGCTCCCTAGAGACCGCCACATTCCCTGATGATTGGAAACGCGATGAAATCAAACCCCTCCTCAACAATTCCTCCGCATACCCGACAGACAGCTTCCAAGAAGGGAAAATAGACGTCGCAACCTGGATGTGCAGCAGCTGCCTGAAGCTCAACTCAGAGAAAACGGAAGTCCACATCCTCGGCTCCACCCCCTCCGCATGGGGCACAAAACCTGGTGCCCCTCAGAAACCCACCAACCCCTACAGAACATGCTTGCAACCTCGGCATCATACTCGACTCTTCACTCACCATGAACTGCCAGATCAATGCTGTATCCTCCACTTGCTTCAACGCATACTTTAAATGACTCCCCCCAGACGCCAGGAAGACCATCACCCATGCTCTCATCCCCAGCAGACTGGACTACGGAAACGCCCTCTACGCTGGAATCAACAAAAAACTCCTCTGCAAACTACAGAATGTCCAGAACACCGCAGCCAGACTCATCCTCGACATTCCACGACATGACCACATCACCCAAAACCTCAACGACCTCCACTGGCTCCCTGTCAAAAAAAGAATAACCTTCAAACTGCTCACACACGCCAACAAAGCCCTCCATAACACCGGACCCCAATACCGCAACAAACTAATCTACTTCCACGCCTCCAAGAGAAACCTCTGCTCTGCCGACCTAGCCCTAGCCACGGTCCCCCACATTCACAGGGCCAGAACAGGTGGCAGATCCATCGCGGCCAAGACCTGGAACGATCTCCCCCTCAGCATCAGACAAAGCCCGACACTGCACCAATTCAAAAACGATCGCAAGACCCCCCCCTCAGCACCTTGAGACCCTCACGGGTGTGTAGCACGCTTCAAAAATCCCTGATTGATTGATTGATTGAATGATTATGCCTCAATAGAACCTGAATTAGGTTGTGACATTTCTTATTGTGCACACCTTTTGAACCAATGCACTGCTGCTCTATGTGAAAATGAACACCAAATTCCATCTTCATCATTGCGAATACCTCAGCTTGTCGAGTAAGTGAACTACATCCGCTCTTGGTACAACCACTTTGAACCTCCTTCTTTCTAAATAAACCTGTATAGAGGACAAGGGCGACCTTTCTAGTGGTCATAACTCCCTTCCTCGCTAGCCAATCGATTACTCTGCCGGCATTTGTTTACTTAGCTTCACCATTTGAAAGAGGAGGAGATGCTCCATGGCCTTTATCGTAGGAAGGCACTAAGCTTTTATATCGACCTCGCTAAATAGCAGGCATATAGAATAAGCTGTTTGTAGGTTTCTCTGGGGTAAGGAAAGGGATAGCGGTGCAAAAGAGGTCCCTGCCAAGGTAGCTAGTCATCTGTACTAACATCTAATATGTACTGACCAATGAACACCCTTCTGAGGGCCTATGGTCTCAATTCACCAGGGTCAAAATTGCTACAATAACTTTTAATGCAAGGGGTGCCTGTTCTAGACATCCAACCATGCTGTGATGTGTGCGTTGGTCCATACTTTAAAGTAACTCGAATGCCTTGACAGCCAGGTCTGGCACAAAGGTCATGTCGCCCGCTTGGTTTTGCAGTACTTTTTGGTCTGAGGCTACTCCACAGACCCTCCAACTCCACAGAGGGACTACTATGGTATTTATTGTTGCGGTGGTTAATATGGATTTAGAAGCATCTATCGGAACAAGCTATTTACCTTTGGTAAGGCTCTTTTTGGTAGTTATTGTACCTTACGGCAGAGTCCTCATTGCTCTTCACCTCCCCATTCAGTGGTATGGGCTCTTTCCAGCTAAAAGGTCCTAAGTTAGGAATCCGCACCCTTGTCTTAGATCATTTGTTCTACAATCTGCGTCTTAAGGCATGGAAGGAGAAAGATGCACCACACTCGCTAGAGCCTGGAGGGGTGTTGCTTATATGTGGCTTCGCTCTACCACTTCTAAGGTTGTATGGAGTCTCATTGGGGGAGCATTGCTGGAAGATTCCCCTGATCCAGTCTTAAAGGTGAGGAATATGTTGTTAGAGAGAGTATCCACCAGAAAGAGATTTACCGAAGATAAGGTAAGTAGCTTGTCAATGTTTATTTGAAGGGGGTTTTGGAGTAACTTTTTTCCAGCTTTGATAAGCAGTTAATGGCCCGAGTAGGCATCTACGCTGCCAGTCTGCCATAGATTGGGCATCAGAGTTAACTAAAAATGTCCATGCCTGCATGCCTGTCTGTATCAAAATATAGCCAAGCACTTATATTTCCATTTCTTACAGTTCTGGTAAATTTAGATGTGATAATATTAACAGGTAATATGAGAACGTGTGGCAGACTAATTAATGTTTGCTTTTGCTATCACCTACCTTCCGTGGTTGGTTTCTGCGAAAAGAAAAAAAAATATGTTTCACACTCTTGCGTGAGATATTTGAGCAGCACATCTGTCCTGTTCTCTGTGTGAAAGTGCTAGCAATTAGCCCGATCTTACCGCGTGCATACCTGTTACAATTTGCATTCGTGTGTCTCTTATAATTAGCTCACATGACTTACTATATTTGTTGTGCTAGTCATCATGAACAGCAGCTTTCATTCCTTTAGAACCAGCTTATAAAAGGTCATCAGCGATTCTGCAGTGCTTTACTTACAGTAGTGTAATTGTCGCTATTTTTTCCAGTTGTCTAGATCGGATTTATCTCCAACCCGCTACCCAAGTATTAGCCATTCCATCACCACTCCTTTACAGCAGCAGCTACCAAATCAGCTCTCGCCTTTGCCCATGACATATCAGCATTCACATGCAGTAAGTATTTTGACATTGATGTTGAACTTATAGTGACACTTGTCCTCTTAGTTGTGGAGAAAAGTGGCTACTCTGGATGTTAGAAAAGCCAGCAGTGGTATCAATACGTTTTGAAGGGTTTGACAGTCTCCCGTTAGTAGGTGAGGTGATTTTCTCAAACCCATTTTATGTATGGTCCCTTCGGCCTTTGATAGGGATGCAAACGTTTTCAGTTTTTACGCCAGCTCTCTCCCAACCATCAAGGACAATGAAAAGGGAAGGGTGTTACTGAGAAATGTAAGGCCTCGATATTCCTGCAGCAACACTTGTGTACCTACTTCCGACCCTGAAAAGGAATGCAACATTAATTGGTTTATTGCCTTATGCACCTTTTGTGTATGTACAGTAACAACTAGCACAACTTATGTCTGTATTTTCTTTGAAAAATAAATGGTCTTCAAAAAATGGTTGTCTCTATAGAGGAGACTGTCACAGATGGGCACCTTCCACCTGTGTTTTTCAACTATTGTTCAACTTTGCATACATTTTCACCTCAGACAGACTGATGTCTTGGAAGGAAACCAGGGTCAAGTATTTTTAATATTATTTTCAGGAAGATCTTCTCATAAGTCTTGCAGTCACCTGGAAAAAACTATTTTTTTCAGTTTCTATGAATGTTACTACGGAAGTGTGTATTTGTACATGCCTATGCTTGCCTTCTAGTTTTATGTGAAATGCAGGGTATTTTTGCTCAAGTCGATATAGTACACAAGTGCAAGTACAAGCCATGACTCAAACGTGGGGTGGAGTTGACTTTTACTTACAGCTCCATTTAATAGAAAATGCAAAAAGTGACGGGAGGAATGCTTGCAGTTTGTCTCACCAGTGGCAGTTGCTCAGGATAGTATTCCAGCCCATCGTTCTTTTGCCTACCATGTCACCTCGGTTTGAAACCAGCGATATGCATATCACTTTTTACCCTGCTCCAATAGGAATAGTTGAGCCCTAACACTTCCTGAACCTTAACTCAAGCAACCCAAGACTGCTTTGCCCTAATTGGGGCTCATCAGTTGGGTGTAGCTTGGTTCCTGTGGCACAATGAGCACCGGGCCCATATCTCGCCATCACTTTGCCACTTAGTATGGTACATCAGACACACTAATGTGGAGGGAGGAATACTTGGAATTTGTCTAATCACTGTCAATTGATCGGTGTAGCATTCCAACACATATGCAGTGAGTCTTGGCCCTGCTCCACTAGGAGCTGTCCATCACAACTGCCAGGCCAGGTCCTACTTGGGCAAGAACGCAAGTAACCCAATGTTCTCCATACCAATGGTTATGTTCCTTTTGTGACTGCTATAGCCATGAGTAGACTGTAATACTGACACTTGGTAGCAGCTAATTGATAAGTCAAGTAGTGAGGCGTAGTTCTTTTTACACATATGACAGGTTGCCTCAGAGGCCTCTTTTGTAAATATGTGTACCTTGTCTTGTCAATTATTCCATCCATGTGAAATGGATGTATGTGTGTACATGAGGCATGGAAGTACCTTTGGCTGAGGGACCTCATGTATAGCTGTAGCCCCAAGCTGTGGCTTGCTACTGATACAGCTGGTTTTGTGGTAGTGCTTGACCCATTACTCCCTGCAGGTGCTTGTACAGCTCCTTTCTTTACTCCCTCCCTGTCCATGCCTTTGTAGTCAGTTTGGTGTGTCTCGTGTTTGAATTAATAAATTGGTGGAATGGAGGTGGAGGGATCATTTGTGTACACCCTGTTGATTTGATTTCGTTTGAGCAGAACTGCATGTTGCCAGCTGGTTGTAACATCTACACCAAGCATGAGGCCAAGGGCATGGCCACTGTTGTCACTTGGAACACGATGTTGTGCTGTGCCCCCATCCCCTGTGTGCTGTGACCAGCTCAGGAAGATGAGCCACGGCCCCAACAAGGGTCTCTTGAATGGCTGAAACCTACCTAGACTAAATACTCTTCATGGACAGGTACTGCCTAATGTTGATCATATCTATGCATTATGGCAGGAAAATCTCTCTGATCTCCACAAACAGTAGAATATCCCCTCATGTGTGTGATTCCCAGATCACATTTTGCAATATATTTTTGTGTTAAAAATGTATTAAATAAAATTAAACATACTTGCAAGAGACATACAATCACCAAGGTTCAAACACAAGAATATACCCTTTGTAACTTGGTCCCCTAACCAAGAAAGATGAGGTTCATCTCAGGTCCTTAGCCTAAGGGTGCCCCAGTTAAAACCTGACACGTATTGGCAAGCATGCCAACCATAACATCTTACCAGATCACTTCTTTTTTATAGCTATGTTTGACATAATGAAACAAAATGCTATTTGTGTACATTGAGAAAAATAAATAGGCTGAAATATTGACAGATGAACATCCAGGAATGAAGTCTTGCAACCTAAACAAAACATAAGGTCAAATATTTATATTTCTTTCCAAAGACCATATATACGTATGATTTTTATATTCACTTTTTATAGGAAGTGCATTTTGGCAGCAGCATAACTCACCTGGAAGCTGACCTTAGCCAAACTAATTTGGTCTCCGAGCCTTCTCAACCTGAACATCTGCGGGAACTGACATTCACCCCAGTGCATGCCCCAATAGTCGCCATGGGAACACAAACTGGAAGGTAAGCATGACGTCTTGAACACAAAGTATTACAAAGTAGTACTACAGGCAGAATTCTAACGTGGCACCTTGTTTCATTACAATTAGGTCTGTTATTAGTCTTGCTTGATAAATAGATTTTAGTGCTACTTAAAATAGCTTATGGTAGGCTTGTACTATCTAGGTAATGAGAATTTGTCCAGGCTCACAATGAATAAACAAAAAATATTTTATATTATGTTATGTTATATATTTTTGTAAAGCGTTCGAATGCCCATGGGCACCTTGGTGCTATCTAATCGCAACCAGAGTTAGGCTTAACAGGAACATCTGATAGGAAGAGAACAGCCATGTTTTTGGAGACTTACTGAAAAGCAGAAGACTGGGCAGCGATCTAATAGAGCATGGAAGTGCATTCCAGGCTTTGGCAGCGTAAATAGAAAACCTCTTCCACCCTAAGTAGTGTGCTTAACTCTCAGTACCGGTGAAAGTTTTGGCAGTAGCTGAGCATAAAGGTCTGACAGGAACATACCAAGAAAAATAATTTTAAAGAAGCTCGGACCTTGATCATGCAGAGCCTTATAAACAATGCAGAGAGATTTGAAAAGTATCCTTTGGTTAACTGGCAGCCAGTGAAGTATCCTGATGGAACTTGACACTGAAAGATATTTGGGACTTTTCAGAAGCAATCTAGCGAATGCTTTCTGCAAGGTATGGAGTTTGTTAAGGACATTCTGATTGGCATTCAAGTACAGCCTGTTGCAGTACTCAAGCTTCTTTAGCACCTGGGAGGTAACAACAGTTTTCTGACGATTGTCAGGAATCAATAAAATGAACTTCTTGATCATTCTTGAAATAAAATAGGCGGTAGAAGTGACAGCATGGACCTAGTCCTGATAAACCAATTTATTGTTGATCACAAAACCAAGATGCTTAGCCGCCCTTACAGGGGTGGAAACTAAACCCAACTCTGAAGGCAACCAGGCCGTGGACTAAAAGGATGGCTGGGGACCAAACCAAAAATCAGAACCTCTGTCTTTCCTAAATTTAGTTTCAGGCAGTTCCTAGTCCTAGACGTCCAGGAACTGACTACCCTCATACAGCTGCAGAAATTCTCCTCAGTATCTACATTGACTACAAGTTGAGTGTCCTCAGCGTATTATTTTAGCGAAAAGCAGAAGTATCTTACAAGGTCTGCCAGAGAAGTAACATAGATGCTAAATAAAAAGTGAGGCTGAACAAGGACCCCTGGAGGATACTTCTAGGCAGACTTTACACACTGGATTTGCACTCACCCAAATGGACAGACTTTTCCCAACCGCAGAGAAAGGAGTTAAGCAGCTTCTTAGCAGTGCCAGATACTCCAATCTTGTTCAGCCGATCAACCAGCAACCCATAACTCACTGTGTCAAACCCTTCTCTAGATCGAGCGGTACAAGTGCAGCACTGCCACCCTGGTCCAAAGTAGACATAAGTTCTTCGGTAGCTTTGATAATTACGGTCTCAGTACTGTGACCAGCATGGATGCCAAAGTGTGTGTCATCAAGGAGGTTGTTAGCTTGGATATACATTTGGAGCTGTTTGTTCATCACTTTTTCGATCAGCTTGGCTAGAAGGAATAGGCATGAAATTGGATGATAGGTATTTGAATCATGTGGGTTCAATGAAGGTTTTTTAATAAGAGGCAAAACAATAGCCTTTTTCCACACAGACTGGGATGATCCAGAGAAGTATGTAAGCCGAAAGATGTCAGCCAAGCTGACAGCAAGGTCTCGGCTGTCAGGGATGCAATACGTGGCGGGCAGGAGCCACAAAGGGAGCCCGAATTTGTTGGTAATCAGATATAAATCCTCTTTTTTATTTCTTAAAGATATGAAACAGATTTTCAATAACCATAAATTCTATCTTTGGTACCGTTCATTCTGGGGAATACTCTAACGGAAAATTCCTGACCTTGTGAATATCCCAAGACCCAGATTGGATCTGTAAGATTAAACAGCATAGCCCCAACACCCTGGTCTCTGTAGTCGTGTGGCTCAGTGTCAGCCTTGTTCTGCCCTGGAAGTCATTGTCAGAGACGCACATAAGCACCACCTTTGAACGCTGATGTCAGTTCCTTTCTTTCTACTCATTCATACTTGGATCTGGAGCTAATTCCCAACTTTTTCATGTCACTTGATGAGTTTTTTGTCCTCAAATTCTTCTTTTGCAGTTTAGAAAGTAACATGTCACATCCTAAAAATACAGGGTTTAAACCTTGTTGGGACTATTACATACAGATGTCTGGAACAAATCCCCATGAGGTGTGTTTCAGATGTTTGGGGTTGCGCCATAACTTATTAATCCCAAGGCTTTCTGGGCACACAAAGCCAAGCTGTAATTTGCAGACACACCAAAAATTTGTGTAATTTCGATTCCAGCTCAAAGTTGAGGATGCAGACCCATTCGAGCTATCCGGGCTGTTCCGGCGACAGGTTTTCCTTGTTTTCCAAGTCTTTAGGTAAGTTGAAAAGGAAGACTGAGAAGGACAAGGGGTACACATCTCATTCTCATCTCTTTCTTTCTGAGAAGTTGAAAATATGTCAAGGTACCCAAGTCTCACACCTGGCCCCTCGCCTAGGAGCCTATTCTACTGCTGAACCCAATGCACCCTGAATTTCAAGGGCTGTTGGTGACTTTGCAACAGATTGAGACTTTCAGAGAAGCTATTTTGTGTATTTTTGGCACACTTTTAGTGCCTTCCAGCTCCTTCTGGTGCGCCTCTGGACTCCACAGATCAGCGGAACCCTCCAGTCAGATTACCAATGGCAGATCTATCATCTGCGCTATCTGTTCCTCTTGAACTCATTTCGAGTTCACCTCTGACATGGAGTCGACTTAAAATTCGGCTCCAAGATCCATGCTGGTTCCGGCCACATTGACGATGGCTAGATACTGTAGGAGGGCACCATTCCTAGTGTGCTTTTGACTCTAAAGTGATCCACCTCAATCTTGATCAAGATAGCGTTCCAGAACAGTTCTGAACTACTGGTCCCAGTTAATTCTGTCTCTGTCAAAACTTTACTTCTTTGTAAGAGTCTCACTCCAGTTCTTCAACATAATTTTGAATTAGATATTGAGCAAAGTCAACCATCTTTCGGTAGTTATGGTGATGATGTGGATGAACTACCCCACAACAGAATGCCAATTTCTACTTGGACATTCAAGAGGCCAGTGTGTTTGACACTTCCTCTGATGTTGGGTAGGTTTATCCTCCCGGCCCCTCAGACTCATCCATGTAGTCATGCAGCTGAAGTCCTTCATTTACGGTCACCTGCTATTGAAATGACACCCAAAGTGCTGACAGAAGATTTGCAAACTGGCCAGGCTTTGTCTGCTCTCTTGTTACCATTCGACGAAGTCCTGACTGACACTGTTATGCGTACCTGGAATAAGCCTTGCTCTTGCCCACCTGTGAATAGGCTGAGCCAGTGGCCTGCCCCATTTAATCCTGCTTTCCTGACACAACACCCTATGCCTGGAAGCCTAGTAGATCAGGCATCTTCCAGCAGGAGTAATCACACAATTTCCTGTGTCAATTACCAGAGAGTTGAAAAGAATTGAGACATTTGGAAAACCGTAGCTCTTTGGTCAGTCAATCAAACTATTTCCTGGGTAGGTATTCCCACGCATTAGGTGACATGATTTCTGATATCTTCCCGGCAGTCCCAAAGGAATGCTGTGCCAGTCTGGTGCAAATTATTCAGTATGGGGACAGCTCCGCAAAATGTGGCATTGGATTGGGAGTGGGCACTATTGATTTCTTAGGCTTATCAGTCAGGACTAGCGTGGTGTTCCCGCGCCACGTATGGATGCGCACCTAGGACTTCTCTGGTGATGTTCAAGCATCACTCATGGATGTTCCTTTTTTCACGGTTGCTGCCTATTTGGTAAGAATGCTGATTCCACTTTGGAGTACTTTACAGAAAGCAGAGTCACAAAATGGACCTTGGCCTTCTCCAGTATCCCCAACAAATTTATATCTTTCAAAGCCTCACCGGGTGTTTGTCCGACAGGCAATGTCAAGGCCTGCCACCTAAGCAGCAGGTACCAAGTACTTTCAGGGTTGAAGCCCTGGATCCAGTGGACAATGTTCAGATCACCAGGGACTGGTGTACCTTCCAGTCCTCTGCCCATCCACCATCTGTTTCCAAGCCCCTTACCGGCACACAGCCATCCTGTGGAGTCCAGTCATCCTTTAGCCAGATCATTCATTCCCTTCAGGGTTGGTAGGCCATAACATCCAACAGGTAAATCAAGCAGATTGTTAAATGGGCTACCTGATGTCTTTCTTTTTGGACCCGCCGTGCCTACCTCTCACATCAGAGTGGCTTCGGCGAAGCCTTTTGCTGCAGGAAGTACAAGCTCATTTGCTAAATGTGACATAGAGAGGGCCAGGCCCTGGAAATAGTGACTCAGTGGTACTCTCTTTCCTAGTGCTGAAAAAGGATAGAAACCTTCATCCTATTTTAGATCTTTGCCATCTTGACTTCTTCTCGTGTAAGGACAAATCCAAGATGCTTACTCTGGCTCGGGTTCTATCAGCCCTGGATCCAGGAGACAGGATGGTAGCCTTGAACCTGCAGGATGTCTATTTCCATTTTCCCATCAAGCTTTCTCACAGGCGCTACTTACATTTAAGGTAGCATGCGCATTTTCAATTTGTTTCTCTTTGGCTTCACACCTGCCCCTCGGGTGTTCACAAAAATAATTGTGGTGGTCACAGCATATCTTAATAAATCGGGCATATCAGTTTTACCGTACCTTAACAACTGACTGTTGAAGACTGGCTCTGCATAGTCAGTTGGCGACCTCCTCTAGAGAATGCCAAACCTTCTGACATCATTAGAATTCATTATCAAGGTGCCAAAGTAACACCTTTCTCCTTCAGAGATGCTCCCATTCACCAAAGCCATCCTGGATATGATGACATTGTGGGGCTTCCCTCTAGACCACGGAGTCTAGAACATTTGGGCTATGATTCCAAATTTCCTGATTGGACCTGTGTCTCTGTGAGAGTGGATCTAAGGCTTCTTGGCCTATTGACTTACTGCATCTTGCTTGTTGACCATGCCAGATGTCATATGCAGGCTCTGCAGTCGGGTCTGACGTTTCCGTGGGCCTATCAAGGCTACTATGGAAAAGTTGATGCTAATATGAAAAGCAATATTTAGAGAACGAAATCACAACTTGAAAATAAGTAAGCAGGCAGGCTCTGAGACCTCAGCCTGAGGTCCCTGATTGATTGGTCACAAGTCACTTAGCCGGCAGACAAACGCTCAAACTGGAAATCCTAGCTCAGTCCTACAGCTAGGTGCAGCGACACCACAATGGTCCAGGGAGATTGGCCCCATATAAAGCACACGTGGCCGGAGGGGTATATGCACTCCCAAAAACACCATAATGTCACATGCTACATAAGTTAGGAACATATATCCAATCAGGACATAGCCCATGCAGTGATCACTCACTCCCCATGCCTGACATCTGAAAAAGTTACCCACTGGCCACATTGGGCCGATGCAAGGTTGAAATCCACTTGTATTTCCATTAGACAATTAATTTATGACTCCAAAGGCAGCAACTACATTCCTTACCATACTTGGACCTCCGTAATTACTTTATTACATGCAATGAACTGTATAAAAAGAGAACGCAGACCGATTGTAAATTGAGACAGCCCTGTTTCTGTTCTCCCAGCAGCTCTGTTTAATGAAACAAACTATTCCTGTTTTTCCAAGCGCCTCTTGTTTTTCTCAAGGTATTTCATGTTTAAGCAACAGCTTCAAGGAAAGCTGTCAGATTTCATGTAGGTGTCCGAGGAGACCTCAAAAGATTGGCAGTGGTGGCTGCTCAACTGCAAATGGGCAAGCAGCAGATCCCTCTCATTGCTGGTGTGGAGGTCATCTGGTAGAGGTAGAGATCAGAAGACTCTGGACTCAAGTGGAAAGCTGGCTCCACATCAACCTGTCAGATTTGCGGGCTATTGAAAGCCTTCCTTCGTCCATCAAAGGAAAGCTGGTTGAGGTTCTCAAAGACAGCATCACCACCATATGGGATTGCAACAAACAGGGCAGGGTAGGGTCTGTGCACCTATGTAACTTCTGAATAATCAGGCCATTTTCCTTGTCACACACCACTTGACAAGATTGTTAAAAAAGCCGGGGTACGCAAACTCAGTCGGTGACGCCTACCGGATCATGAATAGCAGTTAACTCTGAGGTGACACAGGGAGTTTTCCAGCAATGTGGCAGAGCTCAGGCTCGATCTCTTCGCTGTCAATGAAAATGCGCAATGGCAGTGCTTTTTCACGCTGGTGTTCCCAAGAACGCTCTCTCACAGAAACTCATTCCACCTAGCGTAGAGCCCAGGATTCCTGCATGCCATCATGCCTCCTTCTCTCACTGCATTTCGTTTTGAACAAGATCAGGAACGACCAGGCTCAAGTCATCTTAGCAGCTCCAGGTTGGCCCAGGAGAGTGTGATTCCCAGAACCTCTGGGTACATGCATCAGTCCTCCGTTCAGTGGATCAGTTCGGGAGGATCATCTGTCACAGCAGCAGGACAAGGTTTGCCCCCAGGCTGTGCATTTTTCTCCTCTCTGCATGGAGATTAAGTGGTAGCAGTTGGCTGCATGTGCTGTTCCTCCCGAAGTCGTGGATGTCATCCTTGCTGCCAGGCATCCTTCTGCAAAGTCTGTTTACATCACTGGTGAAACAAGATTGTGGCCTGGTATGGCACTCATTATACCGACGCATTGTAGACCAAACTGTTGGATAAATTTCTGTTTGTTTTGCATTTGCCCTAGCAAGGGTTCACAGTAGGCACTGTTAAAGGTTATTTATCCACCCTCTGCCTTTTTTTTGCGTTTTCAGGACCTGCCACCCTTGTTTAAATAACCTGTTTTGATGAGATGTCTTAAACGCTTAACTCTTATATTTCCGACAACCTTATGTGAAGCCTGAGTGGGATCTTTTTTTTGTGCATGGCCTTTGAGCCTGAGCACAGCTGCACATAATTTCTTCGGAATCTGTCATTGCGATCACCTCTGCTTTTTGAGTGAGTGAACTTCAGGCTCTTTAAGTAAAGCCGCCCCAAAACACCTTTTTTCCTGACAAACTGCTGGAGACTAAAGCAACCTTTTTGCAAAACGTTGTGACTCCTTTTCGTGTTGTCTCAAAACAACAGAAGAGTACCTAAAAATAGCGAAAAATATTTATGGAAGTGAAAAGATTCACACCACCACCATACATTTAGAATAATCCGATAGACAGAATAAATGTTAGTAAGAAAAAAGAACCCTCAGGCACCAAAAAGACATTTGGCTGCCATTTGTCTTCATTGGGTCCTCCATGTGAATACGTGAAATTCTACGTAGACAAAAAAGAGAGTGCATGTTAAAAAGAGTATTGACTGCCACCCAAATCGAAAGATTATTTTAATGTGGGGGAAGTTCTAACTCTATTAAAAACGTGGTAAAGAAACGGACATATAAGTGGTTGAGTTACTTTGAACCACATGTCCTAAATAAAGGTCGACATGTTTCTGCTAATGAGCCAACCGTCAGCTCAGCATTCCTCAGGACCATACATGCCCTCGCCTCAGAAGAGGCAAACCCTATGGCGCCATATCTTTGAGGAGTAGAGAGTAAAAAGACTTTACAAACTTGTGTGTAAGTCGATGCACAGAAATAGTCACGAGGTTCCTCTTATTGTATGTCACTCTGCTAGTTCTTCTCCAGTCTGTCCCTAGCGCCGGGAAACCCATTGTGGGTAGTTGTGTGCATTATAAGTTTAATAATAAATAAATAAAAATAAATATCCTTCCAACTCGTGAGGACTGTGAAATTAAACAAAATCGGGAGACATGCCCCCTGAGCCCGTGGCAGGGTAAACCTTCACGCCCGGGTAAGTATTCTTACCGAGCGACTACCGGCCCGATGACCTACTCTATTCACATCCACGGCCCGTATACCTTCCCTCCTTTTCGTGTTGGACAGACTTTCACTCTTCTGACGTTCTTTGCTCCACCCCTCCCATCGAAAGAGGAGGAGACGCTCCATTGACTAGACCCCAAAAGAGCTTTGAATTCTTACATCGATTGTGGGGTTCTGTGGGACAAAGAAAGGCAAGGCAGTGTAGAAAATGAACTAGTCATGTCAAGATGAATAGTCTTCCGGGCTCGGATCTGATACACATTTGGCTAAGAAGCAGCCTCTAGAAGGCCTGAAATCTCATTCTCCAGAGTAAAGATAGTTACCAATGCGGTGCCCATTCTGATGCCTGTCAGGCCACAAAGTGGGTGACCATTAACACATTGAACAAGCATTTGCAATGCAATAGGTCTCGCCTTTACGCAAGTATAAGCTATTGGCATTGTAAATGACAATGCCTTTAATTTACATTTTATAAACTAAAACATAAATAAAAGTTATTGAGATTTACAATGTCTATACTATAGCTAAAACTCATGTAAAAGCGAGACCTATTGCATTTCAAATGCTTGTTCTATAATGTACATACACGGTGCAGTCCAAGAAGCACAGCGAGGCCTGCAGGTGGCGCCCTTCGTGCCATGTGAACCCAACTTTGTGGCACTCATTTTATCACCCTTAAAAGGAATGTGACCGCTCTTGGAAGGTATTCGTACCCGCAACCTGACAGTTTCTGTTGGGTCTGAACCCACTGATCATCCTTGGTTTCACAGAGACACTAGTAGAAATTAGTATTTGAGTTTGGATGTGGTTCTTCACAGCTGAAAGGATGTGGGAGGGGCTCTCTATGCATTGTTGCTGTTATTTTTGCTATTAGTAAGTATTACTATTGTTGATCCGTCTTGTGTTTTCCGCTCGTGTCAATGGTGTAACCTGATATATAATAGCTAAAAGGAGCAATAAAGTGAATTCAAGGTAGGGACTAGTCATTTACGACCCCCCCATGTCCAGTAACCAGTCCCGAGGTGGGAGACAAGACCCCTGTGGTGGATTCTTTAGCCAAAGTGAACTCGGAGAATGACTTCAACACTTACTTGTACATTGTGTGATGCTGGGCAAATCAAGTGATCTCCCTCTGCTGTCCTACAATTACATTACCTGCCACTGTTTGGGGCGGTTACAAACAAGCAAACCCCCAGTCTTCCTTTGCGCATCACAAAATGTATGTTTACAAAAGAACGTGACGTGTGCCTTGACCGCGCCATCCCTCCCTGTCTTCTGTTATCTTCAGTGCCCACAACGGGTTCCCAGCCCCCAGGCAGCTTGTTATATAACAGAAATAAATGAAAAATAAAATAAAATGATTCCTTTCTTCTAATTGAAATGACCTATTTACAGCGCATAGAAGTACTCGCGTTCGAAAACAGCACTGCTCAGATGTTTACTCATTCATCCCTTCGCTTTCATGCACTTCTTTACACACCTAGCCGAGCCCACCAGAGGCCCTTTTCGCTCCAGGACCCCCGTGTCTCTCTCCACCCTGTACAAAAAAGTATTTAAGGATCTCTGAATGGCAGCTGTTGAGCTCGCGCGGCAGAGATGCCAAGTACACTGTGCCCAGAAAAGCGTGAGAATGAGAAACTTTTTGCCATAGCTGTAAAAACAAGCTACAAACTGAAAATAAAACGCTGCGATGTGGGCACTCGTGTGTCTGTGTGCGTGCGTGTGTGTATGTGTGTGGGGGGGCCTGTATGTGCGTGCGTGCGTGCATGGGCGCTTGTGTGTGTGTCTGAGAGAATGCAGCGTGGGGGGGCCTGTATGTGCGTGCGTGCGTGCATGGGCGCTTGTGTGTGTGTCTGAGAGAATGCAGCGAGCGCGATCGCGTGCGCGGTCTCATTTTAAATCGCCTCCAAGGCGATGCGCGCGGCCAGGATTGTCTCCTGGAAAGGAGACACGCCACAATAAGTTCTCGGCGGAGACGCGCTTCCGCGCGTTTAGCCGAGCCCTAAAAAGGACTACTGCCTTGACATTCAGGTTTGACAGGAAAGGGATTCCTCCCTTTCAGTCCTGCAGGGTTTTTTTATCTGAAGCATTCTACAGGCCCAGCAGTGTAGGAGATACTGCTTTTGTATCTGCTCACGAGTTGAGGATTCTACGGTTGGAATTATTCATCAGAAGAACAAGTTACCTTCGGTAACGCTTTTGCTAGTGGGTACTCTATCTAATTACAGACTCTTCACTGCCCTCCTGCATCCACTGCTCTGTGAAGTATATTTGTTTTCTCCATTTAGAAAGATCCCACATTAGGGATCTGCACACTGGGACACCTGAATGATTGTTGGGCTCTGTGTCTGAGCATGCAGACTGCTTCATGAAAGAAAATGATGTTGGTGCACAGGGATGGTACTTATATACGACTCAAACCATCACTTTCGGGGCGGGATGTGAATGACGCAAGTCTGGTCTGGTACCTGAGGATATTTATATGGCAGTTAGATAGACTATCCACCATATAGAACGTTACCAAAGGTAAGTAACTAACTTGTTCTTCAGGTTTCTTACCGAAGTCTCAAATAGTTTTGTATAATTTACCAACAGGATGCAAGTGTGCTGACAAGAAATATGGTTGAGACCAATATTTGAAGGTATCACTTGTTTTTTATCTCACTTTCTGCTCTGATTATTATGCTTTCACTACTGCCCTAGTGCAGTTCTCCACTCCTGTACCATTGGAAAAAGAAAGGCGTGATCATTGAGCTCAAATGCTTTCCTATTGGTTGCTCTAATTGTGCAGAGTTGTACCGAAAAAGCTTATATTTCAAGGTTTTCGTGTCTATTAATAATTTCTTAGTCTTGCTGTAAACCATGGAATGTGACCTATTCTTGAGCCTTGTACCAAAACAGTTTTATTTAAATTTTTCTAATGTGTGTAAATAAAGGCCTTTTTTAGGTCTCGGCCTGATCCAGCGCATGCGCTGATCTGGCAGAGACATTTAGTAGGGCTTTCAAAAGTGCTACTTTCCCGGCGACCAGCTTGCTATACCGCGCACAAGAGCGCGCGCGCATGCGCGTAATAGCAAGCTGTAGGCCGGCAAGGTAGCACTTGCGGTGACGCGCGTGCGCACCACGCGCGTCACCACTCAGCGTTTTTTTTTTCATTTCGCTTGTTTTTTTTTTTATTTCCGCGCAGCCAATGCTTGTTATCTCATGCATAAAATAAGCAGTTCAGAAATCCTGCCCAGCTGTTCGCTTTACTCTGCGAGGAAACAAAGTCTCGGTAAGGAGCCATGTTTTGATCCACCCAGTTCCTGAAATAGAATAGATGGAACTGCATCGCGGATTAGATTCGGATGGCCATTGTTTCTTTCCTTGAAGAATGCTATTTCCGGAGTCTGAGGGCGCGAGCTCTGTTTGTGCACAGTGACGACTGTTCACCAGTGCACAGCAGTGGCAATCAGGAGCTAAAATTCGCAGCCACCATGTGATTTGAACGACCTTGGATGTAGGGTTCATTTTAAAAACCGCCCGGTTTGTTTAAAAACTAACCCGGTCACATGCGGACGTTTAAAAGTCTTGGTGAGGAAAAGGGTCATACATTTTATAACGACATGCTAATGCAATTATGAAACATCCATAAATATCACCAAGCAGGCCTGTCTACGGGAAATATAGTTGTGCTGTCAGACGAGGGCGGAAGCCACTTTTCTATTGCAGGATATTCGTCAGGCAGTCTTATAATTCTTACGGCCTGCAGCACACATATCGTCGTGATGTGTCTGGCGAGATAAAGAAAACATCAAAGTGAGAACCGATGAAGAGTATTGTGTGCATCAGGGGCACGCACGGGCTCGCAGAAATCAGCTCAGCATCCGCCAGACCATGCAACAGAGTCCAAATGTCAATAGAATTGCCTCGTGACCCCAAAACGCCCACCAATATTCTATGCACAAGATGTCACCCCCTACCCCCCTCCAATCTGATTTGCAAGCAAGCACCATGCTAAGTAAAGCACGCAGTGAATAAATAAATAGTCCAACACACGATTCAAGCGGTAAAATAAAGGTAAAGCAAAGGAATTTCACCTTCTATAAATTGTGACAAAGGATGTAAACAACCCCTTGGCACCGCCATTCACAGTAATGTTTTAGGACACTAAATAGAATATCTAAAATAATTGACATATGACCGCATAATCGTGTTCTCAGCTTTATTTCAATGAACTCTTGAGTGATCAAAGTAATTCAGTGACCATTTTTGTGCTGAGAAACACAGATGACTATTCACCTGCCTCTCTCTGCCTTCATGCTTGCTGAATATACAGGACGACTCGGGCTAAATAAAATCAAACAACAGAGCAGGACCATGGGCGAGGAAGGAGCTGTCTAACTAATATGGAAGCA
Source organism: Lissotriton helveticus (assembly GCF_964261635.1). Taxonomy (NCBI): domain Eukaryota; kingdom Metazoa; phylum Chordata; class Amphibia; order Caudata; family Salamandridae; genus Lissotriton; species Lissotriton helveticus. Next base: position 408,118,712 of record NC_136065.1, read on the forward strand.
ATATTCTCTTACCCCCACAAACTGCAATATACACTCTAACACACAGGCAGGTCCACTATGTGTCAGTTCATCTGATTCCAAACTGTTTTCCTTACTTGTATATGTAATGTAAAAACAAGTCAATGTAAAAAAGTTGGCACTGCACATTACAATTTCAGACAACGCCATAGAGAGGACCTGTGAGGAAAACCAGAGGGACATGACGTGGTATTAAAGTAAAGTGGGTCCGCACCCACGCCATTTTTTATTTTGTTTCATTGGTTCTAAAAGACTTGCCGCTAAGTAGGGCGAGAGTTAACATGGACTTTAATTTCAGGTCAGTGCTTAGTTAGATATTTCAAAACCTCCACTCCAGAACACTAAAATTCTTTCAGCACGCTTACCATGTGACAGGCGTGTGACGCAATCACTGTGACCACATTTGAGCATTCTTACTGGTGTACAGTGTGGGCAAACATCACCGCCAGTCGGATTGGATTCAGCTGCAAGATGGAGGCGGGAATAAAACTGTTAGTACAGTAAAGGGGACAACGTAGTGCTAGAGACACTGCTTTCCTAAGGAGACCTAACCCTTAATGAATTCAAATGACTATGAATCCAACCAAAAGAAAGACAATGGTATGGGGAATGGATTTATCCACGTCATCACAGTGGGTGATTAGCATGAAGATTGGTTAGACTAAAATATACCTAAATGAGATAGCCTCAAATTAAGTCATCATCTTCTAAAATTTAGTGCGTCAGAGCTAAGATCGGCTTATAGCCAATTATGATGCAGTGTTCTGTGCAACTATCTTCCGTGTGTCCTTAAGTAAAACTAATCAGGTTTTCCCTTACTGAGTTAAAGTGTCCGCAGGAACAAGTCTAGAAAGGTTAGAATATACTGAGCTGTCTTTGCTTTTTATCTATTTATTTATTCAGTGTTTTGTATAGTGCGAACTTGACCCTAATGGGTATCAGAGTGCTCCACAGTACAGGACATAATTAAATTTTCTTTAGTACAATAATCTGGATAGCATTTAACACCTTAAAGTCCAATTCAAAGTTGGAAAGTTTCAAAGTTTTCAATTTGGAAAGTTGCGTCACTTTCTCGCAGAAGCGAGATAGAACTTCCACACAAGCCTAGTCAATGAGTTGTACTGAACTATTTCCTTAAATTAGGGTTTGAAAACTTAAAAGGGGAACAATCACTCCACTTAATCCGGAGGATATACAGACGACTTACACAAACCGTGGTAAAATTGTGCAACAGTGCTTTTTTCAGGACTGTTGAAATGCGAACACTGTCTTGCTTGTTACTTGTGGGAGCGTGGGACCACAACATTACCTTCGAGAGTTCATTAAAGCTTACATAAGACAAATATATTTTTCCTTCAGACTGCATACACAACTGCACTTGTAAATTGGGGAAATGGTCATTCTCTTCAATTGAGTTTTGGTTCAGACTGTGTGGGATGGCAATCAAATCCAATCACATACTTTGTGCATATGACTAACCCTGTCAGGACTGAGCAATACCTGTTTGAAAAAGTTTTTTTATTTACCATAAAGTCCGATTAATGCATATGAACAATGGCTGATCAAGGAAACACCATAGTCAGGAAAATGGATGGGAAAATCTTTCTAGACAACCAGTAAGAAAAGAGCACAAGTCAACAAAGTGACAAAGGAGCAGACACCCAGCAGTGCTAATTGACTCTCTCTTGAACCACATTCTAAATTCCACCTAAGTTCTAAACATCATCAAACAAACCACATTCAGCTAACATTTCTGCATTTACTGATCCATTTTCCAGGAACCCCCTACCACACACACCTTGCCTTCAACAAAACAAACAAAAATGAAAGAAATAACAAATGAAACAGAAACCATACACAACAACAAGGGACAAAGGAGGCCGTATAAGGCAATACAAATTCTTCCAATCTCCCTTAAAGCTTCCCATTCTTGGTGCTATCTATCACTCCTGTTTCACAAACGGGCATATCCAAATCACCCAAGAAATTGGAAACAAACTTACTCCAAACATATTACTCCAGCTAAGCAATGAATGCAGTAAGTTGTCTCTCCAAGGCGTTCTCAAACCAGAGTGATCTGAATTTGACTCACTATGACCCGCATCACTGGAAGCACCAATGCATATTAACACTCTATCCATCTCTTAGGGATTAACAGTTGTACCCACACACCGCCATCAGCAACTCTGACAGCATGCTTAAATACTTTGGTCACTTTAAAATGCTTAGACCACTGTGCAAGTGATTTTCCTTGCTTACTGTGAAATGTAATCTGCCCTAGATCTGCCTCTCACAGTATATAGTGAGAAACCACCCCTCTCATATTGGATATACGTTGCCTCTCTCTTGTATCTCTCTACTTCATGCAAATCCATTAACCCATGAGCTATTTCTCACTCTTTTTGGACATCTCATTGTTGCAATGCAGCCCCCAACCCCCTCTTGCTTGCATCAACGGCAGCCAATGCATTGCCTCCCCAAAACCAAAGATTACGAACAAGGTGCATCCACAATTTCCTCTTTAATCAATTTGAAGGCAGCTTTTCCTCTGCTCATAAATTCAAATTTGACATTTTTTTCCAATAATCATTTACAAGGTTCCACTTTAGCAGAGTATTACTCACAAATTCGCCATCTCTGTAAGACCCAGAAAGAACACAAGCGGTTTCTTGGAAGCTGGCTCAGGAGCTTCAAGAGTGCTTTCGCAATGCCTGCTTGAGAAGTTATGTACCCCAAAATATTCCACTTGCTTAAATTGAAATTTACATTTTTCAAGTTTTAGTGTTAGCCCATTGCCAGAGAGTGAGCTTGGAGCACTCTCTCAACGTTTTCATAGGGCTCAGTATGGTCCTTCCAAAAAAATCAAAATATTGTCCGGAAAAGTGCTCAGTATAGTCCTTCCAAAAAAAAGAAACATTGTCCAGAAAAGTGCCAGCACCATCTACTCTATGAGCCTTCATTAAAAGCTGGAACACCCTGGCACATCTCTGGCAAGGTTTAAAGGCATGCACTTACATTGGTACATGCCCATGGGTTTTACAAAAACCATAAGTTGTTTAGACTTTTTTCCAAGCACTACTAAGGTGGAGACCACAAAGCGCCAGCGATTGTAGATGCATCTCATGCATTTACAGAAGTGGATGGAGATCGATTAAGATGGCTTCATTCAAACGGCACTGGTCGATGCCGAGCCAATAATGAAGCATTCCTCATGAAATATCTGACAGGAAGAGCCCCGTCCTTCAGTATGAGTCTGTGTTAGCTGTGCCTCCTTAAGTTATCACTAAGCACATTAATGAACCTCTATTTCAGTTTTTCCACATACTCAATTTTGCTGTACCCTTACTCGGATTCCTTGACTGAAAGACATATACCAGAGGATTGGCCCGAGGATTTAGTTGAATACCCATTTCCTTCAGCTGGAGCCAACCCAGAATGGGATCACCTTTGGCAGATACCTATATATGTTAGTTGTTGTCTCCTGCTCTCTGAAATTCAAATGTCAAAAATAGAATGTTGATTTTGTGAACAAGTGCATCCCCAAGGGTGGAAAGCTGTAGGAAAGCCTGTTCTAAAATGTCACAGACTTTGGGCAGACCTATACTCAATATTGTATAACACACACAGGGGTTCACTATAACCCAGACTTCCTTCTACTAAATAAAATCTAAGATCTAGGAAATCCCTTGCACTTCCTAATCCTAGTTATACAATAGGGTTGAAGTTTGATTTATCATCCTATGAAACAATATTGAATCTACCTGCTGTACAAACGCTGATAAAATGCCTTTCTTTTTACATTTATTGCATGACTTGTCTACAGCACGACCCTGAATTAATGTATCTATGCACTGCTATTGTAGTGAAACCTAGAACAAGACTGCAAGACCCAGTATGTAGTATTTGTATAGCTATTCAATCCCTGGTAACAGAGCACCCAGGATAATGTGCTGTATGGCTAAACACTTATAAGGTCCCAAAGGCGAGACCTATTGGCTATGCCAATGCTTGTCTTTAAATGTTGACATATTAACAAGGGAAGTTCATATTGCTACTCAATTTCATTTGTTGTAAGACTATCAAGTTTTCATTACTTGTAAACCTGGCACTACCAGAAGCATAAAAGAGTGTGCCTTCTGGCAAATTATATTTTTGAGGCACTATTTTAACATTAAAAAATAAATTTTATTTCACAGCACGGCTTCCATCCTGTCCCGAGCATCTCTAGCCCGCTTTCACACAGCAGGGTTTCCAGATATCTTGGACTGCAACAATGAGGTTGCAGAAGTGGCAGATCCCGCTGATCCTGTAAAGTTTAGCCCTCAAATTGAAGAAGCAGATCATCTGCAGTGCAATGAAATTATTTTGCAGTTTCTTGCTTACAGCAGGTAAGAAGGGGAATGTCTTATTGTTGAGTTTGCATATTCCTTTAAAAATAGAATTTGTGACAAAAGTGGTGATATATGCTTATTCAAAATATTGCATGACTTCGGAGTATTCCTCATATCATAGCTTTAAGTACCTCAAAGTATGTTGTTCATTCCTAAGTTTAGAGGCTTAAGTGAAAGAGGGTTTTGAAGGAGAAATTATACAGAATGACTGTCCTACAAATTGTTCATACAATTATAGGTTGAATGTTTTGAGTAAACAGGATATTTTTGATGGCACTGCAAACATTGTACAGATTACCATGAACAAAGTCTATTTAACTAAAATGGAGCTATGCAAGGCATAGTGATGTCAACATTATGTGTACTGATCAAAGAAATCTATGCATTGAATAAACAGACCAGGAAGTGATGATCATACTATCTCTGCCAAAATGTGTTGACTACCAAATAGGAATGGAGAACATGCTGATTAACAGACTTAGCCAGAAGACTCAGTCCTTTATGATGTGATCTACTCAAATTTGCCTCTGGCCACATGTCCTGCCTCAAACATTCTGCCATTGGTTGACATTATGACTCCAGTACTTCACACATTCCTGTTGCACTTGCATTATTTTTTCTGTGTGCACTTGCAGCCACTGCTTCTTAAGTTTCCCTGATTTGCATCTCTAAGGATTGCTTTGACTCATGCAAAATGTCCGCTGCAACTGCAACCTTTTCTTTGCTCTATCTTGATAGTCACATAATTAAAATTGCTGATTTGTTACAGGGCTCCCTGTCCTACAAATAATAGTTATCTGATTTAAACTCTGCTCAGCCCTCTCACTCACTGCCCCCTACATGGCCCACTAACTATTGCCACTGTTGGGACCTCATTTTCACTGTATCTGTGTCCTCCTTCATGACTTCTCTTCCTTGTACCTGCTCATAAGTTGCTGCAGCCTGAACTCATCTACTACCGAATTGTTCGTGGTCTCTGCTTCGGCACAATTCCATGCTAGACCATTGTCCTCCCTGGGGAAGAATTCACTGTGGCACTGTACTCTCTGTACACTGTACCTCCTTAGGGGTTTAACAGATAAACGACCGACCTCAGGACAGCACTGCAGACTTACTGGACAACTCTCCCATGAGTGGAGAAAAGAAATGCACCTGCTTGGGGCATATGAGTTGTAGATCATATGCTTTTGCATAGATTTCCATCTAGTGTTGGGTCAGGATGTTTGCACTTTGTTTTTTTTTCTAAGAAGTCTTTCCAGTCACGAGGTAGGTGACTCCTCCTCTTGGTGATAGTGCGCATGGCCATCGACTCCATTGTTAGATTGTTTTTTTCAGCCATCGGGTTAGGGTTTGAATTGTTGTGCTCCTGTTTGGCACTGTTTCTTTCAGTTCCCCTTCGACGCACAATCCACTACCCTTGACGGTATTGTTTATCGATCGCGTTTCCCATTCTCCGCATATCGTTTTCTCTCGAAAACCTTTGATTGGAGCATTCGTGGAAGGTCATTGGGCCTACCGCGTCGGGATCGGTAGCAGCTGATGGAACGGACTCCATTTAAGTTCCGGCTCAGGTTCGACCCGTCCTCACACCGGTGCCGACACGAAACCTTCAGCTTTGAAAACGAAACACCTCCTTAATAGGGCTGTTCAATATCATGGAGTAGAGCTTCAGAAGGGGAGTTTAAAGGAGAATTTTATGTTGGAGACACTGAGTTCATCTGAAAGGGCTACACAAACATTACCAATGTTAAAGGAGATGCTCAAACACACTGAGGATATCTTTAAAGACCCTGTAAGAGCTAGGATCATCACTCCCAGGGTAGAGAAAAAATTCAAAGCTGCACCTAATGACCCTGTGTATATCAAAGGCCAGTTACCCTTGGACTCTCTGGTCGTTTCCAATGCTCGTAATAGAGCTAACTCTCAAACAACAAGGGATTTCCCTCCTCCTGATAAGGAGTCCAAATTATTAAATGCTTTGAGAAAAAGGATAGCCTCACAAGCAGCTAATAATTGGCACATTGTTGGCAAGGTATGATAGAGCTCATTATGACAAACTCGAAAAGCTCATTGAATTCCTTACAGATGAGCATAAGACTAAAGCCAGTGACCTTATTCAAGAAGGCAAATTAATAACTAATACCACTATCAGGTGTGCGTTAGATCAGGCAGATAGAGCAGCTCGGGCAGTAAACACCAGTGTACTACTCCGTAGACATGCTTGACTAAGGATTCCAGGGTTCAAGCCTGAAGTACAAGCCTCTATTCTTAATCAACCTTTTGATAAAGAATATGTTTTTGGCCCAGCTGTAGACATATCACTAGAAAAGATTAAATAGAGTCTGAAGTTGCTAAATCCATGGGAGCCTTACAATCACCTTCTAACAGGGGTTCTTTTTGCCGCTCGTTCTTTAGGAGTGGCTCCAAAACTGTAGCTATAGAGAATCCCTCTTCCTCTTACAAGGGCAACAATCAATCGCCCTCTTCAAGAGGTTATTTTAGAGGAGGATATAGAGGAAACAACCCAAGGGAAGAGGCAGAGGTAATTCAACACATGCCTCCCCGGCAAACAACAAGCAGTGATTTATTCCCTAATTATTCCACTCCTGTCGGGGGACGCCTTTCACAATTTCTACACATTTGGAATACAATTACATCAGACAAATGGGTTCTATAAATTATCCAATCTGGTTATTGCCTGGAGCTTACATGCACTCCACCGAATATTCCTCCAAGGTCGCACCTCATGTCACAAGAACATCTCACCCTTCTAAAGCAAGAAGTTTTTTCTTTGTTGCAAAAGTGGGCAATAGAACCAGTCCCTTTACAATACCAAGGAACAGGAGTGTACTCTCTCTACTTCCTAATTTCCAAAAAGGATGGCTCTCTCAGGCCTATATTGGACCTCCGAGTACTAAATCTATACATTCAGTCAGACTTTTTTCATATGGTAACACGCCCACAAGTGCTTCCTCTCCTTCAGCAAGGCGACTTTCTATCCACTCTGGATTTAAAGGATGCTTACTTTCATATTCAAATACACCCTGGCCACCGCAAATACCTCCGGTTTGTGGTAGCAGGACAACATTATCAATTCAAAGTCCTTCCCTTCGGAGTGACAACCGCTCCCAGGGCTTTCACAAAATGTTTGTCAGTAGTTGCAGCCCACCTAAAAAGACATGTTCACGTCTTCCCATACTTGAATGGCTGACTCATAAAGGCCAGTTCACACAACATCTGTCTGCGCCACACTAAAAAAACTGTCCAACTCTCGTCCTAATATGCTGAGTTGTCCCTTTACCGGGGATAAATCCATGTTGGGCTGGGCTTACCAAGCTCTCAATGACCGCTGACAACCTTGTGGCTAAGATTTTGGAATACACTTTAACATCAGCGTTCATCAATGTTATCGGTCTGTAAGACCCCGTGACTTTTGGATCCTTCCCCTTTTTCAAAATTACAATAATATCCGCTCCCCCCCATGAATGGGGGATCGACTCTCCCTTTTGTGCCATGACCATGATATTAAGCATATCAGTTGTCAGTGAGCCTTTAAATACTTTATAAAACTCCACCGGTATCTGGTCCGGTCCTGCTGCTTTACCTGATGGTAGACTACTCAATGCAGCATTAAACTCATCTATATGTAGTGTCATTTCTAAATCTTCACTTCCCTCCTCAGACAGTTTAGGAGGATCAATTTCCCTAAGATATCTTGCTACATCAGCAATGCTTTCTTCCTTCTTAGGGGTGTACAGGGTGGTGTAGTAGCTCCTAAATACTTCTCTAACCAATTCAATCTCACCTACCATATTACCCTGGTGATCCTTAATCTCTTTAATATCTGAGGTAGCCAATCTCTGTCTAGTGCGCACGGCCAAAATATGCCCTACCCTTTCACTTAGTTCATATGCATTCTCCTTTTTGGTCAGGTAATTCTTTGCAGCTTTCTCGGCAATACCTTCTATGGCTTCTGATTTTAGCGCTATAATTCTAAATAAATATGCTTCTAATGGGCGATTCTGTGTTATAGCCAAGGCCAAATCTTCTTCCTCTTTTATCAGCATCAGTCTTACTTCCTCTAATCTTGCTCTTTCTTTCTTCTGCTTTGCTAAGACAAAACTTGTAGTCTCTCCCCTTATCCCAGCCTTAAAAGCGTCCCACACAACACCTGGTGATGCGGTTTCTCTATTAATCTCCCCAAAAAATGTGATCCATTTCTCCATATGTTCTCTATAGGCGGGATCTATTAGTAAAGCTCTTTCAAAAGTCCATTGTGTTCTAGTATTTTGTTCCTGCCCCATTTTCAAAGTTAATATCAGTGGACTATGGTCTGACACTATCCGAGGCTGCTTCTCCATTTGCGATCCCTGTAGTAATGTTCTAGAAATTAAGAAATAATCCAACCTAACCAAAGTCCTATGTGGGGCTGAAAAAAATGTACTGCCATCTATATGCGGGTGCAGCTTGACCCAAGGGTCTTCCAGAGAATTATGTGACACCAGATCTACCAGAGCCTTATATACTTTCTTCTTCCTCCCCCCATACTTTCCTCCAGCCTGCAAAAAAGAGCTATCTGGTACATGTATGTTTAAGTCCCCGCAGCATACAATAGGTTCTGGCCATTGAGCTAGTTCAATATCTAAATATTGCAGGACATCTGGATCATCCTCAGTAGAGCCATAAACTGTAACTAAAGTTAAAGTCTCCCCTTTAAAGCAAACTTCAAGAATCACCCACCTCCCCCATTGATCCTCTTTCTTTCTTCTTACTACTATCTCACTATTTCTGCCCAAGACGGCTACCCCCCTTGTTTTTGTCCCTTGTTTAGTGTTTGCTAATACTCTAAATCCCAGTTGTTCCAATAGATACCCTCTTGTACCTTCTATATGTGTCTCTTGTAGACATACCAAATCCAATTTCAAAGATTTTAACAAGGCTGCCACCCTCATTCTCTTAGTAACACAATTGAGTCCACATATATTAATAGAAGCGATCTTACATGTCATCGTAATGCCCCAGTTTCCTTATGTGGAGACCTACTATTTTTGTGTACCATATACTTTTAAACTTATACCATGTGCCACTGTGCTGGATCAAATAGTGAGTACCACAGATTTGTGCGTTTCCCCCCCCCCCCCCCCCCCCCCCGCCACCCCACCCCTGAGCTCCCTCCACCACCCTCCCCCCTTTACGGGCAAATAGGTAAAAAATGACCTATGTGTGGCCGCTTTTGAATTGCGTCAGTCGCATCCCCCCTCAGCCTATATAATCACAAGCCGAATCCCTGAATCATCCTTTCCCATCATACAGAGCTATACATTTGTGCACACCCACCTTATATAGCATTTCGAGCATCTTAACCCCCCTTCCTGTTTTTCAATTCTTCAATAAACTGCTGTGCTTTAATTTCTGAATTAAACATTCTTATTTTCCCTTTTGTTACCACTTTCAGTTTAGCAGGGAAGAGGAGATATGCTTCTGACCCTAATGACTGTAATGGTGCAATCAGCTGTCTAAGCCTCCACCTTCTCTCTACCGTCACATGGCAAAAATCAGGCCTAGCGAAGAATGAAGAACCTTCAAATGTCCTCTTACTGTCAGATCTGGCTTTAGAGATAATTTCCTCCCTTAGCAAGAAATTCCCCACATTTACTAGAATTGCTCTGGGAAAGGAGCCCTGCCCATCCTTTCTTACTCCCTGCTTCAATGTGAAGGGGTATCTGTGCGCCCGTTGAATCTCTTTGTCCCATTGCCAGTCTGACTCTGGAAAAGCCCCCTTTAACATATTCACTACAAAGCGCCTCGTGTCCTGCCCTTCAATCCCTTCTGCCACACCCAAAAGTTTAATGTTATTTCTTCGCTGGCGATTCTCAAAATCTTCCAGTTTCCATTGGAAGTCCTCCGAGAGTTTTTCTTGGTCCGTCTTAAAAGTCTTGAAATCTCCCATGTCGTCTTCCAACTTGCCTGTTCGTTCTTCTGCTTCCGTTACTCTTTCGGCCAGTTCGTCATATAATTTATTCATTTTCCTCATTGTGTTCTGAATTTTTTTAGCATCCTGCCTTGCCCTCCGACTTTCCGCTCTGGCCTCCGCTTGTATTTGTTTAAGAGTGTTAAATAGAAGCTCTACAGGAATCTGTTGCGTTGTACCCCCAGGGGGAATTTCTAGGTTATTATCATCCACTTCCCGATATGACTGTGAGGTCGCTGAGTAGTCCCAAACTAATTTCCTCTGGGTCCCCTCAAAACCCCCTGTCAGCTGCCTGGATAGCTTTAGGGACTTCTTTTTCTGGGTAGTGTCTTTATCTGTACCGGACTCAGAGCCAGAGCCTGAACACTCCTCTGTACTCCCAGCACTTGTTTGTTCTAGCTCCGATTCCTCATTGAGGGAATAAAAACAATCCCCCTCAGCAGAGCCACCTTCAGCTTTTTCTATTCCCTCGCTCACTCCGTCTTTACTTGCAAGGCTTAGGGTGCTTCCCCATGTTTTAGAAGACTCCCCCATTGCTAAATTCATCTCCTTTTCCACTAACATTAGAGCCCCCAGCATGTCCGTGTTACCGATCTCAAACACAGCCTGCCCCAGGCTCTCACCAGTTTTTGTTCTATTTTTCACAGCAGGGTCGGTAACATTACCTTCTGGCTGTAACGTCTGATCTTCTTGCTCCGCTTGCTCTGTCAGAGCTACCGTGCGCGTGCCAGCAATTGAATCGCGCTCCAGCAACCTCACCATCAGCGTCCTCGGCGTCCTCGAGGACGCTCTCTCGATCATCCAGCTTTTCACCGCCTTTACCGGATCCGCTGATGCCGCTGATGCCGCTGTTCCGTCTGCCTCTGCCGCCTGCTGTATCCTCTACATGCTGAGAGGGTAATCTCAGTGAAAGGGCCTCCGTGACGGTAGGCTGCCGCATCATTGTCTCCTTACTTTTCTGTTTCTCTTCGTTTCTTCCCGTTTTGCTGGAGGTTGCCGCTCGTTGTGCTGCGGTGTCCACTTGCACCTCAGAAGCTGCTTTAGTTTTTTGCTCTTGGACGGTAGTAACTATGTTCGATGCGGGAGGTACCCTGGGAGACCTTATGGCAGCGCTTTTTTTAGATGCCGAAAAGGCATTTGATAGGGTCTCCTGGGAGTACTTATGGCAAACTATGAGGTGGTGTGGGATAGGAGAAGAATTTATTAGGGCTATACAGGCGCTATATAAGGAGCCTACGGCTAAAATAAGAGTTAACAGAGGGTACTCGGCAGCAGTTAAAATTGGGAGGGGAAGAGACAAGGGTGCCCCTCATCCCCATTGTTGTTTGCACTTTATTTAGAGCCACTACTGCGTAGGCTCGAATTCAACCCACTGATCCCTCCTATGAGGGTGAATGGATGCGTGGTCAAAACATTGGCCTACGCCGATGATGTGGCAATACTTACCCCAGATCCTCATTTGTCAATTAGTGAAGTGGAAGGTGAAGCTGAGTTGTTTGGACAAATTTCTGGATATAGTCTTAATAGTTCAAAGACGCAGATTGTAGAAAATGCACATTCCAGCTGTAATGACCCACGGGTGGTTACCTCTGCAGTTTATCTAGGGGTGGCTATTTCGTCAGATTTAGATAAAGTTGTTGAAAACAATATTGCCCCCCTATTATCAAGGGTAAAATCTGATTTGGAAAGACTAAACAACCTGCACTTATCCTTGGTAGGTACTACTAATGTTATTAAGATGTTAATTCTCCCCAAGTTTCTTTACTTATTTAGAGCTATCCCACTTTTTTTTTAAACTAAATGGTTCAATTCATTAGAGATTATTTTGAATAGATTCATCTGGGCACAGGGTAAGACCAGAAGGGCTTACAGATTTATGGCTTTACCAAGAGAGAGAGGGGGGTGGGGGGTACCTGATTTTAGAATGTATTATTTTGCGGCTGCCCTACAATATATGCAGGGGTTAATAGGGGGGGGTGGCAATGAGCAAAAAGTGACAACCATGTCTACAGAAATCTACGCGGCTGTTTTAGGAGAGGAAGCAGAAAACTGCTTCCTAAACTGCACGGATTATGGGTACTATAAGAGGACCAGATTTAAAACACTTAACGCAGCAGTCAGAATTTGGAATGCTTTTCTAAAAAAGGCAGGTCTTGGAAGATTTAATAGATATACTAGGCTATATAAGAATAGGTCATTCCCTGCGGCAGTCTTTGCTGACGGTACAATGGCTAGGTGGGCTGAACGAGGAATAGTACAGATTGGGGATTTGAGGGACACGGAAGAGATAGTACAGTTTGCAGACCTTACGGTGAAATATGATATTGATAGGAGGTCGTTTTTTAAATACCTATAGGTTAGGAGATTTTTGAGTAATAAACAAGGAGGACCCGCAGGGTATCAAAGAAACGAAATTATGGAGAAAATACAGGTCTCTGCAGACTGTACAATTAGGAGTTTGTATGCATGTTTGGTGAAAGGGAAGCAGATGATATGGAAAAGTACTGTAACAAATGGGTAGATAAATTGAGCATTCCGAATGAAATATTCCAGGAGTCACTTGAACTGGCTCGTATGGTACTGTGTTCTGCTCCCCTTCAATCCCAGCATTACAAAACACTGTACTTATTATATTTTACCCCAGCGAGAATAGCTAAATGGGGAGGCACTACTGGTATTACCTGTCCGAGGTGCAACTTCCTTGAGGCAGATATTGTTCATGTTTTTGCTACCTGCCCACAATTGCATACCTTGATTGGAAACATAGAACGTTTCTTAAATGGATCATTGGATATTCAAATAACCCTCACGCCCTCACTGTTGTTGTTGGGGATAGACCCAGATTGGGGAAATGCGCAGAGAGAATTTATCTTTGTGGCCGCTGCAGTATACAGATTGACTATAGCCAGAGCATGGCTCGATAAAAATCCACCTGCCATGCAAAATTGGTTGGCTAATTTACTAGCGGCTTATAATTTGGAAAAAGCTATATATGCACGGAAAGGGATAAGGGGTAAAATGAGAGGATTGAGAATTTGGGAACCTATATTTAGATGGAAAGAGAATATGGGTTTGCATTAAGATTAAGATTCTTATTGTAATGTAGAGTTAAAAGATGTACTGTATATATGTAATAGAATGATTTAATTTTTTTTTTCATCTACATATGATTGACATGAAATTTTTAATTGTACAATGTGCAATGTGCAAAGTGTGGAAAAAATAAAATATATTTAAAAAAAAAAACAAAAAAAAAAAACTGTCCATCTCCTTCACCAACTAGGATTCACAGTAAATCAGACCAAATCCCATCTCCAACCATCCATGTCTCAAGACTAGGAGCTACTATAGACACACAAAAAGCTCTAGCATACCCAACTCAAGCCAGAATCAGAAATATTCAAAACCTGATGTCTCAGTTCCAGCCTCAACACTCCTAACCACCTCGAGTGTTCATGCTATTACTGGGAATGATGGCGTCTTGCATTTTCAAAGTTTCGTATGCAAGACTTTTAGATACGTCCCCTACAGTAATGCTTAGCACGTCAGTGGAACCAGGCTCAAGGTCAGTTATCAGATCAAGTGTTGGTAGACGGACGCACCCATTGCTCTCTGCAGTGGTGGAACACACAAAACCTTTTGCAAGGGCGGCCCTTCAACGACCCAGTTCCACAGATAATACCGACAACAGATGCATCACTGACAGGTTGGGAAGCGCATCTCCAAACCCACACAATTCAAGGCATGTGGAGCTCCCAACAAAAACAGCTTTATATAAATCATCTAGAACTGCTAGCGATTTTTCTGGTTTTGAAAGCATTTCAAGTTCTGCTTTTAGGCAAGACAGTACTAATTTGTACAGCACTCCCAAAGTGGGAGTTTGTTTTTGAAAAGCAAGGAACTAATGGGCACCATACCCAGGGAGTGTTTTCCATTAGTCTCAGGGTCATTATTTTAATATTTATATTTGGCACCACCATATTTTCTCTGGCTTACATTACCAAGCATTTGCAATGCAATAGGTCTTGCAGAGTTAGAGCTATTGGCATTGTAAATGACAATGTATTTTATCTATGTGTTTGGTTTGGAGTGTAGTAGATTCATGCCCAGAGACCAGCTGCAGCACTGCCTGGAGGACTAAGAATGAGGAATTACCACTGGGGCCACAGAAGCAGTAACTCGCACTGGCTAGAGGACTAAGAATGAGGAATTACTGCTGGGGCCAAAGACGCAGCTGTAGCACTGGCTAGAGGACTAAGCATGAGGAATTACCACTGGGACCAGGAAAGCAGGTGCAGCACTGCCTAGAGGGCTAAGAATGAGGACTTACCACTGGGAACAGAAATGCTGCTGCAACACTGCCTAGAGGACTTAAAATGTGGAATTACCGATGGGACCAGAGATGCAGCTAGCAGCACTGCCTACAGGACTAAGAATGAGGAATTGTCTCTGGAACCAGAGAAGCAGCTGCAGCACTGTCTAGAGGACTGGGAATGGGGATTTACCATTAGAAACCGAGACACAGCTGCGGCACTGAGTAGAGGACTAAGAATGAGGAGTTACCACTCGGACCAGAGAAGGAGCTGTAGCACTGTCTAGAGGACTTAGAATGAAGAATTACTGACAGGACCAAAGAAGTAGCTGCAGCACTGTGTAGAAGACTTAGAAGGAGGAATTACCAATGGAAACAGAGACACAGCTTCAGCACTGCCTAGGGTAATTAGAAAGAGGAATTGCCAACTGTACCAAAGAAGCAGCTAACAGCAGTGCCTAGAGGACTAAGAATGATGAATTACCACTGGGACCAAAGAATCAGCTAACAGCACTGCCTAGAGGTCTAAGAATGAGAAATTACTGACAGGTCCAGAGAAGCAGCTAGCAGTACTCCAGCAACAGAGTCAACTTGATGCTGTTATTGCCCAGCAACTGGATCCAGGTCACAAAGTAGTTTTTCTTGAGGACATTTTAACACTTAGCCCTTCGGAATTTTGGCAATTTCAAAGGCATGGTTGCGAGACCATAGGAGCTTCTCAAATCCCTCCTTGGTCTTCCTCCAGAGTTGCATAGTGCTGATCACATTTCCAGGTTCTCCACTCCATATGAGGTGGCAATGGTCCATGTCTTTTTTTTTTATATAACTCTTTTTATTATCAATAAAACATAAACAAACAAGGCATAAAGGACAATACAGCTGGAGACGTGTTCAAGGAGGAAGGAAAGTGCAGTACAATTTAATACAAATCATCAGTGCAAGGGGTGGGGGGGCAGGGGGGAAATCAGGGTCACAATACTTGAAGCTTAAACAACACTAGGAATGTCGGGTCAGGGGGAAAGAGGAACATCTGGAATATCCGCGAGGGGAGGTGTACATACATCGCCCCTTTAGGAGTTCCAATGTCCCCAGACTTTACCCCACTTCTTAGGTCTGCCGCGTGCCACATACCCTGTCTTCTCTCTAAACATACACCAGTCCATGTTTTCCTTCCATGCCAAGACTGTGGGAGGCCTCTGGGAACCCCACAGCTGCGCAATATCTCTCTTGGCAACGATATTCCCAAGGGCCGCCCACTGAGTCTGCGCCACATCATAATCAGTCGGTTCCCAAACGTTCAACAAACAACGCCTGGCTTCAGGCAACAGCGCGATACCCGTGACCTCCTCCATCACAGCATGCACTCGATTCCAAAACACCACCACTTCCAGACACTCCCAAATGATATGGAGGAAAGTACCAAGCAAACCGCATCCACGCTTACACAACCCAGCAACAGAATAACCCATACGAATCAGGCGTGTTCTGAAGCGTGTATAAAAACCGCGGCAAGGACATCATTTTGAAAAGAGCAGCACGCCCGAGGGGGGACAGCGGCAGTTTGCGCCAGGCCACAACGTCCGATTTTAACCGTTGGAGCGGAGGAAGCAAATTACGATCATAGCGGATCCCGGGGTCTAATGTAATAAAGACCCCCAAATACTTAAATCCCATCTGCGTCACCTGTATGGGGCAACCGCGCGGCAAGGAGGGAGTGTCACCTGAGAGTACGTAGACACAGGACTTGGTCCAATTAATCACAAGGCCGGTGTTCCTCCCGAACGAGTTAAGCACATCAAACAGTACAATCTATGACTTTCGAGGAGAAGTGAGATACAGCAAGATGTCATCTGCATAGAGTTATATTCGATCCTCAAAGTCTGGGGTCCACTGATTACCCCTCATCGATGGCTCCCACCGTAGCCAAGCCGCCAGGGGTTCCAAGGCGAGGGCAAATAGCAGCAGGGATAACGGACTCCCCTGCCACGTGCCCCTCCTGAGAGCAAAGGACTTAGAAACCCGACCATTCACCACAATCTGAGCCAGAGGCTCCTCATACAAAAGTTTCACCCAGCTGACGAAACCAGAACCAAAACCAAACTTTGCAAGGGCAGCCCAGAGATACGGCCATTCCACTGTATCAAAGGCCATCGTAGCATCCAAGGAAGCCAAGATGGCCGGTTCACGCAGTGACGCTGCTCTCGCGAGAACGCCATGTAAGCGCCGCAAGTTCAATGCTGTATTTCGATGTGGAATGAAACCAGATTGATCCGGATGGATCAGGTCACTGATCACTTTTATTAAGCGGTTTGCCAGCAACTTTACGAGAATCTTGGGCTCCACATTTAGAAGCGAAATAGGCCTATAAGATGCACAGCGATCCCGCGGCTTCCCTTCCTTGTGAATCACCACAATGGTCGCAAGTTGCTGATCACGGGGGAGGGAGCCGATGTCTCGCGATTCCAGGAACATATCACGAAGATACAGCGCCATTTTGTCAGGACGCAGCTTGTAAAGCTCGACGGGGAGACCATTAGGGCCCATAGCTTTTCCCGAACGGACAGAACGAATAGCAAGTGCCACCTTGTCAACCGAAAGTGAAACGTCCATCAGGTCCCTATCTGAATCCGACAGGCAAGGCAACGCAATATCTCGTAACAGCAGATGCGAGTCTTCCTCTGGCCTATCGGAAACTGGGGAATACACATTTCGAAAATGTTCAGCAAAACACTTAACAATCTCAACGGGGTCAGTCACACGTACTCCATCAGTTCTCTCAATCACAGGAACCACACGACTCGCCCTCTCCCTTCTGTCCAACCAAGCAATCAATTTCCCAGCCTTGTGTCCCACATCATACAGCCGTCCCTGCTGCACCCTACTCATGACTCTAGCGGCGTCCGTTACCAGCGCCCTATAATCTAGTTGTTTGAGACTGAGGACATGAACCCTACCATGAGTGACACCCAACTCCAAATCCCCTTCCAGATCAGCTATTTCGGTCTCGAGGCAGACCACCACCTCATTTTTGCTTTTCTTTGCACCAGCAATTAACGATAGCGCCTGTCCACGGATAACCGTCTTGAAAGCCTCCCACAGTAAAACAGAGGAGGACACAGACCCCACATTCTCAGCAAAATACTGATCCAGAGACGAGATACCAAGGATTAATCGGGGCCACTCGACCCTCAGCTTCCGTCTTCGTGTCCATCAAAAGCCACAGTGGGGAGTGATCTGAAATACCCCGAGGCAGGTGTCTAACTTCCGATGCCTGTGCTGCCGGCATCAAAACATAGTCAAGTCTAGAATGACTACCGTGAGCACCAGAGAGGAAGGTGTATTGCGCCTGTCCCGGATGCAGCAACCTCCAACAATCTACCAGTCCCAGCGTCTCCAGAAAGCCACTCAGCCAAGACTGTGATCTCGTGAGGTCCCTGGGGGGGTAGCGGTCCTCCCTACCAGATACGACGGAATTGAAATCTCCACCCATCACTAGAATGCCATCTGGAAGCCCCAGAACTACTCTCCCTAAGTCAGCAAAAGTCGTAGTCTGCAGACCAGGTGGGACATATACAGAAAGCAGTGAGATAGTCTTGCCCTCCCACCTACCAGTGAGAGCAGCATAGCGCCCCCTGTCGTCGAGGAGTATGTCGTCTATCTCCAGTGGGAGGGAGCTCTTAACTAGAATACCCACCCCCCTAGAACCAGTTGTGAATCCGGAGTGTGCAGCAAGACGATATCCTCGCCGTTTCATAGCACGGCATGTGTTTCCGATCAGATGCGTCTCTTGCAGTAACACTACATCAGGGGAGAGGCGTCTCAGCAGTTGCAACACTACCTCACGTTTTATCCTATCCCCCAACCCGTTAACATTCCAACACAGTAACTTCAACCCCCTACCCCCCAATCCCAGAAGTGAATGCAGAACCCACCCCACAGTGAACACAATACCCAGATCCAGAAGTAAAACAATAGGGTGCCTTGAGAAAAACTGAAACACACCCAAACCCCCCCCCACCACCCCCCAACAAATACCGGACACAACCCCCCCCACCCTGCACCCCTGCGTTAGACTCAAAAGCCACCCCAACTTGCAGTGTGCCTGTCGCCCTAACAGTAACTATTCTACGAAAAGAAACCCGGAGGAGGAAAGAGTCCCACTCCCTCCGCCACCCCTGGGTATACCACCATAAGTAACGCAAATGTAAAAGTCATCGAACCACAGCTGCAAGTTATGCACAGTGTCCAGAGACCAGAAACCACTTCTCATTCTTGCTCCAACGGGCCACCTTCCGCTTCTCCAGAATGTTCCGTGTGATCACGCTGCGTAGGCAAAGTGTCAAGCCAGTCACTCACTCTCTCAGGGCGGTCAAAGAAAAATGTCCAATCCTCGTATTCAATACGCAGCCGAGTTGGGAAGAGCATCGCGTATTTCATACCCATGTCCCTCAGTCGTCGCTTCACTCCCTGAAACTTCATCCTTTGCTTCTGAACGAATTGGGTGAAGTCTGGGTAGAAGCTCACCGTAGTGTTTTCGAACTTCCTGGGGCCGCCCACCCGCGATGCCTGTAGGATAGCGTCTCTATCCCTGAACTTGAAAATCCTGGCGATGATAGGCCGCGGAGGGGCACCTTACTTTGGCTTCCCACCCGGCACTCTGTGTGCACGTTCCACCGCAAAGAAGTTGCTCAGGCCTTTGGGAGCGAGATGATTTAGGATGAGGTCCTCCACAAGGAGATCTGTAGCAGGTTCTTCCGATTTTTCAGGGACCCCAATAATAAGTACATTATTGCGTCTGGCCCGACTTTCAAAATCCTCCAGCCGACGAGCAAAGAGATCATTGGAGGATCGTAGGTTGCGAACTTCCGTTTGTAAATCTGACACATCAGTCGTAAGGCTGGAGGTCTTCAAATCTAAGGATTTTACCTTTTTGTTAGTCTTTGATAAGTCCACCCTGATCAAATTGACGTTGATTGCCACAGTGTCAAGCTTGAGGGCCAGAGCCTCATACTGCTGGCCAATTGAGGTCTTCATGCTAACAATGGCGCCCATGACATCCTGTAGAGTCAAATCATCTGCTGCGGCTGAGCCGTCACCCGCCTCATCCAAAGACCTACTCGTCCCACCGGGGGACCCCTTAGGATGGGTATAGCGAGCCATGATATTTGATTGAATGGTACCCCCCGGTGAATGGTCTTGGTCTTTCGTTTCTCGCTATCGGGTTTGCCCGCCATAGTGGGTGTTGCGCCCCGGAGGGGCCTTCGGGACCTGGTAAAAATGGCTCCACACGATTCTCCCACCGGGATCTCCAAAAACGAATTTCAGCAGGAGCGCACCACAGCCAGAAACACTCAGCAGTTTGCACACGGCGAAGTTGCGGGGTCCGGCTGCGTCCCGTGCTACCAGAGCGGTCTTGAGGTAGGAGGAGGCCGAGGAACCAAAAACGAAACCGAAAGTGAACTCCAAGGTTGTGAACAGAGCCCTGCGGGCCGTGGTTGTTCAACTACTGCCTGGGCATCATGATGACTCGAGCCCCGGGCAGATCCATGGAGCAGGCCACAAAAGTTCAAAGTATCGTTATAAGTTCCCGGAGCCCAAATCCATTTTTGAAAACAGCTATTATATCAGCTGGGTTGCGTCTTCAATAACTCGTTTCCATGATCAGGATAAAATTCAGGATAGATGCGGGAGGTGGCGAGGGTCTCGGGAGCCCTGTGCTCACGCGGCCATCTCGGATGCACGCGAAGCTCCTCCTCCGGTCCATGTCTTTTTCAATATCATCCTACTTCATGTAAATTGCAAATGAAAAGTATGGTTAGTAAACTTTGGGCTACTATGCAGGACCCCTACTAGGCCTTTGAAGCATAGCTTAAGACCCATGCTTTCAGATTCTCTTTGCTATTTCTATCACTCACTCTGTTGCTTACAAAGTTCTATGTACAAGACACTGTTGCATATGCCTAGCTAGCGCTTTACATGCATCCTACATGAAAAGTCTAAAATACAAGTTCATATTCATTAAATGAAATTAAACATAGATATATAAATTAGTGCAACTTAAAGAGGCACTGTTCGATTTTAATTACAGAGCCTGACCAATCAGGCCACTTTAAAGTGTCTCATTTTTATTTTTAATTCAATATTAAAAGGTATAAAAAATAAAAAAGGTACTATCGAGTCAAACTCTCAACTCGGGATCGAGTGGGAAAGAGAGCTAATTGGAAAAAACACTTCATGTAAAACAAAATGACATACGAACGTTAAAAAGCAGAATTATTTCTATACCAATGTATTTGTGGAAAAGAACTACAATGCAGGTACATTTAATGCATACAAACTACCTTCTAAATTTTTGCCCCCAGAGTTAGCAAAGTATGTGAAGCTCAAACTCTCCATGGAAACAATGGAATGTCTTCCATTTGACACGCCATGCACAAACTTTGGAATTTGACTGATGCAGACCCCTATGACCTCGCACCACCTGTAGACTGAGAGAATATTGTGACAATTTGCTGGGAACGTTTGAAGCTACAAAGGAGGCACCCTCCACTGAGTTTGTGCTGACCCATGCTTACTTTGTGTGCCTCAATTGTGTAGTGAAAACACCTCAGAAAATGAGCAACTGGACGAGATGGAGCCTTGTCACAGGACAAGAGACATCCTACTCATACGTGCAGTTTTACAGCAGTCCATGTATGTAATAATACACTCTCCATTCGTGCTCAGTCCTGCATGGTCAGGGGAACATAATGCCTTTATCGCAACGATAAAGTCACTTTGTAAACTCAGGGCTAACTGCTTACTAATGCCATGAGTTGGTCGTGAAGCGCTGGGAATGGAGCACCAAAGAAGTGCTCAGCGCCGTGCAGTGAGCCTCACTGGGAATGTCTGCTGGACATAAACATAAAATTCACAAAGCAGTGCTTGCTTTTGTTAAGAGTATTGTGTGTTTTTAAAACACTGTGCACATGGAGCACTTGTTTCTCACACAATCCATCCTATTAAAGTTCGACAAGTCATGCTGTTACTGTATACATTTCCTGCTTTGAAAAACAAATAACACATTCATGCGATGCTCGCCTTGAAGTTATAGTGCTCAGTGGTACACTGCACTGCGCATAGAAGACCTGGCTACATTTCACACACTTGCCTTCATAGAAATGCATCTACGGACATTGCACTCGGCCCTGAGCAAAGCCCACAGACGAACCCATCCAAAGGCGCAGGCCTAATTCTAGCATATTGCTTTTTCACATGGTGCTGCACATGCAGAACACATACAAGCCTCTCCTGTATTTTACATACAAAGAGGGTGTGCTCAGCAGCGTCCAGACTGCATCAGCGAGCAAAGAGGTGCAGACATAGCATCCCGGAACCAGTAAAACATTGTTTATTATTGAAACATTGAAAAAAGTCTCTATATAACACATCTTTTATACTGGACTTTAAAAGTGCGGTCAATATTCCAAAAGATCCATGTTGTATATATTTAGGGCTTAACGCAGGCCCTGGCAGACCGCCTGGTGCAGGAGCGGGTGTCCAGCCCCTTAGAGCCCCACTAACTTGTCAAGGGGTCCCCATTCAGCCGAAGACCATTTAATTGATGTGAGCTGTGGGAAACTTAGGGCTCCTCTTCACTTTGTACACCTAGCTAAATAAACCCCGCTCTGTGACTGCTTACTATAGCGCAAACAACAGAATAAGAACAATTTGACATTTAAGAGTGCGCTTGAGAAATCATCGCCGATATTTGTAAACACAGCAGTCAAATGACATGTGGAAACAATTGGGGCACTAATAGAATAGAGTGACGTCATTGAGATTCTGTGCATGAGTTTACAACAATGAGTCAAGACTCACGCAACGGCTGACCTAAAGGCCCTTTCCTGCAAAGGAGAATAACCGTTGCGAAAGACAATCATCTAAAAAATGGTATTGTGTTGTCTTATCTATGTTTTACAAAGCGCTCGAATATCGCAAGTGGCTTCCAGGTACTAAAAGAGCAACAACCAAAGCAGACATTTGGCTTGTAGCACAGCTAAAAATTATGTGCATTACACACCACGTATAATAACGAAAACCTTGTCAAACTCTACTCTCTCTGGAACTGAGCGCACTGTTTGAAAACAACTGCAGCAATCTTGCTGCTGTCTCGGACCTTACAGCTATCAGTGAGCAGCGGGAAAAAGTGAAGTCAGACTGCACGTAGATACTGCGTCGCTGCTCGCTCCCCCTGCAATACTCCATGGAAGTGACCTTCTCCGAAAAGGTGGGACATGCACCCACCATTAGCCATTTGCAAGCTATGATCTTTAAATGAAACACACAGAAGCCAATCCAAAGTGTGGGAGGAGTCAGACCCCATAAAGTACAGACAACAGATCACCTAACAGCGCAGGCGTTGTATAGGCTCGACCCAAAAAAAGACATCAGCCCTGAATAGAGCTGGCAGTCTTAATCCCATTTGCCTTTGGCCCGCTTTCTGTCTGGTTTTTGGAGTAAGCTTTCTGACCCCTATGCCCTCAGGGGCACCACTGACGTATAGCTAATGGTTCATCTGACTCTAAGTGTGGTAGGGGAACCAAGAGTTTGGAGGACACATTTGTTATGGAGTACCCTGTCCACCACACTCCAAATCTTACCCTATGTGCTGATAGCACTGCACCAGGTCAAGCCACATCCTTGGCAATGTAGCCAGTGTGCACTTGTGGTTGTAACTGGATAAACTAGGAAGTATGATGGTTTATAACAGTGTGCATCCTTGCCAATATATCGTGTCCTAGGCATCAATGGTACAAACTAACAAGAATGCTGAAAGGGAAACCCTCCCTGCTGGCAGGAGCACGTATCCGGTAACCTATAGTTTGTTGTTTGCTTAAACTGAAAATTCTATAAATTCATACACTTTGTTTACAGCTAGTTAGCTCGCAATTTGATTTTAACGTCTGAGCATTAGTAATACTCCCCATGTAGAGTCACATTCCTTGTAATTTTCATATGCTTTTCAAACACGCTTGTTTTTCGCACAAGATTTTCAAACAGAATCTAGTATGGGTGACCTCAGTTGAATTTGGAAAAGCTCCACCCTTCCCATTAAAATTAAGATTTGGATTGCTTTATGTATGTTTGTGAATTAAATAAATTGTTTCCTCATTTGTATATTTGATTAATGCTTATTTCATTGTGTATTTTTTGGCGTTCAAATCATCAAAAATGCATAGGCCAGAGCCCCTAGCTTCCAGTTATGTCTCAATCGGGTTCCCGGATGCCAAACAATATTCAGTGGGGGTCTCCGGATTCCACTAATGATTAAATGAGTATCCATAGAAGTCAAACGGTTAAGAACCATAGGTGTTGAGATCAGAGGCCTTGGATCTCCCTTGGACAGAAGTCTCAAGCTTCATGTGACCTACCTTGCCCTCAAGACCCTTCTGCCATCCAACCTAGGTCATATAGGTCATTTCAGACAACATGACTGCGATGTAGTACAACACCAAGCAGGATGGTATGGGCTTGCGCCCCCTATGCCTAGAGACTCTGAAGCTGTCATCCTCAACCAAGGCTCATGATGTCTAGCTGTGAATGTGAATGTGTGGACTGACGATCTCTGTTGGCATCAGCTTGCAGACCATGTGTGGCGTATTCTCCATGAGGAGATTCATGCCACATTCACCCTCTGAGACACCCCTTTGCTTCAACGTTTTGAAGCTCAGAAAAACACTGCCTGCTGTTCTGTGCCCTGAAGTTTATGCTGCAAGGAACAATGCAAGATGCTCTCTGCCTGAGGAGGGGCTTCGATTTCTGCTACCCCATTCCTACCATCCCTCTGGTTCCTACATGGGTGCCTTCTATTTAATCCTCTTGGATTTTTCTTTTTTTAGACTACATAATTAATAGACTTCTGTCCTGAGTGAGTCTAAGAACCTGCATCTCACTCACTGGATGCTCTGTTATAAAAGATTGAGAGTGCTACCTGCCAGTGTCCACCTTTTAAGATGGGGTTTGCTCAGTGAGGGTAAGAGGCCATGGGCTGTTTGCATGTGAACATGTGCACACACTTTTGTACACACAGTTAGGGGGCTGAGTGTGAGAGACTGCCATCTAACTCAGCCCAGTGTCTCACAGATAGCCTTTTGAAGAAGCAACTCTTCAGGGATGGGTGATGACCTAGACAGAGCTTATATTATCAGCAGGCCCTAATGGTATGCTTATGTTTGTTATTGAAAAGTATATGTGCTTTACTGTATTATATACTATGGGTGAAATTTATACCAAACTGCAGTTTTGCCAAAGTTAGACCCGGAGACTCAGTTGATGCACCAGTCTTTATGGTAAATCATGGTCTCAAACACAGATATGACATTACGTTTTCCCACGTCTGAAAACTGTGTGGCACAACAAGATCTACGAGTGTTCTCTGAATTTGCTCCTAATGAGATTTAGGCTTTGGACTCACCCTGCTGGGCTACTTTAATAATTCTGCTGGCCAGCTTGAGGATCAAAGGCACAACATGGCCATTAGCCAGTAATTAGGGCTGCTTCTAAGAGAGGATAGGGTGAGGATGGTATCTGTATGCGCTCATTACTTTTGTCACTCGGCCCCTAGCTTAGGAAGGCTCAATTCACATAAGCAAAGGAGGATAGCCAGAGCCCTGAAACCAGCCAGAGGAGGGGCTGCCCTTTGAAATTTGGGGGGATGGACCATGCAGCTGTGACAGCTAGGTGCAGGGCTTAGACTTTGAGAAGGTCTTTCAATAGACCTCTTGACGAAATTCTCAAACTGCTGTGCAGCAGGGTTGGAGCAAAAGTGGGAGATGATGTCACCCTAGGATTGGGCAGAGGTACCTAGCTTCTGGAACGTTCCACCCCCACTTAAAAACCCCTGCACAAGGGAGAGCATTTGAGAACAGTCTGCACCTGGGGGAAGGCCAGAACAGATGGAAGAGCGAAGACTGATAACGCTTGCTACATGGATGGATTCAAGGACTTGTGACTTTAGTGGGCATCCAGGGATGAGGAATTGCTTCTCCAGGGCCAGTGGCTCAAGACCCCCAAACCTTCTGGGGGACAGTAGAGGGGTAGATCTCCTAGGGGATCTAGTAACGTTCCCCTCATCTTCAGTGGATTGGTCCTGCAGGTATGTGACCTGCCAAAGGGGGAGGACCCTGACACCCACAGACACACAGGTGCCTTGCAAGCAGCTAGAAATTATAGGACTTGAGGAGTGCAGGCAGAGGGAGCACTCTGCCTTAAAGACTTTGAAGGTGCTGCCGAGAAACTCTAGAGCAGAGGAGAGATAACAGATGCCCAGACTTGAGAACAGTCCTGCACACAGAATGAGCACAGTAAAAAAAAAAAAAAAATTCTAGATGCAAACTAAACTTTAGATGCCAGATAGCTTGAGGAAACCCTCCTCCTGGCTAGAGCCTGCCACCAGGAGCAGCACGACATCAAAATTATCTAAATCGGCCAAATGGGGCCCCAGAAAGCCCCAGAACTCTTGGGGGGAATAGGTCATACGTGGGCAAGAGTAGCATTCCTTCTCCTGGTTTTCAGAAAGCTCCTGGGAAGGAACAAGAGCCATGTAGGTCGGCATGAGCAAATTGGAATAATGGAGGGGAATGTACTTCGGCTCCCTCTCCAGTGAAGATGTCCTCCTGGGCACCCCCAGCGACTGTGTCAGACAACTAAAGTGAAAGAAAAATATATTTTCTTGAAAAGTCCCTGAGGCCCACCAAATCCTGGGAACAGAAGATGAAAGCCTGGAATCTCCCAAGGCAGACTAGAGCCCCAGAGTGGAGATGGGTGCTCACCCCTCCCTCTGTGCCCATGACGCACCTGAACTGCTGTTCGGATCCATATGTGTGAATGGGAGAAAGGTAGAAACCTGACTCCTGTGCCAGATTTTCAGGAACAGTTGTTCCTGCAAAAGGAGCTAGCAAGGCCTGCCGGAGCTGTATAATGGATTTGGGTGCCCTGTGCAGGACCGGGACACTTTTTACAAAAAAAAAAGAAATCAAATGGGACACCACCAACGGAGAGCAGAGGGTTTGTAGGTTGCACCGAGTCTGGCAGTCCCCAGAGGAGCCACTAAAAGGTTTTTCTTTATGGTCACTCTAAAACTCCCATAGGTTTACATTGGTGACCTTTGTAGAAGATTGATTGATTTACAAACACTCTTGGACCTGGTGCTTTGGTATAAAGGCTCTGGAACCGTGCTTAATTTGTGGCGATGGTTTCCAAAGCTCAGCACCAGCACTTAATTGTCAGCACCAGCATTATGACTGTCTGCCAAATGGTGGCACTGTTCGTCTGATTTAGAGATGAGCACAAGAAGAGTTGTTTAATAATTAAAAATACATTTCAAGTGACTAATACCTTGCTTCTAATCTATTGTAAGATTTTGATTGTAGAAGTTGTGTTGGTACTGTTTTTGGCAGCACTATGAGGGGCAATAGGAAGTGTGAGCTGTGGTAGCTGGCACGAGTTGCTTTACAAATTACTCACTCCTCTGGAATATGAGGTTTCTGTTGGTGGGTTCATAAGGCTGCACTGCAGTAGGATAAAAG